>NC_052540.1:22991250-23727500 GCF_016699485.2 Gallus gallus
TAAAGCCATTAGAAAAACACCAAGATTCTATGCCTTTAAAAAAACAGCCTTTTTTTTTTAATAAGCCCATCAGTCTAGACAATAAATACAAAGACACTGCTGTACTCAGTACACGACATTTGTCACTGGGTAGGCAGGTACCTTCTGAAGTTCAGTGTGATTCTGTTAACTCAAGGGGGAAAACCAAACCCCAACAGCAACCCTCCATGACACAGAAGGAAGCCCACAGCCAGGAGCAGCAGCCTGCTCTGCAGGGACAGCACTTCACTCTGTGTTTGGGCTGCATGTGGGCAGCAGGGAGGTGCCATGCTTTTGCTGCAAAGTGGAACTACATCAATTCAGGCAAAATTCTCTGAACTTTGTAGGGTTCATGCTAGTTAAAGCTTTATTTTTTTTTCCACTGGGCTCCACTACAACAAGGTCATAATTAGAACTGTGATTGCCTGCAGCAGCACTGAAGCATTCTGAAAACAGCAGGTTGGGATGTGCCAGTCTCTGAGGTTTCCCCAGGGGCAAGGACAGAGTCCTGCAGTGAGACCAGCAGTGGGGCACAGCCTGGCTGAGCTGTACCCAGCAGCGAGCCTGAACCCTCACTGCGTCCTTCTCTAACTGCCAGGCTGCAGAAAAGGAAGTGATGGTTCCCGTACTTCCAAGAGAAGGCAGCTGGGAGAGGCTGCTATTACACAGTGAAGAAAGTAGTGAAAAAATGGACAAAAAAAGCAGGTGATGCTCATTCAAGGCCTGGGCTGGGGCAGAGCACAGACGCACACTCCTCCTTCTGTCTGCTCCTGAGTTAGCCCAGGGTGACTGCTGCCTGCAGAGGGATGAATGCTGCAGCAGCCTCCTGCCTTGCTGCACCATGGCTAGCTTGGTTCTGTTGTGAGCTCTCAGTTGCATGTCAAACAAGAAGGGAAAACTTCCATTCTAAAAAGTACAATTTAGAAAAATACTTGTAGGAACACTTAAAATAATAAATGTTTTCCAAACTGCTTCCATACTTCAGAGCAGCATTCACATAAAATCAATGTCTGCTTTCCCCAGAGACACCAGAAATAAACACTGTGAGGTATGGCAAAGAGGAGAAAGGCAGCAGGGCTGGATAAGCAATGGACTCCAGCCCCCAGCAATGGCAGTGGCCCACTCATCCTCCCCGCTGACTCACAGCACAGCCAGGTCCTGCAGGGACACATGCGGGGTGGGAGGTGAGCGCATCCCCAGCTCTGCTGCAAGGCCCAGCCAGGCCAGACAGGAGCATGGGGAGCAGGGCTGGCCAGGGGACAGCAGACAGCCTGTGTTCTGTTAGGAAGCTCAGTAACAAGCACTATGTCCCTGCTTTGCCAAATCACCCTTGTCCAGAAGAAACGTGTCAAAGAAAATTCAAGTCAAAACCAGCCGTTCCTATTTCCAGCCTCATTATAACTTCTTGAGTTGTTGTTCTCTGCAGCTTGCTCCATTTGGGAGAGATGAGGTCCATAGGCAGAGCTGCCTCAGTCAGCTGACTGACATGATCTGTTATGAGGTGAGGTTCCACGAGGGCAGAGAGCAGAGCTCAGCAGCACCCAGCTGCCTTGACTCTTACACATCTCAGGCACATCTCAACCCTTCACTAATGGGAACATTAGTCATAAAAACCTAATCCCCAAAATTCGTTAACTTCGTTATGATTAGACAAGAAAGACCTCTCTAAACTTCACATTCACTTGGAAAGCTCATCTAGAGTCAGCAATAAACCTTTAAATACAAGACCTCTGCCATCAGGGAAGAAAAGACTCAGAATTCCCACCAACTTCAGCACATCCAGGATGACACCCCTGTAACTGCATCTCAGCACTCAGGCTGTAAGCAATCCATGCAGAGGAGCAGAGCAGAGCTGGATGTCTGCAGCAGGCAACCCACCTGGCAGCTCGGGGCTCTGCAGCCAAGTGTAGGGGAGAGGCAGCAGATGTGTGAGCAGAGCTAAAGAGCACTCTGCCTGCAGTGCTGTAATATGTGCAGCAACCACCTGAGCACTACTGAAGGCTGTGACAATTGCACAACACCCAGATTCCAGCCAAACCAAAGCTGTAATGGCTAAGGACAACAGGGTGCTGGGAAGGCCTCTCCTTCAAACACACTGGGAAGCAGCTGCAGACTGTGCTCCAGGCACAGAGCAGGAGAAGCCTGTGGTATGGCCATACAGAAGTGTGATCCCTGCAGTCTGCAGCACAGCCTAAAAGGAGAGCTGAAGGCCAAGTGGTGTAACACACACAGCTCCAGGCAGAAAGAGTCTGTTCAGCATGCTCTGGTTGGCAGTGTTTCGGCTGCAATAACAGATTAATATAACAGAGGTTACAAATTAAGCCTCTGAACAAATTAAAAATGCCAGTAATCAATGAGTACACAGCAAGCGGCGAGCCTTTCAGCCCATCTATTAGCAAAACAAGCACTAACAACATTAAGATGCTTCCACAGAAATTATCAGGGCCTAATGAAAACAGCCTGCCAATCCCAGGCCACACAGGCAGAGCAGCTGCAGCAGTTTGGAACGATGAGACTTTCTGCAAAGCACTCCTGCTGAGCTTACCAGAAGCAGAATCCCACCCTGTCACTGCACACAGGCAAGCTGAGCAGTAAGGCCAGGACAAGCATGGTATTGCCAAGCATGAGCTTGAGGCTCCCCACTCCCCAGGTGTTCCCTCCCACCGTAAATGGTCATGCCAGTGCCCACAAGCCTGTTCCAAACCCATATCAGCATCTTCTAAACTGCACTCAGGTATAAGCTACCAGCCTATAAGAACTCTGCTATTGACAGAATAAATGGCCAAATGCCCTTTGATTTTAGTGTGAGCCTGCAAAATTCAGGCTGCCTCTTAACTGCTCTGAGCAGCTGAAACAGATGAAAGAAAAATGCTTTGTGCTCTTATTTCTCATGAATACAGAATTATCACTTACAATGAGGCAGGACTTGAAGCAAACACTGCTTGCATGAAACTAAGCAGACAAAGCACACCAGAGACAGCTATCAGCACAGACAGGAGAAGGGAAACGAGCAGCAGTGAGGCAGACTTCTGTGCTGGCAAAAGCAAGGGTGAGATCTGTGCGTTATCGCCTCTACCTCCACCCAGACCAAACTTCTGCTGCACTGCCTGGCTGGCCACGCTCCCCTGCAAAGAATCACTCCTAAGAGGCCTGGCTGCAGAAAAAGGCACTCACCTGCAAGGAGTCCCTTTCAGCTCAAATTATAGTAGGAGAAGAACTGAGCACTTACTGCGATCAGTTTCCTGAACTTCTTACTTTGTATGTACAATGGATGAATAACTTTTATAACCACATTCATTGGTTTTATTTAATACTGAATGAGTCAGTAACATCTTACTAAACATGAGCCACTTAAGAATAGTAATGTATCTGTTAACAGTATGCATATCAAACAATGAAACCACAGAAATAATACCTGCACCAATCAAGCAGCTTTGCTGCCAGGTCCCAATAGTTTCCACACTGAGGACCAAACCACGGTCTGTTTGTTTCAGATGGGAACGCACACCCTGGGTTGCTCTAGGCACAGCTGTGCTATGGGAAGGCTGCAGCACTGCTCACACTTATCTGTGGTTTATCAGAGCTCAGGTGGAAGGTCACTTATAAAGAACAAAAGGTACAGGCTGCACTCAAACTGAACTGAAGACTGCTTCATTTATCTTGAAAAGTGACATAAAGGAAGACTGCTCTATCACACATTAAGAAAATACCAAAACTTCCCCCAAAGGTACCCAAATTAACATGTACGTAAATCATCTGTCATTTTGGTAGCTGACAGCAGCAGTGTGCACACAGCACTGGCAGCTCAGGCAGAAGCAGCACACGTACAGGATGGTCACACTGCCCTGCATGCTGCCCTGCAGCACCCACGTGGTGCTGGAGGAGCATCTCCTTTGTGACCACGGCAGAGCTCAAGGCAATCACTTTCAAATTATTACTGAATAGCATTCAAACAGCAGGTTTATTCACAAATTACACAAACCTACAATCATTCACTAATCATTAACGCAGCCAGGACAGTGGCCTAACTAAAGACATTATTCCCTTTCCAACATACACACAGTCCTGCACTTTTCCCAAAGCTCCCCGCTGTGGAAGTTCTGCAGCACTGATGTATGTGAGCTTACTGTTACAAACTCTTTCAAAAGCCTTTGTTTGCAGGAACTAAGACAATCAGCTCTGAATGTCACATTGCTTCTGGACACAACGTAAACCTCAGCAGGAAAAGGGCTCCACATCCACACATTGGTGCACAGCCTCCACACAGCACACAGCACAGTGCTGCTGCCTCCCATCCCCACTGTGCCTGCAAGTTACTGCCTCAACCAAACAGCTTCCGTCAGGGAGCTCCCAGGGGAGTGCTCCAGCACCCCCAGTGCTGCTCGTGAACAGAGCCACAACCACTGAGAACGAGCGCTGGCTTTACACAGGGATGCAGGGACTTGCAGCTCTGACCGCCATATGGCAGCAATCCTTACATGGTCTGCCCCAGAGTTTTGGTACCTTCTGCTGCTTTGGTTGAGCAAACTGAGTGCTAACATTACAATTCAGCATAAAAAAATCCTCAAGAATCTTTCGAAGGAAACACCACATACGTTACCATGGTCCTCCTCTGAGGGAGAAAAGACAAACAGGGCAAAAGAATTACTATTTATAAGGCTCAGATGTGTATTTTAAATTACTTTTAAGATTTGTAGATTATTACCTGCAGTGAGCAATGCCATCATACTGAATGTCCAGAGCTTCCCAAAGAACATCCCTTCTTAGTTCCGTTGCTATCCATGTTGATTACACAACATGATCAGATCACGGAGGAAAGAGTCCCTTGGTAAAACATTCCATAATATTACTGTGTGCATATTTCATACTGCTCAGCCATGTTCTCAAGTGCTTTAAAAAAGTAAGCACGTCTCATTCTACCCTCACAAGGGAAGGATAAATGTCATACATTCACAGACTCTGTTGAATGCTTCAGCCCCAAAAACACCTCACCCCAGCAAGGCTGCCCTGGGCTGGGCTCTGGAGCTCGCTGCTCAACAGCAGTGGCACACAGGGGGACAGCAGCAGGACAGCCAGACTGACAGCACCGTCATAGTGCTGGCACCCCACCTGCAGCTGGGGGCTGGCAGCAAGTGCTTCCTTCTCCATAAGGACTGCACACAGAGCACACTCCTGGCAGTGTGCAGGGTCTGTTCTGGCACAAAACACACAAAAACAGACCAGAAGTGCTGTGCGTCTGATCACTGCACTCAAGTTTGGACAAGTCTATGGGGAACAAGGGAGCACTGAACAGCATTCAAAAAACTTCTGTCAGTTTTTAAAAGCTTCTGGAACAGCTCCAATTTATACTCATTTAGAGGCTCCAAGCAAGCAGTGAAGGGCCAACAAGCAGCTCTGGCTGACAGCATGGTAATGGCTGGAGGCACTCCCCGGTGGGCTGCAGCTCCCCGAGCAGAGGCTCTGGCAGCTGACTGTGGAGCTCACCTGGAGGCCGGGCTGCACGGGGCAGCCCCAGCTGGGGCTGGATTCAGCAGCTGGCAGCCCTGCCCACAGCAGGGGGATTGGAACTGGACAATCTTTGAGGTCCCTTCCAACCCATGCCGCTCTATGATTCGCTGTTCCCTGAATATGTTTAACCCTGAAAATCCTTCTAGACATCAGCCCCTAACATAACAACAAAAACATCAACCAAACCAGTGGGACACTGTCCCCATGCAATCTCCACATTCCACATGTATCAGCAGCATCCCTTAGGGCCATTCCAGGTGCTTCGTATGAAGTGTGTGAACAGATTCGGTAGGGCAAACAGCTCAGATTTTAAAGATCTATTTGTGATTTTTAACTGCATCAGTAGCTGTTGTCAGTCTTAATGCTAACGTGATTCAGAGTAATTTGCTAAATTCAGGTTTTAAAAAAATCCAGTACTGTGCAAGCACAGCAATGGCATAAAATACAGCATGTTTTCCTGTTTCTTTCGCAAATCAGCTGTGGAGGCTTTTGGAATAACATCCTCTTAGGTAGGCGATGAGGCAATGGAACCACTTCCCCACTGTTCCAGTCTGTCTGCAACAAGAAGTGGAAACCATTTCCCTTTCAGATAAAAGGCCTAAACCAAACAAAACCAACCCTGCTACTTTCAAGCCAGTTTCCCCTTGCTGCTTTCTCCTCCCAGCAGTGCCAAGCTGCCCAGCAGCACCAGCTGAGCCCTGGCTCTGCAGCACCACTGATGTGCTGCACACTGCAGGGCATTTCCTTCAGCTACCTCTGAGCCCAGGCAACCAACCTGAATTCACACTTTTCCACATGAAATTGTACCAATAGCACCATGCATGTTGTTGGGAGAATGAACACTCATCGCAGCTCAGTAATCTTCCTCCTTTCTCACCAGCAGGACATAAGAGAAGGGGCTCCTGAAACAGGTGCTCCCTTTCTGCTAAGGGGTTGGTCTGATGCTGCACCCCCCACCACACTTGTCCTGCTCTAAGCACTGCCAGCTGGAAGCCTGTCCTTCAGTGCTCAGACAGAGGGAATGGCCTGCAGGGACCTGAGATCAGTCTGAACTCATCTGTCCCTTCCAAACAGCCGGTGTAAGTCTTAGATTTTTACCTCCCCCCCCACGCCCCGAGTATTTTAATGGCTATCAGATACAGAAAGATATCAGTGAATTTTCAGCTGGAGCCCCAGTACAGCTGACCACCATCAGGACGGGTGCAGACACCACTCAGCAGCACCAACAGCAGCACCACAATCACCATCTGCATGTCAAATTCACAAATCCAAGATGTGAGCAGCTGACTCCTGAACAACTTGATTCACACTGCTTCTTCTGCTTGCCAGTTACTGACAGTTATGAATAGCAACTTGAAATAGTGCTAAAAATAAAACAGATTCAGGCCCTGGCTGAAATTTTTTCCTCCCCTCCCATTTTACCCTTCGTAATTTGCTTAGCCCTGCTAGTAATAGAGCTGGTATGACCCATTAAGCCACCTTAAAAAAAAAGAAAAAAGTCTGTTACCTACAGAAAGGCACTAATCCTAACATCTAGAATTCATTCCTGCACATTTTTGAGCTTCAGTGATACATAGCTCCCACCTTGCATATTCTGAAGCACACAGGTGATCAGTGCACTTAGGGCAATTTCTTCCCCAAATACAGGAACTGATGCATACTTCTAAGAAGAAATTAGAGACTGGAAATTAGACACAAACTAGAGCTGAAGACAGCCTACCACCCTGTTAATGCTTTCTTAATGGCACAGAGCACAGTACCCGGCCAGTGAAGCAGAGAGCTGAGGGAGCTGATCCTCACCCTGTGCTGAGCTGTGGCTGCACAGTCAGCTTTCAGCTGCCGCCCCTCCAAGGCTCTGCAGTCAGCATCTGGTGGCACACACCAAGCTACTGGGCTGCCTGCAGGAGAAGCTGGGCTTTCTGTGTAGGTTTATCAGCACTTCTGCTCAAGTCTGCAAACAGGTAAACCCCACTGCACCTCCATGAAGTCGATGGAAGGGCTTCAGCAGCTGCCTGCACCACCCAACACCAAGGGCAATCCAAAGAAGCATTCTGGTGCCAGACAGTGTGTACAGAGGTTGGATGGAACTTCCAAGAGCATCTATGTGTCCTACTCCCCAGTTCTCACATCAGATGAAGGCCTGGTGCCCCAGCAGACCCTCTGTAAATACTTCAGGTGGCAGCACCCAGTGCCAAGGCACTGCTTCTGCCTCCCTGCATTTCCCATACGATCCCAGTGATGGTGCCATGCTGTCAGCCCTCTGCAGCTCTGACTGCTCTGCCACGGCTCCCTGCACCCACACCGCTACTGCCAGCCCTGTAACAGCCCAACACCACGAGGTGCTGCTGGGGAGCAAAGCCAGGGCAGAGCACTGCAAGAGGGGATTCTGCACACTAATCTCAATTTGTCATTAAGTAGACTTCAAAAGGCATACACTTATCACTTCTAATACAGCAAGAGACTCATAAAATTAATTAAACATCTGGTTCTGATCTAAATACAACCTTTGCTTTGCCTAGCAGCCACCATAAACTGTGGAAATAAAAGCATATTTACAGTAAATGCAACATGAGAATAAGTGTTTAGCTCCACATCTCAAATGCTGCTCCTGCATCGGTATCTGTGCCTTTCTCCTGCAGACGATGGCAGAAAGGAGGCAGAGGACAGTAAGAGTGGGCACCACGTGCACACTGTGCCATAGCAGCCATGGGGCCGGCGTGGGGCAGCACTGCTGGGCAGGCTGTCGGGAATCAAAGGACAGCATTCAGCCGAGCCAGAAGACAGAACAGCCTGTTTTGCATCAAGCATCTGAACAGTGTAAGCAGAAATATTAACGGGCGTTCTGGACCCCACCACACAGCTGAGATTCGTTCACCACGGGCTGCACAACCAACACAGACTTCTGCTGCAAACTGTAGAAGCTAAAATAAATGCAGTAGCAATTGTGCAGCTATTATAAAGTTCAATCCCATGCACATTGCTTCTCCAGTGCCACTGAGAGGATACAATGGAAAATTCACACAGTGACTTCTTTTGTTTAGCTGTGAAAATGCTAATTGATAACAATGGCATTTGGTCAGAAGAGAACATCATGGAGACACTTCAACTGGAACTGCTTTCCTTACCTCCCCTATACTCCTGCTAGGTTATGGTATGGGTTTATGCTGGATGTGAAACAACAAAACCACCAAGCACAAAAACAAAACAATTCCCAAAATTCCCTCCCTCCAAGATACCAACGGAAGTTTCTTTGTCCTTTTTCTAATCTCCTCGTGCAATAGTAACAGACATAGAGAAGCATGTTTGAGCTGCCAAGCTTCAAGAAGGAAGTATTTCAGACACCAAAGTAACAGCAGCATTTTACAGAAAGCTTTATCTGGCTATTTTAAATTCATCTTTTCACCTGTAAAATCTGACTTTTTTTCCTGCCATAGCTTAGCTCAGTGAGGATGAGGCTCTACCTTGGTTTTGCACATTCTGTTCACGGTAGCTGGATTTGCAGATGAGCCTGCTATCTCTGGGGCATCCTTATTACAGGCCCTTACATTGGCTTCCTCCTCCTGCAGGTTCTCATTCAGAACACAGGACTGACTTTGCAGGCCGTTCTGCCCCTCTGTACCTCACCTGCTCTCAGCAGAGCCAGCAGTGTGCTGCTGAGGCTGGGAAAGGTCGGCCCAATGAAGGAAACTGCTGTGTTTCATGATAAGAATGTATGCTTTTTGGAAAAAACCAAACAAGTCTTCAAGTCCTAAATTAATGGTTTTGTGCAAAATATTAAAAAATGAATTATACCAATAAGCAAGTCTCATGAGACATGACATATTTGTAAACACCATTATGTGTATATACACACACTATTTGCAAATTTCAATTTTTATGTCAATTTTTTCATGCTTTCAGTGTGATTGCTGGACGAGGAGATTAAAGCAGAACTATTTGTTCCGCTATCTCCAGAACCTGGGCACACAGGGAGCTCCTGCAGCTCTCCCACCAGTTTCCTGCTTACACAGCGCTGCACACCTCCGAGACACGCAGCCTGCGTGACACGGTGTCCTGGAGGTCAGCAGGGATGGTACCTCTGCCAGGCAGCACCACGGGCAATGCCATGGGATTAATGTCTTATTGAGAGAGGAATCAAACAGTAAAAAAAAAAAAAAGGAAGCCTTTACATATCTCTCTGCTAAATGAAAACACCACAAAAATAAAACAATGCCAGCACACTTCTTCATCTCTGATGTTTCTAAAATGATCAACAATCTAGAAAGATCTTCTAGGAAAAGAAACTGTATTAAACATTTGTGGCACCCCAGACAGCTCAAGCCACAGAAGGGTAAGTGCCACCTCCCAGCAATAAGCCCATCTACAGGAGCACCACTGCGTGTTTCCAAGGGAGGAGGCTGGTGGGGAGGCAGCAGAGGCATCTCAGATGTGACCCTCACAGCACACTGACTCTGCTCTACTGGACACAACTCTCCTTCCTTGCTTCACTTCTTCCTCTGAGCCCTGGGAATGACATCACTGCCCGTTTCTCTTTTGTTAGGCATTCTGTGCCCTACCCAGCAAGCCTCCATTCAGCACAGTGCGCACCCTGCGCCTCGCGGCGGCACCAACACTTGCCTTTGTGGCGCACTTCTCTGAAAGGAAAGCGTGTTTCCTCCACAACGGAGACACATTTCTTGTGAAGGAAAGCACAGTGTCAGTCTTTTCCTGAAAAGACAGGAATGTGCCTCACGAGCTGAGCCATGGCCACACGGGATGGCCCCAAGGCAGCGCTATGGGAAGGGGCACCGTCCGGGGGCATCGCGCCTGCAGGAAGCGGGCTGTGCGAAGGGCTGTGCTGCAGGCACATCTGCTAGGGCTGATAATGGGCTGGCTTCCTGAAATTCTTCTCCTGGGGCTGTGTGAGAGGCAGGAAGCACGGGCACGGGAGAGGAAGAAAGTTACAGATGAGGAAAGACAGCTGTTCCCCCAAACTAGCTGGAATTATCAATACATGGCACTGAAGGTCCCATCAGAGCCCCAGTGAACCAAGAGCAGACACAGGGCAGGTAGGGGCACTCCTGTCACCGCAGCTCTTTGCCTTACACCCAGAGAGCAGCTGCTCCCCTGTCCATCTCAGCAGGTGCCTTCTGCCACCTCCACAGGGCAAGATGTGACACCAAAGCTGGCACAGCCAGCACAACACCGGCACTTCCTCCTCCCTTCAGAGGAAAGCCAGAACTCCTCCCAGCTTCACAACCCATTTCATACCTTTAGCAGAGCAAAGGAGTTCTGTGAGTGCAGAGCAGCCTGACTGCAGCCGGAGCCCAGCACAGCCCACACTGAGCCCCTCTGCTCCCCTGCCTGCAGAAATGAAGCAGTCAGCAGGACGGTCCTGTAAGCACAGACAGGCAAACAGCAAGGAAAACAACCAGCAACTACCATGCAAATTCTGAATTGGCCTTTCCTTTTCAAACACATTTTTCTGGCATCCACTGAAATTAGTTTTGTTCACAGAGGTATTTGGAAAAGAGGTTTTATTTATGCAAATAGATGCATTTCTGAAAAAAACGATTTACATGTAAATGAGAATATTTATGCATCAATTAGTGAATTTGAGTCCTTCTTTGCTGCAAACACACATCCATTTATATGGCTGTGAGTCCATTCTCCCGGGCACATAACAGAGACCAGCATGTCTGCTGCACAGAAGGGGAAACTGCACACACACAGCACCGCAATTCCTGGTCAACATTTTATGCCCCTTAGACACAAAAGAACAAAGGGCACCCCAAAGAACTGTTCTCCTGCATTCTGCACACACACACACTAGTAGGAATACCTCATGAGAAAGGGCACCAAAGATACAACCAAGAGCCCCCTAAAGCCAATGCAGAGAAGACTGCTGGTAAGACTAACACCAACTGATGGTAACCCTATCCTTTCCTTTAGGAGGTACAGTAGCCCATAAAACCCAGGTGTAACAACAAGCTCCAGGATAAGTTCTATTAATTTCATTTTTAACTTCCTTCTGAAGAGAGACAGAACATTCTGTACAGCCAGCAAGGGAGCACAAGGCCTGCGGGCCACCCATGGGGGCACTAAGCAGCTCTGAGCTGCAGCTCACTGCCTGGCAGGGGCACCTGCATGCAGGCACTGAACAGCCCTGGTACTGCTAACTGCTTGCTGCCTTGCTCCATAAACACCCCTGTAATGCAGGCAGGCTGGGATGAAGGGCTAGTAACCTAAGATCACACTGGATACAAGCCACAGAGACAACTACATTAGATTAAATTCTGCTCTTTTCCTCAACTGTTACACGAAGATGACAAAGGACAACAGGAAAAACAGATCTAACCCAAAAATATCACCAATTTAGCCTGTACTGGGTAGATGTTCACGATTTGAAATGTGGAACATGCCCATTTAAAGTTGTACTCCAGAATTTTGTCACATGATTTTATATTTTGAAAGCATTGTTTTGTGCCTCGCTCAGCAAGCAAAGCAAATACCATCAATAGCCCATTTAGCTCCAGTTGCTCAGCCATAGACAGCATCCCATGGCTATCATAGCAGGGGAATCCTCTGCTAAGAGCACCACAGGGATTTGTGTGGATAAGCACTCTAAGCAGAGCCAAGCTTCTAATGAGAGCGATACAATTACCCGAGCTGATGGGCCATTGGAAGCAGCGTGCAGCACAGCAAAGCTATGTGAGCCGCCTGCCTCCCGCTGCACAGCCAGCCTGGCACAGCACAGTGCCGTGCAGCACGTATGTGCTCTGCTGTAAGCAACGAGCTCTGCTGGGATGTAAGGATGGATGAGCCAAGGAGTTACCTAAAGAAAAACACTGGTGTGACATGGACATGCATGTAAACACTGTTACAGAAAAGTGTTTTCTTGTATTGCAACTGAAGGCAATAAATCTTCCTGCTGACTTTCCTGGAAATTCTCTTCAGACAATGAGCCTCTGCACATGCAGCAACACAGGGAACCCCAGGTTTGGCTGTTGTATGCTTGTACTTTAGGCAATTACCTTGCCTACTGTCTTTTGCTAACTGAAGCATACATTCCCAAAAACCTTCAATGAAATGGAAATTTCACAAGCCCATCTGTTATTTATAGCTCTTATCTGCTTTCTGGCTGCTTCTGCCTATGTCGAGATATCTCTGGACTGAAGTTAGAAAGGAAGAGGAGGGAAGGAATTGGTGTAGATGGCAAACTGTGGTCAGCCCAGGTCCAAGTGTTCAAGTTTAGCACAGCCTGGTTTTCCACCCGCACATAATACTGCAGCATGTTGATAATCCTGTACACTCATGTCTGACCAATACTAAAGCACTTCTTTAATGAAAAAGAATGTCCTTACTTTTACAGTGGTTTGCTTTTATACAGTGCAATTAGATCGAAGCCAGCTGATCTGCTTCAGCAAATATTCAGGTACCACCTCGTTATCTCATACATTATCTGGGGAGGTTTTCCCCTAAAAAAACCCAAACAATTCTTTAGACAGTAATATAAAACACAGTGGGTATTCAAAAAACTGTAAGAAACCGCTCAGGCAATAATATTCTCATTTGATCTTAATAGTGATGTTTATGCAGCATATATAATTAAAAGCATTTTTAGAATCAGCTTAATTAATCTCAGAAGTTCAGTATTGAAAGAGCAGAGGAAATAAGCTTTTGCTACTCATTATATATCATGCAATTATATAATGAAGACATCCAATCACAATTACGTGTCACAATAAAATGCCACGTCAGAAAGTTCCCTCTGCCTATAGGAAATAACAACGAAGGCCTTACAGTGTGCGTCCAGGCCTGGGAGAACCACTGCAGGGGCTCTGAGACCAGAGTCCCTCAGAATGACCAGTCCTCCCAGAATGGTTCCAATATAATTCCTCCTCCTTTTAATATTTAAATTTAAAAAGCTCAGAGATGAGGCTGTATTATTAAAGCTGTAAGTATTTACACCAGGAACAGTTAAGAAGTACAAATACCACGAGAACACCTACAGGTGCCCCTTGGTTAAGCCCAAAACGCACAAGCAGCCCACAGCAGCAGCCCCTGACTATTCTGGAACCTCTCCGTCAAGAGCCGCCTGCATGGCCCAACCCCCCCCAGCTCACAGCAGAACATCAGTCACCCCAACCACCCCGCACTCCTCACCCTCAAGGACGGCTCTCAGAGGAAGGAGCTGCCTTATTTCAACATCACAGCAGTTTTAGTGCTCCTCCATGGAAGCCATGTGCACACAACATTAACATGGCTTTGATGCAGGATGCCTTCCAACACACAGCACTGGCTGCAGCAAGCCTGACATGATATTTGGGCAGCCCACCAACCAGGTGCTCATCAGCACAGACTCTCACGCCCTCTACTACTGGAAAGGAAAGAGAAACCCCACCTACCTCACCTTTCAACACACTGGTTTTAATTTTTTACTGCAACAGTTCACAGCCATGACACAACTAGGAATGGCTGAACTCAATGAATTAATCATCAAATGAATTAGCAGAATTTAAAGCAGTAAGAACAACACATCAAGATATAACACTAACTAATGCTGACAACCACACTGCTTAATTATTTATTCCAACAGCTCCAGTGCACTGATCTACTGCAGTGTATTTAGTGAACAAAGCCTCGAAAGACTGAAATATGATGCAGCTCTTTCTATACGAGCCACACATCAGAAGGTGAGGAAGGGAGGTCAGCCATCACAAAGCATCAACAGAACCAAAATGCTACATAGCTCCGCTGTTAATTAGCACTAAGAAAATCTTGCACAGGAAATCCTGCAATCACCCACACCACAATACCACCGTTGCACAGTTTGCCTCCTGCTACCACCAGCAGGGCAGCAGATCCCCTGCCTGCCAGCAGCACGCCCCGCAGGCAATGCAACCCAGCCGCCGCTCCCACCACCCAGGGCCTCACAAGCCCTGTGCTGGAATTGAACAGCAGTGGTCCAGTTACCAGGAGAGATCATAAAATTGTCTATTTTTAAGCTCATGTTTGAGCCAAATGCTTTCCAAGGCACCTCTGAGACACTGAGGGCAAGCTGGATAAATCAGAACTCCCTGAAGCCCTGGGTGTGCTTCAGCAGACAGGGCACAGCAGGGTGCTGCATGAGCTGGTGCCTCCGGTGCGGCTCTGGAAGCCAACAGTGGCACTGCAAAGCATACGAGATGTACCAACTAATGGAGCGGAGGAGCAAGATGAGAAGCGTTACAGTACAGCTAGGAATAGCGAAGGCCACAGAAAAGATGGTAAATAAATAAAACCAGTGACGGTTTTTAAACAAGGAAGCAAAGAGGTACCAGACAGTGCTGAAAGGTCACAGAGAGGATGGAAGGAAAAACCCAATACCCAACCCTTCTGTACGTGCTGTTAGGCAGCCACAACCCACCCTTATAACTGCAGTTACTCAGAAGAGGAACAGAAGATGCCATTTCAGGAGTTGTACCAACTGCTGTCAGTAAAACAAGCAGAATGCATCCTGCCTGGAAAACACACGGTGTGACAGCAATGTCTGCTAAAGAGAAGCCATTAGGAGCTTATAATCCCCAGATTCTATGAATTCACACAGACAACATTTCTTTGGTCTCTACCCATCATGATGCTCTCTGTACTGCTTTACTAACCCCTGCCACCCCAAGTCCCTGCACGGCCAAGGGCTGACACAGGGACAAGGAAATGGAGTCACTGAAGCTCAGCTGCCCGGAGCTAACGTGCTGCCCACAGTGCTAACTGCTGCTGCAAACAGTGTGCATAAGGCACATTAAATAAAATTAATTAACCTTGGTCTTGGGATTCCCACCTCTGTGCGCAGCATCTGGAAGAGCAGTTGCACATCAGCTCTCAGCCATTTTTAGACCCCTACAGGGCCCATAGCTGAAGCTGAAGGTTCCTTCTGCCCAAGATTGTGATAGCACCTCAATATAAAGAAAAGCTACAAACAAAATTTCATTTTTTTAAGGCAAAGAAAGCATAGAAACCATCAGTGTCCACAGGCAGTCTCTAGGGCAATCACTGCTATTTCAGTGTGGTACTGCATGTACCGTGCTGACGAGCTCAGCACTCCCACACACATTTCAGTCTAATACACTGATACCTAGAAGATTTTTCTAGTTACTAGGAACTCTTTCCTTTCTTACTATGAGACCTGGCAGTCTATCACTGGTTAAATAGACTTGGCTCTCACCATTCATATACAGGAACATTCCTGAACTCACCCACTGAAACAAATGCAGATCTGCACAGATTACTGACCAGCACTGCTGGAGCTCCAAGGCTGGCTGTGCAGGCCCTACTGGGGGCATTTAACCCCACAACACAGCCCTGCTGCTGACTTCACTTAGCACCGCAGTGCTAGATGGTACTAGTGCTAGGGAACTTGACAAAGTGCTGCACCCCCTCAGGGAGCACACTGCCACCCACCTGCAGGGCCCCTGGCTGCAATGCAGTCTCCCTTTTCTTTTCTTAAAAAACCTGCCCGAGTCTGCAGGAAGCCTACAGCAGCTCAGATGGGAACTGCCCCATCTCAAAGACTACATTTCACATGGCTCTACTTGCAGTGACAGTCCTTTAAGCACACTAGTTGTGGGATGCATGCTGTCTGCACAAGGGCACATTACTGCTGGGTGTGATACTCTGATCAGCAGTGCTGCCTTGTCCTCAAACATTCTTTGCATTAAGCATGAAAGGAGATGAAAGCATCCAAAAGCACAGGACGCACAGCACACACATGGTGCATCAGGAGAGTACCCAGCACACTGCCTGCTTTACCATACATTATCATGCATATTCCTCCTTTCCACGTGCATTATTCCTTAAGTCACACCAGAAATAGGTTACTGTTCCCAGACCTCCCTGCCATCAAACCCCTTCACACACCTTTCAGTGGGAGAATGGGGGGGGCCCACGACGCAGTGCCACCCAAGCAAAGAGCAATGCTGATGCACAGCACATGGAGAAGCACAAAGCTCCTGCAGCTACCAAGCCCAGCTGGTATCAAACACCCTTTTTTTTTTTTTTTGCTCAACAATGCCCTGCATTTACTAAAATGTTGGGCCACCCAAGCCTGCAGCTACCCGAAGTCCTGAGGATAGTCACAACCTCAGGCAACATAAGGGAACTCCTCCTCCTTCTGTGACATTACCTCCCTGAGGGTAAGACCAGGCCATGCTCCAGCAGGATGCTGCTGCTGCCAGCACTGCCCGAGGCCTTCCCCAGGACAGCACCCTCTAGAACCCTTCTGCTGATTTCAGCAGAGCCAGAACCCCACTTCCACAACACAGCAACACCTGCACTGCAGCACTCAGCTCACAGGCCCTTACCCAGAGCTGCACAGCCCTTCTGCGCACCAACCCTGGCTGTGAGCCACACAGCTGATGACCACCAGAACACACAGCCCCGCAGCCACTGTGCTTCTGAAGGCTGGGAGCTCAGAAACAAACTGCAAGGGAAAACCTTTGCCATCTTAAACCCATTCATGCCCAAAGAGATATAGGAAGTCCACAGGGTTCTTGCAAGAGACAGAGGTCAAGAATCTTTAAATTAGACAACACAAAGTGGTATTGTATTTGTGCCACTATGGAGTATATGTTAGCATGGAACACAAAAATATGTTTCTGCACATTTGCTCGTGATCCAAGGAGAAACAGGACTGCCCCAGAGCTGGGTGTCTCCCAGAGGCAGCTTTATGGGAACAGCATCTCCCACCCCGCCGCCCATTGCCTGCATCCCATCCACAGCTGTCCTCTCCTACAAGGCCCTCTGAGAGCTCGGGAGCATAAGGACCATTAGTGAGATGAGACTGTGTCACCGCCAGCTACTTGGTTTTATTTTTTAAAGGCAGAGCTCAGAGGCACTGCCAGCACCACGGTGTTGGTTCCCACCACCTGAAAATCAAAAATAGCACCGCAAGAAGAGAAAGCTTTTTCTCCTCTTTTCTTTTGCTGCATTTCTCTTTCCTAAATGTACTTTGTACATCGTTAGTTAGGTATAACGTGTGTGGGATTTATTATTGAGGTTGCCATGGTTTTTCATTTTTAATAAGCCTGGAGACTTTATAATCTAACCAAACACGTTCATAATTGCTACATCTCCTGTTCCTCCCTTCCCTCTATCCCAAAGCCCTTCAAAAATTACTAGTGGCAAAAACTAGTGATCTGAAAGACAATAACGCATCCCACTAAAAGAGGTGGCAAACAGCAGCTTCAGAAAGCAGGAGAAAATCACAGCCCTGAAAGTTGGGCAGAGATCCCACATCCTCACACTCATTCCCAGCACCTGAGGTCAGCAGGCTGCTTCGTCCCATTGGGTGCAGAAGCCCCGGACACACAGACTGAGCAGTGTGACAGCAGAGCAGTGGGCACTGCTGCCCAGCCCCTGGGCTTCTGGTCTCTGCCCTGTGCTCAGGAGAGCTCCAGTGCCATGTGGGAGCTGCACTGCCCCAGCTGGGCACAGCACAACAGCAGCTGCTCAGTGCTACAGGCAGGAATAGGGACGGGGCACTTCCTACACTTAAAGGTAGGCCTTTTTTCATTAAAGGTGCTTGCCAAATCTACAATGGAAGTGAAAGAGCTGAATGCCTATCCAACCATAAGAACATATCTCCCACCAGAGCTCCGTGCTGCCTTTAGCCATTCACTATCCCCTCACTTCTACCTACCCCTGACACTGCTGAAACAGCTCAGGGTGCAGAAATAACCCGGGCCCTGAATGTGCAAACAGCTCTTCACAGCAAACCAACACCAACACAACGCAGCTGCTCTTTCCCAATGCATAAGCAAAGAGATTTGTTGCTTACCGCCATGTACGAATAACATGGCTAAGAACTCCACACCAATGTAAGTGACCCACACAGTGCCCCACACAACACCCGTGCCACAGCAGGGCACCAGATCCCCTTCCAGCCTCAGGAGCTCAGTTCCCACTGGCTGGGCTCAGCCTCTCCCCCAGGAGCAGGAAGCACAGCAGAGGGATCCCTGGCAATGACAGGCGGCTGCAGCCCTGCTGTGATGCTGCAGGTTGGAGAGCCCCAGCAGTACTGTGGGATTTGGCAGAAATCCCCTGAATTCTCAAACTTTTGTGGTATGAATCAACTTGAATTGACACACTGTGAAATAAGCTTTTGATGCCAGCTTCCTGCATTAACTGTCTGAGGATTCAGACATTCCAACATCTTTCAGATAAACCTTTCCAGAATGAAAGAAAACATCAATCTAAGAGCTTCCATCCCACGCTCTACTGTGAATCAGAATTGGCTGATTCCTGCAGGAAAGGCCATTAGCACGTCGTTGTGAATCCCAGGGCGATGCAGCCCAGTAGTGCGCTGTAGGGACACAGTGCCACCCCACCACCCCACCTGCACACCGCAGGGCTGCACTGCTGCCCACTGCAGCCATCACTGCACAGCCCTGTGCAGAACTGAACTCTGAGGCTTCCTGCGATACTGCATCTTACCCACATCTGGGTGTTCTTCTATACACAGTGTGCTGCATCCTTTGCTATAGCAGTCTCCCAAATTAATGGAAAGCTCCTGCTCTAAAGCACTAAAATGCCACAGTATTGTCACAGATTCAGAATCATACCACGTTAAAATAACTACTGCATCCTTTGGGTGATGGCATGTCAAAGAGTTGATGACAGAACAGATACCTGCACTAAAGACAAGGCTGCCCACGTCACATTCACAGACATTCCTTCCCTGAAAGCTCTGAAAATAATATCTTAGATAAGGCTGTTTTATTACACTGCCCTTCAGATGGGGAGTCTGAAACACTTTGCTGTTCCTGAATCCAAGCACTCTCACGTGTTCACATCAGGGCAGCAGGACAGCCTTCAAGAAAAGCAGACAGTATTGAAAGACTTAACAGTACACTTTTCACGACTGACAACATCAGCATCACACTTGTGGTTTGAATTTAGATTAAACTGTTTCCATTTCTCATTTCTATTCCAATCAGTTATTGCTTTTAAAGTCAATCTGCTGAAGCTGATGTGAGCCATGGTCTCGCTGAAGCTACACTGCGCAGTCTGAAGGCACATCAGCAGTAACAGCAGTTCTGTTTTAAACCATTGCTCAGCTGCTTCTTGATGGCTGATTTATGGCAATCCCATCACGTGAGCTGCAGCAGCTCCGGCTCTCTCACCTCACAATGCAATTTTCACAGACAAATTCAATTTCAAAGTTGAACGACTGAAACTGTAGCTATTTAAAATGCTTTTACATGCGATTAATTGTCGCTCTAAATTAGAACCTGCCAGATAGCAGCAATGACCAGGAGGAAAATGCAGAAAATGCAGACCCTTAGGAACATGCTAAAGCTTTGCAGGAAAGTCCACAGGCACAGCCCTGCCTCCAAATCCCTTCACAGAAGAAAATAATTCGTGGCTTGCTCTGTTTATGAAAACAACACCCAAACATTAAACATTTCACAGTATGAAAAGACACAGTACTTAAATATGTCCCCCAAACAGGATGACTCCACACTGCACACCCACCTCTGAGGAAATACATGGCAATGAAAGGAAGTGAACGTGAGAGAAAGTGAGAATGTGTAAAGAATATCATCCACAGCTATTCAATGCAGCTCAGGTAAATACACCTCTGTGAGCACTGCCCAAACCAACAGCAGCCAGCAGAAAGGAGCTGACTGGAGGCCTGGAGCCAAGCCTTGTTTTTGTGTTGATAGAAGGGAGGGCAGAACCCCTCAGGACCACCACGTGGAAGGTGAGGCAGCTGTTGCACTTCGGGAGCCATTCCCTCCTGCCATCACACACAGCGCTGCCCGCAGCACCGCTCCGCTCACACCTTTGGGCACGGAGCAGAAACAGCACAGCGCTCTGCATGGTGACACAGCCATGTCTCCTTCAGCAGCTCACACTGCTCTGTGCTGCACAACCTGACCAGGACTTCACTTGGCACTGCTTCCCTAAAGGTACTTTGTGTGACATTTGCCTAACCAGTTCTCCAATCGTTCTCAGAATGCCACTAACCACACCACACAAGCTTTTCCAGGAACAATTTATTCTCCTTATCTAGGACACAAAGTTTCATTGCAGAGTGAAAGCATGAAGAAAGGGTTACATAAAAAACATCCCTGGGAGGTGCAGAAATCTTGTGTCAGTAGGAGGTAATGGGGAATCCTGCAGTCCAGGGCTGGGCCATGAGGGCACACAGGAGCTGCACACATCCACAGCCCGCAGTGCTACAGCCACACGTGGGCCTCCAGGCTGTGCACACCGCAGTGCAGCACTGCAACCTGCCTCTGACATTTAGAAATGGGATTAATGGGACAAAGAACACAGCAGAGTACGTTAAAAAACATGTTCAAGAGGTACCAAGGATAAAAACTAAAGGCACGTCACAAGGACTTACAGGCTGCCCAGCAGCCAGCCTCCCAGGCACGTGCTGAGAGCTCTGCCCACACCTGAGCACACATTACAGCCAACGCCATCAGAAGTTCGTGATGGCTCGGAGGAAGGCACCCTGCTCCGTACACAGGAGGCACTGCTGCTGCGGTCGGCTGATCCCACCTCAGCAAGCAGTCTGTGCCACACCAGCTCATGGCCGGGAGCTTCCGTGTTCCTGTCATTCACACCAGGTTCCTCATTCATAAATCTACTGGAAAATCTCCCCAGTTTCACTGCCTGCTTTCCCACAGACCAGGCCAAACTGCAGCTGACCTTCCCAGCAGCCAACTGCACCTCAGCACTACGGATTTCCTCCCCATTTCCGCGGGATGCTCACACCTTCCCATAACACCACGCCGCCAAAGGAAGTGTCCCACAGCTTCCCCTACTCCGCAGCCACTAAAAATATCACTGCCCCTCGGTGCTTTCAGCCCTACTCAACACTCTGGCATGTCCTTCAGCCATGTGTACTGCACAGCCACCACGTTCTGTTGACTTTCTGCATGTTTCACACAGCACACAGTTAACATGGGAAGGCCGTGGTGTTCCCCTCTGCTGCCACCCTCCCTTCACACAGCCGTGGCACTGAGCACACGAAGCCCAGGAATCTCATCAGCCATCAGGATGGGCTCACACAGCACTGAGCGCTTCACAGAGGAACTCCTATCACTCACAAGTCTTCAGATGAAGGTGGAATTTCTCACCTGTAACCTACACAACTACACAAAGTACAGCAAAGTTGTGCATGATGCTTCCAATTCAGAAAATAAAATAATTTATTTGCAAAGAGAGACAAAGTGGAACTGAAACTATTCCAGTGCTTTTGAAGCCAGGAGAGAGGGTTCCCTTCCTGCCCAGCTCTGCAATCACTGCACAGCGCTGCAGAAAGGCATCCTGCAGCCCTGGTATCCCCCTGCAGCACAGGGAAGGAGGAATTTCCTTCGTCTCAGAAGGGCAAGCTGAGGAATCAAGCTTGTTAATGGACATCACCAGTCATTTCCTTTTCTGTAAAACACATTGTGAAGTGTACAGCTCAACTTCTGTTACCATTGAGACAGACTATGCCTAAGCCACTTTGTCTTACACAAATACACACCTCTGAAGCTCCTCCTCAGTGCTGAGGTGTGCACAGAAAGCATTACAAGCTCTACTGAACAGGCTGGAGAGCTTCCCCAGACTTCATATTCCGTGCCAGCAGTACAGTCAGACACCTTAAAGCCCCCAGCAATTAGCAACAAACTACTTTCTTTCTGTCTTTGAGCTTATTGCTTTTTACCTTTCCCCCACCTCCCTCAGAGAACATGCTGTCAGTCCAGAGATTCCATCACCCCTCTGATTTTCAAGTTTCCTCTCTTTAAATTAGGAATTCCCCCCCAAACACACTGATGTGGAAAACCAATGTTTCTGGATAAGCCACACCTCCCAGTGCCACCTCCCTTCTCCTACACGTCCCACTAACAGTGGGACCCATTCCGTGTAGGACCTATCAGCTTCAGACTATTTCAGATCAAAGAGCACCTCTAGTAGTCTGCAGAAAGAGATTCCATATGTAAAACATATTCTGGCTTCAGCCTGTGGTTTTTAATACAGGAATATTTCCTGGCCATCTCAGTAATTAAAACTGTCACTAAACCCAGAAAGCCCTAAAATCCACACGGCACCCCCCAGGAGCAGCACGCACATGGAGCAGGGCAGGCAGGGAGCCCTGCACGTCCCTCCTGCTCTCAGCCCTCCACCTCTCAGCCAGCTGCACCGACCCCTCACCTGGGTCTGCAGCTGAGCACAGCACACATGGACTGCCCTGCACAGCATCCAGGAGCCCCACAGCTTCAGAACCAATGAGGTGGAAGCAGAGGCAGCCCGGCTCGTGTCGGACACACCTCGGCAGCCAAAGGCACAGTGCTCTCACTGACAACAACTCTTCAGCTGCTTCAGTGTCTCCATGGAAACTTCCATCTTTCAGAAATCCTAATATGCAGCTACACACTGATTGTGCTTTGCCTTCCACGTAAAGCACCAACAGAACTGAGAGCGCTGCAATACCTGCTTCGTTGGTCAGGCCTGCTTCAGCTGGGAGGTGCATTAGGAGACAGAAAAGCTCCCTGCACCCCTCACCTTACATCAAACCCCCCTAAAGGACACAGCAGTGATTTCTGCATCACTCCACGCTTTGCCAACAGCATTTGTTATTCTATAACATGGCGGTAAGCACTGAAGGACAGAACCTCTCTATAACATGAAGACAGGTTGATTCGGGTCTAAACAAACCAACCAAACAATACAGCAGATTGTTCTTCAAGGAACTCGTTTCCCTTAGCTTCGTGTTCCTGCTGCTCTTCATAATTCAAATCAAGCTACAGTGCCAGAAAATGGCAGACACATCCATGGAAGCAAAGCATGCAATATGGGATTCTACTGAAGGGAAAAGAGCAACAAGAAACAAAGGCCAACGTACTCTTGGCCAGAAGGGAGTGGGGCAGAGGTGAACCAGAACCATGGAGCACCAACCAGCCACATTCTGAGGCCTCTGCAATGCCATTCACATTGTCTCTTCCAGAAAAAGCAGAAGGAACAGCTGCTGAGTTGTGATGCGAGCAAAAAGGCTCAGCTACCTACAGCACAACCCTCCCCTACATGCAGAAGGCAAGTACCAGCTCTCTGCTAACACACAGATCACAGACATTCAAGTGTTTGGAAAGATCTCAGCACAGCCCACCTTGGTGGGGACTCACATGGATGAGTATCAGTGATTTACCTGAACCAAGAGCCCAGAATGGCCAACCAGCATCCCACCTGCAGGGTGACAGATCTTACAGGAGAGCACTCAGTGTTTGCATTCCATGACTTCTTTTCAACATCAGCTCTCAGCCCTCCGCCTGCTCCAGCACCAGGAAAGCTTCCTGGGAGCATCAGGGCTTGCCTATGCCAACCTGTGGTCGTTTAGCATTCCCAGCAAGCAGCTGTCAAATCACTCACAGACAAAAAGGAAAAAAATCCAAAAGAGAGCAAAAAGATGGAAAATGCGAATACTTCTCATTTTGGTTAAAATGATGAGAAGATGAAACACCTGACGTGCTCACAGCCCTACCCCTCAGCATCCACACTGCGTCTCAGCATCCCTGGGGGCTGAGCACCATGCTCTGTGCTGCTCTTCTCTGTACAGAGCTGCTCGTGAGCTGCCAGCAGACAGAGCACTGCGGTGCTGCAGGCGGCCACATTTCATTCATATCCTCCCATAAACAACAACAAATTACCGCTGCATTTCCATCCCCCGGGACCACCTCAGCAGCTCCTGCAGAAACCTTCCAAAGTACACCGAGATCTGCAAAGCCTCCAAGAGAAAACTGCCATCTCTGTTAGAAAAATTGAAAGATAAAGTTTCATTTGTTGCTAAACAAAGCGGTATAATCCCTAAAAGGTATGGATATAAGTTTTGAGAAGGGAGGAATGGGCCCAGTGGCACCCACAGCTATGCCTGCCTTAGGGCATGCACAGCACAAAGCAGAAAGCCCACCGCCACCAATGCCCAGCCTGGGAGTGACACCTACTAGAAATCCTGAGCCTGGACAACAAGAGAGCTGATCAGGGATTCTTAGAACAGAGCTTTAGAACAGAAAACTTGGTCTACGAGATCCTGGAAAACAGCTTGATTAAGAACTACCCATAATGGCATCTACAAGGCTCTGACACCCAGCAGCAGGCATAACAGCAGCGCTTCCCACCAGCACAGACACAAGAATCAAACGAACATTTACCCCAGCCATGGTAGAGCTGCCCTGTGGTACAACTAGTTTGTAACAGCACACAACTGAACCGGACTGAGTCACTGCCCTGCAACACTGCGGATGCACTGCTGAGATGCATTCTGAAGCACAGCATGCAGGGTTGGCTTTTGAGTCATGCAGTGTTAGTACAGCACCGCTGGTGCAGCAAGCCTCAGAAACTGAAGCAAGGACTGCACAGCAACAGTACAGCAGTAACAGCCCAAGGGACTGCTGGTAAACAGAGCCACTACTGCTTTACCAATGGGTTTTTGTCTTTTTAAACATTTTTACAGTGTATTCTGTCTCCTCATTTGCTTGTTTAAGCTAGGAGCAAAATGCAGACACAACACAGAGCTAATTGCTCATCAGCCTCTTCCAAAACGCTTATATTCACACTGGACAATAGCACACAGCTCTGCACACACACTCTGCTGTTGATGGAAGCAAACAACGCAGAGTAAACGGCAGAGCCTCTTCATTCATTTATCTGGAACGACTGTGGCAAACAGAACAGTTATCTTGATTAGGACTAACGCGGCTCCCAGGCAGTCGCCTCCCTTTCAAGATGTTTAGAATTGGCATTTTGATGCAGCACAGATCACACCGCACTTTTTGGACCTCCTGGCTGTGTGGGCACAACCCTCGCTTGTTTCCATTCAGAGTTCCAATATTAAAAAAACCCACCCAGAATAATTCCAACACCCGCCGTAACACCCGGCACAGCAGCCTGATTGCAGAGACCACTACAGGGCGTCCCAGGAAACCAATGCCAGAGAACAGAGGAGCAGAAGAGGAGCTGCAGGACGCCGACACGCGCCAGACACACACACACACACACACACACCCCATACCGCACCGCCACGTGGGCACACCTGCAGCTCCCATTCCCTAAAGAATTCGAATCCACGAGCAGGAAAGCTCCATCTCTTAGGGGAGTCCTTACACCACTTGGAGCTACTCATGCTGAGCACTTTCTGCAGGAGGAGCCCAGCTGCAACCGCAGCGCTCGGAGAGCTGTGCTGGACAGACACACTGCTGAGCATAACACGACAGCTGCGGCGGCACGGCGCCGTGTGCGTGCAGGCCCGGCTCCCGATGGCCGCACATCGCCCCCCGGCCTGAGGCCCACCGCCAGCCGGCACAGCGCCCCGCGGGAACCGGGAAGAGCCCGGCGGAGGGCCACGGAGGTGCTAAAGCGGGGCGGGCAGCGCCGGGAGCGGAGGCCGCGCCGTCGCAGCGCCGCTCACAGCGAGCGGTTCCTACCGCGGCCGCCCAGCAAAGGGAGCGGCTTCCACCGCGGGGACCGACAGCGTGGAGAAACGCGCCGTGAGCCCGGCACGGCACCGCCCCGGCTGCCCGCCCTCAGCACGCGGCGTGGGCACCTCCTCACCTGGGCCGGGCAGCGGCCTCCCGAGCGTCGCCTCCGACAGCCGCGCTGGGACGGAGCTCCCGTACGTACCCGCGGCCAACGCCGGGCTCAGGTCCGCTCGGCCCCGGCCACGCCGCCCGCACCGCGCCGAACTTTCCAGAAGGGCGGCGGTTCTCACACCTCGGCCTAAAGCCGCCCCGAGCCCCGCGAGCACCAATCACCGCGCGCCGCGGGAAGCCGGGCCAATGGGAGCGCCGGCGCGGCGCGGGGCTCTGCTGGGGGCGGGGCGCTGCCGCGCGCGTTGCGCACCGGGAAGCCGCTGCGGGATGGGCGCTGCGCGCGGCGGGGCGGTGACGGCTGTGCGGCGGCCGTGCCGGGGGCGGGGCGTGCAGGGCGCGCTGTGCCGGCCGCAGCCCGCTGTGGGACGCTTGCTGCTGGTCACTGGTTTTTCAGAGGTTGCCGTTCCCGTGTTTCCACAGTGAGGTCTTCTCCCACTTCTCCTCGTGAGACCGCCACGGGATCGTTAATTTTCTCGCCGCTGGTTTCTGTTAACGGCGCAGCCCCCCCGGATTGTGGGCTGACCACGAAGCGGGGCCGTGCTGTGTGAGTCACAGCCGCAGCCAGGCCCGCACCCATCGCGCTCCGAAGCTCTGACCTGCACTGTCCGCGCGCTGCCGTGGATCCCAGCAGAGCCCGCAGTGACACGAGCTCAGCCAGCAACAGCGGCTTGCTGCTCCTGCTGCCACTGAGCCGGGAGGGCACCGTGGGGTGCGCCGCGCACAGCGCGAGCTGCCAGCACAGCACCGGGCGGCGCGCTGCCTCAGCACTGCACGGGGCACGAGAGCACGGGCTGCACGGCGATCCGTCTGCGAGCAGTAACTGACACCAGAAGTGCAGTCTGTGCAGGAGGTAGAAGGGTTGTCTGCTTCCCGCCTTCTGCGAACAGCGCTAACAGCGCGGTGAGCTCACGTGCTCCACGGATAAAAACAGTCCCAGTAATTTAGAGCCATTCCAGAGCAGAGTGCAGAGATTTGGGCTTAATCCCCGCACCCAACAGGTTTCCCCAGCCGCGGGGTGTTCCTAGCTGCTATTTCCCCTCTCTGTCCGCCACTGGTTTATATTCCCGGGGAAAAAAAAACCAGAACCCTTTTCCAAAGGTACAACATGTGATGAAACAAAGTTAATGATTCGGTTTGTGCTTTCCTTTTGGCCTCCTGTTATCCCAATGCACAGCCTGCAGGGAGGGGTGCAGAGCTGAAGCTGTGGGGTACCTCAGAGCAGCGCCCCGCGCCGCCCCAGCAGCACACAGCGCTGCCCGCCCCGCTCACCGCCAGCTCCGCACGCCGCCTCTGTGCCTCACACATTGCTTCCTTCCTTCAGCTCCTCTTTGCTTCGTTCCTCCCTGCTCAGACCTCTAAAGGATTCACATTTGGATATCTTCTAATCACCTTTCCTACTTCCTCCTTCAAATTATTCGCGCCTGATTCAGTTGCCACCCCAAACCCATTCACTGCCCCTCACCTGACCCTCAGGCCCCACTCATCCTTGAAGGCCGTTGGTTAACACCCCCTGTCCTTTTCCTGACCCGAGCCTCAGTCGGCTATGACTCTGCTTCCCCCACTTCTCCTTACAGCCATTAGCTAATTCACACCCTGTTCCTTAACATCATCTCTCAGAAATTCCTCCTCCTAAACAGTATTGCCAAAACCATCCACACTTGCGTTATTTCTTTTGCCCCGTTTCGCGCAGCTCTCTCCCCGTGTGAACCTTGGCCACACCATCTCTCCTCCTTCCGAGCATCCGAAACGCAGCTGCAGAATCCCCGCTGCACGGGCAGACGGAGCAGCAGCCTGCTGGGGCTGCGTGTTCCCGCACGGCTCTGGGGGAGCGGGAGGCTGGCAGGGGGACGGGGCGCCACCAGCAGCTCTCGGGGTTCCTTCGGGAAAACGGGAGAAAAACTCTTCCGATGAAATGAGTGTTTGACTTCATTTTGAACATCTGTTTTAAATCCAATTCCGCCCAGTTTCTGAAAGAAAATATAAAAACACGTAATCGAATGCCGTGGAAATTAAAGGCTAGCCTTTAAAAAGATTCCTCGGCCAAACTATTTATCTAATTGAGCTCAACCCAAACACCGCTCTTTTTGTTGAGCAAAGTGTTGACATCCAAAAACATCCACCCGGAGGCCCTACGAGGACGGCTGCTGTGATTTTGCCCTGAATGCACTCACGTGAAAACCTGTGGCAGTCAGGCACAGCTGAACGCACAGTGAGGTCCCATCTGAAGGCATCCAAATTTCATTTGCGATGGGAGGTTGACTGGAGGAGAAGGAGGTACAGTGTTGGGTCTCCTCCCTGCCGGGCTGCGAGGAGCAGCTATAGTGACTGTTTCTTACACGTTTGATCAAGGGGAACAACTACAGCAGATCCTCTTGTGGTACTTCCCCAAGGAACTGTTGATTTTAAACTAATTCGCAGTTCCTCTTCCACTTTTCGTGCTGTTTAGCATGTATCATTACAGCAGCTGCCCTCCTGTGTTTACATCTCAGTGAGTGAAGGCGTTCTGTTGTTGCACAGCCTGCAGTACCTCCAGGTGCTGGTTTGGCTGCAGGGCACCTGGCAGCACCGGCTGATTCCATCTCCTGCCTCCACTGCTGCTGCTCAGCCGTGCTGGAAGCTACGTAAGAAGACAAGAATGGGAAGGGAAGGATCCGACAGAGCCACTGCCTGTACTTCTTGCAGGCCATACGCAGCCGGCAGGCTGACTCAGCGTGTCCCGAGGCGCAGTCCGTGCCTGTCGTGTAGCTGCTGCCTTCACCCGTAGTTTTAGAAGAATGGAGCTGTCTGGAATTGGCTCTCATACAGTGAAGGCAGTTTTAGAACTTTGTTCATTCATGTCAACCATATTCAGCCTTCCAAACGCTGCATTTTATCTTCAGCCCTGGGCTACCTAGAGAAGCATGTCAGTCTTCCTAAGGTTAACATAACCCCTAAATAAAGCCTCGGCATGAAAGAAAGGCTTCTCTTTTTCCCATATCTGACTTAAGGGCTATTTCATCTGCTATGCATTCTTCCCGACAGGCCGCCTCTGTGTTTGCCCTAACCAGATGCACCAATGGTGCTTTCCTGGCATTCCCCACTATTTCCCATGGCTGCCATTGACTGGAAGGCTGTTTCCTTCCTGCAGTTCCGTGACATTTCTGCAGGCTGAAGATGGCTTACAGAAGGCTGTCCTTCACTGAGCTCCGCGCAGCTCTCACTGTTACCTCCAGCAGCACGGAAGGCCCCAGTAGCATTTATTCCATCTCTAGCCCAAAGCTGTTAATTCATACTCCTAGCTACTCCTACATCATGCCTTATGAACACTAGAATTGTAAACGCTTTTGCTTTTTAATTACGTGAGTCTCAATGGGAAACATGAAATGTTTTGCCCCCCTGAAGATGGATGTAAAACACGCTTTTCCCCGCTGCTTGCTTTACAAGGCGCGTGCACGACAGCGATTGCTCCACTAAACTTCCAAGAGGGAGAGAAAATCGTTTTGCTGATATGTGATCAGTGCTGATACATCTCTAAGCCCACGTGTTTGCTATGACATCCAAAAACAAAACGTCATTGCACATCGTTGCATACGACAACAACTTTTCGGGCTGGGGATGCAGGGATGGCAGCACTGTTCCATCACAGCCCACAGGCAGAGGAGCAGCAGCAGGATGAGCACAGTGCTGCCACTGCCCGGCCCTGCAGCCCTGCGCTCCCAGCCCAACCCTCTGCCCTGCAGTGCCGTGCCTGGCAGGACTTCAGCAAGTTCAGCTTCGGAGAAAACACGGATGTGGTGTTCCTCTAAGCCGTCCTCCTGAGCTGATAAGAACAACCTTTTTCTTGAAAGAACTCGATTTGCAGCGGATTCCTGATGTATTTCTGTCTTGTGTATTACTTTGCCTGTCAGTATTATGTTCCCAAGTTGTGAGAAGTGCCTGCATTTCTTAAACTATTCCTACTTTCCTACTTCTAAGTGATTTTGAACTTAGGCTAAGCCACGAGCCCGTGTTTCATGGAGAAGCACACATAAATCAGCTGTGCCCGTCACTGCAGGAGCCACGTCAGCCTTCAGGTCCTGCTTTTTGTGCACCGTTTGCCTGAAGGAGAAGAAAAAATATAGTCATAACCCAGAGTTTGGTTCTGCAGGGATTATCCCCAATAATCCCACACGTATTTACAGCAATGGTCACAATGAGCTGAAGAGGATTTTCCTCTGCATGTGAAGGAACACCCCCTGCAGAGACACCTCCTATGTGAAACCTCTGTCCCTCCTGCACACATACCTGAGGACTATTGGTATTCCTGTTGAAGAGACACAGCAAATCAGAATATTAGAATAACTCCACAGCATTTACATTAAATGACAGTTAAGAAAAAAAATCAGCACAGTTTTGTCCGAGTTACGGTTTGAGATCCTTACGACAAGAAGAGACCTTTCAGCTCCATGAGAACCAATAGCACAAACTTTCTCCTTTGGAATGCTTAAGTTTCAGTGGAGAACAAGGCTTGCTCAGAAGTGGCCCATTAGAAACACTGCGGTTTGGGACTCTGTTAATCCCCAACAGATCAGATCCCTATTCAGGGACTCCTTAACAAAAATGTTTTGCCGTGAAAAAGAAATTCCACCAATATTGTCAGTCTTAATATAAGAAAGCCGCACAGCTTTTCACTACCTGCTACCTGTAACACAGAGTAATGCTGTGTGTGTGTTATCCTCTCCTACCATCCTCCATCAGAGCCGTTACACTGAAGCAGGAGTGTGAGCCAAGGAAGATGTGTGTCATGGCGCCCGTGCAGCCTTCTGCCTCCCGCACTTTGTTTTTGCAGAACACCATTTATTTACCTTACCACGTGCTTAGTTTTTATTAAAGTGATTTTTCCATAAGGCTGTAAGCATAATAAACCAACCTCAGTGAGCTTTTTTTGGCATTCACTGCGCACTTTGAAATAGTATTATTGTCTAGGGACTTTTACAACCTTTCAAACGCTGTAGAAACAATTAAGCTCGCCTTTCTTAAAATGAAATCTTTTTTGTTCCATTCAGCTGTGTGACTGCTGAGGTCTCAGTTTCAAGACCACGAGTTTTGCTTTAAGCAATAATTAAAACTAAAGGAGCAGAGAGGAGCCTGTGCTTGCTGACGGCCGCCTTTACCTCACTTGTTCCCCTTCTGCTTCTTCAGGGCTCCAGGCCCAGCAGCGCTCGCTGCAAGGCACAAGCTGCGAGAACCACTCAGTCACTTGTTCAGTATTAACTGCTGAATTCAGCTCAGCTCAGACGCTCCCACTGGAAGCTGCAAGAGTGGGCAGCATTTGTGCTGAAGGGATCTGGCTGATGAGAGCCACAGCGGCGCAGGGAGCAGTCAGCAGGGGCTGCAGGGCACTGCAGAGCTCTGAGCACCCACCGGCCACTCCTTTCCAGTGGGCGTTTTAACGCCCTGCCAGGTTAGCTCCTGGGCTGATATGTTGCCTATGAATAAGAAACTACGTGTTTTTCATTTACATGACGACAAGCCACCTGGCGATCTCCTTGTAGGAACTAAGACAATTAAGGTATTAAGGCTGCCAAAACCCAGATACATTCCAAGTCAGATAATGAGGTGTATCCCATAGATCCGTGTAATGGAAAGCATTAATCCTCTCCTGTCGCAGCTTCAGAAAGGACCGCGTCTCCCTGCGAGGCCCAGCACATCGTCCTTGCAGCTCCCAGCTGTTCACCACCCCCAGGCAGCCGTGGTGCCCGTCCTGCTGAGCTCACAGCCCTCACTGCGGGTCCCTTCGCCTCGCAGCGCTGCGGCCAGCCGCCTGTTAGAGGGAAACGCCATTGTAATGAGCACTATTGGAGATGAGGTAATGTATTTACCACTTCAGGAAGGAAGGTTTTCCTGTTTGTGTCTGAAGCACACCGGAAACATCGCCGTTTGTGTACAGAACAATTATCTAGGGCATGCACCACAGAGAAGCCGGCCTGGAGGAAACCCATGTGCACCAGAGCCTGCTGCAGCACCGTGCTCCTGCAAGGATGACCGTAAGACAGAGAGCCTCGTTAGCCCCGTGAGATGAAGAGGTACAGAGATGTGACTGCTGCTTCAGGCAACCCCAGCAAGTCCCAGCACGGCGTGCAGGCTGCGGGACGGCACCGAGCCCAGCAGGACCTACCAGGGGGCAGACTGTGGATTTCTGCATGCTTTCTTCACGTTCTAGAATGAAGCTCTGGAATTCGGCAGTGCTCCCAGCAAGACCCATCCGACTACAGAGAGGAGAACACGGTTTACAGGAGATGCTCTCTGTGGCCACGTGGGGCGGTTTCACAAGCAAACCAAGGATTTTTCCCCTGAATGGTGACTGCATGAGAGCACCTCACCCAAACAGCTCCAGCTGCTTGGTGCCAGCCTGCCCGCAGCTTCCAGAGACAAAGTGGGCACAGCCAAAGTCCCTGCTGCCCTTAGAGCCACCAGCTCACCTACAGCTAAAATGGGGCAAGGCACCTCTCAGCGAAGTGCTGCCTTAAATCCAGACCAGGGTGCCTTGTGGTTTTACGGTGTCCGCAGCTACAAACGATGGTGATTTGTCTGAGAAGCAGAAGGTGTGGGGAAAAAGGAGAAATCAACATTGCCCTGGTTTGTTGCCCTCCATTATAGCTACAGCTAAAGGAGAATTGGGCCATGAAATGCAATAGAAAACAGCATTTGTTGCATCTGCTGTCTCACTTGTGTCTCCAGAATTGCACTGCAAACACAGGATTCTCTGCCTTGGTTTGATAAGATCCATAAATACAATTACTACACGTTGTCACTTCTTCCAGTGCTTTTCCAACGTCGCCGAGTTTATGAGATTCTGAATTAATATGGCTGGAAATAGAAGAAAGAATTTGTGAAAGGACACGGCTTTCCCCAGGTCTGCTTCCATGAGCTTAGAGGAGAGCCCTGGCACCCCTCACCTGCTGGAAGCAGCACCTTTGTCCTGCAGAGCACAGCCAGCTGCTCCGGCCACCGCCGCTTCCCAGGGAACACTGGCAGCGTAAGTGCAGAAGGATCAGAGGTGTTCAAAAGGGGATTCCTGCAGATATTCGAACTGCTAAATGCAGACGGCCTCATATTAAACCCCCAAACTGAACAACAACCAAGTCACATTTCTGATTCAGTACGGCTTGAGATACACAGCCTTATCCTTGCTTGATGGCTAATTACATTCTCCAAACAGCCTAATAAAACAAAGCACGCCGCCAAACGGGGTCTCTAATTAGCAAGCAGTCATTTGGCTTCCAATACTCCCTTCAACAAAAACAAAAAAGAAAATCCAGCAACGCTGCCCTGCAATGCTGGAACAAAGGGGAAAATTGTATTGAATTGTAAAGCTATTCTACCTGCTTTTCTACAGTAAGAAAAAAGAGGAAAAAAAAGAGGAACACTCATGTCCTTTCTATCTCCAGAGAGCAGCTGGCATCCTAGCACTTCAGGTGCCACATTGCATGATGTGCAATGACATGAAACCAATTTATGTCACCCAAATGACTTTCCATTGACAGTGTGTATCAGCAAGCACGTATTTATAGCTGGGACAAGCACATTCAGGCTAATTAGCAGCTTTCTCCCCAAATGAAAAAGCAGCAGCGTTTCAGACAGTCTGTGTTACTGTGAGCTTGTGGGAAGGCAGATTTTAACAGCGCTGTGAGAACAAAAGAGCTGCCTAAAAGAAAAGATAGGGCTTGCATGCGGAGTTCATTTGTTTTAGAGCAAGTTTAAGAGTCACGAAGATGCACGGCTCATTCCTTCTCGTGCAGCAAACAAATGGCTCAGGCAAGGATCCGTGCTATAAAGTAACTGCATCACGGCTGGTGATGCAGTTCTACCAGGGGTATCTCTCTGGTTTAGCCTTTTAATCTGCAGTTCCCACCCTTCTCATTTCAGCCAATGACATCACGGTGAATAATTTTGATCTGTTTATTAACTCCTGAAACCAACAAGCTACAGTCAAAGCGATAGAGAAGACCTCACCAACGGCCCCGGGCACGGCGTACCCCATAGGCACACCTCCAGTTGTGATAGAAGCTGACAAATGGAGCTTGGAGGGAGTTTTCAGCCAAAATACAGCAGCAGCCTCACGTACGGGAGGTGACAGATGGTATGCTTCCTGTTCTAATTTGTTGAAAATTATGAAAAATTAGAAGTGCTACAAGCTAAGCAAACTACTGTTAAAAGGGGGGGGAAATGGTTGGAACATTTGAATTAGATGCATAAAAATGCATTTGCTATTTTTTAGGAAGAGATTCCTTATCCCCAAGGCAGCTCCACACCCCCACCCTGCAGTGAGGGCTGCTGCAGGACGGGGGCACTCACCTGCCGGGGTGTGAGACACAAAGCGGTGAGCAGTAAAGGAGGACGAGAATTGGGCCTCTGAAAACGACTGGACTGGGATGGCTCCTGTATGCTGTCAGTGCTGCCACAGGGCTGACAGGCAGATCTGCACACCAGCATCCAGCCCATGGCCACCATACGCTGACATTCAGAGCTGGGATGGGCTCCTTGGGAGGACCCCTGGCCTGCAGGCCGCCCACACTGCTGGAGAGGCACACATCACACAGCAGTTTGGAGCTGCTCAACAGCAACAGAACAGTGCAGCAAATTAAGTGCCACGCAGGCTGGGCACCAACAGCCGCTCTGCCCCTTCACACACAACACCAAACCATCCATCTCTTCTCTTTCCCTCCTTGCTAGCTTGCTTAAAGCAGTTTGTAGAATAACAGGAGATGCTAAACACGGTACTCTGCTGTTCAACACATCGTGCCTGCTTTTGTTTTCGAATGGGAGAGATGATAAATCCTGATCCTCGTTCTTTGAAAACTCCTCCAAGGAACAAACGTGAAGAAGTGTTTCTGATCACCCCAGTTTCCCCGCCGCGCTTCCCAGTGCCCACCCAGCCCAGCCCGGAGCACCGGGACGGAGCACCCACAGCATCCCCTTTCTTGGGTTCTGTTTTGTTGTAGAGAAAGGTTTCCTTCTCAGAACAGAAAGGAAAAGCTCTCAATGGCAAGAATTCTTTGTGCTGCAGATTTGCTGCAATATAGGTGAGTGCCAAATGATTCAAAAACTGTGAAGAATTCCAGCACACATCACAGTCAGTGCAGCTCTCTCTGAACAGAGAACAGCCCGGAGGTCAGCAGGCATAGCAGCAGCCGTGCTGCCCAGCATATTCACATGTACCACACGGTTTTGCACAGGAACGTCTCCAAAACAAATCTCAGCCTGAGCTGAAATCTCTCTTTCGCTCCTACGTGAATATTTCATTGTACTTAACCAAAGCCCCAAAAGATGAGGGGAAGCAAATAGGTAGGATCCATTTCTGGTGCGATGAGGCCGGAATGGTGCATCACAGCTCTCATCTTGGAGGCCTCCATCACTACTGATGAGTTCTAAGAGTGATGAACATAACCATAAACCCTTTGTTTCAATAACAGCCTTTCTAACCCTTCGCTCAGGATGATGAGAAAAATACAACCAGGCACTCTCCAGCCCAGGCCTGGGGAAGCCTGCTGGGGAAACGCGTGCTCCGCTGTGGCATCTGGGAGCACTTCTGCGTTAGGTGGCAGTGGGACCTGGACAACAATGGCCCGGCCGTGGTGTGGGGATATTTCATCATTTTCTGCTTGGAAGGACAAGCAAAACAACGTTCCCTTCCAACATTCAATTAAGAGAGCTATTTGGTGTCACAGCACTGAGGGAATTTAGTGGGACCAGTTATTACTTCTTTATGCATAATTCTGAATTTGCTGCTCTAATGAGCCCTTCTCTATTTCCTCAGCAATTGTCGCTCATCTTGGTGAAAATGACTTGGCCTGACTGACCCGTTAAGCCTCAGAAATTAATTGAGATCTGAAAATGCTTGAGTACACATCCGTAGCTTTACATACTGTTCTGATCAGCATTGTTAGTTCAGCAAACCTGGGGGAAAGCCAATAAACTTAGAGCTATGAAACAGGAGCAATTAATGGGGGCTGAGAATAACTGGTGCTCCTGAGATCAGGCCTGAAAGAAAGGATACAAAAAGCTATCAGAGAGCTGAGCAAAGCACCTGGAACCATCCAGGTCTATTCTGGGCGGAATATGGGGCTTCCCAAACAGTGCCGGAGCACAGGATGCCCTACAGGAGGAGCTGCAGCAGAAAACCAAGCTTACCCTGCAACATTACAGCACGGCTGCAGCAAACAGGCTGCCTGGAGCACTCAGCTCTACCCTACCACATCCTCGTCAACAGATGCTGGCAGCAGAACTGCTGTCCCATCTTCCCCTTCCACTGAGCAGCTGGTCACAGCAGGAAGAAAATCAAAAAGTTACACCCACCAAAGAGTGACCTGGATGGGGTAGCCAGGGGGATTGGCCTGCTTGTGACAAAACAAGGCAGGAAAAGCTGGAGCTGGGGGAGACATTCGGACAAGCTTTTGGATTCAAAACCTTTCTTCTGGTCCCCCCCCCAAACCAAATCACGCTTCCAGGAATGGATTGTGCCAGTTATCCTTTAAATAATGTATTTAAACCAACAGATCTCCTAACATAGATGAAGAGTAGTAGAGGCATCCAAGAAGTCATCTGCAGGAAAACACAAGAGTCAAATTTTGTAGTATTGATTTCAAAACTACAAAGTGAAAACTGACCACTGAATATTCTCTTGCACATCATAACCAGATAAAGAACACAAACACCAAGAAAATATCTAGCAATTACCTTTAGGGATGGACTGAGAGCAATAGAAGCCACAGTGATCTCACAGCAATGCCTGAGGTAGAACCTGAGTATTGGCTGGGGCAGAATTATACAACCAGATCCGAGGAGATGTTGAATCCAGGGGAGAGCGGCTGGGACGGCAGCGGGTTCAGCAGAGCCCACCTGTCTGCTTTTCTTCTCCAAGGTCTCTGCACAGCCCCGCTGCCCGGAGCAGGAACTGCCCACCCCAACCCCTGCTCACACTCAGGAATTGCCTCACCAGCAGCTCTCTTCTATTTCAGACAAGGTTAGTTAGGAACATGGACTTTCAGACTGCTGTGCCCTGGGTTGTACAGAGCCCAGACAACACAGAACTTTGTCGTGGTCGAGTGCCGTGCACCCGAGGCAGCCCCACTCACCCCATCAGCCCCAGCACTGCACTTGCTGCCCCCTCCAGAGCTCTGGCTCCCCATCCCTGGATGCGCTGCCTCTCTGTGCCAGCAGCTGAGCCCACACCCACTGCAGCACAGTGAGCTGCCCCCAGTAGGGCTCTGTGGGCACTGTGACCCGGCGGGGCTGTCATCCCCTCTCCTTAAGCCTTCCCACTGCTGTGCACCGGTATCGTTACGGATCTATTCTTACTGGAATCCCCGATGAGCCGATGCAGGTCTATAAAGACTGATTTGAAATTCTGTAGCTCAGCAGGAGTGTCAGGCGGGAGAAAACAGGCTGTGAGGTGTGTGTTTCTTGGCCGCGTTCTCTGCTGCTGTCAGTATTTACAGGCAGGCTGGGAAGCCACATCTTTTTCCTCTAACAGCTTTCTCCAGGCTGATCCGCTACCTAATGCAGAAAGCACATCTCTGAGTTGCCACTTGCAGACTTTTGACAGCCTTCAAGAAACCGATGCAGTGCCACAGAGCCAAGATCCCCCAGAAAGCCATGCTGAGAGCTACAGTCACATCTACCTGAATTCTTAAAGGACAAAAACAACGCCACAGAAAAAAGCTCCTGAAGGATGGGAGATGGGAAGGGGTCAAAGTTATAGCCAGCAGTGACATCCATCCCAGGAGAAGGAGGAAGTACTGAAGCAGATGCTCTGTCCAGAGATGCCACATGGGGGGCACAGCACGCGGATCCAGCACTGCAGGGAAACGCAGCGCCCTGCCAGAGGGGACGGGGCAGAGGAGCTGTGCCTTCCTGCATGGGGCCAGCTGAGAAAGAGGTGCTGAGGCCTCACAGGAGCCCCCGCCCGTGTCCCACTGTCACCTCTGGTTTATGGTTTTTCTGAGAACAAAACTGATGCAGTCACCCAAACACTGCGCAGGGCTCCAGGATCACGATACAGGACCCCTGACAACAGATACTGCATTAAAATCAAAAGCCGTTTTGGCACATGCAGTTTGTATTTCTGCTCTGTCTCATGCATTCTTAAAGAAAAGAGCACTGGTTTAAATAATTTAGCCTAAGTAAACTGCCGGTCTAATTAAAAACATCGCAAACGGTTGCATGCAGCTCTCTGAGAGACATCAGCAGCTGTCTCTCCGATATACAGTAGGACTGAGATTCCTACACACAGATCTACAAGTTTAGGCTTCAAGTCGAGTAGAAAAACAAGGAGGAGAGGGCTGGTAATGACAAAAATATGTATCTTGTAATATTTTGATCATTCAAGATTGGGAAGACATGTGAAACTCATTAATGGGAGTGCTCTGTTTTGGAACAAACTGCAGCGGCCACGCACCGCTCCGCAAACAAGGAAGAAAAAAGCATTGCCAGGAACGGCTAGCCTTGCCTCATCTTTCCCATATGCAAACTGCACAAATGCTGCAATGGAGGCACAGTTCTCTGGAGTAAACTCGAGGAGCAAAACCTCAAGCCAACTTCAGCACTATGGCAGCAGAAACCCAGCCGTGTGCTGAGAGCCAGGCCCAGCCCCAAGGCCGCCTGTGCCCACGGATACCACAGAGCGGTGCAGTCCAAATCTGACCTCCAACCTTTCGTTTGAGGCTGTTCTGCCTAAAGATGTGTTAAGCAACCAAAGAGGAACACCATGAAAAGAGTAGCAAGGAAAACTTGTAGAAAAGCTGCACTTCTGATAAATGCTCAAATGCAAATCCGGTGAGGCTAAAATGCTGCATGGTTTTTATTAATTTATTGGTTACCGTACCCTGATCACCCAGCACTGTGTGATAGGGGATGCATATGAATTAAATTTCTGCTGCGTGGCGCTCAAACTAGAGAGAATGTGCATCTATCTAGTTATGCATATGGAGCAGTGATTCCTGATTTATTATGCAGAGCTCCTAGATGGCTGCCAAGTCACCAGAAACGTAGTATATATTATATGGGTGCAGTCTGAACAAAGAACCTATAAACATTCACATTATGCAAACCTTATTCATCCATGCAGCGTGCCTTCTAAAAACCGAAGCCCTTCCTTTTTCCTACCCAAGGAAGACAGCAGCAGCAGAAACAATCAATCGCTTTGCTGCCTCGTGCAGAGGAAACCACTGTGGGCTGCAATGGCTGCAGAGAAGGCTTCCTTCATCACACGACCTCTTGAGCCACTTCCAAAGCCAAATCCTGGCTGATTAAAAAACACAGTTTTAACACCTCAAAAGCAACGAAAAGCAAGGGGTTGATAAGATGCAATCAGTGTGATCCTTAGGCTGTATTTTATAGTGGAAAAAGCGATCATCACGTCAAGCATTCAGACACCATGCCAATATATTCCTAAAAACCAAACGCACAGAAGGGAGAACCATTCCCGAGGAAATGAGTCCCACAGTGGAAGAGCCGAGGACCCAACGACAGCATCTGACAGTGCCACCGAACTAGGACTGTGGGCTGTCATTGAGTGAACAAGGAGGGAAGAACAACAGTATGGAAACCACGAGAACCCTTACAGCCTTTGTAACACCCGTTACAACCTTTGCTATTGCTGAGTTCGTGGGAAGGGACTCAGACACCCTAAAACAACCGTACTGTTCTGTTGGGTGAAGCTTTCTGCTTCCTTACTGGTACCTAACACATCAAAAATTCAAGCTACATTGAAGCAGAATCAGTTCCAATCTAAAGTTGTTCAGCAAATAAAGAATCTTGATTATTTTGATCTTTGTTCTAGCACATTCAGATCCAATTTAGACCAATTCTTAAATTGAAAGTAAGATGTCTTAAAGCAAATATATATATATTTAGCACTTCCCAAACGAAAATTGGTTTTGAAAACATGAAACAGAACGCTTCTCCTCGCTACTCCCGCATCCCCCTCGCCCCACGCACAGCAGGGGCAGCGATCAGCTCTGCAGGGATAGGCCCTGTCTGGCCACTGCTTCGGAAGAGAAGCCCAAAGGAGAACCTCTCGTACCACGTGCTCCTGCTGCCCCAAACCCAGCCCATCGCATCCCAGTGACCCCAGCATCACCCACCTGTGTGCCGCACGGGTTTTTGGTTTTGAATGGAGCTGCTGTGGCAGCGAGGGGCCAGAGCACCGCCAGGCTGGGATGCTGCACAGGGACAACAGCACTGACAGCTGCCAGAATGACTGAGCAGGGGGTTGTGAAGCCCCCAGCACCCATGCCGCGTCAGAACCAGAGGCCCTCACCCACACACGTCCTCTCACCCAGCACACTGCCCCGCTTACACAGCAATCGCCCTTCTCCAGTAAACTCATTTCCTTCCTACACCTTGTTTCACTCCCTTACAGCCAGCTCCAAGCATCACCTTTCTAATTAGTGGGAAATCCTCGAAGTGCAGCAGCGAGATGATGGTGGCAGACAGGTACCCACAGCAAGGGCTGCGGGGCCATAGGGAAGCAAAACCCCTTGGGACCTGCACCGACCCACCAGGGACCCACAGGGCTGCACAGCCCAGCAGCCCGGCCCCCCACCTCACACAGCCATCCCTCTGCTCTGCAATGGGATGAGCACTCCTTTTAGCAATGAGAGCCGGGTGCCCAGCAGGCCCCACACCCGGGGGTGGCGGTGCTGGAGGGACACGGCCCCACTGAGGCTGCAGGGCTTGGCCACACACAGCCACCCTATGGGGAGAACGCTGCTGAGGGGAGAGCCTGAGCTGGGGCTGGAAGGGGCAGGGGTGGCTTGGAATGCTCTTCGCACCAGCATGATAGAGGAGAGAATCTCCACGCTCACCAGCCCCCTCTCACCTTCCTCATTTGCATTTCCCGATGCCAGCTCGCTGATACAATATGGAATGGTTTGACCAAGCGATGGATCTGCAGGTTTCTATGGTGATCAGCACATAAATTGCCTGCCCAGCCGCGTGCGAAAGGAGCCAACCGTTTTGGAAACAGCAAGCACTGCAAGAGCAGCAGGACCAGCGTGCAGCCCGGCACAGCAGAGTGCTGCAGAAACATGGGACGTGCAGCTGGCCATAACATGGGAAATAATAAATACCCGTACAAAATAATACTAACTACCCCTACAGAATTACACTCCAAAGCCTCACTTCACATCATTTATACACAGAGAATGCAATAAAAGATACCTGTAAATATCTGGGATTCTCATTTAGAGCCACACTTGAGAACTCCACAGGGAGCACAACAGTGGGGTTACAGCACGGCTGCTGGGTGCAGCTGGGGGACCCCATGTGCCCATGGGAAGGTACTGAGCACTCGGCACAGCGCCGGGGGAAGCCCTTGCAGAAACAGCAGGGCTGTAGCAGGGATTTTGGAGGAAGTTGGGAAGTAGAAAGTGTGATGGGAACTCAGACTACTGCTTTATGCTTCACTTGAAGGTGGTACCTGGAAAAATATACCCCATCTACCACAGCACAGAAAAGAGGGCGCTGCCCCTTGCCACGCTGCACTGCGAGCATTTATCACATCTCGGAGGAGAATTTCTCAGAGCAGCACGTAAATGGCAAAGGAGGACCTTGTACTACAACGTTTGATAGGGAAGTTTTAAAAGGACTTTGAAATTCTGCTGATATGAGATTATTATCGCAGTTAGGAGAAGGAAACGCAGGACAGAAAATGTTGTTAAGGAATCTGAAGCCAAAGGAAGGTGCCCTGCAGACACGTTGAAATTCCTGTACCGAAGCTTGTGCTTTCTTTAACTTCACAAAGAACATGGGGCTGAGATTCTGCCAATCTCTTTAATTAAATAAACGCCCTAAAAATAAAGAGAACAGTTGGAGTGGAGCAGAAAGGGCTGGTTTACGCTGCTTTCTTCATTTCCTTCAGTTTTTGTCCTGGCGTTAATCCCAGAACAAATATGTTCGACAGAAGTAAGTTATGGTCAAATACATACGATCAGCACAAACACCAACAATACGCCACAAATAGGAACTTCTTTCGGAGTTGGAATCATCCACACTGTGGGTCCCTGCGCTGGTTCCTCGCCAGGCAGTCAGCAGATTAACAGCTCCATCAAAAAATCAATGTAAGACCTCGGGATGGGCATTTTATTCGTAGCACTCAAAGTCAGCATCCAAATGCTGCACAGAAAGTTCTTATGATCTACCCTGAGACCCACGAAAGCGGTTTTACAAGTGGGTAGAGAAGGACTCCATGCCTCCAACTCAAATAGCCGGTTTGGAACCAGTAGAGAAAACAGCCGGGGCCGATGAGCACAGCCCTGCTGTGGGCAGAGCGCAGGGCTGCCCCAGCACAGCCCGGACCCCGCAGGGCACAGCGGGTAACACTGCTGCTCTGTGCGGAACGCCCGCATTGTGATCAGACACACAAGAAAGCACTTCGAAATAAACATATTCAGCATAGTGAACAATGATTTCAGATGAATACATCTGTATTTTTTCTAATACGCTGGAATACCAGTGGAGCAACACGTGCACTATTCCTGCTTACATGGCATGAAATGCAACAATACTGACCAGATACTTCCTGAGCACACAGCGTTTTCCACTCCACTGCGAGGAAGCTAAGTGAAAAGAAATAGTCATCACGTTCCATACCACACCATTTCTGATGCCACACCTTTCCCATTGCAAACTGCCCTCCCTGCTCCCCCCACACCGAGCAGGGCAGACAGGGCAGGCTGCACCAGCACGGCTGGAAGCCACACCTGTCGGCAGCAGGCATGGAAGGCATTAATTAGCAATCCTTGTATGTTCTCCACAAAGTGTTAATTCAATACAAATTTTAAAAAAGCATCAGAAAAAATAAATTCACATGTACACCTATGGGTGAACACCCATGGAAAAGAACTGAAAAAAAAACAGAAGCAAAGGAAAGACTTTTTTCCCTAAAATAAGTATGACTGCTACTGAAACATCTCTGTGCGTAATGGTTGACATCGAACAGCAAGTATCAGTCACACTCATAATAACAGCACAAGCAAGAAACGCTAAAACTTAATGAAATTACTGTACGTTGTAATTATCTAATTGTATAAGCTATGTAGAAGGCATCTGACTGCATGTTCACCATCCCTGTGAACAGTGGCATGAAGCCCCATCGTTACAGAAATGTTAGTCCCTCCCAGACCTGCATGATGCTGAAAGAATCTTTGAATCCCGACTGCCACATCCTTTACGCAGAGCGCTAACTGGCTCCATCCATTTTGGATACTCCCAAAAGAAGAGGGTGGATGACGGAGGTGAGCACTGGCAGGAAGGCAGGCCTTGTTAACCAGCGCCAAATAAATACCTGGCTGGCACCTCTCAGCTGAGGAAGCCTCACCCACCACCCTGTGGAGCACTTTCCCCGTGCCCTGCTGCCAGCGCTACCTTGGAAGGCGATTCACTGCCAGGAGGCGTTCAGGCACCTCATGCAGCACATTCCAGGAGCCCGACCCAGAACCTGTTGGTTCCAGCAGCACTCAGAGTAGACAGTGATGCAAGGTTAAAGAGAAATTGTTCAAAGTGGATGCTTATGCCCAGCTTTCCATCCTAATAGGCTTTGAAATGCTAGCCATTTTTGTTTTATCCTGTTAGGAATTGGCATTTATGTTTCTCCCTAACATATACTAGGAAATTAGTATGGCTGAGAAAAAGGGTATAATACACACACTAATTTTCTATTACGAAGTAAATTGCCCTGGTTTCCAAGTGCGAATTAAGCAGCTGCAGACCTCTGAAAGCAGCGGTGCCATGTGCACACCGCGCTCTGCACAGCCTGCCTGCGAGCACCAGCGCTCGGCCAGAACTCACTGCCACAGCCCAGAGCAGGACCCAAAGCCCACCCTTGTCTCCAGACACCATGCAGTCATCTCAGACTGCACAGCTCACACCCCTTCCACTGGGTTTGTGTTCTGTGAAGCACCAGGTGAGCTGAGTGCACAGGTGAGAGGAATGAGATGCTGGCTCCACACTTCCTGCATCACAGTCTCACTGGACTTGCTCAGAGCATGGTTGTGCTTCTCACTACAGCTCTCATAGAGAGCTACTGACTGCCAGCAGCTCCTGCCACCAACAGTTTACAAAGCTGTAAGGAGCACTGTGGTATCAAGGCATGCACACATCCTGTGAGGACCTGATGCAAACACAGGAGTGTGAAATAACTCTTTCCTCTTCCTTCAGGGTAACTATTACACTTAAAAATTAATACCAGCTCTTGGCAGTGGCTGCAGCCACTGCCAGGATTGACCTTGCTACCCACTACAACTCCCCCACACGAAGGGAAGCACTCCCTTTTCAACACACCACGAGATCAGCTCTTTCTGTTAATTCGATGAGCAGCACGAGAGGTTATCACAAAAGCCCTTCTGAAGCAAGCATGCTTTATCCTTCAAACGGATTGATTGGAAATTGACCCAATTTCAAGCAAACAAAAACTGTAACATTTACAAATGAATTCCATTTGCACACCCTCACACAGCACCTCTCACACCCAGCCCCTGGATTTCAGACACAAACACCTCCAGCTTTCTTCAAAGAGCCCAGGGTGGGGGAGGCAATCTAAGGAACAAATCATTCTCTTCCCAAAGGTTCTACAGCACAGCGTAGTACTTACGCCAAAGCAACACAGAACTCTTGCTTCCTGACGTGCAGAACAGCAAGGCTTATTTTAGAATATATATGTTTTCATACACTCAGACCATACGCCTCTGCAGTGACCCACGGACTCCAACACTCACAAAGTTCATCTGCTTCTGAATGCAGAAAAGGCAAAAGGGTAGGAGGAAAAGGAAAGTTGAGGGCACCTTTGTTCTGCCTCCAAAGCTGACATAGTTCAGGGGTTTATGTAGCTCCTGGCATCGGCCTTTAAAGAAAAAAAAAGCAACAGCTTTGCCTAAGTTTGCTCTTTGGCTGGAGCACAGAGCAGCTGCAGAGGAGTGTGCTCAGGGTGCAGCCCAGCAGTCACAGCACAGCAGGCTCAGGGCTTTGGAGCCATCAGGCATTGCTGCTCTCTTGACTGCCAGCTGTTGCAATTGCAGCAGGCATCATGGACTGCACTGCTGGGATGAAGGTTAGTTTAGCTATCAGTTCAGAACTGCTGCAGATTTCAGTCTGATGAACAGAACTTACCTGGCAGATCATTATCCTTCACATAGACAATGCACAGTGCTGAGCAACAAGTGTGCATGAAGCTCAACGCACAGCCAGCATGCAACAGCTGCACCCAACACAGGCATGCTCTGAGCAGCACTGCGAGTGCCAGGGACAGGAGCAACCTGCAGGGAGTCTGAGCAGGTCCTGAAAACCACACAGACACTGCAGACAGCACTGTGGGAGGCTGCTGTTTGCACTGGAGATCACACCCCCAGCGGGACCCCTGTCTGCAAAGGCCCAAGTGCTTCTCCTCCTGGCTGGCTGATAGTGAAAGCTTTCCCTCTTATCACTGCCTCTTTTCTTCTATTTTTTTAAATAAGTTTTCAACAAAAGCAATTTTTACTACTACAGTTTATGTATGACATCAGCTGTGGACTCTGAAAATAAACCTTTGTGCTTGCAAGCCTACCTCAACATCCTTTGGGCTGTACAGGGTAAAGGGTTCTTTCATCATTTTTTCACAATAAAAATGCTGTTAAACACGCTACAATGATGCTGGATTTGGTAGTTGGTATCCTATTCAGAATTGATGTCTTGAGGCTTTGCAATGAACAACGAAGATTGAGGAGAGGCCTCACCCTGTACACAGCCCAGCCTGCCAGCATGCAGCACCTCTGCACAGCACATCGGATTAGACAACACTGCAAGGATAAAAGGTTGCCTAATGGATGTGAATAACGGGCATGAACAAACCTCGCTGAACAATGTATTATAAATCCCAATAGAATGGAAAGAAACAACTGCATAAAATTTACTTTCCATCAACCTTTTGCCTTCTTAAGTTGGCATTTCACAATTTATACCAACCCAGTGTGACTTCAAGCTGAGAAAAACCCACCAAGGTTTATGAAAAGCTGCATTTCAGACATCTGAAAATCCAGCTAAAGTCACAGGGGAAGGCATTCAATTAATCCTCCTCAATAATGCATTTAATGCTCGTAGTAATGCTTACTATGAGCTCCCTGCGCCCCACACAAGGCTCTTTTCACTCCCTTCTTCCTTCCCAAGAGTAAAGGGGAGCAATAAAGAAATCCTCTTTGAAGCAGATATCCAGGAGCAGCGAGACAAAAAAGAAACGGACTCATCTGTGGGGGCTGTGCAGGCAGGAGGAGGCACAGCTGTATCCTCCCCACTCCCCGTAGTGCAGCTGAAGGCGCTGCCGATGTCCTCACTGAGCAGGTGAGCACCGCTCCTTGGGGACGAAGAGCCTGGTCAGATCAGAGAATCACGGAGTAATTACAACTGGAAAATACCTATAGGATCCCCCACCCAGCATGCCTCTGCCCACGTCCCTGGGCACCAATCCCCACCTTCCTGAGCACATCCAGGCGCGGGGAGCCTGGCACTGTGGGCAGCCTGTGCCCCTGCACCACAGGGAGATCTCTGCCACATCTGCTGGAATCTGCATGTTGAAAATGTTTAGCTCATTTACTGACAGAGGGACCTCATGTGCAATAAGAACCCGAAATATTTTAAAAGGGTTACTGCTTAGGGTATTATTTTAGAAGTATATGTCAGGATTTTTTACAGCCTCTTTCTCAAACTGACCACACAATTTAGAACAAATTGGTCTTCAAAACACTACAGAATTAGTTAAGATTCCTAAGAGCGTACATGAACACATCATTTCACTTCATGACTGAAGTTACATTAGAAGTCCTACCGTAGGCAGCCAGGGCACCTAACATGTCGGTTTGGTCTGTCTACATCCTGGAATAGTGCAGTTTGTGTCTTTGTATCAGTATGCACACAAATGAACTCCAGTTACTCATCAATTAATTTTTGTTAAATAAGTGCTGAAAACCCCTGAGTGACTGATACAGGAAGTCAGCATCTCACCAACGCCTGAAACAAGCTATGACCAGTCGCACGTTGAGCAATTCCAATTAATCATCAGGTCCCCAAGGAATCCAAGAATGCCCATCCTCGAACTCTTAGCGTTTCAGTCGAGGCAGGTTTGGTTTCAATTTACTTATCACAAGCAATACAGAAGTGAAACACAAGCTAGAAGGTTCATCCACAGGCAGCACTGACCACAAACACTTCCAACTAGTTTAACTGGTTGCTACCCCTGCAGCTGGTGCAAGGCTGCACACACCGAACAACCGCTGTGATTTTCTGGCTTAGGAATGCTAAAAATTAATTTGTGCCAGGCCAAAAATGCTTGAAAAGGAACAGGACGACTCTTTTTTGCTGCTCCTAATTGGCTGTATAAATACATGCCTATATTTCTTTGCTACCAGTCTGACATTCAGTGCTTATAGGCACCTTATTCCTGGTTCTCCATACCCAGAGTAGGAAAGTTTGGACATTTCCCAAACTGTGGATACCAGATACAGCTCTGTGTGCGTACATAAATATGTGTGCTCAGAAATCTGTGACTTTTGCTCAGGGGTTTTAGTAGAGCAGTTCTGTAGGTAAATAAATGCCAAAGCACCTATGAGCACTCTAGCTCACTCCGCCAGACTGACCTAGTTCTTTGGTAAAGCAATTTCTTCAAGCTGTTTCTCTGCTGAAAGTCCCAGCCTTGGAAATACCTTAAATATATAGTATTCTTCTTGTTTTTATTGCAAAAACACATGAAGTATAGGGCACGTATTGCTGGAATCTCAGCAGCTCGTGTTGTACAGTAATTCAAATGTGAATCTTCTCTGTTTTTTCCTTTGGTTTAAGAAAAAAAAACAAAAGATCCAACAGCCAAAGAGAAAGCAAAACCCATACTAAAGGAAACACAGTATTTGAAATCAGAAACCCAGCAGAAAAACAGCCAATCTGGAATGCAGGAGAGTATTCAAAAGAGGCTGGAAATCAAGACCTCAAGTATTAGAAACTTAATTACTCAAGTACTTCATTAGCATGCTTTCATCTTAACTCTGTTAATCATCAAGTCAGCTTGGCAGGAACCTCCCAATACTGAATTGAGGTACATAGTATCACCATAGTTCATTCACAGAATAAAACTATCACTAATATAATACTTTAACACACATGGCTTCCAACTGAGTCACACTGTAACCATCATCGTCCTCAAGTCCTATGCAGGTTAGCAGAGCTTTTGGTGAGCTGTAGTGCACAGAAGCTAGGAAGACCTAGTGTCACATCAGCCCTGGTGCACCGCACTGACTGCACAAACTTTCTTTGCAGTTTTGAATCCACTAAGCACCACTAAAACCCACAGCAGATGTTCACAAGATCTTATGAGCTGCACGACACATATAGCAGCTTATTAAAACAGCCCAATAGTCCCCCAGTGCCTTTAAGAGATTTGGGCTGGAAATAAGCATGATTTAGAAAAATAACTATTTAGCATGTCACCAATTTGACATCTACTCACTTAAAATTGATGCTTTCATAAACTTGTGCATTACAAGAGATGCTACTACTGCTTGCTAACAATACACAGGGACATCAGATTGCCTTCCAAAGATCATGCACATTTAATCCAAATTTTCAGCCTTTACAAATGCATGTTTTGTGCCTAATAAGTTACAAGACGTGAAATCAGTGAAGTCAGTCCAAGCTGTGCTGGTTTGGCTGCGTGCAGCCCAGAACAGGGAAGTGCAGACTCACCCAGGCAGGCAGGGAGGAAAAAGAGAAGTAAATCCAAATGTTAAGAGCTACTCTGTCCATGACATGCACGAACAGAAGGATGTTACTTTATATATGAAACACAAAAATTCCATCAGTTATCTTCCAGAGCAGCCCTGTCCCAGAAGGCGTGCTTCCTGCCTCCAGGCTCACACCACAAAACCAAGATTCAGTCCTCCACCTCAGATTGCTGTCCCCCCAGGCAGTGTTTTACTGGCCCAACACTGCTAGCCCTTGGTCACATACACCCGCCTCACACAAAAGCACAGGAGGAGATCGTTCAGTGCCCAGGATGGCACAGACACACACATACAATAACCCTCAAACTTACTTTTGTTATGGGTCTGAAAAAAGCATACATGCTATTTCTGATCACCTTCACAATTTCTAAAGAGGAAGACCTCTCCAGCACACTGTGCATGACGTGCAGGGGCAGGAGCCACAACCCAGCTGACGAACTTAAACAGAACTCACCTAAGTTTCTTAAAAACAATACAAAAAAAGCCCAGAAAGATTCTGTTTTCATTCCCAGAATCCATCCATGGAATGCACATACAGAAAGCATTTCAGGACATCTATGCAGGACCTCTCTTGCACGCCAGTTCTCCGGACATGTGAGAGTGAATACGAAGCACATACCAGGTGGTGAAAGTGGCAAGGATGATTCTCTAAAATCAGCCAAGTGCTCTGCCTCCAGCTCCAAGTGCTCCTAAGTGTCTCTCCTGATTTAAGCATAAGGCTTGATTAAACTAAGATTTCTGCTAGACATTCATTGAAAAATTGGTTCCCAATGTTTACCTCTGTCTTAAAGGAAAAAGGTCACATCCTCTTGCAAGAAACATTTCTGCAGCGTCCTCACACTCTCTCCATCTTCTTTCTTTATTTCATCTGGTACTGCAATTCCAGACTGAAAAATCTCTGGAGAAATCAGTGCACCCACACCAGAAGTGGTACTTCGACAAAACATGCAGTGCAAAAACAGAGGTGTGGAAAGCAGAACAGGTGTGCTACAAGCACAAAGCAGTCCCGCTCTGAAGCGGGGAGCCAGAAGCACGGCATGGCACACCACAGCGCCAGGGGCACCTGACACAGCCAGCAGGTCAGGCCTTGCCTCTCCTCATCACTGCTGATCCAGCACAGGTGCTGTAAGCTATCTGGAAGAAGCTTCTATCAGCAAGAAGACAAGGAACTGGAATGCTCGCTCTGAGCAGGGACACAGCATGCCCCCTGCCCCAGGATATGCACCTCCTTCTGCTGTCTGCTCTCACCCTGCAGAACACGAGTGGGCACACAGGTCATGGACAGCTGTGTTCCTCAGGAACACCTGCAGGTGCATAACTTCTAATGGCAAAATTGAGACTTCTTTCCAAATACCCCCACTGGGGTCCACACCTGCTAATCCTGCCTACTAATAACAGCAGGTCAAATGCAGGCATACACCTGCAGGTCAGTGCTCACAGTCTTACCTGTAACTCTAGCAAAATGACATGAATTTGTAAGTATTCACACTAATTATTTCATTTGTTTAACAGTAGCACAGTAGAAACAAAGCATTACACTGATGTACCAGCGAGAAACTGGCAAAGGAATACCAATACAAATGCTGGCCTGCACCTTTTTCAATTCCCCAAGGAAAAACACTTCTTTTGTGGGTTGTTTTTTTTCCCCTCGAAGCTGATTAACATCCATCCTCACAAATAACCTCAGACATCCCATTGCATCCGACTGCCATAACACAAAAAGGCAACAACCCACCAAAATCACAGTGTCACTGATCAGACTGTTTGCCATGGGATTTCTTGCAGCAAAAACATCTGGAATCCGTTACCTGGTCTTTAGATCCATTAATTAGGCACTTTTTATCATGATCCCTTAAAACCAAAGAATGTTGTAAAAGTACAATGTTTTCTTAAATCACTGAAGCTGAAGTTACACATCTGACACCACCTCCCCAAAAATCTCCCTCTGCCCAGATTATCAAAACAAAGCTTTGGACTCCGGAGCCCATAGCCTTGTCTGTGCCCAAACCTCCCAAAGACCCAGATGCTGTCAAGATATTCAACTTACTGCACAACAGCTGCTTCCAATCTTTTAAGACTTATTTGAACAGCTTACAAGTTCTGGTTAATTCAGTTCTAATTTTATAGTGTTTTAGATAGGATCTAAGACATGTTAGATTTTGCAGATTAAGTATTTATCTGTAGTGCTTGGTTTTTGCACAGTATGTCATCTACTTGAATCACCATGCTTGGCATCAACCATGTTAAATCAGCACCCAATGTGCATTACAGCACTCGTCCCCAACCCCAAAAAAATAAGACCGCTACAGAGAAATTTTAATGTCAGTATCTCTTGACCAGTTCAGGTTTCACTGCGTGTTTTCTCCATGCAGTGGTGACTGTATGCACCACGGAGACCACAGAGGCTGAGGTCACTGCCGCTAAGGATGAGAGTTTTGACTCCAGCCCCGTCAGAAGAAACACACAAGCACACACCCCACACAGCCACCCTTCCCTGAGAAACACAGACAGCTTCTCCACTACAGACTGGCAGTGTGAGGTGTACTTAAAGCCGAACCAAGGCGGCTCAGTGCTGTGCTCCAGGTGTCTGCACTCAGCTCACTCGGGCACCTTTAACCATTCCAACCATCCTGCTATTTAACCACTCTCACATGTACGTGTTTGTCAGAGTTCCTCCCTTCCAAATAAAAGATTTTAGGAGTCAAGCAGACGTTGAATTCCTAAGAAATGAGATTTCAGACCATAACGTTACAGTGATATGACAGAAGAGAACCTTTCTGACGCACACATTTTGTACAAGGCTATAAATGCTGCAGGAGGAGGCTCTGGGCTGTGAAGACCATTACTATCTCACCTTTGACAGAGCTCACACACACACTTGCTTCCACAGCAGTCTCTCTTCAGCCCACGAATGGGTGCTCACGGCAGCAGTCCTCCAGGGTACAGCAAAGCTCTGCCACAAAGGCTCCCGGGCCGCCTGCTCTACTCATCTGCGAGGCACAGAGCTCCTAACGGCACGCTGCTCCAAACGCTTCCCGTGGCCGCCAGGGGAGCTGCCCGTTACTCTGCACGGCAGAGGGTTCGAGGACACACGTGCTGCTCCTTTTCACACAAAGCTCTTGGAGAAAATGAAAGTTCTTGCATTTTGTCACTCCTTGAGGAAACGCGATACTTAGCAACACCTGCACACATGGAGGATCCAGATGAAGCCGCCATAAAGAGCCAGCTGCCCTTTATTGAAAATAAATGCTCTTGGAGGAAAAACTTGCCATGCATTCTATTGACTGCAGCAGAACCTCCAGGAATCGCACAGCACTGAACGCCGCCCTCAGAACTGCACGCATCAACAGAGCCCGAGCACAGGGATGGGAAGAACCACACTTGTATTTGCAACGAGGTCCGGAATATGGCACAGTTACAATCACAGAGACTGGGATTTCAAAGGCATGCTTTCTGGCAATAGAACAAGCTTGGATTTTTAAAAATACCATCATTATGTACAGCAAAATATGTGGTCATAAGACCAGCCTTAAACCAAGGCCTTGTTTATACAACTTCTGCACTGTCAGGAAGTATTCTGGCTGGGAATGCAATTTTTCTTCCAAATCAATTACATTTTTGCAATTCTCACTGTGAAAAGAGCTATATACCACCTTTGCACTGACACTGGTATAACATATTCCCACAGGGAAAAGGAATAAAAGAGTACCTTTATATTGATACAACATTTTTTTTTTTCTAGTGTAGAAGCAAATATAGCTTTTGTTATTCAGTCAAGTTAAAGCAGTACGATTTTGTTTCTACTTGATAGACAAGGCCTATGTTTAACAAGCACCAGAACACTTCAGAAGATTTGGAAGATCAAACACCGAGTTCTACTTTTGTACTGTCCTCACCAAGTCATAGAGAACACTGAACACCTAAATACATTCAGAACTCCGATTAGACCCACGCCATGTTTTCTTTAATCCCTCGCTATTTGACAAACACACCTTTTTGGCAAGAATTAAGAGTATAGCTACAAAAAAACCAGCACAGTCCAGAATTTCCTTAGTTGCCTCCAGCTGCTGCGCCGGGCTAAGGAACACGGGACTTTGTGTCCCACCGTACGCTACTTACATCCATTTGTGCATCATTCCTCAGTCACAACACAGGCAATAGGAAAACAGGAGGCACTACAAAACATGACAAATCTGCAGTCTGTTGCAGAGAACTGCTTTTACCAAGCGGAACGACGTGCTTTCAATACATCGATCTGGCACGAGGCCGCTCAGGTGCTGAACGCCACACAATCCCACTGAATTTAAGGCAAACGTTGACCATTGCAATAGCTGAGATGTGAATTTATGGCAAATTTTCTTCTGTAAACTTCAGTGCAAGATATGCCTGCAGTCACGCTTTCTTTCCAACACATTACTTTTGTAAAAAGAAGCCCCTAATACTCAGCATCCAGATTTTCAGTAGGCATTGGATGTTGGTAAAAATCAGTATCTAATCTCCAACTAAAACATAATATTATAATTGTAATGTCAGTCGCTGGGGTTTCACTATACAGAATTTAACTAAAGCCACTCCTTCCAGCACTGAAGCAGAAAGCTTTCCTACTTAAAAAGAGAAACGATCAGATTTACGTTGGGCATCGAGGCAGTTAGATTGCAGCTGGCCTAACTAAAAGCTCTCCATGCAGCACTGCTCCATTTCTGCTTTCACACAGTAGGACAATTTCAAGTTTTCTTGGCACGGGGAAAAAGCTGCACTTTTTGTTGCTAGTCTCTGAAGAGGAGCTAAGAGAGGAAGGTGAGGGAGATGACCAAAGCCCAGGTGTCCCAGCTCACTGAAGGTACAGCCTCCTCCCACCCCACTCCCTCTTCAAATCCGGAAACCACGATTTCGAGGCATTAAAATGCAAAGAGATGGAAAGCTGAGATGTCATAAATAAGTGCCTTTCAGACTCCTGCTCTACCCAACCACACTGCCCATAGTGAAGAACCAGGTCCTAACCTGACGAGACACTGCTGGGTTACAACACACAACCTTCCGACAGCTGCCTGCTGAGCGCAGCGCTGCCTTGTGCAGGACCAGGACCTAAACACAAACGAGAAGCTGTGTTACTGTTTTACTCACTATTTACTCATCTTACTTCAGCATTTGGTCTTTTTTTTTTTTTTTTTTAATGCCAACCTTAGCTAAACGAAGCCCCTCACGCCCTTCTTGCTGTGGCTGTGCAATGAACCAGGATTAACGGCCTGTGTAAAAACATTCCATGTAATACATAAAAGCGCACAAAGTTGTCTTCTAAAAAACAGCGTTTGTATTAAAATTCTTAAAATGGATAGACATCTCTTAGCTGCAGGTCTGGGATCCACGGACAGGTGTGACAATTTTCTTGGTACATCACAATGTTAAGCTTTCTTCCTCTGCTGGCCGGAGGTACAGCCCCCACAGTGACAGTAACAACAAAACACAAAGAAGGAGGCAGAAAAAAAAGCCCACCGCTCAAAGTCCCAAAACGCTGAATTCTTGCAAATTTGAAGTAAATGAAGGCCAAACTTGCAAGACATCGAAATTACAGCTAAAAGGCTTGGATGGAAATAAGAAATAAATCCCACCAACAATGGGCCCTTTTGTCCTGGCCTGTTCGGCATGATTACTGAGAGGGAACTGTGCGTGGGTTCGGAGTGGCAGAGAAGGGGATTCTGCGGCGCTCACAGGTTGGCACCAGCCGGCACGGGGTGCGGGGAAGGCACTGCGGACACGGGAGGGGGGGTGGGATGGAGGGGCTGTGCCGCTCCGAGCGGGGCACTGCGGGGCAGCGCCGACCCAGAGAGAGCCCCGGGAAGGAACGCCCCTCTCGCCCGCCGGAGGGGGGGAATAAAATAACGAAATCACACACGCACGCACACCTAAACATTGTGCAGACTCGTAACGTTTTCACAGCTGATCGCAAAAAAAGAACCATTAAAAAATAACGCCCTGCCACTCTCCTGCAGACTCCCTGTGATACAGCAGGTAAACAAAATAGAGAATCCTTTCACAGGCGGTCGCGCCGCTCCGCCCCGCGCTCCGTCCGGTCCCGGTCCGGGCGGACGCGCCGCTCCCCGCGCCGCGCTCCACCTTGCATAGCGTGTCGGGGCGCCCGGGCCGGCCCCGCTACGGCCGCGGAGCGGAGCAGCGCGGCGGGGCGGGCGGGAGGGAGGGAAGCGGCGCCCCGTGCCCGGCCCGGGCGGCGCGGAGCCGGGTCCGTCCCCGCGGGCGCTCAGAGGATGGCGCAGGCGGCGCAGCAGGGCTCGTCCCCGCCGGGCTGCGCGGCGTAGTTCATCTGGCGGACGATCTCGGCGAACAGCTCGTCCACCGAGGCTTTGTGCTTGGCCGAGGTCTCCATGAAGGGGCAGCTCCACTCCTCGGCCAGCGCCTTGCCCTCCCCGAAGGACACCTCCCGCTCGCCCTCCAGGTCCACCTTGTTGCCCACCAGGATCATGGGCACCCGCTCGTACCGCTTGACGCGGATGATCTGGTCCCGCATGGGCTTTATGTCCTGGAAGCTCTGCTGGTTCACCAGGCTGTACACCAGGATGAAGCCCTGCCCGTTCTTGATGTAGAGGTCCCGCATGGAGGCGAACTGCTCGGTGCCCGCCGTGTCCAGGATCTCCAGCACGGACGGCGAGGAGTCCACCTCGATCTCCTTGCGGTAGAAGTCCTCGATGGTGGGGTCGTACTTCTCGATGAACGAGCCGGTGACGAACTGCACGGTGAGGGCGGACTTGCCCACGCCGCCCGAGCCCAGCACCACCACCTTGTACTCCCGCATGGCTCCGGAGCGCCTCCCCCGCGGCGCCGCCGCTCTCCGCCCGCCCTCGCGGAGGGAAGGAGGGGCGCTCCCGCCGGCCGCTCTCCGGCGCCGGGGCGGAGAACGGGCGGCCGCGCCTCGCGGAGCCGCGCCGGGCGAGCCCCGCCGGGCAGCGCCGCGCCCCGGGGAGGGGCGGGCAGCGGGGCCTGCGCGGGGAGGAGGGGAAGGGGCGGGGAGCGCCGCACGGAACGGCCCTCCGCCATTGGCGGCCTTGAAGTACGGCCCGGCCCGGCCCGGCCCCGCCCCGCCGCGCCGTTCCCGCCGCCGCCGCTCTCCTCAGAGCGCGGGGAATGGCGGCTCCCGCCGGCCCGCCCCTTCTGGGCGGCACTGCCCGGCTATCGGCCCGCCGGTCCGCCGCCGCTATTGGCCCAGCGCAGGACTGCGTGCCCCCGTTGCCCGTGCCAGGGCTTCCCGCGGCCGCTCTTCGGGCGCTGGCGCTCCTTGGGGCGGGTTGCGGTGCCCCGAGCCCCGTTAGATCCGCCCGGGCCCCGAGCGGCGCTGGGCTGCAGGCAGCCGCTCCCCGATGCCGGAGCGCCGCGCCGCGCCGTACGCGTCCCGAGGGCCGAACGCCGCTCACGGCGGCCCCCTGCGTGCCTCCCGGCCGTGCCGCCCCGTAAGGCCGTACCGTAGCACCGCGGCCCGCCGCTCCTCTCGGCCCCGTCCGGCATTGCTGCTCCGGTTCCACCAAGGCCGGAGCGGATCTGCACGCAGCCGCGCTGTGCCCGCTGCCAGCCCTCCGGTCGGGCGCGTCGAGTCGCGGCGCTGCCTGCTCGGCTCCGTTCGTACGGGGCTTCCTCGCACTTTCTGTCCAGAGAACGTTCCTTTAAAGGAAATATTGCGGGTTATTTTGGCACCATACGGTTTTGCACTTACATCCCACCTGGTTCCTTACTGTTCTCAGCCTTAGTCAAGTGGTTGTGACATGGGGGTCCTTCTGACCACAGCCCGATAGCAGATGTCATTGGAGCACACCAGTGGGTGACACAGGCCTTGGGAGGTGAAGGCAGAGTACCCAAAATAAGCCATCAGCTGCACACGGTTGTTACTGAGAGCTGTGTCCATCTGTGGCTGAGTGCCACACCTCTAGCCAGCAGCTCACACAGAACCCCTCGGCAGTTGTTCGTGGCGGTCGTTGCCAGCGATGAGCACAGCTGCATTCCCCCAGCCCTGCTGTGCCATTGGTGGCTGCTCAAACTGCTCCTGCTGCCAGCACCGCCCGGCGCTGTGCTGCAGTTGCAGATAGGGATGGATGTCGCATTCACCCAGGACAGAAGCGAAGTGTTGGGCCGCAGGCTGGTCCTAGGCTACACCTGCAGAGCTGTCCGGACCAACCTGGAGCTGGATGGAATATTTTAGAGTCATAGAATCACCGAATGGTTTGAGTCGGAAGGGACCTCTGGGGGCCGTCAGCCCAGCTCCCCTGCAATATGGGGACACGCACAGCTCCGTCAGGTTTCCCAGCCCATCCGGTCTGCAGGGTGTCTGCAGGCTGCAGTACCAAAGACAAACTAATGTTCTGCTGACTCATTTCGCTTACAGTGCTCTGAAGTTTCGGGGACAAATGTGTTTGTTGACCTCTGTCTCCTCCATAGCAAACCCACACCTAAGTTACTTACACTGCATTTTCTAGCATGTCAAGAGCAGCTTTTGTAAAGACCAGATAATTATGATGCTGGATTGAATCAGCCCATTAAATCCCAATTTGCTGTTGAGTTGGGTTTTTTGTTGTTGTTGTTGTTATTTTCTTTTTGTTTGTTTGTTTTTAGTGACAATAAAATGTCAGTGCCTGGTTTTTCATTCTACACAGAGCTACTGATCGTTGTTACTTCTGAAGAAGAAAATGTACTGCATTCAGAGCAAAACCTGCTCTTCATGCTGTTGACATCTCAGAAATGTCACATATAAATCAGCATATAAAGCACAAACGTGGTTGGTAGGCAGTTTACCATACAATATTTACATATACAACCAGCTTCTGCTGTGTGGAGTAACCCTGCTCATTCAGTAAAGCAGCAGACAGGTAATGCTCATTTCCCCGCATACCGTAGATCAGCCATTAGCCTTTCCCGTTTGTCCATATGAGCATCAGCATCATACAGCTCCACAGCAGTGCTGGTTGCTCTTTTTTAATGTCCCCCCAGATATATTTAAATAATTACAGGTGAAGGCTAAATCAACAACACATATGAAATGGTAAATTCCAGCACCATGAAAGTTCATCGGTGTCTGATGACATCGAGATGTGACACCCTGAGCACAGGTGAAGCTCTGGCACAGCCATCCAGCCAGCTCCTCTGGTGCTCCTCTTGGAGGAGACGTAGCCAAACTGCTTACACACACAGCATTACCCCCCACCAGGGTAATGTTAACAAAGAGTTGTATAACCTGAGAGCTAATTCAGTACAACCGAGCTTGTTTGGGATGAGTGTTTCATAGTAAAACTGTGCTGATTTTGTGGAACAGAAGGACAGAGGAGTGGCGGGCTGAGCTGCGAGGTGAGCTCTGCTGAGCTGGAGTTTGTGTGCTTCTGAACTTCAGAAGGCCTGAGCTCTGCAAATGAACCAGAGCCAGGACCTGCAGGAAATGCACTGCTTTGGTTGAAACAGACCCTTTGACATTATGCTCAGAATTTGGAGTGTGCAAATGTGATTGAATCTGAAACTCCTCAGAGCTCAAGTGGCAGGAGATGGGAGCCTTCGCCTGGGCCTTCTCTGGCTTCTGACGGTGGCTGTTCATTTAAATCTTTTTTATTAATACACAGGAAATCCTTCTGACTGAGTGAGCTCATCTGAGATCGGAGTGCTGGGCCACTGACTGGGTAGGTGTGGTGACAGTAGAACCTTAAAGCTACAAACAATGCTAAATATATTAGTTTTAGCTTAATGAGATAGCAGTGATTTTAGCAACAGTTTTGTAACACGTTTTTATGTAACGATTTTCAATGGAAGATGCAGCTCCATACTCATTTTTCCTCCTTTCCTCCGTGGCAATGTGACTAAATGACTTCCTGCCCTTTTTTTTGCCCTCAGTTATACAGCAGTCGTTTTTAGATCCGTGGTGTAAACAGGCCATACAGCAACCATTAGCTGATCTGTGGCAGGAATAGATCCCTCTGTTGTGGGTTTTGCTTAAATGCTTATGGGCCACTGGGGCCAAATACAAAAAACTGAACAGGGAATTGATATGTTTTTAGCAGCACCACTGGGGCTGAGAATGCCTTAATTCAGCACTGTTGTTGAGCAAACCTGATGGGCAGTCGTGGTTGAAGAGTGCTGCGCACAGAGCCGTCTCACTGCCTGACAGCTGAACTGTTCCCTGGGTATAACAGAGATCTGCTTCTTTTCACTTAAGTTGTGACTTAAAAGGCTCATAATCCAATATAGAACAGTTAAACTGAGAGGATTTGGAATCATTTGGGAAGAGCTGCTATTCTCCCACTCCCATACGGCCAGTATGTAACACGGGTATTAGCACTGTACTGTAAGCAAAGGGAGAATACTGATTGAGGGAAGCTAAGAAGATGAAATAATCTCCAAGAGTTCAAAGTAGAGAATTACACTAAGTGTTTTCTGGCATTGGACAAATCTGGAGAAAATGCTCAATGTTTATTCATTTTGAATATATGAATGTGAATGATCTGTGGGCCTGAACTAGTTTTCAATTCAGTGGCATACAGAAGTCTTCACTGCAGATTCACCAGCTGTTTGATTGCACGTTGCTTAGGGAGCCGAGGAAGGAGAAGATGACCTTCTGAGCACAAATATGTAAGTATTCACAGTGTAAAGGATTTGCCATTTTTAATAATGATTTGGAAAACAGTACAATTTTTAAGATTTTGTGTGCTCGCGTGGTCTGTAATATCTCCCCTCACCCCTTTTTTAGCTGTGAGTGGCTTTGGTTGACGTTCAGTTATATCTGTCACAATAATGTCTAATAATATTAATACTGACAGTCTCTTTTGCTCTGAAACGTCTTCATTTCTCCCTATGGAAACTAGATTGCTCCTCTTGAATAGCAGTACTGCACTCAGCATTGTGCAACAGAGATGTTCAGCCCTTAAAACCTGCTGCCAAACTTCAACCAGAAGTCAGCAAGAAAGATTTACATGGTGGGTATAAACTTGTTTTAGGAATAGCAGTGAAAGCTGCTGACTGCTTCTGAACGTGTGACCACATCCTGGCAACGGGTGATTGAAGATCTCTTTCATCCTATCTCTACTTCTCCAGCTTCATCCTTCCTCTTTCCAATAACAGGAAGTCAGAGTGCTGATCAGAAGGCAGAGCAACAGATTGCTGTAATAAAGTATGCTCCTCTCATGCTCCCCCCTCAGAATGTGCAAAAAGTGGACGTTTTTGTGTCCTAGTTATGTGATTGTAAGTAACATTGCACTTGTTTTCCCACAGAAGGTTCATATTTAAGAAAGAAAAGAACAGAAAAGAACTTTCAAATTCTTCACAAAAAAACAATCTGGCATTTCAAGAGCATTTAAATCTAGCAGTAATTAACTTGTCTACACCTTGAGTTACTCCCGATAATTCTGAGTGTGAATAGATATCTAAAACAAGGCTGCCTAATTTCTGTTTATCTTCATCCTGTGGTATAAACTATTCTTATTCTAAATCAAGATGCCTACATATGGAGCTAAATGAGATAGTCAATTAGGGTAATTCCACGGGTAGAGTCATTTTATTGTAAGTGAAACTGTTCCATCTGTTCCACCCAGATAATCAGAAGGAAACTGATAAGAGGAGTTGCACAGTGACTCAGGGCAAAGGTACTGCCTCATGCTGCAGCGTGAGGTGGTACAGCAGTGTCAGCTGCTTTCTCCCCTGACTCACCCAGTGGAACGGTTCCCCTCTGCCCACTCCTTGCTGAGCAGGAAGAGCTTTGTGCCCTCATCCTGCTGCCTGCCCGTGCCAGCAGGGCCGGCACACGGCTTTGGGAAACATGGCCTGGCTGGGACTACCCGCTGCAAAGAGAGCTCTTACAAATGGAATACCCACGTCTCACTTTCATGAGACAGTATCAGCTACTGGTGAATGTAAAGGAATAGTAATTAAAGGGTAGCTTATCTGTAGAAAAGAAAGGTTGTTTTCTCCAACAGAACTCCTGCCAGAGATCACTGCTGTAAAAACAGCCCATGCTGCCACAGCTCGCTGCACAGGGTCTCATTAGAACCGATGTAATGATGCCGGCTTAGTTTTCTGTGTTCAGTGCCTTGTTTGTATCCCACTCATAGATACGATGTTTATAGTGAAAACATGCAGAATAGATCAAAGTTCAGATCAGTTTCTACAGTTCTTCATCAAATATCAATCCCCTGACATTCACCTCTGAAGCAGCTTAAACAGGAGGTGGTGAGGACCGGGGTTTTAACACGCAAAACCAAAAGAGAAGGCTTATGTGTCAGTGCGTGCGGCAGGCAGGCTGCAAGTAGGTGTGCTGGAACGGCCTGTGGAACCATAAATGTAATCTTGATAGCGCTTGTATGGAAACGGAGCTATTGTATGTTAATGGCAGTGCTATCATCAGCATGAACCGAAACTGATGACTAATTTCAAAAATAAACTTCCTGTCTGCAGCAACTGCCCTTTCTGTCCAAAAATGTATTTTCCTCCCTGACCTCTGGCCTGGCATCGCGCTGCAGTACGAGCCGTGCTGGCAATGAACAGCAGCAAGTTAAAATGCAGAGTTTTCCCTCTTTCATTAGTTGAATTTGTTTCTTCTTCCATCACCTGACCAGGAACGAGGAGCTTCTCCTGACAGACACTTCTGGCCACGCGGCCGTGAGGCACCAATGCTTTCAGCTGTGATCTTATCCTGTTTTGTAAGAGAGGTGGGAATTTCCAGCAGTCCTGAGGAAGCGGGAGGCAGGCTGTGCAGTTCTCTGGGCTACGGTGTTCTGCCGAGAGCCATCACGGCTTATCTTCTGCCTCAGACTGTCATGTGAAATTATGGCTGTAATTATTGGGAGCTACTGAAGTCTGGGGATTTCTTACTCGGTAACAGTGAGAAGAGCACATCCTCATCTGAAAACATGGGAGCGTGTCTGTGGATGGAGGGGTAGCAAAAGCACATGAAAAGGTTTTCATTTTTAGGGTATTTATTGTTTACTGTTGGTTACAAAAGGAAAACGCCAAGTTAGGAACACTGATAGTGACAAACCGGATGGAGCTATGGAAGGATTTCACGTACTGTACCTGCAGGAACACTGACATAAATTCACATCTGACCTGGCAGATCAATGCGGATCTGCCGGCTGACTCATTGTTCTCCGTCCCGTGTTAGCATACCCATCCTTAAGGCTCCCGAGCCAAATCAGATAGTACTGAAAATGGCTTAAAATAGCACTTCTCTGATGGCTGCTAAGGACAAGCTGCAGTTTGTCTCTCCAGGTTTAACAAGGATCGTACAACAGTCGGCGAGCTGTCAAAGCCTTAAAGCCAAATAAATGTACAGAGTACATTTGCCTGCTTTTTTAAAACTTTACTTTTATTTTTTGTTCGTGGCCAGGAGAATGAATGGTGGGAGCTGTGCAGGACGGAGCACTGACACACTGTGTTTCTCCCTGAATGTCTGCACACCGTTTTATCGAGCACAGTGTTACTAAACTTGCAGAAGCTCACAACAGATTGCACCCATCTTTGGGCACTTGGTACAAACGCGTACAATATTTACAGCTTTACAGTACGGCCCTTTGGGAAGCTGAGCGCCTCTAGCTCCCCTGAAGGCAGGGAAGCCTGGGATCCCTCAGCCTTACTCTGACTGAATCCCTAAGACTGCAAGAGAAAAGAAATTAAGCTAGGCGAGGGGACCTGCCTGCTCCATTGAGCTTTATTTTGCAGTGCACAGGCAGACTGCAAGCTCAGCGGATCTCTGCAAGCTATGTGGCCATATGGGCAATGGCAGTTTATGAAACAACTGTGCCAGATTTGGCAGCCTTTCTAACGGCCACATGGCAGGTCAGTGAGAACCACTTCAGTGCCAGTTGCATAATTTCACTCTTCAGTCACCCGAGGAGAATACGTGAGGGAAGATCTGAGACAGGACGGCGTTCAGCTCAGCATGGAAACCAACGCTATTCTTTATAAAGTATACATCCTCTGTAATCAGCAGAGCTCTTTGCTGCATCTTAGGTAACTGATAACATTGAAGTGTAGGTGTTGGTTGCTATTATTTACATGTGTACAGCCTTGTATTTGAGTCTTGGGTAAACACATCAACAACGGAGCATTTTTTTAAGAAAACCGAGGCACACGACGGGCTCAGACTGTCTATTTCAGCCTCAATAGACTCCACATCTCTCAAAATCCTCCACATTAACAAAACATTTCCTTTTCTGCACATTGTAAGAGGCCTGCTGCTTATAGCTCGTGCTGGGGTTATTTCTATCTGGTCAGGGTTGGAGGGCTGCTGGGGCCCGGCTGCTGGCTGTGCCATCAGTGCACTCACCAAACACTCTCTCGTCTTCCCAGGCCTGTGGCTGCTGGGCCAGATTACCACAGATGTGGGAGCAAACCAAATCTTGCAACACCTGGCCTCTGCAGGTAACCCCACCCAGCCTGACTCCAGGCCGAGTCGCTGAGCAGCAACAGCCTCTGCTCTACTGACAGATGACCTCATGAGAATGAACAGATAAGATGAAGTGATGTTGATCCTGCTTGATCTGTGAGCCACGCTCGATGCTGTCAGTCCAGGCAGCCAGGAATGGTGATGTGACCACAAGCCTTAGAGAATGCATGTGAAAGTGGTGATGCTCACGCACTGCCAGCACACTGGTTGCTCCTGCAGGGCCCCGCGCCCCACAGGGCCCTGGCTGCCGTGAGCCCACTGCTCTGTGCTCCTGGTGCTGCAGGCCATCCTGCGTGCTACCAGACCGGTCACATGGGAAAAAGCACAGGGCTTACCTGAGAAACGTGTGCGGATAAAAGTGCAGTGATGTGTCAGGAGCCGATCCATAGTAAACAGGAAATGTACACGAGTTACTTTATTTACAGGATGTGTATTCCCCAGGATAGAACTGAGTTCTGCTTGTTCGTCCCACTCATAAACAGCAAACACAATAATCTGGTCCCAGGTCTACCCCAGTCAGGTTCACTCATGCTTCTGCCCATCTGGGCTGGTTCTGATTGCTCAGGAAGAGGTGAACTCTGAGGCTCACTCGGGATGAATGGAGCAGATGAGATGCTATCCTGCAAGCATAACAGAATGTAAAGATGGTCAGAGAGGTTCAGTTTTCAACCATCCTCCCCTTCTTTGCTTTGACATCACCCTACTAGTGAAGCCAGCAGGCTGCTGCACCCTGTGAAAAGATTCTTTTTGTGTAAGGGCGCATTAAAACTTACAGCTAAATGCATCATTAAGTATGACATGCAAGGCACAAATGTTGGACAGCCACCCAATTTATCAAAGCCACTTAAAATTCTGATTCTCTTCTGCATCCATCCCGTAACCATCGTGATAGCACCAGCAAATGTTGCATTTGGACTGTTAGTGTTAAAACTACCTTACAAATCTTTTGATATCTCTTCCAGTTTTATGGCAGACTACCGATAACTACTCTGAGTGCAATAAAATAATGGCATCGCGATTTTCTTACTAGAAGCAGATGTGGGAAAAGCTTTTCTACGGTCCAGAACACACCACAACCACTGGTTTCCGTTTGTTCGAACAAAATGAAGAGTGAATATGCCATGGTGTGCTTTGGCCATACCTGGATCTGGATTCGTGTCCTTTTTCATCAGACTATTTTCTTCCCAGTACTTTCACAGACTGTTTAGTGAAGCGCTGTGTGCTGATGCTGGGGTGACTAATGCAAACGTGTGCATAAGAGTCAGTTTTGGTTTCATTGTGGACTAATCTCTCAGTATCTGTCTTTGTACAGCAAACAACAAACATCACAGTTTAGATGGGATTGATTCCTTCTGCAAACATATATAAATAACTGCTCTCGTGAGAACAGGAAAGTAAACTCTGTGGGACCTTCGGGGCTGTGCTGACAAAGCAATTAGAAGTCTTTCAGTGCTTCATTTTTTCTGACAGGAGCACTCAGTGCTGCAGGGCTTTGCACCTGAAGCAGGAGCACCATGGGGCTGCACGGCTGCAGCAGCGCTGGGGGCAGGGCTCCGGGTCCCACCGCAGCAGGGCTGAGCAGCAGGGCCCGGTGACAGTGCTGGGGTGCCTGGGGAGCGTGGTCCCTGGCATTTAATACGTGTGCATTGAGTTTTCTTGCTCTCTGCCAGGCCCGCGGCTGGTGGGAGAGGTGCCGAGCTGACCCAGACTGCCTACAGCTGAGTCTCACAGTCTTCTGATCAGTAGACAGAACAAATTGGTAACACCGGGATAGACTCACACCGTCACTGCTTTTGTCCGGGATCTGTGGGCCTGCGCTGGGCACTGCTATGGTCCTTGCCATGCCCGGCCACAGGCCCAGCCGTTCAGCACATGGAGCCTCTTTAAGGGCGCCTTCTCAGAATTAGGACATCTATTGCTTAATTAAAGTTTTGTGGCAGTTGGAACATAGGAAGTGCTATGTAAACGCTGAGTACGATTCAGCTGTCAGCATCTGAACGTAACTTATGCTTCACGTGGACTTTGGGATAAGAAATTCCACAACATTTTGCAAAATGTCCGATGCATTCCCAGTAATTTTACATAAGCTCCATTCATGGTGTCCACTGACTGGAAACAATATATGTGATTCTTCTACTCTGACTACTTAATTCAGCAGATAACCGCTGCTGCTCCATCGTTTGTGGATTAGACTTTAAGAGAGCAGCTGAGGCATACATTAGAATTCGATTAACGACAAAGGATCTGTTTCAGAAAACAGAGGCGTGCTGTCAGCTCTGCTCAGCACGGAGCACAAAGTCACAGTGACCACTTCAGCCCAACGGCAAAGCGGGAGCCGAGCACAGCTCTGGCGCAGGGATGGCCCCGGGCAGCAGCAGAGCACAGGGCCTGGAGAAACACGGTGGTGGTGCCTGCAAGGGGAGGAGAGGTGGGACTGCTGTGCTGGGTGGCTGCGGAGTGCAGCTTAGCGCAGTGACTACCCATGTTTTCGAAGGAAAAAAGCCCTAATTCTGATAAAAGGATTGCCTAATATTGTCTAAAACTGAGTCATCCAGACACGGACTAACAGAATGGGTGCTCCTCGTTCATCGGTTTGGCCCAAACCCACAGACTGCACTCAGAGCTGTAAGATCAGAGCCCATGGCTGACGGCACTGGTTACTTCCTGATGTGCTTTCTCTCTTGCTTTCCTGGTTTTTGCTTGCTTGAGGTGGACCCAGTGCAGGCCTTTAGAAGCTACAGAGAATCTGTGTGGGGTAGCTCTGCTGCTTCAGGGAGCTGAGCAGATCACTGGAGCTCGGCAGGGATCTGCCTGCGTTCAGCTCGGCCAGGGCTCAGTCTGCTGGAGGACCAGGCCTGAGCTGCTCGTGCTCCCCTGACGTCCTCACTGTGAGCAAGAGCTGCCCGGGGGCTGTGGGAGCGCAGCATGGCGGGGGCGTTCCAACACGCCGGGTCTTCCCAGGGAGCTTCATGAAACACAAAATACTTTACCAGCTCCTGGTGGACCTGAATGACTCACAGGGTTGGGAACAGGATTAGGTCATTGGTTCAGAACCAGTTCAGGGCCCATATCCTGTAACCTGATACACGGCGCTGAGCTCTGTTTGCTTCAGGGCTTTGGGAGGCACTCTGGTTCACTCCCGCAGATCTCCATGCAGGAGGCAGAAGGACACAAACTGATAAGCACTGCCAGACTGATAAGCATTGCCACTAAGTCGCTGGTTCTTGCTCATGTTCTCATTTCTGCCCTCGGCTCATGTTCTCATTGCTGGGTCACATAACATCTCTGAAACCCCTGTGCAGAGGAGGAGTGGCTGCTCTGCAGAGCCCCCAGCCGCTGTGCGTGGTGGGGTCTGTGCTGAGAGGCCCACGGGGTCCCGCCGTGGTCAGCATCATCTGGAGCTGCCAAGGCCTGGTGGGAATGGAGGGCCCCTGGGGTGGGGATGGGGGAACACCTCAGTCAGATGACACCAAGGCTGTGTAATGGTTCAGGGCGAGGGGAGTGCCTGCATCGCATGAAACCACAGCTACTCTGAGCTGGGCAGAACGTGCCCAACCAAATAAAATCGTAATGTTATTTTTAACATGTAGATAGTTGAGGAACCGTATGAAATTGGAAACATGCATGACATGGATGTCTCCCAAGAAGACTAGAGGAACAATGACTGGATCCAAACAGAAGGGACAAATATAAAGCATTTAACTTGTATGTTAAAAATAATTTCTAATAAGCTCCAGCTGTCTGCTCTGTAAATCTCCAGCAGCAGTGCCGGGCTGAGGCTAACTACCATGTCAGCCACCACTGGCTTTGAATGATTTGGAATTATGCACTCAACTGTTCAGCCAAAGAATAACTAACAAAAGGTGGCGATGCCAGTGCTTTCCTCAGAGAGCAAGGAGAGCTCTTGCAAGCCCAGGTCTTGATTGATGGACACTCTGCCATCTCCACACTGGGGCAGCAGCATCTCCTCACAATTAACTACTTGGTCCTGCCTCTGTGATTGCAGACGTGTACACTTTATCCATCCACAATCTAAGTACAAGATCTGTTTCCCCACATCTGGGGTTTTGTAGAGCTTGTCCGTGGTGTTCCTTAATTCTGACCTGGGAATGCCTGCAACAAGCAGAGACCTTTCTGTATTTCCTGCCTCTGAATGGTAGGTGTAGTCATTCTCTTTCATTTTCTAGCAGGATTTTATTACTTCTGATACTGAAGGATAGTGTCTTCCTCTGTAGTGCAAGGAAGTCCTGCCGTGGGTAAGAGGCCAAGCTTCCAAGTGGCCTGGAGCTCAGACAATTCAGAAGATCGAGGTTCACATCTGCGCTGGCCAGGACAAAAGGCATTTCAGTTGTATTTGGTGAGAGCATCGCTGTGTCACCATATCTCTCCTTCAAGGAGCTTATGGAAGGACAATGCAAGACGTCACAGTTTGTCACCATGTTCACGTCACTGCAGGAAACAAGGAGCCCAGGCCTCCTGCCTTCCCATCCTGCTGGCAGCACTGCTCCTGCCCAGCATGGGCAGCTGTCTCCTCCCAGACTCCCTTTTCTCCCTTTCTTAGGTTTCATGTTTCTGATAAAATTGCTATTCTACCTTCCAGCTCTTCCTAAGCTCTTCCTTGCAGAAGGCAGTGACAGGTTGCAGTTCCAAACCACATAGCCCTTTTTATGGTGGATCATCCCGTTGGATGGGCTGTCCCTCCTCAAGTTGCTGTGGTTTCAGCTGAGCAAAGGGTGCACTGATGGTGAGGGGATGCAGCGAAGGGAGGGCTGCAGACACATCACCTCAGCAGGAGCAGCAGCACTGGTGGCCGGGAGCCGGCTGTGAGGCAGTCTGATTGGTTTCATACCATGAACACATTTTGAAAAGCTGATTTGATTTTACAAGTTGTAACGGCCACATCTACTGCCATTGTGTTTAAGGACTATTTACCCCACAGCCAATCGTCCAAATAATGGGCAAACACAGCACACGCTCCCTGACACCTATTATTTCAGAGGAGAATGGAAATAAACACATAACTTCCTTCTGCCTTGTAGTTGTTAACTTCCCATCTAATACAGCAAGCAACAATCTGCTGATGCAGGACAGATGAATGGGGGGTGGGCTCTGCACTCCGTTAGGAAAGCGACAGTTTGATTCACTATTAAAGAAGCAAATTGAAAAAGCATTTTAGGAAATAAACTAGAGGTAGTATTATTTTCTTGAGCAGATAATCAATGCAGATGGTTTCCTTCCCTAACATGGAGAGTCCCCTAACGTGGCGCTGGGGGGCTCACGCTGTGCGTGCTGCCGCTGAGCAGTGGGCTCTGACGTTGTGCCTGAAGCCAGGGGCAATGAGGGGATAAGGGCTCCAAAGGGCTTTGCCTCTCCCAGCACTTGCCAAACTCATCCTGCATGGATGTTCACTCATCACTTGTATTTCATCTCTATGCAGACAGCAGGTCTGGACAGCCTTCACTCGTCCAAGGGATGGAGGAAGGAGTCTGCCGGGGGTTTGCCCTCAGAGCCCAGTTCCTGCAGGATGCGCGTGGGGCTGCACTACCCTCAACCTGCAGCTGGGGGTGGCCATATGCACCAGCCTACGTTGGGCATGGCAGTGGGCCAGGAGTGCAGGTCGAGTCACAGACTGTACTTAATTTCAGATTTCTGGCTTTAGCACTGCAACCCACACATTAGCAATCATCTGCCCTTGGGAAGTGTTTGCTTTTGTGCTGTCTTGCCTTTGCACTTCTGGCATTGCTCAATCATGTGGAGCTAAACTTTATTTTTGTGGAAGAGTCTCATTAGCTTCAGTGAATGGCCTACAAATCCAGCCCAAACTTATTGCTGTTTGCTTGCATTGGAGCAAATTCTGTGCTGCTCAGCCCCTGTTCGGTCACAGACCCCGAATTGGTCGCACAGCAAATCCATGGACAGCTTCATCCTGTGACTTCGGCTGCGGTCAGCTTGGTCTCCAGAAAGGGCACTTCAGAGCCTTCCCAGAAGACAATTTAAAATTTCCTTGCACATTCTTAATGATGTGACAAATACATAAATATTAAAAATCCTATACGTTTTATTCCCATGCGTGGTCACTTCAGGGGGTTGCTATCCCTAAACCAAACCCTGTAAGCACATTGTGCGAGGGTCTGTCACACAGCACCCATGTGAACAGGACCCACAGAGGGTCCCTGCCCAGCTGCTGTCAGCAGTAGATAAACTGCTGGGATGGGGTTATCCGGGGAGGAGAACCCCGAGGGGCCACAGCCCCACTCTGGGGAGCAGTGTGACACCCACAAGTGTGACCCTGCGCACAGCCGTGGGAGCACCCAGCTGTGAGCTGAAAATTGCCACGTGCTATTCTTGTTTGCAATCTCAAATCAGAAAGTCAGCTCACTTTGCCAAGCAAGGTGGCAAAAGGAATCAGGTTAACAAACAGGATCAGTCTTCTGGTGGGTGTGTGAGCAGCCACACACAAAGGAGACGTTCCACATTCAGATGGAGAACACCCAGGAGCATGGGAACTTGGCCGGTGGGCATGGTGGGGAGATTTGGGGCTGGATGTGGTGATCCTAGAGCTCTGTGCCAACCTTCACCATTCTATGATTCTCTGATAACCATCTGCCCAAGCAGGCTGTGTATTTAGAGCAGCTGCATGGAACTGTGCAGCCACCGAGGCGTGGTGATGGCTGTGCGCTGCAGTGCAGGACACGCAGCTCCATCGCACTGTGGGCTGTGCTGCGGGAGCCATTGGGGTCAGCAGGAGCCGTCTGCTTGGCCAGGCCAGGAACAGCCCAACGATGGGAGAGCACAAAGAATTCACGATTTAAGGAGCGGCGTGGGGAGGCTGCTGCAATTCCACCGCCTTCCACTGAGCTGCCCCAGTGTATAAATGCTGAGTCCTGGGGAGCCTATGAGGACTGTGGCCTGGCGCCACCTTTCTGCTACCTCTCGTGCTGGTTTCAGGATGTAGGCAGCACCAGGTAGGCAGCAGTCCCAGACCCAAGGCTCTGTGCTCAGCCCTCTTCCTGGTGCCCACGCCTGTGGCTGCCCCAGGGATGGAGTCCCTCCGGCAGCTCTGGCAGTTGGCCACAGCCACTGCGCATCACACTCCTGCCCCAGGGAGTGAGCTGCAGGGTTTGTGTGCACACAGAGGGCTGGGAGCTGGGATGAGAACGGAGAGCACTGGGCAAGCCTCAGCTGGAGGCAATGCAGCCACACCAGGCAGCCTGTGGCCAGCTGGTGCTTACCAATGGGCAACACCTCCCTCCTGTTGTGCCCCCCAAGGGCCAGGTGTGCAGTTGCACTTTTCCTCAGGGGCACAGAGGGAGCAGCCACCACCTGTCCTGTGGCAGCCCCCAGCATCCCGACCCAGCACTGTGCCAAGGAGCTGTGGGATCGGAGCCCTGCACGTGCTGCATGACAAATATCTCCAAGGCAACTCAGCACAGCCTGCAATGCTCAGTGGGCAGCATGCCCCGAGCCCACAGGGTGCACTCAGCACCACGAGCACACCTGGGGTTGAGTTATACCTTTTTGCCTTCCTCTCATTGCGGTTTGGTCACTCTGATTTAAGAATGAGGACAACAGAACCTCCCAAAACAGCCTCTGCCCCTCGCTCAGATACAGATTGAAACTGAAGGTCCAATTCCAAGCAGCACTCAGCACTAAGAGCTCTGGTCCAACAGAGAATTAGTGTGGTTTGGTTACATTCTCTGAATGCTGCAAGGAGAGATAAAGCACTGACCACCTCATAGATAGCTCCAAGCAGCACTGCTTTGTCCTAACACAGTAAATTGCATTCCTGGCCAGGAGGGGCCCTGGCCTGCCTAGGGAGAAGCAGCATGCCTGGGGAATGGGCAGCAGCTGGGACATCCTGCAGGTGGGCTGAGGGCTCCCCCAGGCAGGGAGCACTGGGTGCTGACACTGGATCAGCCCTGGCCACCCACCTGCCTGCACTCCTTTTCCTTTTCCTTTTCCTTTTCCTTTTCCTTTTCCTTTTCCTTTTCCTTTTCCTTTTCCTTTTCTTTTTCCTTCTCCTCCTCCTCCTCCTCCTCCTCCTCCTTCGTTCTTTTCCCTCCCCCGGGCCGTACCGCAGCCCCACGCCCGCCCCCTGGTGCATCGGACGCGCAGCGCAGCTCAGCGGGACGCGCGTGGTCGCGGGACAGCTCTGCGCTCGGACCCTGTGGGTGTTCCGCAGCGCGGGGCTGCCCTGACCGGGCGGGTAGCGATGGATCTCCTCGGTTACAGCAGTTACCGCAAAGCTGCGGTCCTTTAACTCCTTCAAGCTGCAGGTCGCAGAAGCGCAGAACGTCCCGTGCTGGAAGGGACCCGCAGGGGTCACCCGAAGCCAATCCCCGCATCAGTGCTCCCCGAGCTCTGGCAGTGTGTGGAGCCATGACCGCTGCCCTGGGCCCGCTCAGTGCTGCAGCTCCATCCAGGTGTCGGTGAGAAGCACACCGTGATCCTCGCACTGCTGCTCGGTGCAGCTCGGCCCGACGTGTGCTCCATCCCTGCAGGGGCTGTGGGCAGAGCAGCAGAGCCCGCTGTGTGCGGAACGAAGGGAAGCAGACGGCCCTCCGCCTCCGCTCTTTCCACTGCGCTCCGAGCTGCAGTGGTGCCATACACCAGCTCATTCCCATTCTGTTGTTTTAGCTCTGGCTAAATTTGAGAGAGCACGTTCTCAGCTACAAAACACTATTTTTCAACAGTCACCATCATTAGCTGTGCATTTTCACCCGTGATGAATAAGAGCTGCATGCCACGCTCATCAGAATCCACGCCAGCAGATGACCGCTGTTGCTGTCGCCTCTGCTGAACGTTCCACAGTGCCTGGCTGCGGCTCCTCACCCCGTGGCTTGCAGGGCAGCAGAAAGGCTGCTCACTGAGGGGAGTGCATCAGTGTGTTCTGCCCCCTCTTCATGCTTTCCATGCAGCAGCAAACCGGTGTGGGATTCCTGCAGGATGTGGCTGTGCTGCAGCCGGGAGCTTTGCAGAGAGAGCCGTGCCGGGAGTGGGTCTCCCTTCAGCCCTGTCAGCCAGCTCAGGGTGTTGGTGGGGCTGACAGTGCCCCTGCCTGCACTACCCCCATCTGAAGGCAGACCCTGAAGTTTTGCAATATGGAATGAGGCCTGTTAGAAAGCACCAACCCCGGCCCATGCCAAGCAGTGCATGTGTGATGCAAAGAGCCCCCGGGACACTGAGATGTTGGGATCCAACGAGTGCATTACCATACCTAAAGGGAATAGAGAACCTTCAGTGCTCAATGGTCTGGCACACGTCTAAATTGACCCATGATACATTATTTAGGAGCTCACATTAGAACCTCATCTCTCTTTTAGTGGGGTTGGGACACTATGGAGCTCAAGAGCAATATATCATCTCTCCAGAAATAAAACCCTTCCTGATTTTAATGCAACTTCTTGTTACTGACCCATTTGAACAGACCTCAGTGCCGGGGCAGTCTGTAAGCTGCCAGGGTGAGCAGAGATCCTTTGCCTTGGTTCCATCCTACCACACCTCCATACTCGGGTCTCTGTTTTCTGAGCACGCTGCCAGAACACACTGCGTTTCACCAAAACACCATGGCTTTGCTGTGGGCCCCTTCCTGCCTTCCTCGCTGCCGTGGCACCACATGCTGTGCTCAGTGCTGTGCTGGCAGGGCCGAGGCTGCCTGCTGCAGGACCTGGGCATGCAGAGATGCACCTGGCTCCTTGGCGCACCTCCAAGGCACAGGGTGCTGAAAGAAAGGGCAGGCTTCTGCTGGAAGGGTGATGGGCAGCAAACAGCTGCTTGCTGGTTCCAAGCACAAAATGACTTTCTAAATCAGCAGCAGTTTTCCCCCTCATTTACATTTTGAAGCCTTCTGAATTGCTCAGCCTGCTGTAAACAACACATGAAATGGAACCGCTCCCCCTGCCCACATCATGGGCACAGCTGGTGGAGCATCGCTGCTCTGCGGTGACATCGGGCCCAGTGCTGCCAGCATTGCCCCCACACTGCCAGAGCCAGAGGGGCCGTCCTGCAGCCCCTGGGCCCGGGGCTGTGTGCAGGGCTGTGTGGTGTGGGCAGCCCGGCCCCTGCCGCACCTCCCTGCAGCCAAGGGGGGCACACACAGCTGCAGCTTTCTTCTCCCCACAGAAGCAGTTCAAGGTTTGATCCCCTCCCCAACAGCAGCTTAGATTTTGCTCCCCCCTGGCTCCTTCTGCAGGCGCTGGTGGGGGACAGAGCTGAGGCTGCAGCAGTGCGTGGGCTGGCAGAGCCCAAAATGCTGTGCTATTGCAGGAAAAAGCAAACGTGGGTGCGCGGTATCCCTTGTATAACATTTCTGTTCCTGTCTGCTGTGCAATACTAAATGCTATCTGAAGTGCAGGCTGAGCCCAGAGTGTGGGCGCTGTGCTCGGGGGACACGCAAAGCACCGGCCGGGCGGGGGCAGAGTAAGGGCTTGGTGTGGTGTGCAGGAGCCGGCCGGGGGGGGAGCGCTGGGCAGAGGGAGCTGCTCCTGACCTGGGTGACAGCGACCACTCTCCTGCAGCGGTTCCTTCTGTCGTTTCCAGCTTTGGAAGCTCTGGGTTGAAAGCACAGCTCACTCAATTGCGGACATATGATGGGTGCTCCGGAGCGGGGCTTTGCTCCCTGTGGTGTGGCAGCTCGTGGGCAGCGGGCGTGCTGGTTGCACACTGCATGTGGGCATTGTCCACCGTGCTCTGCGGGCACAGGGACGGCTCAGCTGCCCTCGGGCACTGGTGCAGGAAGCAGGGCCAGCTGCGGTGGAGTGCTGCTGTGCAGAGCCGTGCTCAGAGATGGACTCAGGAGCTCCAGTTGATGCTGCGCTGTGCTCATGGAGGTGACACACAGCGTGTCTGTCTGTGATATGCTCTAAGTTCAGTCCAGCGCTGCTGTGACATATTTTCCTGTGCATTTAACAAACGGAGTCTGAACGAAGCCCAGCACACCGGGAGACTGCATGGACTGGGCAGAGAGCGGGCTCCTGCAGCAAATCTCTCCTAATGATTCTGGGCTGCTGAGAAGAGGCATTTTACTCCTGAACGCATTTGGTAGAGAAGATGTGCTACAGTATAGAATTAAACCTCTTTCAGTTTTAATGGCACTAATCAGCTTAGCACAATGACAGGCGCAGCGTGGCGTGGTGTGACGTAGGGAGCCCCATTCCTGTGCTGTGCCCCACGGTGGGCCGGGTGCCCGCACCACCCGCGCTGTGCCCAGCCACACGGCCGCCTCCCCGCCTGCTCAGACCCGGCTCAGCTCGGTCCCGGTGCCATCAGCTCCCTGGTGCCTTCTGCAGGCCTGTGGGCTGCGTGGGGACCGACAGGGGATACTGCAGCCCATGGCGGCTGGTCCGCTCCTGGACGCGTGAAAGCGCATTTCCAACAAGCAGCCAACGGGCTCTGAGTGCTCGGGAGCCCAGCAGCAGGCGGTGCGCAGTGCTCTGTCCGTGCTGGGGTTCACAGCACAGCAGTGTGAGCCCACACCGGCAGCGACGTGGGTGGGAGTGGTGGAGAGAGAGGGAAAATAATACAAAGCTTTCTGCTTCCCGAGGGGGTGTGCAACGCGGTGTTTAGGGGACGAAGACGCTGATTAATTTGAACAGGCAGACAAAGACCCTGACATCAATTAAATGTTGCTGATGAGGTGAGGTCAGTGGTAATTACAACCTGCTCCTACCTTCGTGTGCTGCAGAGTTGTTTAATCTTTATGTTGAAAAGCTTTTTGTTGAAGTGATGTGGTATGATAATTTCCTGCAGTGTCCCACTTCTAATTAAGTGGTTGGAAATGTGGTGGGCTGCACTTCATCACCTCAGCTTCATGCAAGACCTTGCTAGAGAAATGCTCTCAGTTTTAGCTCCGAATACTGCTAAACAACGGCTGTTTGGGCAGTGCAGGGCGAGGGCACACACTGCCTGGGGGTGCCACAGGGCCTGGGGGGAAGGCTTTGTGTGGGAGGGAGCGGTGGGGCCGTGCTCAATGCTGCAAGTGCTCCGGGCACCGCTCAGCAGTGAGCTGCCACCCCGGTGTGGCCGGTGCTGTCGGTCTGTCTGCACCACTGCTGCCCAGGGGTGCCTACGGCAGCTGCTCACTGCGTGTGCTGAGCTCACTGTGCATGTGGAGGGTGCTGCACACTGTGGGTGCAGTGCTCGGGCTGTGCATGCAGCTGAGGTGGATGGACACTCTCCAGCCACGTGCCGTGGGCCATCCCACAGCTCCCTGCATGGCTGCAGCCGGGGCCGTGGGTGCAGCAGGACTGGCTCTGCCTGCGGCTCGCTCCACCTCCTGCCCCCAGCAGCAGAACACCAGGCTGAGTGCCACAGCTGTACCACTGATGTCACTACAGCAGCACTGACCCCACGGCTGGGTCGGGAGGACGGAACCACAGGCGGTGCCAAGACAGGCGTGAAAGGGATAGAGCTGCTTCCCACGCACTGCTCCCCTTGGAACAGGGCGTCTTTTTGCTCCGGGGGCATGGATAAACCCTGCAAACACTGCCACTCCCAGGGCCATGTCCCCACACAGAGCGTGCTGCTGTGCTGATTGCCAGGCCTGGCCTGGTGGCCTCTCCCAGTGCTCGGCAGCTTAGCTTTGCTGGGAGTGCCCCTCTGCTCTCTGTGTGAGCACGTGCTTCAAGGCAGGCAGCTCCCAGCCATGCCCTGTCCTGCAGCCACCTGCCTGCTGCTGCAGTCCTGGCCCTTCCTGCACCAGAGCTGCTTATCACGGGGTTGCATCTACTTCTTTTTGCATTAACATCTGCAAATGGCAAATTGCAGCCTGCGAGGAGAGCAGCAGGCTGGAGATCAGCTGACAGTTTGCAATCTGATGATGAAGGCATATAGAGGGAAGGAAGCGGTGCCAGCCCCGATGTGTGGTTGCTGTGCAGCAGGGAGCAGCGGTGCACGGAACCTTTTTGTTTTTCTTTTGCTGCGACTGACATTTCCTTAAATCCCAGCAGTTACATCAGCGCCAGCAAAGGCATTCCACTCCATTTTCTTTGCTGCACTTGTTGGAGGGATGAGGCACGGTAACAGCTTCCCTGCTTTGGAGCCTATGAACACAGCGTCACATGAGAACCGCTTCCAAAGCAGAGACTGTGAAAACCCCCAGCAGCCCAACACCCTTTCCCGTATGCTCTAAAGAGCAGCTCTGCTTACAACATGAGCTGGCAAATATCATGTAATATAGCTAATAATTAGATGACACCGAGGGGTGACTCACTTGGAGTGGTCTCATGTGCATAGTTCTGCCCCTGGAAGCTCACAGGTTGGGGCTGGCAGAGGTGCACCAGCTCCATGCCTGCCCCTGGGTGGGAGCCCTGGGCACAGCGCTGCAGTATGGTGCTGTGGTGTGGTGCTGTGGTGTGGTGCTGTGACACAACGTGGACATTCCTGCTGCTGCAGGTGGCTACAGGGAACAGTGATGCCATGTGGGCCATCGTGCAGGAATGGACCCTGGTCTGCATTCGGCCACTGCCATTGGGCACAAGAAGGCCGTGGGTTAAAGGCACAGACGGGCACTCCCGGCTCCTCACCCCGTGCCCCGGAGCTTCCCTGCACTGACTGGCTGCAGTGTGACTTCTGGTGCTTGCTGCAGACCGTGTCCGGACGTAATTGTTTTATCTTACTCTGAGGGGCAGAATATTACCTGGTGTCCTTCACAGTTCATACTGGAGGGCAAGCGCGGCTGCTGGAGCACAGCAGTGCTGGGATGGATGTGACTCCTGGAGCTGGCGCTGCACCTGGGGCACAGCAGGATCCCATCTGCACTGCGTTCGGCCCCGCGCCGCCTGCCTCCCCCTGCACTGAGCTGCAGCAAGGCAGCAGTCTCCAGCAGAGAAGTCCCAAAGCTCTCGCAGCAGTGGCTGCAGGGCAGCGTAAGAGCAGAGGGCTGCCTGGGATAGCACTGCAGCACCGTGCTGGGTTTGATGCTCATGGCCACACTGCAGTGTTGGCGTTGTCTCTTTGACCATTTCTAAGCAGCAGTGATGGGAACTGAGACCAAAAGTGCACAACGTTGCTCCCTGTGTCACAGTGAGCAATGAGCAATGGGGCACTGAAAGTGGAAAAGGGGCATAAATCATCACTGTCTCCTGGCATTCTGTATATGTGCACATGCACAGATTTATACACATGGATATATGTGCGTCCGTGTGCATGTAGCTCATGGTATATTTTTAGGTACAGTGCAAACCGATCCCATCCATAAGCTCTCTGGTTACCACAAACTGATTGGGAAAAAATGACAGCTGAGGTTTTCTGTCCCTGTAACACCACAAAGAGCTGTACTGGTCCAGAAGAGCAGCAGGAATTCACACAGCAGGACTTGTTGCAGCAGGATGCACGTGGCAGGACTTGTTGCAGCAGGCACACTCCTGCAGCCTGGGCCAGCAGCGGGTGTTTGGAGCCAGCTCCCACCACCTTCCCCTGCACACCTCAGCTCACTGCTGGTGCCGCGCACAGCCCAGCACGCCCCGTGCTCTATTTTGGGTGCAGGGCGCTATACTTAGGGGTGAGTCATCCCTCCCAGCATCGGCTGTAGGAGAGCTCCAAGCAGCAAAGCTCCGTGCAGCCTGGCCCTGGAGCAGGGCTGTGGGCTGGAGCAGCGTGGCCAGAAGTGCAGCTGGGGCATTGCAGCTGGGACTCTGCCGACCAGCCCTTCATGTGTGCCTCCCCGTGTGTGCTCTAAGGCAGCTGCTGACACAGCACCACCTGGGCGCGGTGGCTGAGGGCATTTTGCATCCTTCAGCTCTGGGCAGTGGCTGAGGAACCCACCCAGGTGCTCATTAAGGAACCCACATGCCGCTGGCCGAGCGATGCAGATATCAGTGGGACGATACCGGCCCAAACGCACTGAGAAGTGTTCTTTGCAGATTCATTCCTGTGCAGAATGGAAGGCTGCAGAACATGTTCATTGAACGCCATCCAAGCGCTCCGTCAGCCTCTCCCATCTGCTCGCAGCGAGGGCTGTGCTGCGCTGCTCCCCACTCTGCACTGATCGCCATCGCGCTGCTCCGGACAGCCCCGGCCCCTTCCTCTGCTCCTCGCTGGGCTCAGTGCTGCTCTCGGCAGCTTTTTGCCCAGCAAAAGAGGAGTCGGGAACAGAAGGTCGTTTTGGTGGTTCTCTGGCTGCAGCGGGAGCAGGCTCACAGAACTGCAGCTTCTGCTCTGAATTGAGTCCCCTAAGTAATGTATGAATATTGGCATCGTTTTCTGAAAGCGTTTAACACCGGCAGCTTTATTTTTAGTGTGTAAATGTCAGCAGCAGCGTTGGCTCACTCTCGTTCCCGCTGCTGAGTCCCAGCTCACGCTGAGCTCTGATGGGGGCTGACACCCCCAGCTCCCACTGTGCCACGGAGGGGTCCTGGTGCGGGCCCAGGGGGCAGCCCCCTGAGCTCTCGCCTCCCAAAGCGATTTTGTTTTAAGCAAGCAGCCTCCAGAAATGTAGGGCAGGAGTGGCTCCTGCCAAAATTAGTCCTTGTGCGAGAGCGTGAGCAGGATGCTAATGGGCAGCAGGCCGTGTGCAGGAGGGAACGGGGCTGCTCTCCCTGCCCAGTACTGGTGTCGGCGAGGCCTGGAACTACGCACACTCACTTGTGGGCATTTTCTGCAGGAGGCATCGATGCCACAGCCCTGGGACATGCAGAATATCAAAGAGCTTGCTTCTCCCTGTGCCCAACGTGTCCCAGCACATCTGGGCAGAGGGGAGCTGCAGCTGGGAGGGAGTGCAGGCAGAGCCATGCCGTGCTGCTGTCTGCCTGGTTGCTGCTGCTCGCAGGGGTTGGTACAGAAGCCTCCCAGGCCTTTGTTTGGGTATTTGCATAACTGCAGAGCTTCCTCCCATGGGAACAGCGCCTGTCCTGGGTGTGACAGGGAGAGGTGAAGCCCATCCAGTGCCTGGCAGAGCTGTGTCCTGCTTGGAGCAGCAGTGAGGATGGGGTGGGAATGGTCCCTGCTTTGTGCTGCCACCCTGAGCAGTTCCATGGAGGTAAGCACTCTGGTGACGGAGTTAGTATAATCAAAAACAAGAGGAGCTGCTGGCAGGAATTATCTACCTGTGTGCACACCCAGCCCCACTGTGCCCCTTCCTGGCACAGCCCAGGACCTCGCAGTGGGCTCCCGCTGCCCTCAGCACCCCCTGATCCCAGCACCTGCAGGGCTCACACACAGGGCGTCTGAAGGGGATCTGACATTCCTTTTTAACTGTCAGATGAAGTGGATCAGTGCAGTCTCCTCCTTCTAGCAAAGTGGTTGATTATTTCTGCTGGGACGTTTCGGTCTCTGCCAGTTCTGACTTCCTGTGGCACACTGCGGGCTCTCGGCAGCACAAAGGCAGGGTCACCAACTCAGAGCAGGAACAAAACCACGGCATTTCCTGCTGCTACTGGTGCTGTTGGGTGTCCTGGGCTGTCCCCGGGCTGGGACAAAACCTGCATTGCTTCGCTCAGAATTAATTCACAGTTTTGAGGGCCATGCTGTTCCAGAAGTGGTCTCTGCACTAGTGAGGCTTTTCTCAGAGCACAGGAGCATTTCTCTGTGTGGTGAGTGACCCAAACCATGGCTATCTGCAGCCACCAGCACTGCCTGCCTGCACGGGGCCACACTGTGCCATGCGGTGCACACAACCGTGGGGCAGAAAGAAGCTCTACTTTCCCTTCAGTGGGGGAGGAATGAGCTCTGGGCTCTCTGAGCTCACACTGCACAGTGTGGTTGGGACACTCATGTTGGAGCAGTGACAGCAGGCTGGCCCTGCACATGGCATTTGTGGCCACTACAGCATCAACCACAGGTGCCCCCGGATGGCTGTCAGGAGACTTAGAAGTAGCAAAGCCACATCCCATAAGGTCAGTACCATTCAGTGAGTCTCCTGTAGCAAAGGGCCAGTGATATGGGACAAATAATGATGCCTCCTTTACAGTGTAGAGGGAACCTGCTTCCTGACACCACTCATCTGTGACCAAGCACTGTGCACAAAGGGGAGCAGCGAGGTTCAGCACACACAGCCATAATACTTCTCCACAGCCGAGATGCACGGAAGTAGCCCGGCCAGCAGTGTGCTGGGAGCTGCCATCCATGCACTAGAGCAGAGCTGCTGCACAGGCTGCTCGGTGAGCTCAGGGCCAGCAGCACACTTACACCAAGGGGGTTCAAAGTAAAACAGGTACAGCAAGTGAAATATGGCTGTAGTATATGCCATGCACCTGCAGTTTGAACTACAGGATCACAGTCAGAGCCCCACATCAACACCTGCAGCCCCAGAGTCAAACACTTCCCAAAAACTGAAACCTGTTTCCCCCCCAACAGCAGGGTTTGGCCCCCCAGGCACCACCCCACACAGCAGCAGCTCCCAGCTGTGTAGGGCTGGGGGAGGGCTGTGCTCACCTGGTCCTCACTAGGGCAATTAGCACTAAGAGGGAGCAGCCAGGAGAGCGCAGGAAGAGAGCTGGGGCTGCCCGGCCTGCGTGCTGGAGTCAGAAGAGGTCCATCGGTCTCCTCAGAGCATCTCACAGCATATGTATTTTGCCAACCTTCTATTATCTATTTTTAAGCGTGTATTGCTGTCTGAGAATTTGCCCAGGAGTGTGAGCTAACGGCAGGAGCACAAAGGCAGGAGGAGCGCTGCTGCGGAGCCCTTCCCATGCAGGTTGCTAGGTGCAGAGCTGCGCGCTGCAGTGCTGGGCCACTAAAAATAGTCCCGGCTGCAGAGCTGTGCGTAGCACTGAGCGTGGTGCACGGCCGGGCTGGACTGAAAGAGCAGCTCCTGGTCACTATAATTATTCACATTGGGATTTTTACGCTGCTATTTAATGAAAGCAGTTGAACGAGCTGAGAAGCTTCAAAGCTCGAGCACTGAGAGGTAACGCTGTCTCTGTGGGTGCTGCAAAACCAGATCTCACCATAGTCCCACAGAAATGGAACTCATCAGCATTAAGTCACAGAACAGTAGAGAGACAAACACTTTCACAAATACCTTTGAACCACACTGTGATTCTCAGTCACAAAGCAAGCAGTGGCTTTGATCTGCAAGTTGTATGGCTGCAAAGCATCGGGAGGTGTGGTGATGTGGTTGGGCAGAGATGCTGTCCCGCAGTGGGCTCTGACCATTGCTGCAGTGTGGGGTGGGACGGGGCCTGAGGTGCTCAGTGCGACTGGCTCACAGCTCTTGGCCAGCATCTCATCACCTCTGTGTTCTATGGAGTGGGTTCAGAGTGAAAAATAGGATGGTTCAGCTGTAAGGGAGCTGCTGATCCTCAGCATCGTGCTATGAAGGTGCCTGAGCTGCCATCAGAGCCTGTGTGTATTTCATCCTGACTTCATTTTGTATTAAAGATTACCATAAGTGGGAGTTAATGGGCACAAATGAGAACAAAAGCAGCCCCACAAGCAGCAGCAGTACAGTGTGGCCACTGACAGCAACTCCTTCCTGCATGGACCCCTGTATGCTCCACAATGACAGTCTTGGGCTCACAAAGAGCTTCTTACCTCAGGCTGGTATTGGCATCCTCCGGGAATGATTGCATTCATTAAAGATTCCCAAATAGAGGAGAAAGGAGTAAGAGGTGTGTAATAATCAGAAGGACCAGTGCAATGGAACCGTGATACAGGAGATGTAATGACAAAGGAACAAGCATGAGAGAAAAGCACTACAAAGAAAAAAGGAAAGTGCTCACCCATCTCTGAAGATCCAGGCTGGCAGGGAAAACTCCACAGGAGAGGAATCTCCAACCAGAGATCCTTCCCCAGTGGCAGTCAGCCCTTCAATGGGGTCTAAGAGAGGTGCAGCCAGGCTCCACCCCTTCCTGTCACACCGCTGGATTGCCTTCACCTGTGCTCCCAGGGCTGACCGCCTCCTTTCCCCAGGTGCTCCATCAGTGCTTCAGGCTGGGACTCAACAGTTCCCATACAGAGGAGTGACCTGGAATCCTGATACATGGAACCCCGCTTGCAGTGCAGTGAGGGGAGATGGGCCCTCAGCTGGCATTGCAGTGAGACGAGGGGTGAAAGCAGCACTGCCCGCTGCCATCAGCGCTTGCTAATTACCAGCTCCGTGACGTGTCTGCCCTGGGCAGCTGTCCTGCAGGTGGCAGCTGGGGCTGTGCCCTCAGGGGTCGCAGCGGGGCAGGACGTGTGCTGAGAGCGTTGTGCTGTGGACTGTGGGAGCCAAAAGGAGGAAAACGAGAGCAGTGTGAAATGCCCGTGGTTGTGCTGGGCCGGGTGTACTCTCACTGCCCACGGGAGCAGCGGTCTCAGCTCAGCAGAGCAGCAGCGCGGACACGGGGCTCTGTGCTCTGCCCTGCCCGTCCACTCAGGATCTGCTCACAGATGTGACTTAGCGGGACGCTGTGTTTCCAACTGACAGAAAAGAGAGAAACAGCTCCGGGAACTCAGGGCTGCAGACCCGGTTCTCAGCCAGGGCAGCAGTGGGAGCATGTCAGCCCAGCCCCGCATCGCAGCGCTCCCTCCGTGTGAACCGCAGTCATTCTCTGTTGGTACGAACAGGCGGTGCTGTTTGTCAGTGTTTGTCAGTAGGGATTAATTTGCAATTGACCCCTGGTTGGGATTTTTTTCCTCTCTGCGTTCTTCACCTTACGCTGCTAAATGAGATCGTAACGTCGCTTCAAGAAGCTGTGCTTCCCGAGCAGCGTTTAATTGATCAGTGGGCAATCCGTGAGCTTAGTTTATCTACGGGCTGTATATAAGAGTGAAAAGTCAGGGTGGAATTGAGTTTATTATAAAGATGTTCTGTCAGAAGACACGGTATTACAGTGACTTAAACATGCTGCCAAATTTCCCACTAATGCCCGATTCTGATATGAACACAGAACCACACTTTACAAACTTGACATTTAGTCTTCTAATAAATAGGTTCAATAAATAGGGATTCTGCAGACTGAGCCGTGTGTCCGAGCAGAGGCTGCCGTGCACAGCTGTCGGGCAGTAACCAGGGCTGCTGCTGCTCCTCACCGACCGCTCGAGTCCGTGAGCAACGCAGGGCCGTCTCACCCTTACCGTGGAGACCGGAGGAACGAGGATCTGCCGAAGTCACCCCCAGCATCACACAGAACCCAATTCTGCACACCGAATCTATAACATAAAGCATGCTTTCATACTGTTTTAGCACAATATTTTCAAACACGTTTCTTAAAAATATGAGGAAGCATTCAGGCCGCCCATGGAGGAGTTCAGCCGCGCTCCGACCGCTCTCACGTTACACAACACTGACTAATTTTAGATGACCTATTCCGTGTCGGGAGAAGATACGCACTGAGCAGCGGGTTTAGTCTGTGGTATATCGCAACGTCTCGTTAACGCCGTGATTTGTCACAAAGCCAAGGAATCAGTTCTCTCCCAGCTACTGAAATGTACAACACGGTCCGCGTGTGTATTCCCGTTTTGATGGCTATTTTCTCGGGAAGCGACTCGCGCCGCCGAAGGGCTGCGGCACAGCGGTGCTCCCGCAGCCGGCGGGACGCGGGCAGCTCAGGTGACACAGCCCCACCGGGCTGGGAGGAGCAGTTTCCAGCACGCGCTCCTGGCGCCGCACCGTACGAACCGCAGTCAGACCCCAGCAGCGCGGCCCGGCCCAGCGCGGCGCCGACGGCTGCACGGCACTGCGCGTGCCGGGAGGTGCCGCCCCGCCCGCAGAGCGACCCGCGCCCACCGCCTCTGCCGCGGCCGCCCCCCGGAGCATCCTCTGTGCGCGGCGCTCGGCGCGGCTCTGCAACGCCGGCGTTCGGTGCCGGTGCCGCCAAAGCGCCGCGCGATCGCCGAGGCAGCAGCGCTCAGCACGCGGAGCCGGCAGCCGCACCGGGGCCGTGGGCTGCTACCGAAGGGGCAGCTCCGCGTGTTGAGCAACTCGTCTGCGTTTCCTGTTTGCAAGGGAGGCCGGCGAAGATCCTTTCGGAGTGTGGGAGCCTGAGCCATTAAAACAGAAGCGCTTTGATTGCTCTCTTCCTTTAGGGGATTTGCTTCATTTTACTTTATCTGACGCAAGTCAGAAAGAAACGAGAACATCGTAAGGAGCAGGAAAGCTGAATTCTGACATGTTATTCTCCGCTAAGATTAAAAATTCTTCCACTTACTGTGTTAAGCTTTTCCTAATCTTAGAAAAAAAAAGCCTTTATCTAAAATGAGTGGGGACGGGCAGAGCACCCCGACACACGCGTGTGCGGCGCTGTCCGGCAGTGTCAGGGCGCAGCGTGACTGCGAACCGTTCCCACACCTTTCGCATCCCTTCACAAACTGGTGTCCCCGTTCTGCTTGTACTCTGTCAAAATATTGAGCGTCATCTCCTCGCTCTTGGACTGCACGTTGGGCTCGCTCCGCCGGGATGACTTGCGGGTGGCCCTGGAGAGCCGCCGGCGGAAGGTGTCCCCGGCCAGGAAGTAGAGGATGGGGTCGACGCAGCTGTTGAGGCTGGCCAGCCCCCGCGTCACCTGGTAGGTGGCGTACACCTTGTCGTTGAAGGCACACATCTGCGGCGTCTGGAAATCCAGCCTGGCCCTCAGGTTCAGGGTCTTCATCACGTGGAAGGGGAGGTAGGAGACGGCGAAGACCGTCAACACGATGATGACCAGGTAGATGGACTTCCTCCGCAGAGGAGAGTTGTCCAGGTCCTTGTAGATCAGAGCTTTCACGATCAGCCCGTAGCAGCCGAGGATGACGATGAAGGGGATGCAGAACATGAACACCGTGGTGCACATGCTGTACACGAAGTAGCTCCGCAGGTACTCGTCGGCCGTGGTGTCGTAGCACGTGATGGTTTTGTTCCTCCTCACCCCCGTCCCTGAGTAGAAGAGGATGGGCGCGATGACGGCCACCACCAGGGCCCACACCAGCGAGCTGACGTACACGGCGTTCTTCTTCTTCAGCCTCCCCAGCGACTTCAGCGGGTGCACGACGCCCGTGTACCTGTGCACGCTTATGCACGTGAGGAACAGGATGCTGCCGTAGAGGTTCACGTGGAAAATGAACCTCTGCAGCTTGCACATGACGTCCCCGAAGATCCAGTCGGTTTTGTTGAAGTAGTAGAAGATGAGGGCGGGCAGCGTGAGGACATACAGGAAGTCGGCCAGAGCCAGGTTGAACATGTACACCGAGATGCCGCTCCACGGCCGCATGTGGAAGACGAACATCCAGATGGCCACGCTGTTGCCCAAGAACCCGGTGATGAAGACGAGGATGTAGACGGTGGGCAGGTAGTAGAACTGGAAGCCCGTTTTGGTCAGGGAGCACTTGGTGGTGGCGTTCCCCGCGGCCCAGCCGCCGGCCAGCAGCTCGGGCTGCGTCCCGTTCAGAGCAGCAGAGATGAGGGCTTCGGTCATGATCCTCCCGGCGCGCTCACATCGGCCTGGGGCGAAGCGGCGAAGGCTCTACGGGAACAGCAACGCATCTGGAAAGGGAGAATAAAGCAGGGGAGTCGGGCGGGAAGGTGAGCGGAGCCGCGCAGCCCGGCACACCGCGCCGCGGCCGCCCGTCCTCCGCGGAGCGCGGCGCGGGGTGGGAGCGGTGCGGGGCACCCGGCGGCGGATGGCCGCTCCGCCCGCGCCGAGCTCTTCCCCCCCCCCCCCGCCCCGCGCCGCCCCACCTGCCTCCCTCGCCGCGCTCCGCTCCGCGCTCTCTCCTCCGCTCCCCGGCGGCGCGAGGCGGCGTCCCGCCCGCAGCTGTGCCCATCGCGGGGCCGCGGCTCCATCCGCCGCCTCACGGCCCCGCGCCGCGGGAGGGAGGCAGCGCCCGAGCCGGGCGGGGAGCGGCGCGGGGGGCGGCCCCGGGCAGCGCTCGGCCCAGGGGCGCGCCGCCCCGCACCGCCCCGCACCGCCCCGTCGGGAGGTGCTCCCGGCCCCGCGCCGCCCCGCCCGCGGCCCCCATCCCCGCCGCGTGCCCGCCCCGCGAGCTCAACACCCGCCCCCCTTCCCCCCCCCCCCCCCCGGTGGGTCCGGCCTCCCCGGGCCCCCCCACGCGACCCGCGGTGCGCGCCCGGCTCCGCGCTTCGGTGCTCCTCGTCGTGGCGACGCTCGTTCCGCCGCTCCGCACCATCTCTCCTCGATCGCGCCGGAGTCAGACGCGCGCCGGGCGAGACGCGAGCCGGTCGGAGCGGCTCTGGGCTGAAAGCCGCGCCTCTGACGGAGCGTTATTAGCGCCTCATGCATATGGATTCATCCCTCAAACTTCGGAGTCTGGCTCAATTACAGGAACGCTCCGTCGAGCCGAACCGGGCCACCCGCTGCGCCCGGCGCTGTGCGGGGGGGGCCGTCCGCCCGGCGCTGCCACTTTGAAGCAACGTCTGGAATTCTGTCCTAATGAGAGCTTTCCTTCTCGTATACCCATTTTTCTGTAACTGCACCTTTGCCGCTTTGAAGATTCTTCCAAACTTTAATACGAAAGGAAGAGAAAGACGAGGCGCGGCGCGGGGCGGTGCGGGGCGGTGCCCTCAGCCGCAGCCTCGGACCGGGAGCCCCGGCACAGCGCCGTGTGAGCGGCGTCCTGCCGCGGGCAGCCGGGGCCTCTCCTGGAGACAGACGGGGCGCGTGGAAGGAGACCGAAACGCGAAGCACCGCTGCGGGCACACAAGCCGCGCTCCGGGCACCGCCCGCTCCCCACCGCGTCCCGGCGGCGCGGAGAGGTGGCCCTCGGCGTGACGCTCCGGAGGGGCCCACGTGCGCGGTCGGGGATGGATGTGAAGATGCAAATAAAAGGAGTGAGGGGGCGCGGCCGGACCGAATCCGTTCCCGGAGCCAATCGGCCGACGGCTCCGAGGGCCGCGTGCCGCCCTGAGGACCTCCGCCGCTCCGTGCTGGGCGGGGTTCTCGAGGCGTCCGTCTGCCCCCCGTGCCTCCCGGTGCTCCCATCTCCCTATTGCTTTCTGTAGGGCGGACGCGGCACTGCGATGCCGCTGCCCGGGGAACGCCCTCGGGTGCTCCGCGCCCGCCTCACCCCGCTGCTCCGGGAGGAACGCAGAGCCCCGCCGGACTGAGCTGCCACTCCGAGCACCGAGACGTTCCCTCTCACGCAGTATTTAAGTCCCTTTCACGCGGTGTTCAAATTCCCGGCGTTCTTGCCTCCTTCTCCGGTGGTCCCACTCTCTGCTTCGAAGTTTGCACATTCCGACTGCAGTACTGCAGCAGTTAAAGGCCCGGCGCTTCCACCAGAGAAGAACGAGGCATATTTTTTAGCAGCCACGCTGTTACATGACTTCATCTGCAGGCAGCAAATTAGCGTCTTCCTGCTTGTGCCACTGATCTGTTCTTATTTTGGAGCGCAACCATCCAACATGTTCCATTTGCACCTTTCCTCCGTGCCGCGGCAGCGCTGCTGGGAGCCGCTTCCCACCGTAAGGTGAGGCTGAGCCCTCTGCAGCTCTGCCTCCCGGCTCCCCTCCTGCACGCTCCGGGCTTTGCGCCGACTTCCATCAAACCTAATGTTTTGTTCTTTTAACAGCTGATTTAACTCCAAGGGATGATACATCCCTAATGAGAAATGAAGGCCCACTGGAGAGCACGCGGAAATTCCCAGCCAGGCCAATGAGAGCCGCGCCGCAGCGCTGTGTGGGTGTGCGGGGATGGCCCCGGATCACTGTGGGGTCTCAGCCTGCGCGGGGAACGGTGCAGAGCTCCGTGTGTTGGGGTGCCGGGGGGATCAGTGGGCCTGAGCTCATTGCTGGGATCTGGGCGTGAGCACCACAACAGCTGCTGGTGGTGAAGGTGCGGGCACATCTCTGTGTATAGGTGTGTGTCTGCAGATATTGTGCAGGCTCGGGGAAGTCTGGCTTAACGGATGTGGGCAAAGCCCACGCAAGAGGAGCGAGGCTCATTCGTGTCCATTTAAAAATGCTTAACAACAGGCTGTTAGCAATGGCTGTTCATCGCAGTTCTCATTACCTGCCAGCTTCAGTTTGTTTGCTGAGAATGTCCAGACTTGGCCCTGGCTTGGGGGCAATGCATTTGGGAAACGTGAGTGCGGACAGAAAGGTGTGCAAAGAGCCGCTCCATGCTGAGGACGAGCAACGAGTGGGTTCTGCCTCCTGCCTGCACCCTGTAGGCTGGGGCTGATCAGGGCCCCCCCACACTGCATGCTCCTGTGGGCAGGAAGCCAGGGACGTCAGCGTGGGGCTGATAAGGGCTGTGGGGTGTCTGCAGCAGATAGGGTCTGCGCTGCTGCCGGGAAGCAGCCTGGCTGCTGCCTGCCCACGCGCTGCAGCAGAGCAGAGCCCAGCGGTGTCCCCAGGGTTGGCTGCTGTGTATGGCCATGCCTGAGGGGCCGGTGCCCCCAGCCCGGGGCACACCCTGTGCACTGCCATGCCCTGTCCCATCTGGTGGGAGCAGTGCTGCTGTGTGTGTGTCGTACCCGAGCTGACACTTGGCTCTTGACAACACAGGCCGTTGGTGGGCTGGGGCTGATAGAGGCAATTAGGGTATAGAGTACGGCCCCATAATCTATAGATTACAATTTTATGGTCAGCAGTGGGTAACATGAGAACTCGGAGTACATAGTCCATACTGCACAATACCCAGCATGACTGTCACGCATTCCTCTACAGACAAACTGCATCTTTTCTTCTCCCTCTCTGATGAAAACTTCCTCATACCATAAACCAAAGGGTAACGGAGCTGCAGTTTGGAGTGCCTTCTGAATTTCAGAGCACGTAAATGGATCCTGCTGTGTGCTGCTGCCGTGCTGCACAGTGGAAGTGGCCTCGTGGTCGCAGCCGAGCAGCCGCACTTCGGAGTCTAAAGATAACAGCGAGCACTGGAGAACTGCTCTCATTTCAGCACGGGGCACTCCGCCTCCTTCCCATACTGCCATTTTAAATAGAATCGCCATTCTCCATAGGTAAGGTGTTTGGTTTGGCTGCTGGCAGAGGAGGACGATCCTACCCAGCTGTCAGAGAATGCTCACATTTCCCAAACGGCCAGGAAGGCACGAGAGCAGGCACTGTATAGCAAGGGAGCCAAGCCTTGGGACCTGCTGCCCCGCACACCCTAAGTGCCCTGCTGTGACACGGGTGGGCACTGCCCGGGGTCTGCAGAGCCGGCACTGGGGGTGAGGGCCGTGCCAGGCAGAGCCTGAGCTGCTTGGGCTGGGGGGCTCCTGGGGATCAACCTTTGCTTCCAGGGCTGGAGCCCCAGCAGCCTGGTGCAGAGACTGCTCTGAAAGCATACTGGAAAGCACAATCGGAATTATTGAATCCTTTTGTAATCTCTAGAATTTATCTACGAGAAGTTAAAGAAGGAAAATTACCTCTGTTAATGTTCAAACATGAGCGGGTACGTTTGCTGTTACACAAACCTCTTAAAGTTATTAATGATTGATTTTAATGTCTTGTACTTAATGGGGGCAGACCTGGCACAGCTCACAACGGCCAGCAGGAGGGGCGCACTGCCTCGGCCATGGGTTTGCCATCCATTAAGGTGGGGTGCACAGAGGGGCTCCCCCGGCCCCAGAGCCCCCTCCCCACACCGGGACCCCCTGCAGTTGTGTCACCACACAATGCCACCCATCTTCACCCACTCCAGGTCTGCTAAACACGAGGAGCACAAGAGGTCGGCTCTCCGCGGCCGCATGGTTTACAGGAAGCGATTGGGATGTGGCGGAGCAGTAAATACAAATTGCTTTCGTCTCGTGCCACACTCGGTGCAATCCCATCCCAGTGCACAGCTTCAGGAGAGCGGCTGTGATGCTCTGGTGGTGCTGGGAGGGAGCGCAGCTGTGCTGTGAGCGCAGAGCCCCAGGTGGCTGTAGGGCCGCCCTTCACCCGTCCCCACATGAGCCCTTTGCGGCATCCCCACGCCGTGTCCCCGTGTTTGCAGCCCGTGCTGCACGAGCGCTGTCAGGAGAGCTGTGCAGGCACTGAGCAGGGTCTGGTTCAGCACGAACACAGCACGTTCAGTCCCACGGGCCGGGGGGTGGGTGCGGTGTCCGAAGGGTGGGCAGTGCAGACAACGGCTGCTCTTTGGGGCTGCACGCTCCCCTCGCAGCGGACGCGTGGAACCATGGTGAGCTGACCATTCGTTTACTCTGCGTTTGAAATTGATGTTTGGCAATTACTGTGCTCCTCGGAGCACCAAGCCTGGAATTAATAAAACGCACAGGAAATGAATGCTCAGATTCCTGGGTGGGGGTTTCCCTGTGGCCGGCATGGGAGGGCAGGCGGACGTTCCTTACACAGCTCCACTGCTGCTGCGGCCCTCGGGGGTCACGGGGGGGCATGCAGAGAGGGGCAGAGCCCCACAGTGCGGGCGGTCATGGCCCTGTGGTATGTGGGTGGGACAGCAGCTGGGCAGTGGGACAGGGGAAGGGCTCTGCTCCCTCCACTGAGTCTGGGTGCCTTTCCCCGGTGCCCCTCTGCACATGCCATAGGCTGCGCTGCGCTGCGCTCACAGAGGTGTTGGCCCAGCATCAGCCCACACCCCCACTTCAGGTTCCACTGCAAGACCTGCTCTCCGAGCTGTGCCTCTGTGTTTTCAGACCTTCCCCAAGTGCTGTTTCCCTCTGCACAGCTTCTGCTTCATTATTCTGATTGAATCAAGCTGTAGCTGAGGCAGAGAGCAGACTTTCTGGCTAATGGCAGACCGTGACTTGTTTGTACTTCTTGTTATAGATTTTTCCTAATTACCCGCACTTCTCAGAGCCAGCTGAAAAAAACAGTGAGCAGCCAGTGGGACGTGAACCCCCCTGCATCTCCTGCAGCCGCAGAAAAAGCGCTGCACTCCCAGGGCTGCACGCAGCAGAGGCAGAGGGGCCGGCTGCTCTGCAGGAGGTGCCCATCACACCCCTCCTGCTCCCATCGCTGCCTGGGAAAGATGGGCTCTTCCACGCCACGGTCCCACTGGGGAACACACAGCCTTGGGGTGAGCAGTGGGCTGTGTGGGTCCGGGGCTGTGCTGGGGCTCTCGTTTTTGCAGAGCAGCGCAGGATGCGGAGCGCAGTGACGGGGCAGCACTCGTGGCATTCCCTGTGGCGCACGGCACTGCTGCAGTGACCTGCATTGGGTGGCTCAGCCTTCTAACCCATGCTTCACTGCAGAGCAAATGCGGAGTGTCACGCAGGGGAAGGGATGCGACAGCCCTCCATGCACTGAGGGCACGCTGCTGGCCGTGGCTATTAGCCTGCTGCTCAAGCATGTTGCCCTGTGCTGTGCTGCGAGCTGCGCAGCCACATGCTTTGGTTTCCTCCCTGCAAACCATGCTGGGGCCTCTGCTGCCAGCTCCTTCCTGCAGCAGTGCAGGGCAATGTGGGCCCCATCCTGACCACAGCCGGCAGGAACCAACTCCAATGAGCAGAGCAGACAGCAGTGCACGCCGTGCTGGGTGCTGCCACACCACTGCAGTGCTGCTCATCTCCTCCTCTCCCACATGGAGGAGTGCTGCAGGAGGAGGTCCTTCCAGGCAGCCCCGTGCCCCTGTGCAGCTCCCAGGTGTGCACAGCTCTGTCTGCACGTGGCTGCAGCCAGAGGGAAGTGAGCGCAGGTGGGCCTGCAGGGAAGGAAAGCAATTCTTACTCTTGAGAAGTCCCAGTTGTTTCCCAAGGGATGACAAAAGTTGTCCATGACGGTCACAACTTTTGAACCTTCAGCCGTTCCTGCACAGCCTTTGTTTACATTTAATAACTTTTTATTTATCGAAGTTCTTTCCCACGCAGTTTGCTGCTCAGCAGACGCAGCTGTTGTGCACGAAGAGCTCTGCAAACAGCACTGTGGCTGCTGGGTGAGCCGAGCTGCTGACCCGGGCACACACACTGCAGTGTGAATGGCCATTTCCTGCTGGGATTCCCCACTGCGGGCAGGGATGGGGCAAAGGAGCAGCACCGCCCTGGGGCCCCACGCAGCCCCGTGCCAGCACTGCTGCGCTGTGGGGAATGGTGACATTCTGAAATGAGTGGCAGATGTCTGGCGCTCACATTTGTCATTCCGTAGTTGGAGTCAAAATGTTCATGTTTTCACACTGAGTGGTGTTAAAACTGAGATGCTGGAATGCAGCAGCCCCTCAGAATGCTGACAGCATTTCTCTGTAAAACGCTCCCGTGCATAGGGAAGAAAGTATGGATATCCCATCACGGACACGAACCGGGGCTGTGGGCAAAGCCAGCAGCGCCTGGCAGCCCCAGCACCCAGAGCTGAGTACTGCCTCGTGTGCCTCATCTCCAGAACTGTCCCGACTTAACAAGAGAGCTGTGTTAGCAGCGGCGGTGCTGCAGGGACGGGGCTGAGGAACAGAGCAGGGCTGCTCGGTGTGGGGCTGTAGCTCCGTGCTTTGACTGTGGGGCTGCAGTGGGGACCTGGACCCCAGCGAGGCCCTCCCCAACCCGGCCCCCCAGCACTGAGCAGCTCTTTGATCAGCAGCTCATTTTGCCATCAGCCCCACTCCTGCACCTCTGTATCCCAGCACGCACCTTACGAGGCAACACTTAATTAACACAAAGCCCCACATGGTTTGCACACAGCCTGTTTTTAATCACAGCCACACGGTGTGTGGGGACCTCGGGGCACACTGCCATGTTCACAGAGCCTGCACAGGGGGTCAGATCATGGCCTGCCCTGCTGGGATGCGGCAGTGTCTGCACACAGCGGTGCCGAGGGGCCCCTGCAGTGCTGTGGGGCTCGGGCTCATAGCCCTGCGCAGCAGAGCGCGGCCCCACACACAGCCCTGGTGCTGCCCGTGACACGTGTGCCCGCAGCACACAGCCCTGGCCAGGCACGCTGCTCCGACATGCAGAGACATGAAAGTGTTGACACATTTCTTCCTGTTCCCATCTCAAACCGAGCTGCGAGTGGTGCTGCTGGAAAATCATGTGCCTCATTTCACAGATTTCTCTGCAGAGCGAGCGCTCGCCTCAGAAGGGCAACGCGTCGGGGATTGAAATTAGTAAATACTCTGATTGCTGAGAGGCTGTCACAGCACGCCTGAACCAGCTGCCAGCTCTCCATCGAGTCCTGCCCGTCGGCACCGTGAGTCGGTGCCCCTCGGAAAGCAGGAGACCTCAGCACGGCTCACACGGCCGCGGATGTCTGTGCTGCCGGGGGAGGACTGGCAAAGAAGCCGCAGCACAGCGGCCATTCACCCGGAGGGGATCTCAGGCTGCAGCGCTGCAGAGCTCTGCTGGGACAGAGAGGAGAGAGCCGCGCTGTGCCCCGGCACTCTGCCCTCACCTGTGTGCCCGGGGCACTGCCGTAACGTGTCTGCAGGCAGGGAGAAGCGTGCGTGCACAGAGCGGCGGCGGGGCTGGGCTTGGCCGTGCTGAAGGCAGAGCGAGGGCTGGATTCCTGCGAAGGGAAACAGATTGGGAAACAGAAGATTGCCCAACGCGCCCACCGGTGACTCACGGAGCTCCAACCCGCACGCTCACTCCCAGCGGCACGCGCTGCTCGAGGCGCACTGCTGCCCATGTCCGGCAGCCGGGCTCACACCTCGCCCTACACACGTGGCCCCGCGCAGTGCCCGGCCGTGGGCAGGCTCGGGGGGAGCAGAGCTCTGGGTACGGTCGACGGGAGCGGGACAAAGCAGTGCCAGCGCCGTGCCGAGCACTGCCCTAAGACACCATCAGTGCCGCCGCGTTTATCGCCAAGTGCTGGAGGCCAATGTCCTGTTTGCCAACCGCCCGCCCCCGTCTGCCGCGGCCCCTCCAAAGGACAACAACCGGGTCCTGAGTGCTGGGTGCGAAGGTCAGCCGCCGGGAGAGCACCACATACCCGAGAGGGGGCAGAGGGGGAGGGATGGAAGCCTAGAAAATAACTTCAGGGCAACTGTGAAAGGGTTTTATTTAGAGCTCAGAGTGCATTGTGCTTCTTCCGTGGAAATGAGGCCGCTGGGGCGTGGGAGGCTGGGGCTGGGGAGTGGGGAGCCAGGGCGGGGGGGAGGGGGGGGGGAAATCTTAAAGCCAAAAAGTGGAAGGCTGAAAAAACACAGGGGTCAAAAAAAGACGGAGAGGCTGAAAAGGAGTGGGAAACTGGAACAAAGGTGGGGGCTGAGAAAAGAAGTGAAGACCAAAAAGTCAAAGGGTTGGCCAAGAGACTGCGAGCGGCGGCCAAGAGGGGCGGCCCGGTGCCACCCGCAGGCAAATGGCAGAGCTGGGACCTGGAAAGCCTGGGCCCCTGAACCCATGTCAGAGCTGGGGGTGCAATTAAAAGGCCCTCCCATATGGCTGTGCCCAGAGCCTCAGGAGCTGTGCACCACAGCAAGAAGGCAATGGTACATACAAGAAGTGTCTCTTTGGTCAGTGCTGGCACAGTCCCTAACACACAGCCCCGCTGCCAAAGCAGCGCAGCACTGCACTGTGGCCTCCTTCCAAGCAGGGTGTCCGAGTGTTAAAGCCAAGATCCAGAACTTTCTTGAGAAAACAGACAGGATTGGGGCCGCACCCCTCCAAGCACCCAGCACTCAGTGCATTCAGTGGGGGTCTGCATGGAGTGGTGGGGGCTCTGGGACAGCAGCATCTCCCACCTGGTGCTCGTGGGATGGGCACACAAAGGTGGCACTTTGGGTTTGGCACTTATGGACCAAATGCACACGAAAAACAAAAACTCCCCATGTTTCATCACTGAGCCAAAGCTGCTCAATACGGAACGTGCCAACACTCCTCGGGTTGGCAGCACTCAGCCCCCAGCCCAGCACAGCTCTCGGCTCTGGGGCTGCACCGGCCTCACCCAGAGAGCATCCCAAGGAGGAGCGGTCCGTGCAGTGCGGTGTATCCATTGTGGGGACAGCACGGTGAGTGCAGGCACCGCACGGCCCCCAGCAGCTCTGCTGTGCTGCAACCAGGGGGAGCGAGGGCGGCAGGAAGGCAGCAACTGAGCCACACGGGGAGCGGTGCAGGAGCCCCATCTGCAGACACACAGCACTCCCGTTGCAGCACAGCCCCCCGAGGCCCGGCCCGCCGCTCCCCGCCGTGAGCACAGCAGCAGTGCCGGCTCAGCGCGATGCAGCGCACGCAGCTCAGATCTTGGGGACGCAGCGGCTCTCAGTGGCTGACGCCGGTTTTTATCCAGCCCTGAGAGTTCAGCGTCTTGGAGCTCCGTACTAAGCCGGGCCCTTCCGAGCGCAGCAGCACAGCTCACACCGCTCCCGCAGCACTCAGCAGCAGTGCATGTGGGGAGTGGGAGGCAGCCTGCAGGGCCCGGGGCTGGCACAGCTCTGCATTCCCTCCCCACGGAGCTGCTGTGTGGGGATGTGGGGCCCTGCAGCACTGGGGCCTCGTGGCACAGGACACGGCACCCGTGATACCCAGGCTGCAGCGGCGTGCTCCTGTGAGCTCTCCCTGATGGAGCGGAGACGAGCAGAGCCCTGTGGAGGTGTCCGGGTTCTGCAGCGCAGCACTGCACAGAACAGGGCCCCCTGGGCAGCTCTGGTGGAGCTGTGGGATTCCAGGAGGGTCTCCTCATCAGGTGAGCACCGGGAGCTTTTCCTCTGCACAGATGGAAGCAAATGGTCCCCGATGCACGCTAAGTGTGCTGCCGCAGGGCACAAAGCCCGGTGCTGACCTCAGCAAGGCACCCCCCCGGAACAGGTCGGCTCGCTGCAGCGTTCTCCCCTGGCACCGCACGCTATTAATGCAATGAGGCACACTGCTCCTTTTGCCTGAAGGCCCGAAAGACAGCAGTACTGGAGGGGAAGGTAGGAAGAGGGAACATCCACTGCTGACCCACTCCTGGACCAGAGCTGCGCTTTTAGAAGAGAAAACCGTGCTGTGGGCAGATGGGGCTGTCAGCAGCAGTGCTCAAAGAGGGGGGGGTGGGGTGTGCAGCTCCAGTGGGGCCCCAGGTTGGGAGCCCCAGATGTGCCCCAGCCCAGTGCCTGCAGCAGTGCAGCCTGCGGCTCGTGGGGCTCAGTCCGTGTGCCCAGAGCTGCCATCTCCGCCCCACTGCCGCCGCAGGAGCTCAGCCCTGGGGAGCCCACGGCCGCCGTGTGCTGGGGAAGGAAAGCGAAACCCAGGGGCACCTCGGGCTTCTTCCCCTGCAGGTAAAGGATGCTCCCTCAGACGCACAACTGCACTGACAGAGTGCGTGTGAAAGAGAAAGGTGCAATTTTTAACCCGGTATCAAAAAATGTAATTAAGAAAGAGAACCTTTATTAGGGCAATTTCACTTTATTTTTCCATACAGCAAGGTCAACTATAGCAGTAATAATAAAATAAGCATAAAAACAAATTGCAGCCCAGGACAGAGTACATAATTTGGAGCAACTACAAGCAAAAGTAAGTCTGTGATTACATAATAGTAAAACCAAGCACATCTGTCCTTTCAGCAGATGAAAGTTGCGGGGTTGCAAATAAGTGCAGCTTACCCCTCGTTGTGCCCCAGCACCGGAGGGAGGTAAGGAACGGCCCCACCGCCTTTTGTCTTTCCAGCTTTGGCATTGACAACCACGAGGTTCATTGAGTGCTTCCCATCAGAACGGTAAAACGGCGCACCTTTTTTTTTTTCACCTGCTAAAAGAACAGCACCACTACAGCAATAAAAAAGAATCACGTAACAACTACAGCTACGGTGTGCTGTTTGGTTTGCCTGTTCATGATTCAACTCTTTGTGAAAGTCAGTATCGGTTTTGAAGAATCTTTTTTGTGAACAATAAACCACTGAAATGGCCAGAAACTGGTCTGAGTAGTATATACCTTTACTATAGCTCTGATACTTTAAACATGCAGTAGTTTTTGAGTAATGTACGGAATACTGGATCCATGGGTTCACCTTGATGGTCTGAAGTACCTGCTTTTTTTTTTTTGCTTTTTTCCTTTTTTTTTTTTTTTTTTTCCTTTTTTTTTTTTTCCTTTTTTCGCAATGGTTTTCAGGCAGATTTGAACCAGTGGAGCTTTTGTCAGTCATGAGATCTCGGAAGGATGGCATATCTTTCCAGCTGAAAAAATCCTGGCAAACTACAAGCTGTCCACATAAAGCAAAGCAACTTTTTTGAAGGGGTATGGAGTGCTAACTCTGTGCCACTTTTGCAAGCAATTTTGTTCAGCCTGTCATTTTATTAGCCTTAACAAAACTCCTTGTAATTATAGACATTTTTATTCAAAATAAGATCTTACTATTATACAGGTTTCTCTCTTTTTTGACTATATACAGAAGTGCAAAAAGTCAACCTTCTCCCGGTACGTTCCCACATGCTCAACTGCAGCATAATCAACCCTCACGAGTTTGCACACACACGCTATAATTCTCGTTACGTAAACTTTGAGTATTTGGATTATCAACAAAAAGTCCCTTGATCTATCGATTATGCAGCTTATTTATAACAAGGCCTGATATCCAGGGATCTCAAAAAATATTTAAACAATATTTTAACATTTGAAATGGATACAGTAGAAAATAAATTTTATTCTAATATCTAGGAACTAGATTTTCTCATAATAACTAATTACAAACAAAATAAATCATCAAAATATTACTCAATTGTCTGCCAGGATCGTTGCCATAGCAACAACTTAACTCCTTACTTAGCAATGATTATATAATTATAAGATATCCATATAAAAGATCTTTGTTCTTTCAATGAGAACTAGACAAGAACTAACGATGACTGACATTCTTACATTGTCATATTAAATCGGCAAAATAGAAACCCTTTGTCAACAAGAGTACGAATATTCGGATGACGCTACACGAAGTCCAAACTGAGTTACGTGATGAAGGAAACTGCTCTCCTAGTTCAGCTCTAACGAACACGACCCCAGGAACTGAAACGGCACTCAGCTGGTCATAGGAAACGAAAACGACCTAATAAATGTAAGGAGGAGAAACTACACTTTTAACGAGAAAAAAAGAAGTAATAGTCTATAATGTCGAGTAACTACGATAACATGTGAAGTCACCTATACTTTCTTAACACGATTGAAATTACATTGGTATGGGTTGTAACCCGTAATGTAATAATCTAAGGCTTTAATAGATGTACAGTACAATCAGTAAAATCAACACGTCATTCTTATACTATAAAGCATCTCTCTCAAGCATAAAAACTCGCCGTAAACTCGGAAGTATGGAAGGTTCTAGAACCGAACCCGCGCTTCTTCCACCCGCTGTGCTGCCAGTGCCCTGGCCCCCACGTCAGCACTTTGCTGAACAGAGCAAAAATACCCTTTACGAGCTGCAACATCCAAACCACAAGGAGGAATTCCTTTGGATGAATCCGTTCTTAAAACTTGAATGCACATCTATCTTTTTTTATTATTATTATTTTGTAAAGGCTTTCTAAGGCTATAAGCAGTTAATCTGAACAAAAAAATCACATATAAAACTCACCCGAGTATTCACCCACCCGATTCCTACGCTAATCAACACCTCCGCCTTGCCATGTTTTGGTTCGTCATGCATCTGACCCAGTGCTTCTGCCGCCTTAGTTTAGAGTCACCAGTTAAGGCGTGACTGTGCGAAGGGAAGGCGCAGCCCGTCTGCAGAGCGTTTAGAGTCCTTTGACTTCTGACAGAGGCTGTGCAGAGAAGCAGAAGTAGTTCCTCAGACATTTGTCGCCGCGTCTCAGAAATGGCTTTTCCCTTTCCGGCAGCACAGCGAGCGCCATTTCTGAGACGGCTTTGGTTTGGAAACAGAACGGTGCCCTTTGACTGATCGGTACGAGCAAGGTAAGCGAAAACGTGGTTCTGAAAATAACACTGCAAAATAACACTCTGGTCTGCTGTACAGTCTATGGCACTTCATGAGAATCCGTAACAATGTGGTACTTAAAGCCATCGACGTGCTTTAAAATAGACACGGTTGTGGTTTTGCTTGGCACATTCATCTCTGTCAGATACCTCTCTTACCGCTTCTTACAATCCATTACATTAAAAATATTACTCTTAAACAAAAATTACTGTGCATGCACGCTCTCATCTATAATGGCAATTTTAAATACAAGGTGCACCTTTGTTATTTGTAAACCTTGAAAGAAATAAACTTACTTTAAAAAATTATATCTTGGTCTACAGACGTACCAATACATAATAGATTCATGGTTACACCATAGTCTGTCTTTTCAAGGTGACATACACGGTTATGTAGGAAATTGGCCGCACACGCGAATCCGAGCGCGTACGCGCGCTCCTGCGCTAGAAAAGATAGACAATGTTGTAGTTCTTAGACAAGAAGATCACCTCAGCACAAATATCAATTAAATGTACAAAGTATATAGGCAACAGTGTGCAGTGGATTCCCAAGTTCTCGTTCGTCTCCTTAACATGCAATGTGTGGATGTCTTACTGCTGAGGGGGTTCCGAGTGTGGCTTGACGATATATACATTATGGCTAATGAACTTGTCCTTCCTCAACCCAAACACACTGTCCTTTTCTCCTCAGTGATGATCTGGAAAGGAAAGAAGAGCGTTGTTATCCCCGCGGCCAGACGAGGGAGCAGCCAGCGAGCACACAGCACAGCGGGGCCGGCCGGGCGCTCCGCCGCTGCAAGGCACCCCTGCTGCACTCATGGCCGCAAGCACAGCGCCGCAGCGGATAACCGTCACCCAAAGCACTGCCCCGTTAGGACCAGTGGCAAACGCTGCAGAAACGGAGCATGGGAGGGGGAAGGATAACGCAAACAGCAGGGATACCCAGAGGTGACACGCTGCTGATGGTCTGAATTCACAGCATGCAAATTAGCGACAGTTTGGAAACTACAGTTTGCCCAGAGGAACACACAGTAGGGAGAAAACCTCTGCGGCTCAGGCACGCTGACCTCAGGCTGTGCAGGAGGAAAGGCGTGCTGCCACACGCTGCCTTGGGCACAGCTCCGGTACACAACATGAGCAGCAGCCGGGCACCCGGCACCGCGTCCCCGCTGCACTGCCTGGCCAGAGCAACGCTGTGCAGCGCTCGGCTGCCTGACAAGCCCTGCCCGACAGCAAGTGAGCTGCAGCGCGGTGACTAACCCCGCTCTTGGTGAATCACCCTGCCTTTCCTAATGTGGAGACTTAAAATTACTTCTTTCTAGAGAGAGCTTGGCATGACCCCTTCACCTAGAGCTGGTGTCATCATCCTTTATACACAGGAAGCAAACCTCTAATCACAGAGACTCTGATTTTGCTATGCAAAAGTATATCCACACGCACAGCGTGCTCTCCCACGCACACCCGCCCCAATGCCAGGCCAGCACACGGGCTGGCGGGGCACTGCTAACTATGGGCTCTCCCTTTGCAGGATGGCAGCAGTGGGAGCTCAGCCTCCTCCCTCATATCTCAGTAGTTTTCTTTGAAAGGAAACAAAAACATTGTCCCCCTGCAAAAGACAAATTCAGCACACGTAAGAAAAACTGCAAGCAACAACACATCGAAAACTTACTGTTTGATGACAAAATGTCTACATCTGTGTAACATACTTGTGGCTAGTCAGATGTTCGGCAGATATTATGGGTATCTATGGGTAAAAAAATGTAAACAATGAGTAACACGTGCCAGGAGCCCACCCCGAGACGCAGTATTTTGCTATAGAACATAACAGTCTGGAAAAGTGAGCATCAGCTGTGAGTTGGTGGATTTTACATCGTAACTATAAGTTAAAGTCAACTGAAGTGCTACAATAGCAACTTAAACTGGGAAAACAGGGTGTTAAGTACTACTGACAAATACTAGTAATATTATTGGTCTTTGAGGAAATAACAGAAGTTAAAATCTACACAGTCATGCAGTGCGGTAATTGAAAATAGCCCTTTTTGTTGGCCTACACAAAATTCGGTGCTTTCAGCGTATCATTTAAAATGCCAATCCCACCCTGGCCTCGTTTCAGTCCCGATTTTGTGAAGTGCTCCTGCTTCCCGTGCCCCTGGGCCAGCCCTGCAGCGCCCCGGGCTGCGGGAGAACACAGCACGGAGCACGGCTGGGAGCCCCTGGCAGCCGCTGGGCAGGCAGGCCTGGCTCCAGAGCTGGGAGCGCCCCAAGCAGCAGAACGCTTCTCAAAATCTCCATGTGCACAGACAGAATCCGCTACGTGGCTTCTTAAGTGTCCCATCAACTCATTTTCCTCTCTCCTTCCAAACAAAGAGAAGATGCCAGAGGGCTACAAGCAGTACGGCTGTGAGGACATACATCCTGCCCCCAGTGCCGGGCCGCAGCCGTGCAGCGCTGCGCAGCGCGGTGCCCCAGCAGAGCTGCAGCTCCGGCCTCAGTGAGGAGGACACTACTGCACACAGGACCAGAGGAACTGTGGTTACACAGAGGAAAAGGAGGTCCTGCTGGATGGAGCGAATAGATTTGTTCACGTGCAGGAAGACGTGCTTAGGCATAGCACACAGAACAGCTCCGTACGGCCACAAACAGCTGCTGCACTTGAAAAGACTCTTTCCTAATGGGCACAAACATCGGTCTATTAATGCGAGCAGGAAAGGCAATGAAGAGGACTTTCTCTTAACCAAACCGGCGCTAGGTCTCGGTGCTGCTTCCTCCACCCCTCTTCCCTCTCCTCCCCTACCAGCATCACACAGCTCCACCGCACTGCCAACTTGCACAGAAATGCCTCCAGGGTAAGGAATTGTCTCGTACCATTTTCCTACTGCTGCAGGCAGGCCGGCGCACCCAGCTGCGGAGAGCATCGGGGTGGTGCTGGCGGGACATGGCAGGGACCTCCAACACCAGTCAGTGAAGATGAAGGGCCAGATCTGAAGACTTTGGCATGCATGCACATTGCATCGTGTGGCAGTAAATAACTTCAGCATTGCTCACATGGTATATACATATATCCATTATATATGTATATATTGAGGTTTGGCTGCGGTACTTTACTAAGTGTGTTATGAGGCTCCAGGGAGGAGATGCATGAAATGATCCATTTCTACAACGGAAAGCTTCCCTGTGATCTGTCTGGGAAAACGCATGGCAATTTGGACAAAGATGATTTTAAAACTGACGATGACTCTCCGTGGCTTGACTTGTTCCCTTTGCTCCAACGGAGAACCTAAGGACAAATCCTTAAACTAACTGTGCAGTGCAGTCCGTTGTGGCACTGAGATGCTTCGGTGACATGTAAGCAGAGGCAGGTGTAGCTCTAGGCTGGCCCTGCCAAACACCCAGCAGTTCTCGTGCTGGTCTGCACCCCGGCCATGGCCACTCGGCCAACATCTCCCCCTGCAAGGCAGAGTCACAGGAGCTCTGTTTGGGGACGTACAACGCTAAGGTGGTTGTAAGGCCTGGGCTGCCAGCACTGGGCATCCTGCAATAGCATCACCTCTGGAATGGCACCTCTGAGCCCTCGCTAAGTGGCCCCAGCACCACGGCACGGGTAGGGGCACTGCAGGGGATTGGGGAGCCTGTCTCACGAACTGACCTCTACCACCAGGATCCACAACCATACAGAACCACACCTGCAAGACGTTATGGGCAGTGTTTCCTCCCCTCTTCTAAAAGGCACCTGTGTGACTCCTCACTCAGAGCAGAACTGATGGCTTAAGGACACATGGCAATTCCCACTTTCTAGTACAACTCACAAAATCTTTTCTTTTTTTTTTTCTAAGAGAAACAAGATTGTCATTTAAAAGCTTCTCCTGGTGCATCCTCAGCCACGTACTGTGTGGGAATGCCCTCCCACAGCTCAGCCATGCAGGTGCAGCCCTCAGGGCCACTCCACACCAGCCCTGGTGCTCATCCCCACTGCAGGCTCTCTCTGGGGCTCTCCTGGCAGGATTTCTGATTGCTCATTCATTAAAACACTATTCTTTTTTTTTTCCAAAAAGACATCCAAACATGGGAACAACTGGGGTAACTATCTGGAAATAAAGTCAGATCTTAGTGGGCATTTTATTAACACAAGTTTGTCTAGTGCAGAAAGTAACTGGCCCTGGCCTAGCAGAATCACAAGTAGAAACAAAGGTTTAAATCCTGCCTCTGTGTGGCCCAGCCCCAAACGTCTTTGTTTGGCTTTTGGAAGAGCTGAGGAGCATCAGAACACGGCCAGACTGCTAAGTTCAGAGTTACAGCCCTGATCCTGCCATCCCCCTGCACAAAAGCTGTACTGATCTGAGTGGAGTTCTGCACAAAGAGGAACCGTGGGCTTCACAGAAATAGAAATAAGTAATGGGTTCCTCGTATTATCCCTTTCTCTTTGCATCTCTGAGAGCAGAAATAAGCAGCATGGCCCATAAATGTTGAGACTGAGTCAGAAACTCCATTATCAATTATTTTTAGCATCAGAAATGGAACTGCAGCACCTTTGGAGCATGGATAAAAGCTTATTAAGCTGTGCCGCAGATCTTACAGAGAATGTGTAGGCCAACAAGAGGCATAATCAAAACCCCCATGCTCATTAAAGCACTGATTTCAAGATGTCTGTAAGGAACAAAGCTGTAAATTAGCAAACCTGGTTGGCTGTGGCTGTTGCAGCGAAGGGAACACTTGTGGCAGATGTTGTTGCTGCAGACACAGTGGCTGGCGTAGCACCGTGCACCATGGGAACTTTCGGAAGGAAAATCATATAAGCAAACATACAGAAGAGTGTAGCAGTATGGGAACCAGAGCGACATGTGGTAGGATCATTGAGCATGGTATTTATCACAGCAAAAAGCCCGAGACGTCATTGGCAGAGCGTGACATGCAACCACAGTGCAAAGCAGGACAACATGCCGGGGAGAGAGAGGGGAGGGAAATGAAAGAGAAAAAAAGGGGAAATGCTTGTTACCATCAAATTGAGAAATCGACACAAACAAGCTTCATCATTTCAGTACAAAAAGCAACAGAATAATTTTAACACGCCCTTACACTTACAGGTTTTTGTCTTTAAAAATTGCAACCCAAATATTTACTAAAAACAGAAATTAATCTTGTTGAAGGACAGTATACTTCTACGTCACTATAGCAAGACACAGTCTTTATTTAAAACGAGATAGTTTCTAAACACTGGAACTCATAGTCCAATCAAAATCCACCAAGGAACGATGTGCAATTCAAACAAGTGCTATACGGGACTGACAACATCTACGTGTCTGTGTCAATTAAATAAAACGACTGCATTTAATTGACAGGTGTTAGTGCGGGAGGCTGAGGGGATGGATTGGCACAGGAGCTACAAGTTACAATCTAGCAGTGGATTTTGAGGGTCCGTGAGCTGCACCACAGGTTTAAGATAATCAAGAAACAAAGCTGGCACCTACCAACACTTGTAGCGGGTGTCATGCACAATATTGAGCCTGCCCATCATGCATTGCAACAGGAAGGTGGATTTGGAAAGGGAAAAGAATTAAAACAACCCATCACACGTGTCATTAGAAAATTTCATTTGAACAAAGAAGAAAAATTGTTATTATGGGAACAGTGGCACATAACCGTCAGCACAATCAAACCACACACAGCACAGTGATCCATCAGAACTGGCCTTCAGAAAGGGAGAAGCGGGCTGAGCCGGGTGTGGGGCTGAACTGGGGGCTGGGGCTAAGCTGGGGAATGGGGCTGAGCTACGTGTGGGGCTGAGCTGGCTGTGCTCGCCTCCGCGACTGGAGCACCAGCACCGCTACGAGGGCGCCCTGCAGCGGAACCTCACTGCTGTCCTACATCTCTCTGCCTGTCGACACAAGTGTTGCACTGCTCTCCAACTGGATTTCCTCAGATACAGCAAAGATTCATCTGCAATTGCACCTGCCCCCAGTAGCGCAGGTCCGTGAGCCAGCTGTCGGTGGTGCGGTGCTGCTCTGGTGTTCCACAGAGCTGTGGGCGCAGGGCACTGCTCTGCAAAGGACCCAGTGTTGTACTGGGGCACACACGGCTTCAGAAGCGTTTAAGTAAGCAGGAAAAGAGTCAGACAACAGCACTAGTGGCAGGGACGAGGTGATTCCCTGCCATCGCTGCGTCTTTAGGGCTACAAAGAAAAGGGAATAACTCTGTTTCCTCATTACTGATCTATTTCTGTGTAATGGAAAAGATGAAAAATACTCACAAAGAAAGGTTAAAAGAAGGGTATCTTTCCTGACTTCCCCCTCTGTGAACCACTGCTGACGTCAGTGGGACCACTTATGAGATTAAAGAATGGAACAACATTTGGCCATGAAATACAAACATGAGTAGAACTGTTTTCTCAGTCATGTTTCTGACACCCGGGTGTTAATAGGGATTTACAGAAGAACCTGAGTCGTGCCTCTCCAAAGAAGAGCCCTATTTATAAGTTAGTGCACGCTTCATTATATCTGGAACATTAGATCATTCCATGCATAATTAGGCCTACATGCTAAAAACAGGTTAGATTTTTGTAATGACTCTCTGCAATGTCCCTGTGAAGCTTTTCAGCTTAAAATTGCAGTCTGAGTTATCATCATTAGCATTATAACCAGTGCACAAAGTTCTGGATGAATCGCAGAAGATGAACTTAAGGCAGAGACGAAAATCCTAACTAGGGTGCAGTGATGTGCAAATATGAAGACACAATGCTGTATGGCCCTCTTACCAGCAATAAAAACCATTTTTGCTGTGACCTTAATATTCATCTCAACTTCAGAAGCTCTGACTAATGAGAACACATGAATAATAGATGCCCAGTCGCAGACATTCCCGAGCTGCTCAGCACAAGGCAGAGCGTTAATGCAAGGATGTGCCAGTAACTGACGGCCGCCTCACTTCCCGACTATTCCAGCAGAGGAATCATGCTAACTTGATGCATATTCTACGTTCACCTGTGGCTTAAGCAGTTTCTTCTCTTCTCCCCTTCACGTTGTTTCTTTCAGCCTATTATACTCAGTCCAGTCTAGAAAATCCCAACGGGACGTGTCCCCTCACAGCAGCAGCACACCTGTCCAGCAGAGTGACTGCAGACACCCGGCGCTTTCCTCCCTCGCATGGAACTCTGCGCTTCCACATCCCTTGGGAGCCCCACAGGGCGGTGCCCAGCAGCTCCCATAGAGCAGCAGCAGTGCAGCGGCTGAGCCCCTGGCAGCAGCCCACACAAAGGTGCCTCCCTGCTGGGATTTCTACTCTAGGAGCCCTCCTGTGTGCAGTGGGCATGCACAGGCCAGGATCGGCCATACAGCCAGCTCAGCTCAGCTCAGCTCACCTAGGAGAGACAGCGCCATCGGTACTCCCCTCCGTGCTGCAATGCCTCGAGCCATTGGCTGGGCTGGGGAGCTCCAGCAGCCCAGAGGGCAGGCCTTGTGACAGCAAGCCCTCAGAGAGCAGGCCCTGTGACAACGCCTCCCCTGGGGGTGTTCTGGCATCAACGGTACCTCACTGCCCTGACCTTAATCCTCTTGTTGGGCATCCACTACACTCGAGTGGCCAAGACAGTTCAAGTGAAGCACCAAGAACTGCTCTGCAAGCTCCTACAGGTTCCACAGCAGGTTAGAAAGTAAGAAGGTAGCTGTGCCAATGAGGTCTGGTGTACACAAACTACAACCTGAGTTTCTAAGTTTAAAGGGCACGATTGAGAGCAGTTTGAGTACTTCCAGAAACCAGCCAACCCCCCTTGATTTAATGGAAGTGGGAAACCTCTGCAGATAACTACACCAGCCACTCTTTACAAAACAAACTTGTGAAATTGTTCAATACCAGCAGGATTGGCTGTGTTTGCTTATGCATTTGGTCCATATTTTAGAACATGGTCTAGAGACCTGGCCTAATGTCTGCTTAGTCAAAGCCTTTCCATTGACCCCACGAAGCTCCTGCTAATACACACTAGTGGTTGCAACACGTTTTTGGAATCCAAGTAAGTTATTACCATCCACTACATCAAACAAATAATTTTTGTGCCATATAAATCACTATATGCCAAAATTCTACCATCAGGACAGAATGGTAAAAGGCATTGCACCAAATTCCCAGGAATGCACATGCTGAAAATGTTTGGGTAAAGACTCAGTAGTTGCATTCTCCTTTCTCCCCTCCCTCAGCTAGCCTGAGTTACAAAGGGCTGTCCTCAGGCTCCTTCCAGTTTTGAGTACCTATCTGTCAGATGACCCCAGCTTTCCATCACTTACCTCCTAGACTGACAATGGTGCTCTAACGTGGGGTTCATGTGGAAAAACCTGACTCGCCTGCGTTAATACAGGCAGAAGCTCACAGGGAGGGCTAAAATATGCTTCTGCATGAAGTGCTGTTTGCAGAACCACAGCTATATTCAAGCTTTATGTCTTGTTTACTTCAAAGGGATTTCTGCTTATGTGTGTAGCACAGACATCAATGCTTCAGCAGCTGCACTAGGACGAGCATAACTGCGGTTGTGCTGGACTAAAACCAAGTGCACCTCACTTCTGCTACTCAGCCCCGAAGCTCTGGCAGCAGAGGTGTGGATCCTGACTGCCTGCGTGTGCTCACGGTTGGCTATCTGCAAGGCTGCCTGGCTGGGCCTTATGACCACTGCACCAAAACTCAAACAACACCCTCCAGTTTTGACTCACACCTCCCTCTAAGCACAGGAAGGCTAAGGGGTCTCACAGCAAACAGAAACAAACACAGGAGCTGAAGAGATGTGTCATAAAGAAAAGTTAATGAGAAAGCGGAACGAGAGGAAAGATTTCCAGTTCTGATTTGGGAGGACAGAGCACAGTGCTGATCTTTATGTTAGAGATGAAAACACCCACCCAGCCTCCGAAAGCACCGGGAGGGAAGCAGCCTCCACCAGCGTCCTCCGCTCGGCACGGCCGCACCGCACTGCGGCACCGCACGGCGCCTGGTGCTGCCCCACGGCTCCCGCCCTCCCACCCCGCCAGGCACGCGGCAGCACTTACCTGGTGGGAGAAAGGCTGTGTGCTGCTGCAGCTGCATGTTGGCAAGAGCTTGCTGGTATTGGAAAATACCAGTATTGAACACTGCGGTGGCACCATTGGTTTTTTCAAGCGCAGGCCTCTTTGGTAATGGGGGAAGTACAGCTTGAGGAATTCCCTGAATGGTGGATGGGCATAAAAATAAAGTCCAGTAACAAAAAAAAAAGGGTGAGGGTGTGGGATGTGGAAGATGGGAGGGAGACAAAAAGAGAAGAGAGAAAGAAGAAAAGAAAAATCAGTAGAAGGCAAAAAATCCAGGCAGCACCATGTTTATCCGTGAGCAAGCAAGCAGCGTAGCAGACTTTTAACTACCAAATAAAAGGCGAGGTCAAAGCTTCACAAGGGAGCACTACTTCGGCCTACCATGGCAGCAGTACAGGGAGACGTGTCGGAGCCACGCGCTATAAGAACTGGAGTAACTTTTACGCTACGGTAAAGCTTCAGGGCTCGGGCGGGGAGCAAGGCTATCGGGCGGGGGAAGCAGCGCTGAGAGCTCCATGAGGATCAACACGTAGAAGCGATGTTAATCGGCACAGCGCGGCGCGGCGCTGCCGGCACTACCCCACTCCCGGCCCCAGCGCCTGCCTGGCATGCAGAGCTCGCCGCATGCCGGCACCCCCGGCCGCCTCCACGCCGCAGCGCCGCCAAGCCATGCCAACGCGCCCTGCACCGGGCCCGGCCCTCGCGGCTCCCAGGGATGGGACGGGGATGGGACTGGGATGGGACAGCAATGGGAAGGATAGGATGGGGAAGGGAGGGGATGGGATGGGGATTGGAGGAGAGGGGATGAGAGAGATGGGATGGGATAGAAATGGGGATGGGGACTGGAGGGGAGGGGATGGGATGAGAGGGATGAGATGGGATAGAAATGGGAATGGGGATGGGATGGGGATGGGAATGGGAATGGGGATGGGGATGGGATGGGAGGGGAGGGGGCGGCAGGGCCTGCACAGGCTAAGGTTGCCATGGGGGCTGGTCCCACCACCCCCACGCCCGTCAGGCAGGGAGGGAGGGATCCGGGAGCTTTTGGATTCTGCACGTTAACCCCCAACTCGACTCTACAATACAGCTACATGCCAAGCTAAAAGGTGAAAGGTCATAGTACCAGGTCAAAGGTTGCCTCGAGGGGTCGCTTCAGTGATTTGACAGCCGACTGAGTCTTAATTAGCAGGCAGCGAGCACATGATGGCAATGGCCAGTGGGGTCAAGCGCATTAACATAAACAGCAAGCAGAGGTGCATCATGGGGGCAGCAGTGCATTTGGGTAGGTGAGAAAAAACAAATAAAAACAAATCACCGGATGCCGTGTACAACGGTAACAAGACTAGGCATGCACAAAGGGCCTGGGGCAGCGGGGGGCAGTGGGACGGGGGGCTCTCAGAGCCAGCCCCCATGTGCCCCACACCACACCCTGGCTCCCTGCACCCTCCCTGCACTCACACGTATGGATGGCGTGGCCAGGGCCTGGGCGGCCAGGGCCTCAATACTGTCAGGGCCTGTATGGCCGTGGCCGAGGCCTGCATGCGGCCAGGGCCTCAGTGCCACCAGGGTCTGCATGTGGCCGGGGATCCCACACCGCGCTGGCCACCTGCCAGAGCCAGGCCCTGCACTGTGCCGGGCCCGGCGGAGTGCCGGCTCCAGCAGCCCGCCCATGCTGCCTGCCGCGGGTGCAGGGTGGCTGTGGCCTCAAGCTACTCTGCCATGCACACAGCCTGGCGGCAGCTCACCACCAGAGGTCTGTCTGTGCCTCGACATAGCTATGCATCTACCCACACACAAACATACAATAGACTCTATATACATGTATGCACACACACACACATATGCACATGTATATGTACATGTACTCCATACACCAGCAGGCAGAATTAGTGACATACTGTAGCGGCCTCAAACTCCACAAGAGCCGGTCTGGCACCATGTGCGGGGGCAGCTCGCCGTGCCCCACACCAGCCGGGACCCCGAGCACATCCCAGCAACAGTAGCTAACACTGCTCGCTCCCTCTCGGCGCACTCGTACCGTCGGATGCGGCTTCCAAACTCACCATGGCAGCCGCCGTCGCTGCTGCCTGGGCAGCTGCAGCCTGGTTAACCTGGTACTGGGCAGCCTTGATCTTGGCTTGCAGATGTGCTGGAGGGTGGAAGTATTTGCACTTTTCCCGTGAGCATCTCCCTTTGATGTAATCCATGCAGACCGTAACGGTGTTATCGTTGGTGTCGATCATGGCGCTGTCGGCGGGGTGAGCGAACCGGCAGTCGTTCTCGCCCCGGTTGCAGTTCCCGCGTTGGTACTCCCGACACACCTGCAACACCGGGAGGAGAGCTCAGCCCGGCGGCCATCCCACCCTGCCAGCACAGCGCCGGGCTCACCAACAGGAGCGCTTGTGGTGCCAGGGAACACCGGGAGCGGCGGTGCCAAGAGCCACACACACAGCAGGCCTTCCTTCGGCCCCACTGAGCCCCACTCAGGGCTGGCACCTGCTTTCAGAAGTGTGCTTGTGACCCGTTCCCAGAGATCCCCCTCGGCATGGCAGTGCCCAGCAGTGCCAGCTCTCTGCTGCCACCCGTCACACAGTCAGCAGGGCCGTGCTGGGCAGGCCCCTGTGCTGTGCTGAGCATGCACAGCGCTGCTGGCTCCCTGTGGCTGCCATCAGAGAGTAACCTGGAGCGGCACCGCCACGTGGGGCTGTGGGGCTCAGCCCATGGAAGGGAGCAGCAGAGCTGCCACCAGCCTGGCACAGCCATACCATGAGCAGAGCAGCAGAACCATGCTGGGGACCAGTGAGGCTGCAGACTGCAGCCGTGTCACTGCCACCACCACATGGCACCAGCTAGCACCACCACTGGCTGCATCCCAGTGCCAGCAGTGCTGGCCCCACCTCACACACCCTGGAAACATTCTGCTTAAGAAAATGGCGCGTGTTCATGGCCAGCTCTTCAGAAACCACAAACAAAAATGCATCTGTCATTTTAGGTTTCAAAACTTATAGGAAATAGAAACCACAGTAAGCAAGTTTGTGAAAAATAAAACTGCTTTAGTAGGTGGGATTTCCTTTTAAAAGTGGGTGCCACGAGCCTGGATCAGCAGCACTTCCTCGAGACCCTTGGCTCCGATCCACACAACAAACCAGACTCCGCTGATTACTGCCTCTCCATCCCTGCCAGCATGCTGGCTGCTTTCTAACCGCCGTGCTGCTTCAGGCCCAGCTGCCCGCCATCCACAGCTCGAGAACAACACCCCAAGGACAGACACCCCGCCACGCACGGACCTGCTCGCAGGGAGCACCCTTTCTCCACGGTTATCCCTATTTATAACCTTTTTTCCATATGGTGACAAAGGCTGTGGATGTGTGTTTGGCAGCAAACACACTGACCCAAGTAAGCCAGCCGGGGCACCTCCCTTCCTCTTCCATCCCCACCGCCCTGCTGCTCACGGCTCGATGCTCACAGGGCTGTTGTTGTAGCACACATGGAACAGGCTGGGCGCATTCCTCAGCTAGCAAACAACCACTTGCTTGCTGGATGACTTTTGGGCCGATTGGTTCCTGGCCAGACCCCAGCTCCCTTCCATTGCCTGTGAATGCCTTCTGGGCTGTAAATCAGTGTCTTTTACCCAAACACAGGCCTCCTAAGTAGACAGGAGTGGATAATTTTGTTTGATTATTTGCTAGAAGTCTAGAAGTCTAGGAAAGCCTTTTGCTCTGAAGATAAAAGATGCAACAAACAAGAGCTGGCTGCCTCTGCTTATCTTCTGCACTGGTAATGCACAGAACCAAGGTCTCAGAACAACTCTGCGTGTAAGCAGGCACTGCTCAATAAATAACCCAAGGATGACACACAAAACACAGAAAAAGAGAGAGAAAAAAAACACACACATAGAGGTAAGGAAACTTAACCCAGTTAAAAGCCAAAGGAAAATGACCAGAAGCCTGGAATAGCTGGGCACAGGCCTTGGCACGCACAGTGCCAGCTTTCACAGAGCTGTCACATGGTGGCCAACAGGACAATGCCCGGCTCGCAGTGGTGTTCGCCCATCTCTGACCGTGGCTCACAGCACCAGACACAAGTCATGAAGCCACCGTGCCTTCTAACCAGGATGACCTGCATTGGCTTTTGAGCCACTGTGATGCTAGCCAAGTGCTTCCAATTCTTGTTTACTTTAAACCAAACAATGAAAACAGTGTTACTTTTTGCCATAGGCACACAGTAATATATCACTCATCTGCTGAAGCAGAGAGAAGCATGGAAGCACGAGATGTGGTCTAGCCTTTCAGATCTGGAGAGTGTTTATCTGTTTGTTTATTAGTAGCTCTGTAATTAGCATCATCATTTTCCACTCGGTAAGCTAAGAAGCACAAACAGAACCTAAGACGCTGGCAGGGAGCCGCAGGACTCCAGCTGCCAGCCAAGGGAACTGCATCTCACCCGGACGGCGCGGTGCGAGCCCACCCCCAGCAGCCTGTGCTTTCGCCTCCTCCTGCACTGAGCTTATCAGAAGGGCTACACTGTCATCCAGCATGTCCTGAGTATCTGCAAGTCTCTGAGAACTTTTAAGCTGCTTTTATCCAGAAAAATCTGGCATCTGTGAAGCATGCAGGAAACAGCAGCTTGACTGTGGCTGTTCTGATTCTCGAATACTTTGAATAGAAAATGATAGTGCTCAGAAGGAAACGTGCTTGTGAACAAACAGGGAGGTGAGTGGCTCCTTGTTCCCCCACATCACCTCCTTTCAGGGCTCTCTTTTTGCTTACCAGAAGAGCCAACTTCTGTTCAGGATCTCTATGGCTGGGCAGGAATGTGAGGGGAGCTGAAGGAAATTCTGAACCCAGGAAATTTCCACCCTGAGCCCAATGCCTTCAGTGAGTGGCTGATGACCACCTGCACATCTGCTCACCATCAGCATGGGCAGTGCGCCCCAAAAGCTTTGGAAGGAGCCACACTGCAGGAACAGGCACCAGACCAGCCCCACCAGCACCAACAACTGCTCAGGACACCACTGAGTCCTGCTGCCTTCCTGAGCCCTGGGCATGTTTGCAAAGAGCTCTCTGCTGTGGGACAGTGTGATTCAGTAGCCCAGAACACGTGTGCCAGCTGAATTAACAACTGAGTACATCAGTCTTGAAAATAAGTATTTAAAATTCTAACCAGAACAAATCATATTCCAAGATTAGATGCTAACATCACATGGTTATTTTTTCATGGGACAGCTCATTCCAAAGGAGAGAGCCAACCATATAAAGCTCTGCAGTCAGGAAGAACAAATGGCAGCACGGTGGCAGTGCAGGGAGCAGAAGCCACCCGTTGCTTGCAGCGTGCCAGCTGCTGGAAGGTAAAATATTCCCAATACGCTCTGCATTTTTCTAATCAATAAAATACATAACAATGATTTACTGCTCATAAAAAATATGTGCTGATTTGTCATTCGTACACTAAATCTAGATAGCTCAGATTAAACAGCCACTACACTGGACGGCACTGCCACATTCCCTACATATTAGACTACTGAAACTACATTTACCGAGGCAAAAAAAAAAGGAGGAGGAGCAGCCCCTGCCCACAGCAGGCACTGCACGTGTGTGGGAGAGGCATGGAGCTGCAGAGCGGCTGCACTGGGGCAGGCTCCTGGTCACAGAACTGCACAGCTCGAGGGGAGCAGGAGGCTCAGGGAGCTGCATGGTGAGGGCAGGGCCACACGAAGGCCTCATAGGGAGGCAGGGGCTGGGGGCAGAGGGGGAGGGACAGCCCTCCTTCAAGGACAAGGGCATCACTGAGATGCACAGCCAGCTGAGATAAATGCAATCACAGCAGAGAAGCTGCCAGGTGCTGGCAGGCCGGGATGTCATGAAATGAGAGGGAATTTGTCTGATTTCAGGTATTTTTGCAGACCTTTTTCTAACTGTGAGAGTAACACTCTCGCAGCCCCCTGTTGCGTTGAGAAGAGTGGCCTAGCAGCTCAGCACCTCTGAACTGTACAGACAGAACATGCTGCCAGCAGAGGGCTGGGCCTGCCGGCAGTGGCTCACCTGCTGCAGCCCCTTCCCCTGTACCTGTGGCTGCAGGCAGGGTCCTTGGAAATGCCCATCTCCAAGTTTTATTTCTGAGCCCAATGTGGTTTATTTAGGAGTTTATCTGACAGCATTTTATTTTAATCCCTTTCTGATAAGTCTCCTCTGAAATAAAGAGCTGGCTGAGGAGAAATCTCTTACAGTGGATGACGTGCCTGCCCGAGGAGGCTGCTCCTCCTGCAACCTGAATGCGCTCCAAGGAGTTCTTTCCTTTGACACCCCAACTCCATTGGGAAGCACTGTGACCCTGCAGGAGGGCACCGGTGTGGATGTGACGTCCAGGAACAGCGGTGCCGGGCAGCTCACAGCCTGCTGCTTGCCAAGGCGACACCACCGAGCAAAAGGCGCCCATGGCCCCCATCAGCAGACGCACACTCTATCGCCGCACATGCCTAGGCAGTTAGAAAGGCACTACCACTACAGCTGGCCGCACTCTAAAACAGATCCCTGCCACTGCTCCCACCGCACGCAGGGACCAGCTCCAGAACTGCTCACTCCATGCCCTCGGACACCTGTGGTGCCACGAGTCGCTGGGTACCTGGGGACTGCTGGGTGCTTCTTCACATCTGCACTGGCACCGAGGGCACCACACACAGCAGCACGTAACGTCACACTGCCTGCTGGGATGTCACCCACCTGCACCACCCAGCACCACGAGTGCATGGCACGGTGCTGGCTCTGAGCACAAGGCCAATATGGTACCAAGGACACGGCCAAGACTTTCAGATCAGAGAGATTCAGGGCAAGGGGGAGCGAGAGCCAGCGAGGACCAGCGCTTGCCAGGGCCGCAGCGAAGGAGCACACAGAGGCGCCGGGCAATGCCAGCAGCATGTGCCCAGAGCAAGAACACGGCAGAGCTGGAAGCGGCTCCCAGCCGGCAGCTGCAGCAGGCCCTGTGCCCGTGCCCGTTAGCAGCTGCTGCGCACACATTAATGCAGCCTCAGGACACTCTCAGTGCTCCGCTTCCCTCTGGGCTGCAGGGCCAGGAGCAGAGCTGCAAGCACGGCACGGGGCTGCGCGCTCTCCCTGCCCTCAGCCAAGGCAGGACACCATCAGCCGAAGTGACGCTTGCGGTTTGCTTTTTGCCAGAGAACTACATTCTCTCCGGCACACGCAGTGACTGGCACTGCGGGAGCAGCTACCATTGGGCTCCTACCTCCAGCCTGTCCGTCCTCATCAGCTTCTGCGCAGCAGCAGCGGCGGCAGCAGGCACCGGGACACCAGGGTTGCCCGCCACCAGCATGGGCGCGGTGGGCAGGATCTCCGCCGGCACCAGCCCTGGGGACACGGGCCCCAGGTAGGGGTTGAAGGCAGCCGAGGCATTGGTGGCTAGGCTGGGCGCAACGGAGAACATGGGCTGCAAGCAGAACAGAGACACACGCGTAAGTACGGGCACCTGCCACACTGCCACTCGGCGCTCGTGGGCACAGGACTGGTCCGTGGGTCTTGGAGGAATGCAGCCAAAGCGCGTGCAGGTGTCTGGTGCTGGTGAGAAAGGACTGGCACGAGGGCTGCGGCACGCGGCAGCAAGCTGCAGGATCAAGCGCTGCAGCGAGGATCGGGACCTGCTGCCCCACTGAGTGCAGGGCACGGCGCTGGCACGGCCAGTCGGTGTCCATGTCCAGCTCTTTGTCTCCATGTCCAAATAAAGCAGTTGCTCAAGGCGTTTCCATTTTTCTTCCAAAGAAATTTTTAGAAGGAAAAACAATGGAGTCAATGCAACTTTTTTCTCTGTTTCCTATCTATGTAGGCCAGCCAGCACAGAGCACCACATGGCTTTGAGTTCCTGAGGAAATGACCCAATTGTTTGCAAGCAACGAGAAAGTCTGTCTGAAACACTGCACAAAAACATATGCAAAGGTTACTGGAGAAAGAAAGCCTGATATTTGCATAAACAAGAGGGCTCTCTTCGATGTATCTGCTTTTTCATCCACGTGAACGAGACAGAAAACCATAAATTTTACAAGAAACAAAATAATATTAAGTTTGCTATTAATTAACCATACTTTTCATTACTGTGTTATCGTCTATGCAACAATGGACCTATTAGTAGGATGATAAGAGAAGACTATTTTAAGCAATGGCTTTCACCGCCTGCTGCATGCAGACTGTTCAGTTTCTCCATAGCCCCTAGTAAGAGCGTGCTGGCACCAGTGCGGCATCACCGTACTCCAGTCAGGAAAGAAAAACAAAACTGGGGCATACTTTGCAGTTAAAAACTTATGGGGAGGCAGCTGTGGAGTGAACGCCTGCGCAGCAGCACGGTGTGGCCTCACTGGTGCTCGCATAGCAGCACGGCCTCAGCTCGCTCCCTCGCTTTGGTGATGCATGCAGTTGTGTTGAAGGATGCTCAAAGAGCACAGAGGACGCCCTGTCTTCCCACGCTGTGGTAACTGCAACCAAAGGCAATGTACTGTGAAGATCCCTCCACAGCAATTTCTGATTTTCCCAGCCACATACACTTCTTCTTGAAACAGGAGAGGCATAAAGCTCTACGGGAGAATAGCAGTTCTATTAAATAAACCGAACAGGCCACCAAGTGCAGGAGGGCATTCTCTGCATCTGTCCCCCACTGCCAGCCCCATGGCCGCAGGCTGAGCTCCATGCACAACTCACACTCTGAGCTCTGCCCCACAGCATGCGGCCAAACCGGAGCCCAGCACAGAACACCGAGGGCTCCACCACATGAGTGGAATACAGCCAGCAGGAATCTTCCCCAAAATTTCCCACAGCATATGAAATTGCAAAGGAAATGGCTGTCTACTAAAATCACACACACACATCGCTCACATTCTTAAAATTAAGAAATATGTTATAAAAAAGAGAATGACATTAGCAAGTGAAACAACGTAGTTTTGGGCAAGAGAGGAATTGAGTAGCACAAAGACATGCAGCCCAGCACTGGATTTCCCCATTAGTTCCTGACGTCTGTGGGCTCCTACAGCCACCCCCCTCCAGCACTCACTGCCCCGGCCCCAAGCACATACCACAGGCTGCAGCGGGGCTCCGGGCATCATGGCATTGGCAAGCTGCATCTGCTGGGCCAGCATGGCCATGTTCTTCTGCTGGATCAGGTTATTGCGGCCATTGATCTCCAGCTGCGTTTTTAAGTGCGGCGGCGGGTGAAGGTACTTGCAGTTCTCCCTCGAACATCGCCCCTGGGGAAGAGAAGGAGCACAAGAGGCTGAGGCAGGCAGAGGCACATCTCCCGGGGAGCCCCCATCAGCCCAACCCAGCCAACCCCGCAGCCCCAGCTCCTCCCAGGGTGGCCAGGTGCGGATGGGAGCGATCTCACAGCTCTGCTACCAGCTGCCTGCTTCGCCTTTCTAAACCACGCATTTCTGCACAGCAACCCTAACAAAATGCTGCTGCTGCTTGAAGCCAGGCAAACAGGAATGGCTGTAAAGCAAAGCTTGCACACCCCTTACAGGGATGCATTTTCCCCCATGACAGCAGCACACAGTGGGGCTGGAAGAGGCTCACCCAGCGCTGGCCCCACACTGAGCAGCACTGGGCCACTGTGCAGCCCAGGGGTCACCGGGTGACCATGCAGCCATCTCACAGGGCCAGGACAGTGGGGTCACCTGCACCCACAGTGCAGACGCACTTGATGCACTGCTTGCAGGGTGACAGTGCAGCCTCAGCTTTCACTGATGAGGAGATAATGCAGTAACAAAAAAAAAAGTTAAAAAGGAAGAGAGTCGAATCCTCTTCTGGAAAAACAGATCCTTCAAATTACAATTCTTTTCCTTTACTCATTCCTCTTTGAAACAAATCCAAGCAGGAACGGTGACAAGGCAAAAGACAGCCTTACGTTCATTTAAAAAAACATTTTTATCCGGAAACAAATCAATTCAATGCAGTTTGACCTTATCCTGCAATTCAGCTCAGAACACTGACAGTGCTCTCATTGCAGCAGCTGCCAGCAGCCTGCACTGCTCTCTGCCCTGCAGCCCAGGCACCCAGCTCAGCGCTGCCCGCAGCCCCAGCCTCCTGCAACACGATCTCATGGCTTGCCCACTGGCTCTGCCCAAGCCCTGCACAGAAGATGCAGCTGATGCACAGGGCAGCAGCCCTGGCGCTGGCTGCCAGCAGTGAGGATACACTGTGTTTCTGGGAAGGCAGATTTGGGTCAGCACAGCACAGCGCTGAATGTCACATCTCCCCTTCCCACAACGGGGCCTACGTGAGTACTTATTGACGCTCAGCAGTCACTATGATGGTATAATTAAACCACTCACCTCTGCACATTCAAGCCACCCTGAAACTGAGTGCAACAGTAGCAAGTGAGGATGTGCACTGAGACACTGCAGGCTGCCCCCAGCCCAGCCCCCAGCTCCCTCCCGGGGACGGACAATGCTGCTCTGCCCCCTGTGCCCCACAGCCACCCCATTGGGGTGCTGGTCCCACCACCTGGGCACAGGATGGGCAGGAACAGCCCCATTTTCCAGCAGTACCAGCCAGGTCTGCTGCTGGATGCTCGTGGGCAGTGCCTCAGGAGCTGTCCCCGTGACCCCCACAGTCCTCACTCAGGCACATAACGCCTGACATACTGGGAGTAAAAGGGACATCTTTGTGTCTGCATGGAGGGAAGCAGATGCAAGGATTTACAGTTGTTTAGCACTCCAGACCCACACCCTGCACCCGGCTGCCAGCTGCAGGTACGGAGCATGGCTCAGCACAGTGTGGCAACAAGTGGCTCTCCCACTTTGAAGCTGGCTGCATGCACTTACAGGTCTGAAAAAAGAGATGCAACCGCTTGCATTTGTTTGAGCAGAGCGCTGGCACTGCGTGCAGCTGTGCTACCTGCGGGAGGCAGAGGGCAGGCAGAGCGGTAATTGGCGTTCCCACCATGGGTAAACACACTGGCACTCGCCATTATGGACACTATATTTAAAACTGAATTGCTATTATACAAAAATAAAACCTTGCTTTCGTGATTTAGGAGCAGGCAGAGACAGCGCACAGCAGGACCCAGCACACAGCTCTGCAGCACTTGTGCCGTGAGCAACACTGCTGGGCTGCAGCTGCAAAGCACTGCGCTTCCCTCTGCACAACAGCACCTGAGAGCAGCCCCATATACCCACTGCTCAACCAAATCATCCTTTGCAAATATATCAAGTATTTTCAGAGCGCTTCACTAACTACACAAGCGACCAACGGCCCTCTTCAGGCGCTGCATCTCATCTCAGCATGCCGTGCTGCACCCACCTGCTCCATGCCCTCCACACAGTGCGTGGGCTTTACCCACAGCAACCTGAGGGCAGTCCTTCAGGTAACACCACACAGCTGCCCACATTCTCGTTTCCCAGCAAAATGCTGAGGCCACTCCCTGCTGCAGTGCAGCTCTGCTGCAGGTCAGGCCATCGAATGACCTGCATTGAAAAGGACCTCAAAGATCACCTAGTTTCAACTTCCTCCTGTGGGCAGGGTCGCCAACCACTAGACTAGGCTGGTTGCCCTGCTGACGTTCCTATGGACAACCCTTCCCAGCCCTGGCAGCCCCAGCCCCGTGCTGCCCTCTGAGCAAGCACCCAGCTTTGGTGCTCTTTGCAGTGGGGAAAAACAGCAGTTACAAATTGTGCTCTGAAATGCAAAACCTTACAGCACTTGAGGAATTAAATACATAAAAGCACTTTTAACATGCAGAAATAATGCAGGAAACTGAGCAGAAGCCATTCAATTCTTTGCAGTAAAACAGCACCTGGAGCTACCATGCGTTATGCCTCACCATGACTGCTGAAAAGTGTGCTTGTTTCTCAAGGCACAGAACTGCAGTGCACTGTAGAGCAATTCAAAGCCTGAAGATAAACCCACGGCTGGCAGCCGCTGCTGCAGCACCCAGTGAGGTGCAGTGTGCCACACGTTTGGGATGAAGGATGTGAGCACAGCTGCTTACAGTGCAGCCACCAACGTGCTGCAAGGTGCCAGCAGGGGCCTCGTCACTGCCTGGGGTGGGGGGCAAAGCAGTGCCCAGACACGCCGTGCCCAGGCCATGGGCTGCTGGCCATGGTATGAGGCAGGGATAGCAGCAGCTCTTGCAGCACTCCAGTACAAACAGGCAGGAGTGCAGCTGTGCTGACAAAGCCGTGATCTGGACAGCAGGCACAGAGGAGTACTTTGCTTTATGGTCATTGCTCATCACCTCAAGAACTAAGGAACTTATATGGGGATGTGTTCTTTACCGTATAATTTATTAACGTGCGGTATTCGGCAGGCAAAAATTAAAACAATTGCAATTAGCACTTTTTACAGTGCTATGGTGCAGTCAAAAGAAAAAAAAAAAAAGCATGAGCTGCCCACGCCCAGCCAGGCCTGCATGCTGCAGATCACCAGGACTTGCAATTTTATGTGAGACATTGCTTCACATTCTGTATCATCCTTGACCAGCTGGGCACTACTGTCATCTACCAGCTTCGTGTCGCTTAACTTTCAGAAAAAGGTTCTTGGAAGGAAAGCCAAGCTGCAGTCCTGCCCACAGAGCACCCCCTTCCAAGCACCGTGCAGCAGCCACAGCCCCGCAGCACCCGCCCCCCCTTTCCAGCTCTGCAGCCAGCTGTACCAACACTGCCACTTACAGAACCCGGGGATCAGTGTCACATCAGCTAACTCAGGCTGACCTCCAGCAGCACGGAGTGCTCCAGGCTCTGTAGCACAGAGCAATGCACCACACATGGCCCAGCACCAGGGGGAATGCTCCATGCTGTCACCAAGCCCAGGTGACGCAGTGAGCCCAACAGGCAGAGCCAAGCAGGGCCGGCAGTCACACACCATTGCCTCCAGTGCTCCTTTATGGCTCTCGCCACCACTCTTACACGTGTGCTCACAGTGGCTCACTGCCCTCCTGAGTGCAGGCGCAGAACTGTGTGGCTGCACCCTCACACTGCATGCATCTGCCCCAAGGAGCATCACCCTGAGTGTGCTCACAGCACTCAGGCCTTCATGCAGATCCCCAGGAAAGTTGAAACAAGGATCAGATTGCCCCAGTGATGATCTTCTGCACTGACAACACTGCTACCACATTGCAGCACTCACCAGTGAAGGGACAGCAGCATCAGATGTTGGTAAAGGGGTAATGCCAGAAAACCAGTTCAGTATTTGACTGCATAGCCTGCAGGGACATGCATGCACAGCAGGAAGGAAAGGCAAGTTTAAATAATAATAGATTGAGAGGGAAAGGAACCACAGCAAGCCAAAACAAAGACAAGATAGGTTAATCGTTTTTTATGGCATAGGTAAACAAGGGAAGGAAAGGACATAATGAGCAAATGGTTAAACAGCTAGAAGTGAAAGGACTTAACCATAAACTTTATGATTGAAAAGATAATGCAGTGAACGTCTCTGTGTAGTTTGGATTTCGGTAGCAAGCAGAGAACCAGTAACTCTCCTATGTTTGATAATGCCAGGGAGAGGGGAGTCAGAAGCCTTTAAGAGAAGAAAGAGTTTAAGCAAACGAGAAGGGAGGTGGGGAACGAAGGCAGGCATAGCAGGGCTGCTTGGACCAGAGGGGAGTGCTACGGCACAGCACAGCCTCCCAAGCACAGAAACAGTCCTGGACAGCGCCGGCCGTGCACAGCGCTCCTGCAGAGCGACCCACGGGGAACCACTGTGCGTGCGGACAGGCCCAGCACCGAGCACTTGGAGCAGCCTGCAAACACTGAGTCCATAGCAGGAACCGGGAGCCCAAAAAAGCTTGGGAAATGCATGGGCAGGAAGGAGACAAACAGCAGAAAGCGCTGCTCAGCAGCTGGAAGGTCTTAGAGCACGTTGGGGCTTTGACGGAGTAAGGATGCGAGGATGGAGCTGTCCTTGCCGCTCTGCTCCAGCTGCTGAATGGAGGTCACTGGGTACAAACCAGTGGCAAACACAGCCGGCAGGATTTATTTTTCTAAAGTCAAACTGTCCCGAGACCTGCCAGAACAGTGCTCTGCAGCCAGAACTCCCTCCAACTGTTTACTTTGACACCAGCACTGGCAGGCAGAGCAGGGCCTTCCCGGGAGGCAGTGGGGCTGCACCAAGCCTGGAATGATGGGCAGGGGCTGGCTGAGGGCACGCGCTCCTGGGGAGTGCCAGCACACACTTTTTCTGGCGATATTTTAAGCTATCACCCGAGCCTGCACTGATATTACCTTGATAATGCCAGCAGGAAGGGGCAGATACACTCGCCTTCGATGCACTGAAGAGCTGAGCTCACTTCAGAGCCTGGAGGCTCCGTTAAGCTGTGCCTGCAACCACTTCAGAACGGCCAAGCACTCACCCAGGTGCACCTGTTCTGCAAAGCCCCTTTTCCCTTCCTGTTCAGTGCCGTCACAAAGGAAGGCTCAGGCGCTCGGTTCTGCCCTGCACAGCCCTGCCCAACACCAGCCCAATTTCCAAGAACCACATGGGATGCACAGTCCCAGCAAACACACCGCCATAGCTCCAAAGTCAGAAACCAGATGTAATCCTGGATGTGATTTATTTGTTGCTTCCAGCAAACTTACGAGTGAGCCCTGGCAACGGGACTTCTGTATTCGGGAGAACCGAGAAACTCTGACTTGGGGTCAGCTTCAAAGGACAGAGGCCTAGCAGGCTGCTGCCAATCACAGGATGGCTCAGGCTGGAGGGGACCTCAGAGATCCCCTGGTTCCAAGCCCTGCCAACCACTAGATCAGTGCCCAGGGCCCCGTCCAACCTGGCCCCGAATGCCTCCAGGGATGGATGGGGCACCCACAGCTCCCTGGGCAGCTGTGCCAGCGCCTCACCGCCCTCTGAACGTTTCTTCCAGCATCTAACCTAACTTCTCGTGTAGTGTAAAGCCATTCCCCTCGTCCTGTCACCATCAGACTGTCCTGCCTGCCAGCTGCCTTAAAGAACCGGAAGGCTGCAATGAGGTCTCCCTGCAGCCTTCTCTCCCCCACGCTGAACAAACCCAGCTCCCTCAGCCTTTCTGATGGCTCGGGACAAATGACAGAGTTTTTCATTTTCATTTTTTTCATTTTTCATTTCATTTTCATTCATTTTTTTCATTGATGAAATAAGTTTACTGTGATTTTCTCTTATTTCTATGTAAATAAGTAGGGTCCTGACCCTGCACCCTTCTGCACTCTAATGCAATAGGCAAGGAGAAGTCAAAAATGTACCCCTGCTTTCTGAAGCAGCGATAAGGAGAGAGATGCAAACAATCACTAACAACATCCGTGAGGTGGCAGCAATAGGGTGGTCGCATTGTCATCTGTAACAACAGTATTGTTAGGTATTTTTAAGGCCTCTCCACAAAAAGTGAAATGTCACTATTGAAGAGTTCAGGAGTTTGGCTCCTGAGACGTGAGCTGTTCCCTGACCAAACGCTGACACCTGGTACAGCAGCAGCCGGACACAGGGCAGGGGAGCTGCCTGCTGCCACGACAGGACAGCCTGGAGCTGTTCTGACAACTTGGAGAAAGCAGAGAAACGTGAATGTTTGAGACTTGCTCTCTGCAGAAGGAAGAGCAGGGCAGAGCCCATTTCACTGGGACATCCAACGAACACAAAGCAGCAGCCCCAGTGGCAGAAAGCTTAGGAGAACAGAATGGTAACTGAAAGTGGCCGTGCCCACAGAGCGCACCAGCTCCCAAACAATGAATGAATCACACCAAATCCAGCAGTGTTTTCCAAATCCTTCCACCAATGGGGCTCAGATTAGTGAGAACCAAAGTGTTTTGGATGGTGGCAGCTCGCACCCCACAGAACGGCCACCAGGAGCGGAGAAGCACCTGCTGACAGCAGTGCTGAACACGGCGGCCACAGCAAACACGCTCTCAATCCAGGTCACCCCTTTTCCCATTGCCTTCCTCTGTGCTTTTACAATTGCAGAACCGCGCTGCTAGGAAAGGCAGCACAGGGCCGTGGGCAGGTCCTGCGGCACACAGCCGTCCCTCTGCACGGCATGCCCAGCGCAGCTCTCGGGGTGTCTGGGGAAGTGACCAGAGCTTCAGCACTGGATCCTACCCGGGCAGATTTTTCCAGGAAAAATATGAAAAAAAAATGTTGTAATATGACACTTAAAATCGGACTTCTGTTGCAAACCAGTTTCCTGACTTGGGACCTCAAGAGCATATTTTTGTTGTGGATAGTTCAACAGGCTTTGAGGCATCCAAATTTAGGAAGAAAATCCGATGGAATTTGAACAATGCGGAGCCAGAGCTGGAGCTGAGTCAGCCACTCCAGCGCCCAACCGGAACGCTCGGCCTCAACCTTTTTGTCTTAAAGTGACTCCAAAGCCACCCAAGGGCTGGCAGCCCCTCCCCCCCCAGGCCCCCTGCCCAGGCTGCCACCTCATGTGCAGGTTTTATATTTTTGTTGCCTTCTTTTTTTATGTTTTATTAAAAAACATGAACAAATATAAGAAGTTTTGTTACTCACATACATGATCTATATTACATACCTTATACATGGCCCGAGACAATTCCCCTTCCCCTGATGTGGCCCAGAGCAAGAGCAAAGGCTGGACGCCCATGATCCACATTGAATGACTGAGGCAGTAAAAGTTACCACGTCCCAAACGGAAAACCTCTTTTTCGTAACCTACTCACTGAGCTTCCAGAGCCAGACAAACTTGGCAAAACACTTTCCTGAGTTGTTTTTGCATAACATCTAATGTTTGTGATACTGCAGCAAACATAACACAGTGACCGGAGCTTGTTTAGCTCAGTGTGCGCAGAGATCTGCAAAAATCTGAAACACAAACACAAGGAGTAACTGCTGGGACTGAACAGGGAGTTCAGTGCTGAGATATATTCTGTTTTCTCTTTGATAAAGACACTCTCCCACATTAGACAAGCTACTTAACTAAATAAAAATAATGAAACAATACAGAGCCATTACTGCAGCCCAGCCCCAAGCCAGCAGCACGCCTTTACCACGAGCACAAGTAAGCACTCCTGTAAAGCAGTGTATTTCTTACATATCTGGCTGGGAATCCTCCCTGGCTTACAGCTCAATTAACCACATTGACTTCACGTGGGCAACAGAGCAGCCTTGCTAGACAGAACACCCTGAAGCAACACAGCACTGTAACATCACCTACAGCCATTATCCAGGGCTCACAGCTCCTGACAGAGATGATAATTATCTCCTTCATTAAGACACAGAGGAACTTTGCTGAGGGGCAGAGCAGCAGCGGTGCAGTGCCACTCAGAGCACCCCGCTGGGTGCATGGGCCACACCGAGCACAACGGCACCCAGCATGGGCTTCTGCCATCACTGACAATGTGAGGACACCGTATGCTATAATTATTGTTGTTTTACAGTTAGAGAAGCAACACAAACACATTTCAGTTCCCATACACAGAGCAGGCTGGCGCAGTGAGGCTGGGCATTTCGGACCTGGGGACACTGTGAAGGTTCAGCACATCTCCCCACCTGACCCAAAGCACGTTTGAAGCTCAGATCCAGCGTTTTGTCCAAGCCCACCACAGGCCCTGCTGCTGCAGCTGCCCACCGCTCCTGGGGCTGGGGCTGAAGGGGAGAAAATTACGTTGCAGGAAGAGACCGATATTTCTGCTTCCCAGCTTTTGATTTTTATGTTTACACCGAATTAAAATACCCATCCTGCAAATGGCACTTCAAGTGCTAAGATTATAGAAGTTATAAAAAAACCAAGGGAAGGAGCTGCAAATCCACGTGTTCAGCACCTACTGCTGAAGCCAAAGCTGAAGCCAAGATGCACAGAGCCCAGCTCAGGCCCAGCCCCAACACCAGCACCACACTGTCACCTCCCTGCACCCAGGGGCACCATGCACTGCTGGGCATCAGCCCTCCCCACACCCAGGCCTTGGTGGGAAGCAGAGGCTAACCGCGTGTCCTGAGAACCAGCGTAAGCACAGCATTCAGGGCACCCAAGGAACATGGAGGGAAAGCACTGCTCCAAGATGCACATCCCGCTGCTGGGGACAGCACCAGCCCGCCTGCAGCCATGGTGGGAACCAATCACCATATTGCTTACGTGTCTGTGCTATTAAGAACAGCAAGTCCCTGCAGTGACTTAGCTGTTTCTGAACGAAATGCCCTCTACTCCATCTACACACAGAGCAATCTGGGGCCAGAGGACTCCTGGCTGCAGCCACGCCAGCTGACCCCAGCCCTGCGGAGCTCGTTCTGTGCCGGTCCGTCCTTCCCTGGGCCCAGAGAACGACAGCAGCCCTCAATGCAACAGCAGCAGCAGATCGCTGTTGGCGGGCAGCAGCACTCCCTCGGGCTCTCGGTCTGCACCACCGTGACCGCTTCTCCTCAACCGCACAGCCTTGGAAACAACGTAACGGTTACTCACTTTCAATGAGTCGAAGCAGGCGATGACACGTCCGTTCTCCACCTGGCAGCTTTTCGACGGGTGTGCAAATTTACATTCCGTGTCCGGCCGTGAGCACGTCCCCCTCTGGAACTCCCGGCACACCTCCAGCGTGAGCCACTTGGTGTCGCGGATGGGCGTGACGCTGACGGCCATCGTTAGGTCCTACGGGGTCAACGTCCAACACAGCAGCGGGGCCGGGCGGAGCGGCTCCAGGCGGTTCCCGCTCCGTTAGGGGCACATGGGGCCGGGGGCGCCGAGCGGTCACCGCACGGGGGGAGGGGGGAGGGCGGGCTCAGCACCCCATGGCGGGGCCGGGGCCGTTCGGAGCGGCCGCTGGGGGGCACGGGCGGCTCGGAGCGGGCGGGGGCGGCTGGCCGCGCTCTGCCGGAAGGCTCCGGCTTTCCCGGCAAACTTTTACTGGGACGCGGAGGCGGCCCGGGCAGCGTCTCTCGGTTACAGGTGGCGGCGGCTCTGGGTGCCGGTGCGGGCGGCACGAGCGGGGCGAAGCGGCGCGGCGTCGGGCGGGCCCTCAGGGCCGACCTGCGGAGAGAGAGGACAGCGGTGAGTGCGCCCGCCGCGCCACGTGACCCGCCGCGCGACGGAGAGGCGGCCAATCGCGCGCGGCGTTGCAGCGGCGCTCCGGGCGACGAGCCAATGGCGTGGGCCGTCTTATGAAAGGTCGCGCCTGTCAGACGCTCGCCGCCGCCGCGCCGGGCACAGCAGCGCGGGACGCGCCGGGCGCCGCCGCCGCCCTCGCCCCCTCCCGCCGGGCCTCCGGGCCGGGTTCCCCCGTCCGTACCGCCGGGCCCACACCCAGCGCTTAAGCAGCGCCCGTCCGGGGCGGCAGCGGCAGCGCGGTCCCCGCGGCCCTCCGCATGGCGCGCTCCGACTGGAGAGCGAATCCGCGCGGAGCCCCGGCCCGGGGCACAGCGACCCGCGCAGCGCGGCACGACGGACCCGCAGCCGCCCCGCACAGCGCAACGGCTCCGACGAGACGCAATGTGGGACGCTGCGCTGCCCGATCCACGCCAAGCACCGATTTGTCCAACGCCCCGCGCAGGGGGAGAAGCGCTCCGTGTCTTCTATGCGCCAAAGCCAGAGTTCAAAGCCACGCTGTCCAACCGCGGCGCTTCATTTCACCCTGATGGCCGGAATAGCCACCCCGACGAAGAAAGAAAGGCAAGGCAGAAGATCACAGAGTGCAAACAGATGAGCGCCCCGCTCTGTGACAGGAGTAAATCCAGTGACGCTCAGGAAGCAGCGCGCTTCGTCCCCAGTCTGCGGCACGCGTTCCTCGGAGCTGGAGCAGCCGCTGCCTGCAGGGAATGCTGCTGCCCTGGGCTGGGACACGCGGGGCTGAGCCTCACCCTTTGCTCTCCGGCTGCCAGCTCCAAACAGGGCAGTTCCAGGGAGCTGTGCCGCCTCAGAGGGAAATCTGAGCGAGAAGCAATTCTGCCTGTACAGTTTCTTGAAGAGAAGGCTTTGTTGGAATTTGTTATCTACCTGAAAACAGCCCGAAACATCAGCCTTTAAAGCAGTCCTCTGGCAGGAACAAAAACCGCTCCGGGCCAGAGGCATGTGCTCAGTTCTCCACTAAACAAACTGGAGGAAACCCTCAGCACGCAATTACAACTTTTGATTTGCATAAACTATGCTCCTATCACTTTGAAATTCTCTTGTGATATTCCAAGCCAACAAAGGAGTCACCCGGTGAGCAGCAAATACAAAAGGATACCATCATCTCTGAGAAACCAGCGGACGCACGAGGGTCACTTTGGAGATGTCTGCACACAGCTGGGAAACACGACAACAAATCCAGGGGGCAGAACTGGCTGTGAGGACACACAGGGCAGAATGGATGCCCATCTTTGTGGTTTACCTACAGGCTGTTCTCACTGCAGGAGGACTTCTTTTTCCCCCAGATGTTTTGCTGCTTGTCCTGGGACTGCTGCAACATTGCTTTGGCCCAAGTATAACTTTGTATTCACCGGTTGTTGAGAACCAAAGGAAACTAAAATAAATACAAGCGGTGAAAATAAAGTTTGAACTATCGAAAGCAAATGAAGAGGCAGTTCTCAGAAGAGGCAGAAGCAGAAGTAGACTATGTAACACTGAGCAGTCATTCCTTAAGGGCACAATGGAGATGATTCAGTTGTCTGCTGAGCTGGGTCGATGAAAATTATTAAGAAACAGCTTCAAAAATCAATGCAATCGTAATCTGAAAATGCCCAAGAAAGTGAAACTAACAGAAAAAGGACCACATGGCTATTGTGTCTAAGTTCTGCTTAAATGTGTCCAATTTTTATTACTTCCCCTTGTTTCTATAAGGACATGTTGTGCAGTGAGGTTAATGATACACTTTTCCTCCTTGTTACAGTCCTTGACACAGAAGCAAGGCACTGGAAGTGGCTCTGCAGGAGCCATTGTTTTCACTCTTCCTGTAAGGGGATGGCTGGACGTTCCTGTCTTCTCTATCTCAATTCACACATGTCTCTTAAAGAAAGATGTACAAAGCTGGAGGATCAAAAAGAGCAACAATAACACCACGGCAGTGAGGAGTGCTATTTTTATGCTCGCAGAAGTGGAAGCTGCAAAAGGAGTCTCAGTGACACGGGAACTGTCAGTGAGAGCAGATAATTGCACAACACGAATCCATCCTCATGACAGTGACTCTAATGAGATAGGAAATGCAATAAAATCAATATCCTATTTACACTGTCGGTACAATCTCAAAGCTTGAAATTGCCAAAGAGCTGTCTTTTAAATAAAGAAATACAAGAATTACCAACTGCCTTAGAGTATTTTCAAAACTCTCTGCCAAATGCAAAGTTTACCAATAACATATCTCAGCATAGAATTTGGAAAAGATGCAGCAATTACTTCATGGCACAACTGAGGGATATAATTATAGCACCATCATAAAATTAAGCTGAAACAATGAGCTAATTAACATCTTGGCCACCTAACAGTGAAGGACTGGTTGAAGAGAAATACTCTCCAGTCAACTCTGCTGCTGAACAAGCGACATCTGTACTGCACTCCAGATCCACAGAACCACTGTCTATACGGGCAGGGCAGCACATAGAGCAAAAGGGATGCCTGCTCCCTGGTGCTTCTGTGCACGTCCATTACAGCTGCAGCAAGGGAACCTACCAGCCACGTGCCACTACTTGAGATGCATCTAAGTGCCCCTCACCCGGCAGTTACTTACAGCCCTGTCAACTGCAGGCACAGCAGCACTAACTGCACAGCAAGCCCCACACCAGGATTGTGAGATACCTGCCAACATTACTGTGACAACCCAGATATTTTGCATAAGATAACATATTTTGCTGGGTGTAGTATTGGGAGTGGTGTTTTAAAGGGTACTTCCATGAGGGTTTAGCTCTGGCAGTGGCTTGGGAAGGCAGCACGACCCCAGAGCTCAGGGGGCTCCCAGGCAGCCTCTCTTCTGATGCCTTTGTCCTGAGTACAGTTTCAGCACAACCACCTAAAAGCGGCGTTACACCTGAACTTAATGCATCCAGGTTGGTTCAAGAAGCCTGGATAAATAATGAAGAGGCAACATTACAAAGTAAGTGCCCCCAAGAGTGTATCCATTACTGCCTTATGCAGAAACAAGGTATTTTTCTGAAGTCAGTTCTCCAAGATGTATGTCCCTCATCAAACTGCGACCTGATTCCTACCAGCAGTCAGGGCCATTCCTGTACCAACGTACAAATCCCATAGCCCAATCCTGTCTCACTTTAGAGCAATGCCATTTTCCAGCCAGAGAACTGTACTGCAAAGTCCATGAACTCCCTTTTCGTTAAGGACCAACTCTAAATAAAATACGTAAAATACATCAAGAGAAAGAAATATGTCTGTTGAATTTTTTTTTTTTATTCAGTTGTTATGTATCAATCTCCTTTACAAAACTGGTAATAGTTCACATTATCTGAAAGCATTAGATGGATGCATACTCATAAATGAAAATAGGAAAAGGTCAGGCTGCCTCTTGTCCAGCAGGAAGGACTGCTGTGCGCTCAATCCATTGCTATCGATCGATGTATTACAAAGCACTCACATGTCCAACATTAAAATTGCAAAACTTGTTCCTGGTAGTAAAACCTTACCCACATGATTATTCCTCCACCATAGCGTTTACACAGCCTATGTTACAAATAGGAAGTTCTGCATCTTCCTGGGATTTATAGGGGAATTTAAGCCATGCAGTAAGCACGACATTTCCCAAGCAAGTCTAAAAACAAGCTTTATATTAAAAAAATAACCCAGTGATCTACCTCACAATGCTGAGAACTATACCACAAATTGAAATAATCAGCAACCATAATAACCAAAAGCTCTACTCCAAAAACAAAGATGATCAACAACCCTGTGCACTTCCAAAAGGCAGAACGTTACTCACATCCAGGCTCTTGCACATTAAGACATGCTATCTGACCAACTACAGACGTGCACAGGCTGAGTACATTTGGGAAGCAGGGATGGGCATGCCAGCTCCACACCAAAATTCACCAACAGATGGGCATGGGAGTGCTGCTCCCCCCTCAGCCACACATGTGCTCGCCCCCCAGAACACCTGTTATCCTGCTGCTCGTTGCAGTGGGACAGGCTGGGGGTGGCTGCTGGTTGCACACACAGCCATCAGTGAGGATGCCCAACGTGCTGCAGTTTGGGTGTTCTCAAGAACATGGCCATGTGACAAACCTCGGGATAGCAGTCCTACACTGAGACTCAGGATAGAGAGGTACTCTTAACTGTGACAAAAAGCATAATTACACATTACCAGAACACAACTCCCCATCGCCAGGGGACTGCTAACGTGTATGTAAAGATAAAACACACACACGAGGCACACATATGCATGGAATGTGACTGGCAGCATCATGTAGGATGATGCTACAGCAACCAGCAGTGCCCGTGACACACACCACTGCCTCCAGGGCCGGATGCAGCCGATGCCTGGTGCGTCACATCCCAGCGCTGGGTGGGATGGCTTCTGGAGCACATCCAGAGAAGGACAACACTGCTGTGAAGGGTCTGGAGCACAAGTCTTATGGGGAGCGGCCGAGGGAACAGCAAAGGTTCTGTCTGGAGAAGAGGAGGCGTGCGGCCCGGCTGCCCCAGTGCCCGCGGCTGTGGGATGCAGGGGCTGTGGGTGCAGGTGGTGAGGAACGCGCTGTGGGTACTTCTGCTTTCAGCACAACTCCCACTCAGGCAGCCCAGCGGCTTGTGCAGAGCTGTGGGGAGCAGAGGTGACACCGCAGCCATCATATGCCTCTGCCAAAGCACGAGAAAGCACTGAGAGCTGCTCCCATGTCTGTTGCCAGGCCTAGAAAGCCAACCAGCTCTCTTTCCCAAAGGATCTCATGTCCAAAATAGAGTAGTTTCTATTTTTTAACACATTGTGACCTTACATTTGATTTATGTCAGGCATATCCTTCTGGTGTAGTAAAAACTTGTACAACCCATCAGAAAATACGCAGAACCTAAAATGACATACTTGCATCGCATACATAAAAATAAAAGTCCCTTCTAACTGAAATAATTATGTGACAAAAATCCAAACCCTATGGTTTGCCCCCACCCCAGGTGCCTGTGGCAGCTCTCATGAGCCATGCAAGAGCGCAGCGGTGTGGGTACACAGCAGAGCCAGGTGCAGAGGAGCCTTCCTTGACTTTGCAGAGATGCCTACAGACAGTGCTCGGGACACTGATGTGGTTCCCTCTGAACAGCAAATGGTCTCACACCAGCCTATAGCCATGCCTTCGGATAGCAGGCAGAAGCTCCAATCAGTCAACAGCATTAAGAAGAAACAATGAGAACCGTATGGCTGTGCTTTATTTTGGGAAAGAGGTGAAACATCTTTAAGACCTTTTTAAAATCAAATTGCTATAGTTATCGTTACGTTTGCTCACCCTGAAGGATGACATTCCTGCACTGGCAGCACCAACACCACCAGCTCACTAACAGCTCTGCACAGCACACTGCAGCGCAGCCATTGCAGCAACACAGGGTACCTGCAAACAGCTTCTGTACAGCTTGAAGGAAAACAAAGTAGTTTTGACACTTACCATGACAAAAGACAATGCTTACAAGTCATAGAAAACAAGAACACAAAATACCCACAGCAATAATTCTGTCATTCATGCAAAAAAATGAGTGAAAAAAGTTCAAGTCACCGCATGTGAGCCACCAGCACTGGAAGAAGGAACAGCTGTGTGTGCTTTCACAAAAAGGAGACTGGCAAAGAGTCATTTAAGGAACACATCTGCAGATAACGAAGCACCGGTGGGCAGCCAGAGATTTCCCAGGGACCTCATCCTCCACACAGACCCAGGCAGCAGAGCCCCCACACCTGGAGAGCACCGCACACAAAGAAGCACACAGCCATGGTCCTACTCTGCCCACACCGCTGCCTTCTGTTGTCACTGCTGGGGAAAGGAACCCCAAAGTCAGCTTAGGTTCTGCCTACATATTGGGCACTGAAGGGCTCCTGTACAAAACCCTACAGACAGGATTTCACTCCAAACTAAAGGCAATTAACCACAGACAGGAACGCTGTCTAGGCACTAATAAAGCTTCCAAACATGGGAAGAAGCTATTTTTTTTTTTTCCCAGCTTCTGAGAGTCACAGAAAAAATACTATGGTTTATTTGTGTGAAGGAAGCTGTGCTGTGTTTATCAGCCTGCGTGGCTGGCAGGAGCTCTGCCATGGAAACCAGCTGGCACGCCGTGCTGCAGCCGCAGGGCCGGGGCTGCTGGGCTCGGCGGGCGGGAGCCGGGCACCGGCCCTCAGAGTGTGTGCAGATAAGGGTCTATCTGGGGGTGGGGGTTTGCTCTTTCTTTTTCTGCGGTGAATCCAGGCCTAATACTTCAGCCTCGCAACCTGCTTGGAAAACCTGACAGATCTGTCTGGGTCATCGAGTTCCCAAAGCCTGAAACCTCCACGGGAAGGGGATGTAGGATATGCCCAACATATGCCCAGACACACAAACGTAGTGAGCTCACTGCCCCTACAGCAGCCAGGTACTGAGAGCGGAGCGCTCCTCTACAGCAAGGCCACGCAGTAACAGTGACCCCGTGCCTCTGGGCGCACACAGCCCACACAGCCCCAGGACACGAGCACAGGACCCTGTGGCCGCGCAGCGCGCTATGGCCATGCTGGCGCGCTGTGCCTGCACTGCCTTTTTTAGCAGGGTGAATTCCCGCTCAGTTCTCTGGAAGCAGGCTGGGCCTGGAGCCCAGACACGGCCTGGCTTCCTGAGCCCTTACTCACCCGGCACGGCCCCGCGCCCTCCCCCGGTGCAGCACGTGGGCAGCAGTGCTGTGCCCTGCGCCCAACTGCGGGCACGCTGCTTGGGGGCTGCCTGCCCCGTGGGCACCACCGGGCTCCTCTGGCAAACACGAACTCCCAAAAGGCCACCCAAGCTGGGGACTGTCAGTTACGTTTGCAACATTTCACCTTTCCTTCCAAGAAACAAACTTAGCTGCCGTAAGTTCAGCCCAAGGCGCGTTGTGCTTTGCCTGATGCTCCATGACTGTCTCATGACTTATGACAGTGTTATCATCACTGAGCTTAACAAACAGGGAGGCTAAGTCTATTAATCTCCTGAAACACAACCGGTCCGCAACTGTAGAAACAAAACATCTTACCATGAGATACACAAAATGTGGCACAGTGAGATAAGGGGAAATGCAGGCTGTGCTCCTCCGTTTTTTCCATGTGACCACAAGCAAGGCTTTCTGTACAAACCAACTCTAAATGTAACACCGATGACAAGTATGTAAGTGAAAAAAAGTTTGTTTTATGACAAGTGCATAAGTGAGAAATTCCCCCTTGCAGCAGAAGCCCCCAGGCAGGCAGTGAGGTGTACCTCCAGCAGAAACACCCTGCACGTACTGAGATTCCAGCCGCCGCCTGTAAGCTCAGGCAGAGGACTGACAGGCGAGGCACATGCAGCTGGGCTGGCGAGCCAGTGCTATGTGAAACCTCACTTTTCCAAATGTCAAATGACATAAAATTCTGATTTTACGCTGTCTGTGGCTGCGGAAAGTACACACAGCTCAGGGATACCCCATCCCAGCTTCCCATTTTCTGTGCAATTTGCAGATTCCAATGCAAATTCGCTCTGAGTGCACTCAGCATCCCAGTGCCATCAGTATGGTTTTATCTTATAAGCTGCTCCTGCTTCTAATTGGTACCAAACAGCAATTCAAGCTGCATTAGTGGAACCTTAGACCCTAGTGAGAAGAAACAGATGAGATCCACAGCAGACCCTTTGCCTTGACAGTACATTAAAAAGAGTTTTCAACGCTATGTAAATAAGGATATTTTGGATGAAGATACTCTTTTGTAACAATACAACATGCACACATAACTCAAACCATGAGCAGTTTCAGCACATGGCAGCTGACAGCACGCGGACACGCGAGATTCAGTGGCACCCGAAGGGATGGCAGCTCTGCCCTGGGGCTGGGCTCACCTGGAGCCGGCCCGCACCGAACCACATGGAGCGCAGCCCGAGCTGCTGGAAGCCCGACCCAGCCTCGCCAGAATGCTCCCAGCTTCAGGCACCAGAAGTGCACTGTGCTGTCTCACAAGCTGCTCAGGTCTCACGACTGTGGTGAGCTTCTAAGTGCCCTTCTCCTGCCCTGCTAAGTGCTCCAAGCTCTCACTGACACCGATGGGAATTACAGCGGTGCACGCTCACTGCAGAGCGGGTAGCAATAAAAGAGCACTCAGATGTTTTTCTTTTGGTAAATAATTATGGGCCAGGAGGAAGGAAATGTTGTTTACTTTGCTGCATTAGTTGGGAAACTAAGTTTACAATAGATAATTATTAATAAAAATCTGGGGACACTGCTCCCCCCGGGCAGTGGGGACCACCACATGCAGCATGGAGCACTTCCTGCCCCTGGCCCTGCTGTGCATGCAGCACTGCAGCAGGAGGTGCCAGGGCTCATCCTCCTCACAGGAATCCCTGCATGGTTGCTACCTCTGCATTAAACCTGAGCAAGCAGAATAAAGTGAGTCCTTGAGGGAAACAAAAAGAGAGGATGCTGTGATGCAAAGCAGCACAGCTTGGACACTGTACAGAGGGCACAGCGCAAGACGTTTATCAGCCCTCTACAAATCTCTTGCAAGACGGACTGCAGTGCTTTGCATTGCATTACTGACCTCAGTATCATCTTCTCTGCTTCAGAAGCACAGGGCAGCACGTCTGCAGTGCTCCCAGGGCAGCACACCGGGCAAGCAGTACAGCCCTCCACACAGGGCAGGGTTTAAAGGAAGGCAACAAAATCACTCACCGCCCTCAAACGCTTCTCAGCGTGTGATATTTGTCACCAGGGTGTCAGCTAATTCAACCCTTGGCCACTCCGTAGGAAGCGGAATGAAGATAAACTCCTTAATTGTTGCTGAGCATCACCAGCAAATGATGAACAGTATCTTAGACTTAATGAGGTGTCAGAGCGCCAGAATTTGAGAGGTGGAACAACACAAAGCAGGGCTAACCCTTCCCCAGAACTGAAAACGAAACTCTGAACTTCGGCTGGAGCAGCTCAGTTCACACCCACTTGTTTTTACCTATCTTGTTTGGTTTTCCCAAAGCACAGTGAACCGACAGCACTCCCAGCCTGACAAACACCAGCAGCAAGCCCCAAGCCTTTCCCATGCAATCCCAGGGCCAGAGGAGGACGCTGGCTGCCCTGTGTCCCCCTGCACACCCGGCTCACACCTTCTGCTCAGCACTGCGTCTCCTTGGCCCGGCCAACACGCGCTCACAGCACTGCACGCCGACTGCCGCCACACGGGAAGGAAACGTCCTCTGGCCGCGTTTACCCACAAAGCCTTTGCACGCAGCCTGATCTGAGTAACTGTTACGACTCCTTCAGCAGTTAGATAATCGTATCACAGAGAAGTTTAACACCACAAGTCTCTGCTTCCACAAGCTAAAGTGATCCGTTAGTGCTCCTTACAAGGGATCTTAACCGTGGCCCTGTTGGCTCACAGGACCCAAAGCTATGCCCTTTGCTGCTGTGAGGGTGAGGAGCGTGGCTGCCTGCCAGGAGGTGTGCGCAGGGCAGCACGCGGCCCGGCCCGCTGCAGGAGGCTCCCAGGGCACCACGCTGAGCACACAGCCCTCCAGCACACAGCCCGGCTGCACCTCACAGTGCTTTGCAGGGAGAACTCAAAGGGGGATCTGCTGGGAAAACAGAGGAGATGACAGCACCACTCCGCAGCAGTGAAATGCCAGCGCTGTGGGGTGGCATACGGACACAACTCCACCCACGGCAGCTGATGGCAGCTCTTACAGGACAGCTTCCATGCTGCTCTGTGGCTCAGGTGAGCTACAAATCGCTCACATACCACCCTGCTTTGCCCATCAATCCCAGTGCCTCACTCCAAACCAGCACCCTTGGGCTCAGACCCTACCCTGCCCCCCAAAATACACTTAATCCAACAATGGCTTTAAGCAAATAACACAATAAATAAGCCCCGTGACTTTCTCTCTAATATATCAGACCAAAAAACACGTTGCCTGCGCATCCTCCCTCAACAAGGAAACAACAGTTGCACAGCCCTGTATTTTAGTTGGCACATAAGCCAGGTAGATGTCACAATGACCATAAATCTATACATACAACACACAAGGCGGTGTGTTTTCAAAACGTTCTCAAGTCCAGAGATGACTTGGTTATAACGCTACAAAATGCCACCACTTTTTGTCCGCATTAAGCCTAGCAAAGCAGCCCTGAGGCCCAGCAGCCCAGCCCTGGCACACGGGGAGCCCAGCACCACCTCGCAGCACACGGCCTTGCACCCTGTGCAGGGACACGGGGCGCCCAGTGCCGCTGCTCCGTCAGCACTGGGTCCCCCCTGGCCCCGCAGCAGCAGCCCAGCCCTGCCGTTAGTGCAGCATTACACACAGCACTTCCTCCTCACGCCCTGGGATGCAGTGCAATGGCAGAGACCCTTTTTTGCCGTTGTACCCAATAAGCAGTCCAGCCACTTAATGCATTATTAATTTTTACATCGCTCTCTCCCATCACAGCTCCTTTAAAGCTGCTCTCACAGTTTTATTCCGTCTACTTCTCCATTTGACACCTGTGTCCCGCCGCCGCCTGTGCTTGGCAGCAGATCGTCAAACCCTCCCTCGGAGCAGCAGCCCCACAGACCCATCCCTGCGCTTTCCTCTCCCGTCACACCGGCCCTTCAGCTCGCGGCCTGCGGGCAGTGCCCAGCTGCAAAGCGGAGCTCCGAATTCAGCTCCCCCTCCCCTCCCAAACACAGAGAAAGAAAAGAGAAGAAAAAAAGAGAACAGCCCAAAGGCTCGGTCTGCCCCAGCTGACACCGAACGCCCCGAAGCGCGGAGCAGCGCACCGAGCGCGCCACGTGCCCGGCGCCGACAGCCGCGCACCCACCCGAGGCCGCTCGGAGCCCCGCAGCGCCCGCACCGCCCCCGCGGCTCCGCGCCCGGGCAGGGCTCGGCCCGGCGGCCTCCGGCACCGCGCGCCCCCCCCGGCCCCGGCCCTCCGCCGCCCTCCGCCCGCGGCCCCCCCGACTCTCTCCCCGCCGCCCCCCGCCCCGCACTAGGCCGCGGGCGAGGCCTGGGGCCGGGCCGCGCAGCGCAGCGCTCACCTCTCGCCCGTCCCCGCGGCGGCCCGGCGCGGCCGAGCGCCCGCTGCATGGCGGCGGCGGGAGGCGGCAGCGGCACGGGCTCCCCGCGCGGCCCCGGCCCCAGCGCCCGGCTTCCGCCGCCGCCCCCGCCCGCCCGGAAGCGCGGCCCAGGGGGGGCCCGGGCCCCGCGGTCGCCCCGCTCCGCTCCCCGGCCCGCCCCGCTCACCTCAGGCCTCGGGCGGCCCCCGGGCGCCGGGCGGCGCGGAGCCGGGCGGGAGGCGGCGGTGCTGCTGGCGGCGGAGCGGCGCGGAGCGGCCTGCCTCATCCCCGGCGGGCCCGCGCGCCCCGGTGCCTCATGAGTCACGGTGCCGGAGCCGCCGAGCACACGTGCGCGGCCCCGCGCGGCCGCCTCCGGCTTCGGGAGGGGAAGGAGGAGGCGGGGGGGGGGGGGGGGAGGCGGCGGTGGAAGCGGCTCCGCGCAGCGCCCGCCTCGGGCCGGGCCGGGCCCAGCGCTGCCGTCCGGGCGGCGAACCGGGAGCGGCTCCGCGCCCTCCGCCCGGCCGCGCTGCCCGCGGGAACGAAGCGGGGCGCGCACCCCTCGCTCTGCCCCGCCATCCCGGCACGGCGCCGCCGGGGGTTCCTTTCGAGGCGGCCCCGCGGGGTTCCCCTCCGCTCCGCGCCCACCGCGCCGCACGGGAGCGGTACCCGGCCCTGCGAGGAGCGGAACGGGGCTCCTCTGGAGACATCTCCTCCAGTCGCGCAGAACCCAGACGGTGTGGTGTTCAAGAGCCGTGGCGGGGCGGCTCTGCTGGATGCGGCTCGGTGGGCACGGCGGGACGGGTTGGGGTTGGACGTGCTGATCTCTTTTCCAACCTTAACGATTCTGTGATGCTATAACCTTCCCCAGAGCAACTTGCAGGACCACAGATCGGGCAGGCACAACGGGAACGTGTCCCTTCGCACGAGGCTCATCTTCACACCCCAGTGTCCGTCAACACAACCTGCCAAACCCCGCGCAGGGATGTGGAGGCTGAAGGCAGCCCACGAGCACGGAGCGGCCCGCAGCACCGCGGCACACAGCCCGGTGCCACCGGCACGGCCCCGGGGCAGCAGTGCGCAGGGAGGGCCAGGGTGGCTCTGCAGAGTCCGAGCTGGAAGGGCGGCAGCAATCGCCCAAGGTTTAAAGAAAGCGTGAGGAGCAGGAACCTTGTCTCTGTGGTGCAGAAAACAAGACGAAGGCCTTAAACTGCTCTAAGAGAGAATCAGGCTGCACTTAGAGACAAAAGACAGCTGCCAAGGATAGCAGGCCCAGGGCGAGGAGCGGCTCGGTATGCCGGGTCCTGCTCTGGGCCAGGGGAGCCGAGTGACCTCTGTGGCCCCTCTCCCAGGTCTGCCCCTGACCCCACCAGGGTTTGTGCTTTTGGGACTGTCCTCATACACCGAGCAGCTGCTCCAGCCGAGGCGTACAGCACACCTCTGATGGCCTCAATTCGCAGTGTTTTTTGTCCTTTTCCATAAAACATTCACAGGTCTTTGAAAATCATGTTTTCCAGTTGCCTACTTTCTATTTTGCTGTTTTAATAAAATCAGTGGCAGAATTCTCTTTGCCTTTTGATTTCCAAGCAGCAGTCACATCTGAGCCAAACTTATCCCCAAACCTCACAACTATCTGCACCGATTCCAGCTGTTTGCTTTAAGGTTTTATATTCTATGGAACATTGATGCGCTGATAATATGAAGTGCACTTGAATGGATACACGCATACACCTTCCGAAACCTCACTGTCAGTTACACGTTTGTCCCTCAAACCTCACACTTCTGTTTTCTCCCAGAGGAGCCCCCCAGACAAGTGTCCCCGTAGGGAAGGCGCTGTGTGCCCGCACCTCCCAGCCCCCAGGAGTGCAGCTGTGGGGCAGCCAGCCCTATCTGTGCCCCCGGGGCTGTGCTGTGCCGTGCTGCCAGCTGTGCCGTGCTGCCGGCCGTGCCATGCCATGCCATGGCCATGCCGCGCTGTGGCCATGCAGGGCCATTCTCCCAGCCCCATTCTGCTCAGTGCTGGGCGCAGGCGCAGCTCGCCCAGCTGCCAGCATGGCCCCAGCCCCAGCAGGAACCGAGGTTTTGGCAGGAAGTTTCCACAGAATCTGCAACTGCTTTTAGAAACAGAGAGCATTACAGGCGGCCACAGCTCCACCTCCACAGAGCTTCTCTTTTCAAAATTAGTTGGTCAAATAAGTGAATGTTCACTGTAAGAGTCCTGTTCTGTGACAGCATATTTCGCACTACTCCAAAAACCCGGCGATGCGCATGGAAAGGTGTATTTTTGAGGTCCCCTCCCCATTACACACCGGTCTGTGGCCCGTGGGGACTGCAGCACAAGAACGTGCTCAGCAGTGGAGCTGGCTGCTCGCTGGGTGCCACGTTCTGCAGAAACCAGCACCCCAAAGCTAAGGAGGGCTCTGGCTTCCTCATCGCTAGGTTTCTCTCAGGCACCAGGAGTGGGGCTTCCTCCTGCGCAGCCCCTCCAGCAGCAGACGCCTTCTTCCAACCTCTTTCTTCCTGCTGAGCATACTGAGGTCTGTGGGTCTGACAGAACTGCCTGTGCTCCCCCTCTCGCGCTTATGTTTTCCCCCTAAGTCATGTAATTTGTATTTATAATTCGAACATCGCTTGCTATCTACACCCAGTTGTTCCAGATGTTTTTTTTTACTTTATGAATGAAAAGAAAAAAGAGTACTGCAGCTGAATTCTGTTTTATTCATTTATAGGCACTGAGCTCCTGTCGAGCTCTGAAGTTTCAAGTGATTGCTCAGAATTACATCCTTTAATCTGTAACAGAATTAGACAAACCGCTTTGCTATTTGCTTTGACATTTGTTAGGCTTGGCGACTACAAGAAGGTAAATTTGCCTTTCCTCCAGCTGCACTGGGGCTGAACAAGCAAAGTCAGGTTTGTGCAAGGCGATAACGTGCTTTGCGGCTTTCACGCACAGTTCCTTCACTTGCGGGGATGAATGATACCTCCTCTGAGATCTGAACTGCAGCTGCTTCCTTCCTAAGGCTTTTTTGTTCTGTTGTACAGCCTGGCATTAATATAATTAACTTTGCCCCTTGTGCGCTCCAATCACAGCACACAGCAGACTGCAGCACTGCAGCCCCCCGGGGAAGGACGGCCGCCCTGAGCAGCGCCGCTTGGAAGCTGCCCGCGTATGGCACCCGAGGAAGTGGGGGCACTTTGCTGATGGGGCCTTCTGGCACTTCTGTTTGTCTGCTGGAGTTTTTCTCATCAAAACTGAACGCTGAAAGGACGTAAAGGAACAATGATTTTCCTCGGAGGAAATTTGCACTTGTGTTTCAAAGAAGCTCAGTGTAGATCAGCACAAATTCGGTGACAATTGGTACCCCATGTTATTTGTCCCTTTCCCCGACTTACATCCCTCTGCCTGTCACCATATAAAGCAGGGGCACAGATGCAGCGTGCAGATAACTTCAGCACTGATTGCACATGCCTTGGTAGTCCCTGGGAATGAGCACAGTAATGGATCGTTTGTCCCTCTTCCTGTTTCTGTTCTATCACAAAGGAGTACGTGAGCCTGTTTCCTCTCTATGTGCTTACATCAGTACGCTGGGCATTTGCAAAGCCCTTATTCCGGTCACAGAGCTTTCTGCATCAACTCTTTGTTGCCCAGATTTCCCTTCATTAACTGCAGTAGGTCGGTGCCTGTAAAAACCATATTTTCCACACGCAGAGCTGGCTTTAACAAACAACTTGTGTGTAAGATGGGCGTCCTTTCACGGCCCCAGCAGCAAGGCAGTGCATGGCCAGCGGGGTGCTCACAGCCAGCAGTTGGCGTGGCCACCACAAAGCCCCGCTGTCCCTGTGCAGCCACCTCCACCCCACTCATTTCAAGGGCCTTGCCCCAGAGCCGTCACTCGGCTGCACTAACACTTCAGATTTACTTCAACTCCTGTCATTTTCCCATTTTCATGTAAGACGCAGTGACTTGGCTGCTGGGTCAGCTCCGGGCTGCCTGGGACCTGCAGCCACCTAAGCTGGCCCACCCCAGCCACCACTGGGACCTGCCACCATTGGGATGTGCCACTGCTGGAACCTCCCTGTGCTGAAGACTGAGCTCAGAGCACACTCCTCCTTGATAAGGTACAACTCTAGTTTGCTTTATCATTAGTTCCATGCCTAATTCCTAGGCAATGTGCTCTCTCACTGTATCCTATCACGCATTCATGCTATTTACTGTAGGTTTTATAGGTCACAGCAGACCGGACTCTCAAGTCCCAGCCCGAGGTATGAAGTACAAACTCTGCAGTAACACGATGTCCAGGCTGGGCACCGGGAAGAGGAAACTGTAAGGAATTCTCAGGTTCAGATTATCATCTGGGATACCAAACAGAACAATGGGCTAATTATCTTCCAGGCAGAGGTGGATAAAGACATATTTCATCGTATGCTCCAGCTTCACGTGTCATTAAAAGAAAAAGCTATAAATTAGATGATGAGGGAAAAAAGAGAAGCATATTGTATAAACAGAAAAGGCAGTTGATGCTGTAGAGTCACCATGCTTTGCTACAACAGGAGCACAAAGGAGGAACCCGTCGGCAGCGGGTCCGGCGGTGGTTCCAGCAGTGAAGCAGGGCTCTGACCTCGGGGCTGTGGGACGCCGCCTCTCCCCCCACCCCACAGCACCGCGGGGAGCCAGGCGGGCAGGCAGGAGCAGCCCGAGCCCAGCACTGCATCACCACATCGCCCCACGCTTCCCGCCTGCAGCACAGAGCTCCACACCCAGCGCCAGGCACAGCTCTGCCACCACCTCACTGCCAGCACGGCGCGGGGACACAACGGGAGCCCTCTGTGAGGGGCCTGAAGCAAAGGCAGCGAGGATCAAAGCTCAGTTCAGAACTAGCTGAAGAAGTCCCAGGATGTTGGGCAAGTGTGTGCAACACACTCACCTATCTGCTCATCAGCTCCCCAACGCCAGCAGCTCTGATGGATGAGAAAGGAGCCCAGAAAGCTGTGCTCAGGCCCACAGAGCCGCCGTGCTGCACATCTGGAAGCAGGGCTGTGCCCAGCATAGCAGCGTACTGCTGCACCCGAGGCACAGTGCACCGGGCATGGCTGCAGCACACGGCTGCTCAGCACCAAGCCCTCACCTCTCCTGCTGCAAAGCAGAACCCGCTGTGCTGTGCTGTACACTGGAGGCATGCCCGGTGCCTCCGCTCACACCATCACAGAACAAACCTCCTGCTCTTGTTTTCCATCTTTTTGCTGGCCTTCATGAAAGGCAGATCACACATAGCTTCAACTGTAGACCCAACACGATAACAGCCCTCAGGAAGCTCTTCAGCTCCTTGTGCTGTTTTTGTTCAGCACTGATAAGGCTCATGTTCTCCAAAAGGGTCTGACATTAAGTTTCAGCCTTGGCAGTAAAGAAAGTGATTCTTACATCCCTTTTGTCACAGCGTAAGTTCTTCAGTGAGGAACTTCCGCTTCTGCTCTGCAGCAACATGGAGACCCAACTCGTGCTGCTGTGTTAGGAGGGGCTTTGTCTGCCGTGGCGATATACCGACATGTGTGCTGCAGTAAAGGCAACGGGCACACTGCGCATCCGGCACTTGTGCTGCACGGTGCTTCCAGCTCAAAGCCTTGTGTGAATGTGAAGCAATGCTACTTTTATGAAAAGTAGTGAAACATTTAGAAAGACTTCTGCGGGTCTTCAAGTGCACAAACGAGCAAAATCTATGCTAATAATTTCACATCAAATAATCGCAACACACAGCATGCACTCTGCCTAGCAGTGCCTTAACGGCCGTTTAACCAACAGCAGGGGCCCATTTCCACTCACTGCAACCCCCACAGTGAGACGCACGGCCGCTCAGCGCCTGTGTGCTCAGGGAGCCATGGACACACAGCCTCAGCTTTCCTAGCGGAGCAGGGATCCGACCCGGCAGAGCACTGATACACAGAACCCAGGAAAGGCTACAGCGTCTCCGAGGGCGCCATGTCTGCCTGGCGGGGCCAGGAGAGCTGCCTGCAACCCTGTTTGTGTGCCACATCCCACAGAGCCCACGGGGAAAGGTCTGCATGGCTCTGAGTTGGGCTCTCGCCCCAAGAGGCAGCTGTTGCCTTCGCTGTGCCCAGTGAACGCAGAGAGTTTTACATAAAGTTTGCCAAGAAAAATTTCCAAGTTTCTTTACCGCGTTCCTTAAATCTTCCCAACTTATCTCAAAAAGCACGTGCAATAAGATGCAGTATAATAAAACAAAGTTCTGAACAGCTTACCAGAACCTCCCAGGGCACCACACATCATTCCGCCGTGAGTGTGCGAGGGCGCAGCCGGGACAGCACTCAGCTCCCGCCCGCCTGAACGCCCGCCTGGCTTCCGCCTGCGCACAGCTTCAGTGCCACTGCCGGTCCACAGTGCTGCGCTGCTCACTGCACACTGCTCACTGCATCACTGCACGCTGCTCACTGCACGTCGCTCACTGCATGCTGCACTGCAGCAGCAGGCTGTTCCTGACCTGGGGGGCAAATGCAGCGATAGTGCCTTCTGTACTCTATGGGTCTGAGAACGTGGAATTAGCTATTTTGGGTAGCATAGAGCTGTCACCATGGCAACAGGCTGCGGTTTGCATATATATTTTCTTACAGAAGCAAAATTACTGACAGCTAATAAAAAAAAAAAGAAACCACGCTAGGGGAAGTGCTTTGCATTGCAGTCACATCCTTGGTGACAGAGCTACCGCCCGCTGGGCACGGCCGCGTGTTTCAAACTCCCCAGTGGCGCGGGCCGGGCCCGGCTGCTAATCGGGTGCTGCACCCGCTGTGATGAGACCAGGCCTGGGGAGAGGGCTGCAGGCGGTGCCCCGGCCCCACGCTCCCTTCCTGCGCCAGGCCTGCATGACACAGATAAGGGCTGCACGGCGCACAGCTGCAGCCCTGCAGGAGGGGAACACGGCTGGTGCTCCTGCAACAGCCACCACAGCGTTGGGGCCGCTCGTAGAGGTGACCACCAGCACTGCGGCCACCATGCAAGGCTGTGAAAGCCTCTGGAAGCACCCGGTGCTCAGCCTGGGGTGGGGACTGTAGGAGGGATGTCTGCCATCACCAGGCTGGGCACCAGGAAGTGCATGGGGAGGAGGAAGTGCTGTGCGGCTCCCACTGCGCTGTGTGAGGCCCTTTTGGAGTGTGATGGGTGAGCGGCTGCAGGCTGTGCTGTCTGTGCCAGCCTGCATCCCACCAGGGCTGTGCTCCTGGGCTGATGGGGGGCAGCTGCAGCCTGGGTGGGGAGCTGTGCTGCACTACGTGGCTCCTGCCATGCAGCTACTAGGAAAAACCTAGGAGTTACCTTCTCCAGCAAGAAGTACTGCTCTCCCTTTGGATGTAAGCAGCCCTCCCCAGGTGGGCCACTCAGAATTAAAGGCAGACCCAGAATGTGGCAAATCTTGTGCACCAAATTCAGCTGCTGATCACTAATAAATTCTGCCCGAGCTGCAAAGTGGGAATGATAAGGTAATTGGTTGGCTACTGTTTGGGTTTACTTCAGAGTTATCTTTATTTTACATTCTCTTAACGCTCTCCTCCCATTTGTTCTTATGCCAACACCACACCGCTGCAGGACTGCACTGCAAGCACTGGGAACTTCCAGTATCATAAAGCGTTTGTACGGAAGTTCATCAGCATTTGAGAATTTCAGATCTATGACATCCATAGAATAAAATTAAGATCTATTTCACGAAAGCTTGACTCAATTATTTCATGACTGGTTTTTCAAAAGACTGCAAAGCCATTTAGGAATAGTCATCCTTCACCAGGCAGGTAGGCTGCCTAAGGACGCTTCAGAGAAAGCATTGCTCTCTCGTGTAGGAGGACTGGAAAGCCCTGCAGTGCTGGGCAGGGAGCACAGAGCAGGGCTGGAACTGAGGCACCGCAGAGCATCGCCCCCACTGAGAGCTCCCATGGCTGCGGGACTGCACCCACGGGGGGAATGGAGGGAACTCCAGGGCTGTTCAGTGATGCAGGGATCACAGGGGGGCCTGAAAGGCTGAGGAATACTGTTTAGATACACAGCTGGGAAACATTCGTGCTCTGACGAATGAGCAAAACAACTAATTAACTGCTAATTAAAGATGAACTTGTTGGCACCTTGTACTTGGATCGTGGTTTGGTTTTTTTTTTCGTGCTGGTTTTGCATCCAGCTGAAGTGCCACCAGCAGCAAACTGCCTGGGTAGATCGATGGCCACGGGCCATGCTTTCCATCTTGTTTCTTTCCTTGCTGTTATTATTGCTTCCAAAGGGTTGTCTGAAGCCTGAAGACCTCCATGGGCCTTACTCAGCTGTTACTGAAATAACAAGTTCCCGGGGAGGGGTTTCTTCTCTCGGAGCCCAAATTATCTTCAGTGGGAATTCACCGGAAGGAGGGCAGACAAAAACCCAAGAAAAATGTCACTATCTGGCTTCTGCATCCACCCTGAAACCAAATCTTCGTTGCTTGGCAGCTCATCAATGCCTGCTGCATGCTCCTCAGCTGAAGTCATAGGCCTCTGTTTGTGAGTTGTTGCTGTGGAGATAGAGATGGCTGCACCACAACACAGAAATATTATTCCAGACAGCAAAACAGTACGCAAAAGCAGAAGAACTGAACAAAATGCCTTATTTTGTTTCCTGCACAAAATGCCATTAGCAACTAATAACCCTCTTTAGAGAGAGCTGTGAATTTCTCTCTGAGCATGGTGTGCCAAGGGCTGTGCCTGCAGCCATGAGCACAGCTGTGTGGCAGACAGGTGCCTGTGCAAGCACAGCACAGCAGCACACTGCTCAGCTCAGCCATGCACAGCTGTATGGGAACTGTTGAATCACAGCCTGAACCTCTGATTGACCACCTGATGCAAGCACCGAGTCAGCCCTGGGAGCACAGGTGAAGGCAATTCACGTGTGTGACTGGAAGGTGACTGCACTCCTAGACCCCACTGAAGGGCTGACTGCCACTGGGAGGGATCTCCCTCTGGAGGTTGCTCCTCTCGGCATCTTTTCTGGCGCACTCAGGACATGGCTAAGCTCTCATTCATCTCCAATTATCCCTCTCTAACACAATAATATTTCCAGCCTAGCTTCTCTATATACTTATTGATTATATATCTATACACTCAGTGATTATACAACAGCACAGCAGCACACTGCACGGCACAGCCATGCACTGCATGGCCATCAGCAAGCTCTGCACCATGTGCTCAGCCCTCTGCACCCCACGTGCTGGCAGTTGGCTGTGACTTGTTTTTTCCAGTCTGAAAATGCAAACACATCAAGGTGTTCAACTTACAGTTCATTTGCAGAAGCTCTGAAGAGCAGCTGAGATGGCACAGCGGCCATTGGAGGCACCTCAGGACTAAAGCAGTACATGATGACATCACTTTGTAGAGTGGAGCAGAGCTGAGGGACACAGAGCTGCCGTGGGCGAGCTGCAGTTTTCCTGCTGAATACAGAGAACGCATTAGGATAGCAGCAGGCTTTGGGTCAAAGCCCCACCTTTGTGAAAGTAGACCTCCAGTGGGTGCCCATGGAACAGCTGTAGTGATGGCTGATGGCAAAAGTAGGGTGTTCAATTGCTCCTGGTGTGCAAACAACCCTACATCACTTCATTTCTGAGTCAAAGACAACACCAACACAACTGATCTCACCTGTGTACGTGCTTCTGTCAACTGGGGGAAAAGGGCATTTTCCTGCGCTGTTTTCTCTTTCTGTGTGGAAGGTTTTGTTCTCAATCCATCAGGACTCGCAGTGCTTTCTTATTAGAGCTGATGCTTCTTATTTCCATTATTTTTCTGAGCTTTGCTCACGTCTTCAGCTCTGTGCAGAAAACTGGTGATTCTAACAGAGGCCAGGAGCATTTTGTTTGAGAGGAATAAGGACACCGATTAATTTGGAAGCAGTTATCTGAATCGGAGGAAATGTGGGAAGCGTGGGCAATCTGTGCTCCCCCAGCTGCGAGATAAGTCTCCTCTCTGTCCATCCTATCACAGTGCTTGCAGATAACAGCTCTGCCTTCCTGCCGGATATCTCGTCTAACAGATCCAGACTTGGGAACACCGTTCTCTTTCCTGAGATGGGAGCAGGCAGGCAGGAGGACCCCCTGTCTGTTTTTAAGAAGTAGCAGTGTTCCTGTAATAATAAATTGGGGCTGCAGGAATCTCCCTTGGCCCTTCTTTAATTGCTTAGGAAAGTTGTCACTTTTCCATTAGGAGCTGTATAGCTGAAACTCACATCTTCATGCACCGAATTGAGCGTGAGCCCCTGGCCTCGTTTCCCATCTCTCCCATCTGCCTTTCAGCCGGGGCTCCCAGGCAGCGTGCAGTGCTGCAGGGCTTGCAGTGCCAGCAGCTCCCGGTGCTGCCCACACCCACCCCACTGTCTTCACCGCCACACTGCATCCCAGTTAACACCCGACCTGCTGCTGGACCTACACTGCTCTCTGCAGTCACCTCTGTCCCACACACAGCCCGCATTAACAGAGAGCTGCAGGGAGGCCCAGGGGATACGTTTTACCCAGTGGATATGCAGCTCCCTACCTGGTTGCACAAGGCAGCAGCAGCTGTGGGCCGTATGTAGAAGAGCATCTCTTGCTTCCCCGGTCCCTTGCAGCCACAGTTATTTTACTTCTTTTTTTTTTTCTTTTTTTCTTCCAGGAAAAAAATTCCCTTTTTGCCAAAATATGATAATGGTGCAACAACTTCTAGTGCTTACTTGTCTGGAGTGTTACACTGTTACGCTTCAAGTGTAACAGCCCAGAGCCTGTATCTGGAAGGAGGGAGTCTGAGTCCGGCAGAACCCCGGCAGCAGCTGCAATGTGGGGGCAAATCGTCCCAAAACCAGCGGTGGGCGTCGGGTGGGAGATGGGCGGGCTGTGGGCAGGTAATTGGCGGGCACTGTTCTGGGCGCAGAGCTCCGAGCAAACGGTGCATCCCCTCTGCCAGCCGCCAGGCGCTGCCCGGGCAGATGCTGCAGCCAACTGCTGAGCGGCTGCCTGCTGCTGAACGCACAGTGAGCTGCTGCGCTGACAGAAGCTGTGAGCGCCGGCCTGTTTGCAAGCTCTGGCATTTTGGCACCGAATCAAAGTATTTGCTTCCCAAGAGCACTTGATACAGCTGTGATCCAAAGGATCACATTTTAAAAGTATTTTGTTGCAAAACTGTCAAGTTGCTCAAGTGGAAGTACATGGCAACTGCTCCTCCTCAGAGGATGCAGCGGTTTCAGGAATGGGAGGGTTTAAGGGATCCCAGCTGTCGAGCCAGAGCACAGCCATCATTTTTCCCCAGACCTGCCGCAGACACAGCAGCTGATTAACAGGAGCTCACCAGGGTGATGCTGTCTGGCTTTGTGGACGAAGTACAGATATGTGCTGACAGCACCGGGTCAGCGCAGCACCATCAGCAGCAGAACGGCCACGGGAGAACTCACAGAGATGGCACATAGCTGTGCTGCAGTGCTGACACGGCCGGTGGCAGTGCAAGGTGGGGCACAGTGCCTGTCCTGCCGTGGGGAGAGGAACGGCCCTGCGGGGTCCGACTGCACGCAGATGTGGGCACGGAGTCACAGCAGCCAGCTGTGCTGACATAATCACTTATAATGAGCGTAACATACAGAAATTGGTGCCCCACAATACTTCAGGCAGAGTGCTGCTTTCTCTCTTACAGCTCATCTGACTGCATGCTGCACGCTGCCCTGCACACCGCTCTGTGCTGGTGGTTGGTTTCACACCCTCCTGTCAGCTCTGGTGAAAACAAATGTTGGTTCGCTCCCGTTTTAGCATTTTGGCACTGGGAGCCAACAAGGAAATGATATTCCTCTCCTTTTATGGCTTTCTGCTCCAGCCTGGCTGGAGCGGGAGCGTTTTGGTGATGCTGATGGATCTCTGTTGGACCGACTCAGAATAGCTGCAGGCAGAGCAGCCGGGGCTGCACACAGCACCTGCACAAACAGCAGCACGTGAACATGCAGTGTGTGCACACAGCACCTGCGCAAACAGCAGCACGTGAACACACAGTGCATGCATGCACAGAGCAGAGCTTCTCGTGCACACCACGGGCTCCCAGGGCACTCCAAAGGCTCTGGCTGCCACTAGAGCTGTGTTTAATGAACCTGGCAGCAAACAGCTGGCCTGGCTGTCTCTGCCTGCACTCAATAGGGCAGTGGGGGCTCCCACGGCAGCACAGGGGGACAGGAGCACAGCTGCTTTGAGCCAGCCAGGGCCACGGCATGGCTGAGCGCAGCCTCATGCAGGGCACTGTGCTCCTTTTCTGTCTGCACTTGTTTAGAAAGCAAATTGCAATCTGTGCTATACCAAAATGCTATGGTTTGGGGAGCTCTGGTATCAGAGCATAGCCATCAATACGCCAACAGAAGTGGATGTTACTTGGTACTCTGGGTTTGATGCTTTTAAGGGGAAATGCATGAGGGAAGAACAGTGCAGTCCATAAGGTCCATAAAAGGTATTAGTCTTATATGTGCATTTGACCAATGACACCATATATTACAGGGGAAGGAAAAATGTGGCCAGTGGATGGTTTCCACTTCTGCCCGCTCCCTCTCAGGTCTTGGGGGGCAGCCCAGCACCCCCAGAAACATGCCTGAGTTCCACTAGTCCCATATCCCTGTAGTGGTGCTGCTGAGGGGGGTGCTGCCAAAAACACCTCTGTGCAGGCTGCAGCAGGCAGCGCGTTCCCACCCTGCGTATGAGGAGCAGAACTCACCCAGCAAAGCTCACACTCACAAGCCTGGGACATAATGAAGCATAGGGAGATGACTCCACAGCCTCGTGTTAATGATTAGCTGACTCCTTAAACGTAAGCTAGAACTTCCAACTCCATATTTAAAGTTATGCTCCTTATAGCAGCACTACAAGGAGTAGTAGCTTCTGTAAGTGCTGAGCACAGAAGAGTGTTATAGGAACCTGACTTTGGGTAAATTATTCCTAGTTATCTTTTGTGGGGTTTTTGTTTGTTTTATTCTCTCAGTGCAGGGAGCACTCTGCACTGCGGACAGGCAGCGCCCACAGCCCCACCAGGCAGGGGCTCATGGGGCACAGTGCCGGGGAGGCAGTGAGGAAAGAAGAAGAGAGAAAGGAGAAGCAAAAAAAGGAAGGTCAGGATCAACCGCTTTCGCTGTAACTGAAAGCTGCATGTGGGGAAGGACACGCCTGGAGTCAGTGAGAAGGGTGCTGAGGGGCAGGAGAGCGGTACGCAGCAGAGGTGGTGGCAGTGGGAGGGCTGCGGGATGACAAAGCGGTGCTGTTCTGCACAACGACACGTCCTCCACTGTCACACACTGCTTGGTTTTGTCCTAACTCTGCTCTCTGTAGGTCAGAAGCACCTGCAGAATGTGCTGCAGGAGGTACCAGAGCACACGTACACTTCTGTCTCAGGAGAGGAAAGATATGAAGGATCCAATGACAGAAAGACAAGGCGCACACCCAGACAGCAGGGCCGTCAAAGCAAATGCACAGATAGCTGCTGAAACCAGAAACCTGCCTTAAAACACGAGCGAGATGTGAGCCCAGCGCAAGGAATCAAGCACAGCTATAGCGTGCTATGAAGTACTGCTCAGAAAATGACTATTTTCCCTTATAGCAGTGTATTGTGTGACATGGAATCATTACATCGACATGCAGCAGCGTTCAACCAAAGAAAAGTTTCTGTGGGCATTCCTAAAGGAAGCACACAGCAGGCTGCTCCTGGCTGCACAGACAGAGCCTGAGGGCACTTTCGTGAGTCAGCAACACAGAACTCCTGAGACCTCACGTTTCACAGGGAGCACTGGAACTGCTATGAGAGCTGGGTAATCATAACCAAACACACATCCCCCTCTGTTTATTTTGGCACCGAAGGCATCTCTGGTGCTGTCTCTTTCCCCACCATGCTGTGACAGCACTGTGCCCAGGGCTATCACCCTCCATCCAGAGGAACACAGAGGAGATCCTGACCATGACAGTGCTGCAGAGCTCATTTCTGGCTCCCGAGGAGCCCACGGGCCCACACTGGGAAATGATGAAGCAAAGCTGAGGGCAGAGGCACGCAGAGCACCCGCACACACCGGGACTGCCGGGGCTGCTCCTGGGGAGGATGGGAGCCCAGACCCACACACAGCATTCGTTCCCTCTGCACAGCTCAGTGGAGCCCACAGATCTCCACCAAAGCCTTTCATGCGCCACAGAGAGGTGCCACACACCCACACAGCTCCACACCGGGAGGCCCCGGGCACACACTGACCCACACTGTTATTCAGCGTTGGCTTTAAGTTTCACCATTCCCAAACTCACCTCATCAGAGGTCATGAAAAAAGTTCCCACTTCTGACCTCAGCATCAGCCAAAGCACCCGACACAGACCATGGGGTGGGACTGCAAGCACAGAACTGATCAAGGAGTGCGCAGACCGCACGTCCCCACGGGCACCAGCTGACACTGCACGACAGCACTGCTGCCAGCGAGCGGAGCGGTGGCTCAGGGGCTCCGTCCCATTGCGCCTCTGCCCACGGAGCTGAGCAGTGTGGGGCCGGGCTGAGCATCGCCCACACAAGTGCTCCGGGCACCCTCGTGCTTCATAGGACAGATTCTTTTTTAAAGCGATTTCTCAAAGTGAAAGTAAACCCATGGAAACCAAGGCCTCCATCCATCACAGCATCCTCCTACGGAGCCGTGACCCCACAGCCGCTGGAGCTCCAGGGCATTTACTCACCATTTCCCAACACCTCTCCACGAGCCCACGTGCCCCCTCAGCACAGTGTGACATTCGGCCTCACCGCCTACGAAGTTGCTCCTCGTGGCCGCACCATCCCTGCGTGATAACATCACAGAGTGAGTATGGTGAGGCACGCACTGCCATGTGCTGCAATAAGCAAAGCCAGCATCCTATGGACAAATCAATGTGGCATCACTGAAAAAGGAAGAACAGTCAATAACCAGCAGCGTTCTCAACCAGCTTCAGACAAATCACAGAAGAGGCGCTGCGCTGATGGCTCAGTGCTTAGCTGCTGATTTGTGTGTTTTGATCCCACGTTTGCATTTACAGCCAAAATCCTTCCCAGCTCAGATTTCCTCACACCCGGATGCATTTCCTTGCACTGACCACACACCGGTACGGCACTGCCGGCCCTCCCAGCACCTCCCACCACAGCCCATGCTGTCCCAGCAGCAGTGGGGCAGTGGCTGCTGGTGGGGCTGCAGTGGTCGGAGTGGTTCCATCGGGGGGGTGGGGGGGGGGGGGGGCAGGGGCAGCTCTTCTGACACCTTTCACAAGGAAGGAGCCTCTAAAACCTTACCTTTGTTAAACACTGCGTTAAACGTCAGAGGAAGAAGCAGAGGCATTCAGCACCTTGTTCTGCACGGGGAAAAAAGCTGCAACTCTTCAAGGAATATGCAACCAACGCATTCTTTCATTCCCAAAAGGATACACTGAGGGCGACTTGAAACAACAGCAGAGATAGAAATCCTGCTCCGCTCTGATGGGCGGAACCAGGACCGGCACGGAGTGGTTACAGAGCAGAGCCGGGCAGTGCTGTGCCCACAGCCCATGGCCACCCCTGGGAAGCGCCTGTGTGGGCACAACCCTCAACAGATGCATTAAGTGTGTAAGCCCGTGTGTGCTTTATGGCACGCTTCACACAGTGTCTCTAGGCCTCAGGGTACCATGGAGGTGATAAAACACAAAGAGCACTGGGCTGGTGTACAGGCTTGCAAGCAGCAGAGCTCCTCCTGGGCCACAGGAACAGCGCTCAGACGAACCGGTGCTAGAAAGCAGGAAGCAAACGGAGAGCAGCAGCAGTCAGGTGAGGGAACATCCCCACCTCCAGCGCCAGTGGCTGAGCAGCAGAAAGCTGCCAGCAGGAGCACAGCCCCGTTCCGTTCTGTGTGTTATGGGATGGGAGGCAAGAGCCTGCAGACTTCCTTTCCAAAGCCTGTGCCCAGGTACACACGGGGAATGCATTTGGCTGCCACAACAAAGCTGACTTTTTGGTTTGTTTTTTTCAGATTGTAGCAGTAAGGACAGGTGCTCCTGTAGGACATCTCACATCTCCATGCAGCTGCCACGTCCCCATCACCGCTCGGCCGCTTCCCCACGCACATCGCCTCCCAGCATGGGAGCTGCTGAGGAGCTGGGCTCTGTTTGTGAACGGTCAGTGTGCACCTGCACAGTTTTCGGGAGCAGCCGTGGTGGTGCCTCGGGAGCTGTGCACAAAGCTGGGGTCCCTCACTCAGCCCCAACTCCTCCCACACGCACTGCCTGACAGATGGACACAGAGCAGAGTGCCACTCCCGTCCCAGCGCCGAGCTCTGCGCTCACAGGGCTCCTTGCTGGCACCCACACTGCTCGCTGCAAGGAACATTTATTTTTAGGCTGCTGACCGCCATTGAGACGTGCTTGGACTGCTTTCAGCCTGACTCACCGCGGAGCTGCTGTGCTCCTGTGGCCAAGTTCTTTCCCCACCCAAAAGTGGAGGAAAACGGAACAAAATAAAATGCAAAGACCTGGACTGGGCCCAAGGCCTCGAGAGTGCCCCCTGCCCTGCTGCGCCCTGCCCTGCTCTGCCACTCGCTGTATGGGGCTCTGGGACCAGGCAGCATGGCTCTCACTGCTGAGACAGCAGCTTAGGGCAGGCAGGGCAACAGCTGCAAGTGGGCACAGCTCTGAGTTGTCTGGAAAGAGAGCAGCAACGGAACAGAATTTAAATACTCAAACACTCAGAAACTAAAGCCGCCCATCATCCTCAGTCCCATTAGAGCAGCAATGCCACACCGCTGCCAAAGGGACTGCCTGGCTCTGGGCTGGTGCAGGGAGTCAGAATTTGATGCTTTGCTTTCCCCGAGCTGCTCCCCACACCAGGAGGCACAGGGCTGCCCATCCTGCAGCACAGCAGCGGCACAGCACCAGTTCCTCTCCATGGTCTTCAGCTCTGAGCCTACCATGGCCTCCGTGCTCCTGGCAAGCACCTCACCACGTCCCTGTGGCTCTGCAGGAGCTGAAGAGCAGAGCTGCTGCCTTATGTGTCTCCTCTGCAGTGCTTTGCAGGAGGTGATCGGGCAGAGCCAGCTCCTTGTTGCTCCTCTTCTCTTCCAGCACTGTGAGCACAAGGACCAGGAGGCCCATAACTGCACGCTCTGCTCTCAGAAATAACCACCTGAAGTTAGGCAAACCTTTACTTGCATCTCAAAGCTAGATTCAGCAAGAGGAGGCAGGAATAAAGAAATGCATCGCTTTTGTTCTTACTTGAGAATTTCCTCCATGCATCATTGGGAGCCCTACTGGTGTTCTGCAGCCAGGTCTGGCAGCACAGAGAAAGCTGCCTGCACACAGCACAGCTCGTGCAAGGCCTGCCTGTCCCACTGCCCAGCCCTACTCCCTCCTCCTGGCCTTAGTCACAGGGGGAAGCAGCCACTTACCCAACCTTGCTGCTAGCTCAGTCTCTCCACCTCTTTGCATACCTCCTTTGGTGCACATCCTTGGTGCCAGCCCAAACAGACGGGAGATGTAAATGGGCACAGCTATTCATGCCAAAACGTAAACCCCCGGGGAGCTGCAGAGCAGGCAAGGAAGTCACATATGCAAAGGTGGCTCCACAGGGAGCCTGGGCAGCACCCAGCTTCAACACATCTCCCCCAGGCCTGGGTCTGGTCTGGCACCGACTGGCAGATCACTGATCACAGAAGATGTATGACAACAAAATTTCCTGCTGAGAAATGTCACAACTATATTTTATTTGCAATCTCAACAGAGCACAGCATACCCTATGCTGAGTGCGGTGTCGGGCTGCCCGCCGCCAGCTGACCCTACCTCTGTCCTGCTGGACACGAATTGTCAACAGACTCTTTCAGAGGGACACCCTCAGCTGCTGTGTGTTCTGTCACCTGAACAAAGCTATCTAAAGAATAAAGCAGTGCATGCTGCTGCTGTTCTCCCACGCAGCTTTCCCCCAGTTCCAATGCCAGAGCTCTCCCCAGCAGTTCATTTGCCTGTGCTTTTCAGCCTGCCCAACACCTGCACTACTTTTGCCATCAGCATCTCTCGGAAGTGGTCCCCCATTAGGAAGTAGAACACGGGGTTAATGGCACTGTTGAGGAAGGCGATGGGCCGGGTGACGATGTAGGCAGTGTTGATGGCGCTCTGGGTGCACACGGACATGTTGAGGGCTGGGATGCGGGAGGCGAGGCGGACATTGCGCATCACATGGTATGGGGTGAAGAGCAGCGAGAAGGTGGTGACAGCCAGCACCACCAGGGTGAGCGGCCTCTCGAGAGCCAGGACAGAGCTGCTCTGATCCTTCCAGGTCTTCAGAAAAAGCAGCATCTTCACGTAGAAGAAGCACATGACAGCGAGGGGAATGAGGAACCCAAAGAGCGTCAGGAGCAGACTATAGATGAGGCTTTTCTCCGGGTCCCCAGAACTCGCGTAGTCAAGGCACGTGAAGTTATTGGCCGGCGACACCGTCTCCAGGAAGAACGTCAGCGGCAGCAGCTCCAGTATCACCAGAACCCAGACAGCAATGCACACAATGAAGGCTGTCTTCCTCTTCTGCAGAGCGTGATCTCTGAAAGGATATCTCATGAGCATGTACCGGTCGATGCTGATGACGGTAAGGAAGAGGATGCTGGTGTACAGGTTGACGTGCAGCAGGAACCTGTTGCTATGGCACAGGATGCTCGAACCTATCCATTGGCCTCGGGAGTAGCTGCTCACCAGGACCGGTAAAGTGCACAGGAACAGCAAATCTGACAGCGACAAATTGAACAGGTAAATATTGCCGCTTTTCCACTCCTTCAGGCAGAAGATGTAACCAAGCACAACAACGCTGTTCCCAATGGCACCCAAAGCAAACTCCAGGCTATACATGGTGGAGAGGTAAGCCTTCTCCAGGGCTGCTCCCACCTCCTGGCAGCCGTCTGTCCCGTTCACAGCCTGCAAAGGCAGAATGAAAAAGCAAAAATCAGCACAATCCATCATGTTGCCATTGTTGTATTGTTGCTGCAATAAGTCAACATGGCACACTGCTTCCTTCCCTACGGCCCAGGTAGCAAGTAGGTGCATGAAGATCACACCTTGCTTGCACAAGGTTTCTGCTCTCAGCTGCTGGCAGGGGCAGTGAGGAGCAAACACCCAGGAGAGCACGCAGCCAGGGGCGCCCTGCAGCGCGGCCGGGCAGTGACACCCTGCAGGCAGCAGCCGCTTGCGGCCCTCAGCTCCCTTACACAACTTCCGCCCGCGCTGCCCTGGCAGTGCAGCATCAGCCCCTTTCCAGAAAGATGAGCTCAGCAGCACTGTCGCACTGACGGCATTTCTCAGAACTCTTTAAGAACTTACCAGACAGCTTCTATTGAATGGATGGAGCCATTCATGGTGTGTTCACGTTTCTGCTGGCACCCCAGCACCAGGATGGCACAGAAGCGGTGCAGGTGGAGCACATCCCCTGCTCCTGCACATTCTGGGGTAGGAGGGCTGAGCATCCCTACGGAACAGAGGGCTGCCCCGGGGCTCTGCGGCATGGTGGTGAGGAGCAAGCGTTCCTGGGGAGCTGCACCTCACAGGAGGCTGCTTGGGGAGAAACCTTGCTTTTGTCCTGGGGTTTGGATATGTAAATGCTTTTGTTTCAAAGAAATCAAGCAGAGGCACAGGTGCTCAGCCCTCCTCCTCAGAGAAACCACCCACCTGCTGCTGAGCATCCCCAGGGGCACTGAGCACCAGAGAGAGCAACCTGGTCAGAGCACAGGGGAAGACCGAGTGCTAGGAAAGTAGAACATGGGCTACAACTGATATCAAGTTAAGGTTCAGCTCTGAAAGGACATCAATGTGACTGCCACAAAGTCTGCATCAGACTGGATAAGGACACGATTTGCAGAGATCACAACTTCTCAGAGCTGCTCTGGTGCCTGAAGCACGTTACCCTGAGAAAGGGGACCTCGGAGCAAAGTGCCACACTATGCTCTGCAAGTGGCTCACGAGACAGAACAGGCACAGCACACACAGCTCCCCACAGCAGTACCCACTCCTCCCTGTGTGCCCCAGAGCACCAATGAGCCCAGAGCTGGTGGGGCTGGAGCAGCACCAGGCACACCTGGGCCCTGACTGCTGGGGTCCTGCGGAGCAGCTGCAGAAGTGACCACACTGCCACCAGCACTTCAAGTACAAATAACAACTAGCAAGCTTCTGCATTGGCAGACACATTGATGCAAGCAGCAGAAGCAGAGGGGCTGCTGGCTTGCAATGGGTGAGGCCATGCAGGAGCTCCCCGCAGAGCAGGAAGGGGCACAGCATACAGCTCCACACGCAGCTCCCCACGCAGGGGCACAGCGTGCTGCTTACCATGCTGGGGCTGCTCCCTCGATGAGTTCACACCAACCATCCCTCAGTGGAACCCATCCGATTGCCAGAGCTCGGCGCACGGCAGACGCTTTATTCTCGTTTGCATGTGATGCAGACGTTGGTGAGTCACGCGGAGGCGCGATCTGTGTGGCCGCACAGCACCAGGAAGGCGCCCCAAGTTTGTGTAGGACCAGCAAGAAGCAGAGGAGAAGTTCCCCCCCGTGCTGTGAGCTGCCCTGGGTACAGCACAGTGACCCAGCCAGAACAGCTCCAGCACGAGCAGCACCTGCCCAACTCACAGTGCTGCTGTGCTGTACAGCCAGCACGACCACCAAGTGATAGGGTGGGATGGATGGAGCCAGCTACAAAGTGCATAGGGGTTCCATTTCACTCTTCCAGGCCTGCTTATCTGCTGTACCAGCTACTAGGGGAGTTCAGGGGCTCTGCCACAGGCAGCAGTAACAGCCCTGAGCTCTGGCAGCAGTGCCACACACCTGCTCACACAGCCAGCAGCAACCCGCCATGTCCACTCCATACCCAGCCTGCCGGCTCCGGCTGTCGGGAGGTGGCTGCCAACGCTGGAGCAACATCTTCCTCTTTGCATCACTATCATGATATGAGCCATAAAAAATTCAAAACGGAATGGAAGGAGCAGCAAAGAAACCTATCACATGATGGGTCAACCCATCAGTGATGACTCACCAGTCATGACTCATGGCCAACGGAGGCACCCTGCAGCAGATGAGGTGCTGCAGGACGAGTGGAGGTGTTACCACAGAAGCTGACCGTAAGGGAGCAGCCTACGTGAGACCCCTGCAGTGGGTAAGCCAGCAGGCACACGTGCCCACCCAGCCGCTCGCTGGAGCAGATCTCATACATTTTGATGATAGCAGAAGGCCATTGCTTTTTCATCCTATAGTAAATAGGAATATGTATAGAATATTGACAGCTCAGAGGGAAGGGGGGAGTGGGGAGCAATGCACTTCCTTGACAGCTTTTCCCTTAGGATCACAGAATTGCTCAGGTTGGAAAAGGCCTTAAAGATGATCAAGTCCAACTGCAACCTAACCATACTACCTTCTGGATCTGCCTCCAACTCTGCTGATATATTGGCCACAAGAGGTTTAGAGCTCTTCAGAACACTGAGGACAACCTCTATAAAAAAAAAAAAAAAGCATCAGAAAAAATGAACACCTTTGGGAACACATAGAATGCCTTTGCCCGCAGTGCCATTGCAGCCCCTGAAGGCACTGCTGAATGCCTGCCCCTGCGCTGGGCCACCAGCTGAAGAGAGCTGCAGTCTCTAAGCACATTGAGAAATGACAAGCCAAAAGTGCTCTTTTTTCCTCAAAGTACTACACACATCCACCATCTCTGTGTGAGACCATAGAATGATTTGTACTGAAAGGGATCTTAGAGATCACCCGGTTCAGGGACACCTCGCAGTAGAGCAGGTTGCTCACAGCCCTGCCCAGCCTGGTCTTGAATCCCTCCAGGGAGGGGGAACCCACAGTGACTAAGTCTTGGATGGTTCATTTATTTAGAAACTGATGTCACAAGTTTCTGATGCTTTTTTCCATCATACTAGGCCTTATGAAACAGCCACCAGCCTCTTCCTTCCGTGCTCTGCTGCAATGTGTAGGATATCCTTATTTTGTTAAAAATGTGCATGAAACAACCAAGAAAGCATCCAGGGAAAACATCACCAACATATCTAGCATCTGGAAACAGCACCACATGGGCAGAGTACCAGGTGTGCAGAGACATGCTTCCATTACACCCAAACAGACCCACATTCCTCTATTAGAGTTTCCAACACGGGCAGTGAGGATATTCAGTGACACAGCACCGCCACAAGGCTCGTCCTGCCAGGTACCTGGGTGACCGGTAAGCTTTTCCTTTTCTCCACTGGAAGGCAGGAGATTTATTTTCCAAAAACCCCATGCTTGGGAGAAATGCACTGAACTGAGCAGGCTGAGACACGGCAGCAGTCATATATTTTTTAGGCCAGCAGGTCACGCAGTGGAAAGCTTCAGTACAAACCTTGTCACAGGGAAGCAACGCAATGCCACCACCAGCAATTCAAACAGCAACCCGCCCCAGTGAGCGCAGCACTGCGCCGTGCGCGTGGATGTGTGCAGATGCATGCAGGTGTGTGCTGTCCTGCAGGCAAGCTGCTGGAGCGTTGCTTCCGAAAGCTTCACCATACCACTCCCCGTCCATTCAAAGCAAGTCTTCAAAGCCTGATGTGCCTCTGGCTGGAGACGGGGCAGGCTCAGCCATCAGTCAGGGCTGTGCTTTTAAATTCTTGGGGTTCTTTAGCATCCTGGGGGCTTTGAAGAAGAAAGTCAGACACATTTGTTGTCATTAAGGACCCTTTAGTTGGTGTATGTTATATTGAGGCCTATCAAATGAGTCACGCATATTGGATGGCTCATTGTGGACACATTTGCATTTGGCTCAGGTCACCGGCATTGGCTGTGAGCAGAGCCCCCAGAGCAGGGGGTTGGCCCCCACCCAGATACCCCAGTGAGCAGCACGGAGCAGGGCAGAGACCCTCAGGTAACAAATGCCAGAATGATCAGAGGCCATAGGGCTTGCAGGAGAGAGCAGAGGGATGCCAGAGAGCAGCTGGGCACAGCGCACACAGCAGCATACCCATGTGCTGTAAGGCACAGCAGCCTCACCCGCTCCTACCTTTGCTGCAAAGGGATGGAACAACACACGTTTGCCTTACCTTTTTCAGCACCAGGTTTACCTGCGTCCCAGGATAACTGTGACTCATTCCTTCTCTGAGCTGGACAGAGTCGCAGATAAAACCCAAATCCCTCCACTCCCACGTTTCTCTATGTGCAATTCTGCTTTTATGAGAGGAACACACGAACAAGCCTGCAGTGTTATGACTGCATGTGGAATGCTGTTTGCATAACGGGTTCTGATAATGCACGTCCTGTGCAACAGCTCCTTGAGTACTTTGCCATCTGTTCTTTGGAATTGCACCAATTATATCCAAGGTGTGAAAAAGAGGGAAGTCCTGAAATTGTTTCGGCCATTCAATTAAACTTTGTCCCCTGCAGGAACAGATCTTAACAACGCACACTTCGAAAAGTCCAACACAATTTTCCTCCATGCCCAGAGCTGCAGAACCCCTCCTTCCCAGATGGGATGGTGGGAAAGTCGGACCTATGTGCAAAAGCTGTTTCCCTGGAGAGACGAGCACTGCTCCCACTGAGCAGCAACCAACTGCAGGAGCGGGGCAAGAGCCGCTGCCTTCCGCCATCAGCAGGGATGGGGATGGGATGGAATGGGATGGGATGGGATGCTCACTGCCAGCTCCCAGCGCTCATGGCTCAGTAGATACGAAGCACCTCAAGAACTGCCGTCCATTTTGCCTGGCTTCATTCCTCAGTTCAGTGAGCGTGGAAGGAGTGCAGGACAACACAAACACCTCAAAGAAAAAGGCATTTTAAAATCGTTAAGCAATTAAAATACTCACAAAATAAGCTTAGTGTTTTCAAACATTCGTCCCATTTTAGCGTGCCCAGGAGTACTGCACAGACTCACCCCCTTCGCAGCACATTTCTCATGACCCTGAATTTAGTCCTGGTTGTCTGTGGCAGTTACTGTGCATAATGAGGTTCACTTGGACTTTCTGTCACCCACATATTCCGTTTATTGGAAAAGAATAACATCGCATTAGAATCAGAAAAGTTTTTTTGTATTCAACATAAGACACAAATACAGCAACCATGACACACATCCATCTGAACGCCTGCATACACACATGGAAAAACCAGCATTCATGCAGTAACTTTTGTGCAAAAGAAACAGGATGCTGCAAGTTCGTTGGTGGTGTTTTGCAACCACCTTCAGACCAACAGCCAGCCAACGTTTGTGCTCACCACCCAACTACAGGGACTCGTATTTAATATAGAGAGCACCTCTACATGGGATATTGGTTCAGAACAGTGCTGAACTCTTCCTTCTTCAAATCTATAATGTTGCTAAGTTTGTTTTATTCTTAAAAAGTACTGAACAGTTATAGGGATAACAGGAACATGACGCTTAATTAGTAAGCAGAACATAATTACAGAGCAGCACTGTCCTAAGAGCAGGACCCTTACAGTCTTCCCTTATCTGATGGGCACCCAGTACTATTCAGTTACACTACTACCTTCTATTACAGAGGTTTATGAAATACTAAGACGGGTGCACATTTTTAGTACTTGCACCATCTCACAGCCATCCCCTATGGTCTTGCAGTGCTTACCCTGAGCCATGCTGCAGGGATGCAGTGGGCAGATTCCACCACTGCCACACATGCTGGTTCTGCCCACTGCTCCTCTGCTGCCTGCGGTGCACCTGGCACAAGGGGTAGGGAGCGAGCAGACACCAGGCAGCAGCTGTGTGAAAAGATGATGGCACACGCTGTCACAAGCCCATTGCTGTGACACAGCAGTGGGAAGGGATGAAAAGCTGCCCAGCTGAGCCCTACGCTCTGCCAGGTGGGCTGCAATGGGAGCACTGCCCACCACACCCAGGCAGCTGCGCAGTGGGGGCCAGGCACAGCCTGATGGGGCTCGGCCAGGAGATGGGTCTGCATGCAGTGCCTGGGTCCTAAGCTCACAGAAGGCAGCAGCGGAAAAGCACACATTGGATCAAGCTGGTTTTCCTGATGGAGATGACGAGAAATGTTGTGATGCAGACACCTCAGGGCAGCACAGATTACAGCAATCACACCCAAAGTACACAGACCCCATTCTCCTGCACAAAACTCAGCTGCACCCAGCCATAAGCCAGGTGTGCTGCAGCACCCATCTCTATCTACAGGTGCTCCTCCAGCCACTGCAAGTACCTGCCCAGCAGCCTGTGCCCCACGGCCATGTCAGCCGGGCTGGTGACAAATATCAGCGCCCCGTGGAAGCCGTCCTCAGCGTGCTCATGTGTGACGGGAACACCCGCTGCCTTGAGGCGCGTGGCATACATGACTCCATCATCCCGCAGCACATCGTGCTCGCAGGTGAGGATGTAGGTGGGGGGCAGCCCCCGCAGCTGTGCCTCTGCTGCCAGCAGTGGGGCCGCCCGCCGGTCCAGGAACCCCGGGTACTTCTTTGCCAGAGCAGGGCTCCCAAACACTGGGCCGGTGTAAACGTGGCCCTTCTTCATCCTGTCGGGCAGCAAGGTGCTCCAGTTCACAAACTGGAACAGGTGGCCCCATTGGGCCGGGACGTGGCGGTTGGACGTTATCGCTTCCCTGAGAGATGGATCGGAAGTGAAATATTCACTCCAGAACCTGACCATGAGCGACTTGGACAGAACCGGCATGTCTGCATTTTGGTGGTAAGATGGCAAGTTCAGATCCAGGGTTTGAAGAGCGGGATAAATCAAAGCTTGGGCCTTCAGCTTCGTTGTGACTTCAGAGTCCTCCAGCAGCTGTAGATGAAGGAAATAAGTACAAACTCAGGGGGAAAGCGTTGGATCTCTCAGACCAACAGAAGACCTTAAAAGTAGAGAATTAACTCCTCATACTTCTTCCCCACACTCCTCAGCGTCTGTGGCGGATCCGTGACCTTCCCAGCCAGGCACAACCTGACCAGCTTCCCAGAGATAACAGCCTCATACTGGCTTAATTAAATAACCCTCAATAAGCACAAGAGGTACCTCAAGAGTGATCAAATGGCACTAACAATTAGTCTTGTTGCCTTTATTTTGCTGTCGTTGGGAACTATGAGAGTCAAACTGCTGAAACTCCCTTTTCAAACAGTGTCCCTAGAACACTAAAAATCTGCTTCAGGATGTTTCAACGCCATTAAATGGCTGAAGCAAACTGCTTAATCGGAACATGAAGGACCTCCTGCACGACAGCCTGCTCGCACCAACCAGACAGATCTGCGTTGTTCTCTTTGCAGCCTTTTCTAACCCTCCATGAAATCGCAGGCAGCCAACCCATGTACCTTCTGTGCCACAGCCGCTGCCAGGTTGCCGCCGGCGCTGTCTCCTGCAACGCAGACCCGCGTTGGGTCTACGCCGTACTGGGAGAGCACTCTGCTCTGCAGGAAGAACTTCGACACCGAATACACGTCTTCAAACTGCACTGGAAAGTGGTATTTGGGTGCCAGCCTGTAGCTGTTGGACAGGAGCAGAAGGGCATTATTCAGTACTGAGGAGTACCTTTCATTCCGCCCTCACTCTTTTTCATGAAGAGACACACATGGATACGCAGAGTTGTGTTTTCTCTATCTAGGATGTCTAAGATGTTATCCCACAGTTTACTCCTTAAAATACTGCATCTAACAAAAACAACAGCAATCTGCCTTTCAGCTTCTATAGATTGTCCGTGTGCCCGCAGCAACGGCAGGACCCATCCATCCGGGAGGCTCAGACGTGGTGTAACCCACCCAGTGCCACAGAGCAGAGCCTGAAATAACCCCCACTCGGCACCCACCACTGCACCCTGACAGTGTTTGCTTACAAATACTTCAAACTGGAAGAAAAGCATATGACCCAAATTAAATACATTTCAAAAGGAAACTGAAATCCATTCATGTATTTCAAACTCTCGTTAATCTAGAAGGAAAATCTCTTACTTGACTGATACCACAACAGCATTTAATTGGCTTGAAGTCCTTCTTGCCAGAAAGTCATAGCCTTTCATGCCTGAAATGAAAGGAGTCACTGAAAATCCATTTCGATACATTTGAGAACGAATACATTTACAGCTGCGGGTTTCTCATGGCAAAAGCTTTCAGGTGACTGCAGAGCACCATCAGGCTGTGTGTCCGTGGGGTTATCTGAAGCACAACCTGGGCAGAAGATCCAGCTGTCATTGAATGCTATCAAATAGAATTAAATACGATAAAAAAAATTACAGTCCCTTCCAAGCACTACACAGTGCAACATCCAGGAGGCTCAGCTGTCAGGGCAGAGAGAAATGGAAACAGGAGGCACAGCACGGTCAGCTCGAGCTCTCAGCATCACACACGCATTCACACTGAAATGAAAGAGTTTGCCTGGGAAAAAGAGCTTGGCTCACCCTGCCAGAAACAAGCAGCCAGGCACTGAGCTGAGCCTACAGGTTGGTTGGTGAGAACTTCAGCCACATCTACAGGACTTGGATGCCAGTCTGGGTGACGGCCAACGATGATCGCTTACATCCTTTTATGTAAAGCACTGAAACTGAGCAAAGGGAACCAAAGGACTTGCTGGAGGGGAGAGCGTGACTGGGCTTGAGAGGAAAATAAGCATAGATCCCACAAAATACTAATAGCAAAAGCACAGCAGCAATTAAAACATTTCAGAAAACCCTGATGAAATTAACAAGGAAGAATACCAAGCATGAGATGAACACTGACAGCACAGTAGTAACTGAAATCAAGGAAACACACTTGCCTTCCTAGAAACACATTTATGAGAATGAAGGATGCAGTAATAAATGACTTCTGATACTGCAAAACTCCATAAAATCGATTCCAGGGATTGATGACTATCCCGTGCCCTCCCTGGAGCTGCCACAAACCTTCACTCACTGCATCCCCATTTGGTTTCTGTTTCTTTCTGACCCTGTGTGGAACATTTCCCCCTTACTGAGCCACTCCTCGGTCCTGCTCCCTTCTGTAAGACACCCTAATTGCGCCTGCAGATGACACACAGTGACACGGGGCCGGCCATTGGAGCAGCCCTTCGTTCTGCTCCTCGTGCTGCGCTGCTGAAATGCAGTCCCCTGATCCTCTCTGCTGTGAGTCCCGATGGGACGTGGAGACCTCCAGTACAAACTCTGGCACTGACAGGAGAGCTCACCTGCGTCCCCAACGCACCACCCTCCGCCGTGGAAGTAGAGCACTGCCCTCCGCAGCCCATCCGCTGGCTTTTTGGGCAGGAAGAGGCGGACGGCAACGCCGCTGAGCTCCGTGTCTGTCACTGTCACGTTCTCGTCTGAGGTCGGTGCCACGTGCTCAGCGGTCGAGAACAGCATCAGGACATCCATGTAGTTCGCCAGCCCCAGTCGCTCAGCAGCCTCAGCCTAGAGCCCAGGAGCAGCAGAAGTGATGTTTTACACACAGCCTGAGCTCACACTTGCTGCACAAGCCTCCAAAGCTGCTGCTGAGCTCAGGGGGCAGAACACGGCTGGCTCAGAGGGGTTCCCATCACCAATGCAATTCATTACCAACAGAACTGACATTTTAAATTCATTAAGCATGGATTTTTCCCTGTTTCTTCTGCTTCTGACAGGAAAACAGATGAGGAAGAGCAGATTGTCCATATATGAGCAGCCTTACAGCAACCAATAGCTTCATATTTAAAAATTATATTGGAAGAGTACAAAATCATACACAAGAGACAATAGCTTTCAGGTGTTCTGTGTACCAACACCTGTTTAATCCAGCCCGCACCCTGGGGAGCAATTAAGGATTCCTGCAATACTAGCAGGAAATGAGGTAAGTGCATAAACTTACATGATGGAAGAGGCAGCAGCAGAACAGGACAGAGCTCTCCAGCCCAGCTTTGGCTCACCACCACACTGCCAAGCCCAGCCCAGCGCCAGTAGCACACAGGCTGCTCACAAACACTGGCCAAGCTAAACTGGAAACCCATCCCACAGCTCCTCAAAGACTCCCTCCTATTCATCTCTATGGTAGCTGTAGCCAAGCAGAAAGATGCCCTCAACACACAGCTCCTCTCCTCCCCAGGCCTTCATCTCTGACCTTGTTTTTGATCTGAGCTCACCCTGCTGCAGCCCTGCTGGGTGCTGAGCACAGCCAGACTCAGACCAGCACCAAGCGGTACCCACGTTTCAGGTGGGAACTGCAGCACCTGTGTCTGTGTGCTGCATGGGCTCAAGAGTTATTCAGATGAAATAGCTGCATTACATGACTGAAACGAGGCTGAGAACACAGCATGTTAAAACTAGCATGGAACAACATGCTGACAGCAGTCCTTCTTGCTGTATAACCATGAACAGACTGCAATGCCACTTCCTCCCCAGACCGCAGCTTACAGCTGCTCAGCTCAGACAGGTAGTGCTTTTGGGTAGGCAAGATTACAGGTAGTTCAGTATAAAAATATGGTTTGAGTTCTTCATGCCATGCCATTGTCATCCCTACAGCCAGGATGGTTTCATTTAGGCCTATGCTGTCAGCAGATTTCCACAAAACCACAGAGGTAACAGCACTACAGCAGCGCAGTTTTCCTCTGGCCGGCATGCCCTGCAATGCTGCTCAGTACAGGGGCTCTATGAGCCAGGAAAAGTTCAAGGAGCAGAGCTTCAGCTGCAAAGGACCAAAGAGCAAATCAAACCTGTTTGCACTTATCCACATTCGTGCTACACATTAATCTCGTGTTTTTCCATGACAGTACAATCAAACCTTTCCTACCAGTTTCTGTACAGTTACGCTTGCACTAAGTTCAGCACTCAATTCCAGATACTACTGCCCTTCACTAAGTGTATTGCCATATATTATCTGTAAGCATCACACACAAATATTGCCATATATCTATCACCACAGAGCACCACTACCAACCCCCCCCCCCCCCCCCCACATCACCACACCCAACTGGGCCCACACCATCACAGCACCAAACTTACCACGTGCCCAAGCGTCCTGAACACCGTCGACACCAGCATTAGCTTCCAGGGCTGCTCGACGTTCTCCGGAATGGGGCTGTAGATGTAGTACGCCACGAGGGTGAAGGCGATGCAGAGGCACAGCAGTTTTGCTCCCATGTTTGCCACAAGTGCTTTGCCCAGGACCGATCACATAAGCTCTCTCAGTGACTCTCAGCAGCTAGCAGCACAGATAGGGCAAAGTTAATCCCATGTTGTGTTTGGATCCCGCCCAAGGGGTGAGCTCTTCTCTGATCACTCTGCACAGAGGTTATCCTGCCACGTCCCCGCTCGGAGGCATTCAGGCACTTGGGGTATGCAGAGTCAGCACTTCAGCTCCTGATTACACATCGTACACTGCAGTCGCCCACTTCTTGGCATTTGCAACGAGAACCAGCAGGAGGGCAGAAGGGGAGAAAGGCAGCTGAAATACAAGGAACAGGATGTGGCCTGGGAACCAGAGGCTGCTGCAAAGTGACAGACAAAAAAGCAGAGGAGCTCTGAACATTCAGGAGCTATCAGCTTTCTCACTGTATGTGTTCAAACAGATCCCAGCTTGCAGCAGGACCAAACATCACACAAAAGGTGTACATATGCACTGTCATTTCGTAAACACCACTCCCTGCACAGACAGAAGCACACCCACTATCATGTATTAACACACCAAATCCATTGTGCAATAACACGTGTGCCAGCAAGCAGTTAGGCTTCTGGTTAATATTTGAAAGCCTAGATTTAATTGCTGCTCTTCACAGCATGGAGAGATTTCTGTCCATCTCCAGAGGCAGCTGCTGCTGCATGGAATGAATCAAGAAATAAAACAGGTCATAATTCAGGCAATAGAGGGAGAAGACCCATCCTGTGGGGCAGCAAGCGAGGAGAGAAAGCCCTGTCCCCATCATATGCCTCACCAGGAGCAGTATGAGCCCTCAGGACAGATTTCTTGGCATGACCAGCTCGCACTGTCTCACAATTGGTAAATAACATGGAGAAAGATGCAGCCAGACTTGGAACCACCACAGAACTGCCCTTGGTGTTCTGTCACGTTTCAGGAACACACCTCCCATGCAGCTTCCCACAGCTCAAGCAGGATGCACGCTTGGGGCACAGAGGCACTGTGCTGCCCTTACTCTGAGTTCACCTCTGGCTTAGACCAGCGCTCACACACTGAGCCTTTAGATGCCCTCATGTCCTACAAGCAGCTCTCCAGCAAACCGTAGCAGCTATCAGCCCTACCTTACAGCACTGAAGGGAAGAGTATTGAATTCACTGTTTACCTAAGGCAATCCTGAAGCATCAGTGTCAGCACTGAATTACCTACATCACACCCGTGTCAGCAGAGCCCTGGTGGTGGGGCAGAGCAGCTGAGGCAGCACAGGGCCCTCCATGCGGGGACACAGTGCAGGTGATCTGGTCCTGCTCGTCACCCACACACACGTGAACGCTGGGGGTGCAGCTCCCCCGCTGCCAAAGCCACCCAGGAAGTGACCCAGGTGAAGGGAGTTCTGTTCCAACGCAGCCCTTGGAAGCAGCCCGTTTTAGGAACGCGCACTGCAGAACAGAGCTCTCCGAAGCAGAACAATTTGCAAGGCAGTGTAACCTCAGTGGGAAATAACTGAGCACAACCTAGACGTCACTGAGCCTCAGCAGTAATGCAGTCCAGGGCACACTGCTAAGCAAACGGTCAGAGCTGCGGCGTAATCCTCTCACGCACACGCTGCTGCCGGCACAGTCTGTATCAATGGGGGGGAAGAAAAAAAAGTAAGTTAGGTGAAGCCATTAACCCGTAACGGCAGCATCCTTCTATCGCCTCGTAACTCCCGCAGACCCCGCGGCGGTGCGCAGCCCCGGGCCCGGCACAGCGCCCTCGGGAGGAGCGGCACGGGGGGGGCGGGGGGGGCTGCGGCCACAGCGAGCACCGAAGCGCTGCTTCGCCGCGAGGCAGCAGTGTAAGAGACTTAAAGGCCGCCGGGAGGCAGCGTGGCACTGCAGAAAGATTTCTTCCCGCTGCAGCCCGAGCGCTCGAGAGCTCCGAAGCGTGGCGAGAAACGCCCGTGTGAGCCCCGCGGGGCAGCGCGCGGTGTGAGCGTCCTCCCGAGACAGAATGAGCGGCCGGCGGCCTCGTACAGACTGCCCGCGTCGCTTTGGGCAGGACGAGTCACACAGTCGTTGTGAAAATGCAAAGCTTTCCTCTGCTGTCCTTCCCCAATCTGACTGAGCTCCACTCCGCGACGAACGTCACGAGAGCACTGCGAAGGCGCCCTTTGAAAGGCAGCAGCAGCTCTGCAGTAACTGAGCCCTCGTCCAGCACACAGACAGGTGGAAGCAGCTCCTTATGACCCTGCTCCACGATGCAAACGTGAAAGCAACCCAAACAACCCCACGCCACAGACAGATGCGCAGTTGTGAGCAGCAGCAGCTCAAAGCAGGAGATGTCCATGGCTTGTCCAGCCATCCCACCTGGCTGCCAGGATTTTAGTCCTCAGAAAGCCCCGCTGCACGCCGGGCCCTGGGGCAGCTGGAAGCGTGCGGCTGCTCCTCCCACCGAGCACAAGAGCTTCTCAGTACCACGGCACTTCTCACAGCACAAATTGCCTTCTAATCTTTTCTCAGTAAATAAAGCAGCCGAGGCCGTTGTCCTCCGCTGCAGGGGATTAAGACTTATTAGCAGCAGAAGTCAGATAGGATTTCATTGCCCAAAGGTGAGAACAAATCCCCTGCATGCCAGGGCTCAGCATGTGTTTGAGGCAAAGCCATGAGCGGGGCAGCAGCACGGGCTGCAAATCAGTGCTTCAGGACCAGCAATCCTGCAGGAGAAAGAAAAAGTAGAAAAAAAGAGATCAATAAAGAGAAGCAAGAACAAACCGGCTCACTCATTCCTAATGCCTTTTTCCTGCCCAAACAGGGCCCACGTGTGCCTCCAGCAGCACTTTTGTCTTGTCTTCATTGTTACTACCTCTGCTTTCTAGTGCAGCATATAGAAAGAGATCTGGGTCTATTTTTACAGAAGGAGATGGCACTCACGTGGTGTTTGATACAAGGCAATTTGGACATTGTTCTTTTGCATATTGTTCTCCCATCTGTTGTTTATTACTGAATTGTAAGTTGTATAAATGGAAACAAATGTTTGTACTGAGCACACATTCACACTCCAAACTAAAAAAAAAAAAAAAAAAGCCAACACAAAACCAAATTCGTGGAAAGGAAAGCCGACGTTTAACACATGCAGTACTCCTGAATGCACAGCAAAGCAGCAATTCCAGAAACACAGCGGGGTCCCAACACCGGTAACATAGCGGGATCATTTTCCAAATCACTCTAAAGAGCTCATTACCATCACAATTTGAAAGCAGGACATTTCAAGCAGATCAGCATTTTGTTCTGATGTTTTCAAAATGAAAGGTTTGATTCAAACATCACTTTTTACTTCTTACGGATGTGAGAATACACACACATGGGCACACGAACACTTTGAAGGCCAACTTCTGACACAAAGAAGGCACGGGTGCTGGAGAGCCTATGGGCACGCTGGGGATGATTGCATGGGACGGCTCAGAGCAGAGGTCTGTACGTGTTCCTGTCGAGCTGCTGTGGAACACGAGGGGGATAAAACAACTTAAACCAGAGCCATTCCAAACAGTGATTTCAATAGCAGAAGAGGCAGAGGCATAATGAAAACCAGAATTTCCTTACTTCTGCCATTTGCCTTCCAATTGAACACTTGGAGATGTTTTAACCAAACAGCTCAGAGTTCCTACAGCCCCAATATAAGGGGAAATCTGGCGTTCCGTGCAGCACACTGGCAGCTCTTCATCACACCATGTCACCAAAGGCACGTGGGGGGTGGGCTCAGAGCAGAGGCACATCGTTAGCCAGCTGCTGCATGAACCTCACAGCACCTGGTGCTGCTCTGCAGTTACTTTGTGTTGGATCTAGTACTCCTTGGAACGAGTGTGCAGATGAGCAGTGAGTGCACTGACAAGAAAACAAGCAATGGCATGAAACTGGGTGCACTTTGCTTGTACCTGCACAGCCCTGTCAGTCAGTGGCCCTCAAGGATATCACAAGCAGAAACAGTTCTCCTCGCTTCTCCAGTGGATTTCCTGCATGCTCACACCTCCTAGGAGCTGGTCAGCTGCAAGAGATGTATGGCCTCAGATAAACAAAACTGCTACAACAGGAAACATAGATGCAAATCTGCGCTTTTGACTCTGCAAAATGAAGGAGGAGCAGCCATGGCAGCACAAGCAGCAGTCACAGTCACTCTTACAGCTCCACAAACACCTTACAGCTCATGCAGAGCTGAGAATATCCTCCACCTGCAGGACGGCACATCAGCACTGCAGGGGCTCTGCATTGCATCTCCTTCAGACCGGGGAGATGGATAGAAACCAAACTCTGTGCTGACATTCCTGCTAACATTGTGCTGTCCGAGGTCAGCACTGCTCTTTATGATCTGTTCTGAAGGAATCTACACTCAAGCAGAGAAAACAAATCTTTTTGCTACTGCTCCAAGTTCCTGAAAGCTCTGCTTTGGATAACAGCACTCAGAAGGGAGGCAGGGAAGGAGGACGGGTTGATGTCATCTGAGCGTATCCATGTATACACACCACTGCAGTTCGTCATCCTAAATCCCCCACAGCACTACCTGAGCAAATCATTGTCCTTGTGGTTTCAGTATTCTCCCCACTATGTAAATATATCCCCCCCACCTGTTGCCAGGACACCCCTCCACACAGCCGTGCTCAGTGTTGGTGCTCAAATCTGACAGCTAAGATTACTTGAGGGAACTGAACCACACTTCAAGCGGGGGGGGAAAGATAGGGCATCCAAACACAAGTACTTCCCAAAGCAAACGGCCTCGCTGTGACAGAGCTAAGACTGTCAGCACAGATCAAACCAAGCTACTATTACCTTGCTGGAACTTGTGAAAATAAGGACAGCATACAGCCATGGAGCCGAAAGAATAAAGACTTCAGCTCCTAGACTTGTCTCTCTGCATTGCAGGAAGCGTCTGCAGAAATACAGATACTTTACAATGTAGTACAACTTCTCTAAGGTAACAATCCAGCACTTTTGTAATTGGCAGTGTTTTGCTTATTATGCACGAACCCAGAGTGAGCATCTCCTGTCAGCAGCTCGTGCATTCCACAACAGCTGTAGGACATCCCACGTCCTTTGGTCCCACTTACAAATCCCACCTCAGAAAGCTGCAGCGTGGCAGAGGCACACAGCCTAGGCTTCATTTTTCCCATAGTAATATCTCATTTTGGTTTCCCATTTTATCCTTTCAGGAGTGATGTCTGCAAACACATGTTGTGCCTCAAACCTGACCTCAGCCTTTGTAGGCTCTATCAGAGCTCTGCCCTGCCCTGATTGTACCCAGCTGCTTTTGGAATAAGTACCACAAGTCCATGAACTTCAATTGAAAACAACAATGAATGAGCTGCTTTTAGGATATCTTCCAAAAGATACTGCTTTGCCAGGCAGGATTTTGCAGTCTAAAATTCATTGTATTACTCACACTGAATGTGTGGAGCCTTCGCAACAATGCTGACTTCACAGGGAACAATTACACGCAGTGTTTGACACCGAGCTAAGCAGCTCATTCTGCACACTGCTTCGGGTCTTTATCTCCTCTCCATCTGTATTTCCCTAACGCGTGACTATCTGACCTGTGTTGGCTACCAGGCCATTCACTACTCCAGTGCTTCCGTTTTCCTGGCTGCAGATCAATGATACCACACAGACTATTGGGGCTCTTTGAACTTAGCATTACTTTAACAACGCAGCCAACATACTGCTGAAACAAAATCTGCTCTAACACTCTCCAAGGGCACGTATGAAAACCCTGATCACCACACAAGAAAATTCTGAAGGTTATGAGCGCTTTCCCCGATGGCCTTGGATGCATTAATGTATCTCACAATCAGTGCAGCAATTATCTAGCTGCATCCCTACAGCATTCACTAACAGGCAATCAAAGGACAAAAACGAAATTCCCGTTAACATCTGGGAAGGAAGCAGGCAAAGCCCACACCAGCGCTTTGTGCCCCACGTGCTGGCAGGCAGCTGAACCCACAGGAACAGCCCCAGCTTCCCACCAGCACAGTGCTTGGGAGGGCCAGGTGCAGAGCAGGGCCTGCTGACAGCAGCTCCATCACTGCAACCATCCAAGCAGCACAAGGAGCAGGACGTGGTAATAGTGCAGGAAGCACCAAGAGGCCTCAGGAACGTACCCATTTTCAATGGGAAACGCGTCGGATATTTCTGGTAATAATCAGGGGCATGAGTTTACAATATCTGTGTTCATTAACTGAAAGCTCATTAAACAGAAATTTATGCCTCTAAGCACCTACAGCATCCAGCTGGTTCCAGTGCTGCAGCAGAACTTCTGGGAGGTCTTCTGCAAGAGCCTCAGGTTCTCCAGCCCAGACCGGAGTGACCTCAATGCGTTTGCAATTGCAGTAAAGGCAGTGAGTCTGTGAGCCTCATCACCTCCGCGGCTCCGGTTTCAGCAGCAAAGCCAGCCCCAATACTTCTCACTGAACATTAGGAAGTGGAAATTCTCTCTAACCATAATTCACTAAGACTTTTATAAAAGCACTTCTGACTAATAACAGTGCAAGCTAAGCAAATAATTCTCCAACCGCTTCTGTAAACGCTAAGTAGGTTCCAGGAGTCTGCACTTCGCCATGGGAAAGTGGAGAGCAGAGGAGATTTGCCTCCCTGCTCAGCCTGAACACCGCCAGGCAGCTCACATCCCACTGCTTCAGGCTGCCTCCAGCTCAGCCCATTATGAGAACTTTGCACTGAGTGCACCCTACATTTTTTTCCTATGCAAAAATGAAGCAGCTGCAAGAGAACCCGCAGCACTGCCAGCAACTAAATGCAGTTGTTCAGATACTGTGATACATCTAAATTTAAAAGACCCGTCTGCAGCTTTGCTAACTCCAGTAAAACCCAATTTTACAAGAAAAAATGTATTCTTCAGATTGTAAAATGAGTTACAGATTGCTTCTACAGGACAAGAAGTCAGCCTCAGAAAGGGTCTGTCTTCAAATCACAAAGAGGCACATATAAAATTATCACAGTCTACAGAAGTGGAAACCCTGAGTTCCTGTGAAACCTCATCCCGTCTGCAACCCTACCATAAGCAGGATCTTTTACTGTCATCCCTGCTGTAATCCTGCCTCAACCAGAAACTTCTACTGTTTTTCCATAGACTGCATTCTTTCTGGCTAGAAACATCAATCCTGGCTTCAGCTTCCCAAGCGGATTTATTCTGGAGGCAATCACAAAGCCAACGGTACAGCAGAGAGCCTTGCAGAGTACTTTGCTGGCAGCCACTTCCAGAAGCAGCCCAGCCATAGGTTCCAGCTGCCCACAACATGCCACGGCCCTGACTTCTCACACCGCACCCACCTGTAGAGGGCTGAGCTGGGTTGCAGGGACAAAGGCTGCCCCCTTCCACCTTTCTGATGGCTGCTCTGAAACTGCAGCATCACCTCAACCAGCCAGATCCCAGGGGGGAGCGGGAAAGACATTGTCCATTTCTTCTGCTGCTCAACAGAGGTCCTCAGCATCTCACCCTGACCCACACATGGCACAGCCCCGTCCTGCCTGGACTGCTGGCTGCAGCTCCACAGAAAGCCCTGAACCGGCCCTGTCAACATCTGCTGCACAGCACCGTGCAGAGCCAGTAACCTTCGGGGAAATTTACTACCTCTAACATTTCTTTCTGTGATAGTTTCCTGCAGTTTAGACACTTTCTACATTTATTTCCTTCCTTACTTCAACACCAAGCAGGAAGGCCTGACAGTCAGCAGCATTACATCAGGTTGGGATGTGCCCAGAGCGCTCCCCCCGCCCCGTGCCTTCCAGCCCGCCTCCAGGCAGGGCTCCCCAACACCTGCCCACTGCAGAGGTCCCACAGACCGCGTGCTTCAGCAAGAGCAGCACTTCCTTTGGTTGGGTTTTCAGAAGAAATCACAGTGAGAACTAGATTCCCAGTCAACCATTGAGGCCAAGAAAGCTACTATCCCTGGGAATGAGCTAACATGTGAGAAATGTCATTCGGCCTCTTTGGCTTGTCTTGGTCTTGAAATAATTAATAGAAAACTACGTCTGGAAATGTAGCACATCCTCCTGCTGACTCCTCACCAGGCCAGGCTCCTACTGACAATTCAAACGGTTCAGTTGTGCAAGTGGAAAGCTCTCCTTTTAGCACCTTTCCACAAACTCCAGAGGAAAACCTCCATAGGAAATTGTGGTAGCCTTGTGGTGTCCTTGTCTGCCTGTGAAGGACAAGGAGGAAGGCACGTGGGGAAGGACCTGCAGGAGCCCCAGCTGGAGGACCCACCGTGCTGCTGCTGTCCCCCTCAACGCATGGCTGGTGCTCACTTGGACACATCAGTGCTGAGTTACCCATGGTTTTGTAGTCACAGATGAGGGACTTCACATTCCACCTCCGCATCACATCCTCTGTTGTTTCCAGTTTATTTAAGAAGTTTTGAACTCACTCAAAAAGCCAACATTTAAACACACAAGGGGGCCTTTTCACCCCATGTGGGTCAGAGACCGCTCAATTCCATAAGTGCTATTTGAAGCCAAGAGGAACCCCAGGGTCATGTTCCACGTAAAGTGCTACCAGCTCCGAGCTCTGCTGCTCTGGTGGCTCAAACACCTCAGCTCCTTCATATTAACAGAGAAGTTTTCCTGGGTCACACCTTCTCTCCAAAGGCACAATATCTAGGCACCCTCTCTGTATAGACTGACAATAAAAACTTTTCAGTCCAGAAAACTTGCTAAAACTCATGTTATTTGAAGTGGCTAATAAAGGAATACAGAGAAGCTGTTTTCCAGTATAAGACGTTCATCACCCTCCAAATCTTACCAGTGATTCAAGCCCTGCACAGAGCAGATGACTTTGAGATCCTCAGTAGGAGTCTGCTCTGTGCTGCCATCAGCCTACAAGAGCAAGGCAGCGAGAGGAGGAGGGCACAGCCAGAAGGAACATCGCCTTTGGTACTCAGACTTGTCCTGATTTCAAAGCTCTGATGTGAGTAGTTCCAGTCTGCTCTACTGGATGTACTGCAGGAATGTCTTCCTTGACAAAGTAGGACACTGCTGGCATAGTGCCTTGGATTACAGATCGTGTCTTTTCTTCCATTACAGACAAAACTCTTAAAAATCACCAGCTATGTTTACTATAGGGACAGCTTTGCTCAAATAGTGTACATTCACAGCCAGAGTGCACAGACACCAAAACTTCTGTAATTTCAGCTCTGTAAAAATTCCGTATTTCCACCGAGATCCAGGGCCCAGTTTCTTATAGAATAAACCACACAGTACCGATGGGAAGCACGTGCATGGCAGGCAGCAAGCAGCGAGAGGAAAGCAGCCGTCCAGTGCAGCACCCACACCTCTCCAAGCACTGCGCTGCTCGGCCCACAGGGGCACCTGAGAGCAGTGGGTGCACGGCTGCACCCCGTGGCTGTGGCTGCTCCCTGCACAGGGCAGGGCCAGGAGGTGTAGCTTTGGAGATCAGTCAGACTGATGGACCCAGAAGATGGCTCTGCTGGGAATTAACTGAACTGCTGTGTCTGAGAAGCAGTTGGGATGAGCCCAGCCAGCAGGGTTCTGCGGATCTAAAGCATCTGTGATCAAGACAGCACACTGGGAAGAGCATGAAGAACAGCATTACCACCTAGCTATCCTATCTCACACCTCCATGGACTAATGAAAACACAAAGCATTGCACAGGGTGTCAGCTGCAGCCATGCAGAACCCCGTGGGTCAGCAGCTGACAGAGATGTGCATCAGAGAAGCTGGGCTGCTGCCTGGAGCTGACGGCTGCACCCCAGCACTGCTGTGCCTGCCGAGGGCAGCAGCTGCTGCAGGCGCCTGGCTGCCCCTCCCAGCCCTTAGGAACCTTTCGTCCTTCATGCAATATTTGCAGCTCCTCCAAGGGGTCTGCGCTAAGAACAGAAAGCTGTGGGCCTGGCAAGATCCCGCTGTCTGTTTTCTTATTAACTTAAGAAGAGAAAAAGCCAGCCAAGTCTACAGCCAAAGCAAACATTTTTCTGCATCACTGCTACATTTAGCATCCGAAAGACTGAGACATGAAAGAATGTACAGTGGTGGATAAAAGAGGAGAAAACAAGAGAGAGTACATAAAACACATTCTAAATTAACTTCTTTGAAGTTTGGCAGAGCTCTGTGACATTTGCAGCTTAAAAGTGTTATTTCTTCCACTTCCCCCTCCCCAGATTAAAAAAAGAAGAGAACAATAATCCAACCCAAACAAAAACCCACAGAAGTAAGCAGAAGTACAGCTCCCAAAGAGAAGGGAAAGGGCCCTCACAGGCCAAACCACACAGCCCCACAACTGTTTATTTCCAGAAGAGACACCTTCCTATGAAGATCAAAACCATCCTACCTGCTAAAGCTGAGCCCACACGCCAGGAGCTTTCAGTGCATTCAGGAAGTCGATGCACACGAGGGCTCAGCAAGGTTGAACAATGTGCATTCAACAAAGGAAACACCATTTCAGTGGGTAAGGGTTTCCTTGAGCTCAGATATTCATGTCAGAAAGCGTAACGAGAAATAGAGCTGGTACTTATTTAAGACAGACGCAGCATATTTCATGGTATAAAGTGTTATGAAATCAGTTTGACATTAATAGCCAAGCTTTCCAGAAATAGCAAATGTGCACAGTAGCTTCTAAGGTGTGTGCTGCCATAACGACTCCAGTGCAGAAATGTGGAAGCTGTCAGATTTCATAAAAACGCTCCATGTTTCCTCACACAGAGCTCTGTCAGAGCTGACTGATGGCACAAAGAAAGAAGCAGCAAGAATGGGAATTTATCCACGCGGCCAAATCCACTAAAGCGACAAGGAAAGGAGGCTGGTCCAAGCCGCAGGAGCTATGAAAGAGGGGGGACGCTATTTAGTTGCTCTGCTCTCCCAGCACTCAGTCTGGCACAAAGTGCTGCTTCTGTCAGCACCGACTGGGGGCATTCAGCCGTTGTGCTGAGCATCATTAGCTCTGGGGACACACGTAGTGCACTTTTCCTGCATTCATCTGGAGAGCTGTTCTACACAAGACACCAACAGTCATTCTGAAAGCACCTGGGAGGGGGTTGGTCCTCAGCCACCCAATAAACATTCACCAACACGCTGGAAAATGTGAGGGACAGGAAAGTACTGCGCATACACAACCAAACACTCCGAGTGTCACAGGGCTGATGATGAAATCGGGATCTGGTTCACAAAGAAAAGAGTGCCATTTCTTAGGTACAACTGCTGCTTTGTCCAACAGCACAGCTCCATGCCAGGTGAGCTTTGATTAAAACAGCTGAATCCCGAGGCACACCGGCCTGAACAGCTGCAGGAGTTCTGGTACGTGCTGGTCATTCTCACTGCATCGCTCCGCTCCTCAGACCACCACCCAGACCACCTGAGCTGCTTTCAGAGCTCAGTGCATTCAGGAGTCCTGAGCTCAGCACATGGCCATGACACGGACGTGTTGATCTGCGTGCAGAACAAGTTCCAACGCAGTATCAGACGATGTGATTTACACAGCAGCACCTGCATGTGACGTGCGAGCACTGACTGCCACGTGTGCGACAGAGCACGGGAACGATGGTGAAGGCAGCGGGATTGAGGCTGAGCTGAGCACTGCGTGTGGGGGGAGCAGAGAGGGATGCCCAAATGAGAAGAGCCAAACTTGTGAGTGCTACAGCCCAAGCTTTGGAAGTGTAAAATGGTGGGAAGTTCGGCATTCTGAATCCCTGCCGACTATTGCTTTTGTGCAGTGTTTCAGGCTTAATACAAAATTGCAGCTCGTAACATTTGTGAATACAAAAGTAACACAGAACTGCACGAACACCCAGAAGGACTGGATGTTCGCTGTGTGTGAGCTGTGCTTCCCTGCCCCAGCAGCACTAAGCGTTGGCTAATACACCTTTGGAAGTAGAATCTGATTCTACCTTATAAACCACTTTTTTGAGTAAACTGTCCCATATCCCACAGTCCTGAAGTGTTGGCCGGGTGTCACAAATCTAATAGCAAGAAGGCAGAGTTTAATTGGGAAAGAAACCAACAACGTTTTGCATGACCAAGTCAGATCCACCCTGCAGTCCAGGAATTGTTAAGCTCGAAAAACCAGGAGTCGTTCCTGTTAGGAGCCCAAGGAGGTCTCCCACTGCCCTTCTGACAGAGAGGGTAAAACTGTACAACTGGCTGCAACACAGAATGCTGCCCAGCACCCACACCGCAGGGCCCCCAGGGCAGCGCTGTGTCCCAGCAGCTTCACACTGCCTGTTACAGACACCTTCCACCACAATTCAGGTGCCTTTCCTCCTGCTACAAAAGTCATTTGCTCATGTTAAATAACACAGGTAGAGCATTTCTACTCACCGTAAACTTAAATGCCATGACAAAGAATATCTAGATCCTATTCTGGATTCACCCATGGCACCAAGTTCAATGGCACTGAGCCCTTCCCCAGAGATAGGAAAGATACAGAGACCTCAGCATGAAAGAAGGCAGCTATGGGAGCTGACACAGCCCACCTGGGGAGCCAGGAGAGCAGAGCTGGCCGTGCCAAGGGCAGGAGGCATTGCAAGGCTCCTCCAGCTGACCACGGCTGACAGCATCTCCCAGATACAGTCACATTTGAGTACGCCCTCGTGTATGTCCAGATATTTTCACTCACTCAGCATGGAGAGCACTTACATAAACATCTCATCTTGAAGAACAAAATTGAGTGCTGGCAGACAGAGAGCCAGATGTGCTCATGAGATGCTGGGATGTGCAGAATTACAGCCCTGGAGGCCAATTTGGAATACTTGGAAACTGGTGGGAGTTCACCTACTGTCATCACCGGATCAGAATTCGGTGCCTTACCCTGATGATAGAAATGCAACCCAGCCCACAAACAACCAACAGGCATTTTCAGTACACACTTCCAAGGGGAAACCCTGCAGGAACAGTGGAGGAGGCAGTGAGGCACTCTTACTCTGCTTTAGAAAACTTTAACAAAAATTACGGGGGAAAGGGAAAAGCCAGCATTAGCAAAGGCCATCCATAAAGAACGGATCACAGAGCAGGGGCTGAGGGGAGACGCAATACGTTTCAGTAACACAGAAAACTAAGCTCCGTATTATTTTTTTTACACTACTTTCCAAAGCATCTGCATTTAAAAGATCTGATCTGTCTGACCTCTCTGCCAGATGTTTCTTGTTCTTTCTGTAGCAGAGGTGGGTGAGAACAAGCAGAGCCCATCTCTTAGGTCAGAGCAACCCACAAAGGGACGATGGTATTCCCCTGCCTGCCTCCAAGGCAAACTGAGCTTTGCAGAGCTCGGTGCAGAACAGAGCCAAAGCACTGACTGGTGCAGTTCTGCACAGCTTTCAATCTGTGAGTAAAAATGCTTCGTGTTACACTGAGCAATTAATTGTGCTCAGCTCCAAAGATTTGTTTCAAACAAAGCAAATTTCTAACCGTTGTTCAGCAAAGAGTTCAGGAAAAGACTGCTCCAGTTTCAGAAACATTTGCCACAGAATCCAAGTAATCCACAAAGCAAAAGCTTTGATAACAAACAGTGCTGCTCTGAGCAGTAGAGTCCTCCTGCCCAAGACCAGGCAGGAATCTTGTCTGCCATGCAGGATCACACTACAAGGAAAGGCAGGTAGATTTACAGCAGGGTGCCCCGTGATGGAACAGAACCCTTTGTAAGTCACTGCAATTTGAAACCACCAGGCAAGGTAATCCTGTGAGCTTTCAGACTACCATAGTAAGCAAAACTCCACCATGAGCTCCAGAATCATTTGTGGCTGCATGTAGTTTACATCCATGCAATCATGGACACAAAGAGTGCTCCATGCTGCCGTGGTCTCTGCCCAAACCCTTTCCTCCTGCTGCTCCCCAGCCACTCAGCTCCCTGCCCAATATTTCCATACATGTAACTGATTATCAACTCCTCTGAGCATTCATTCTCCTCAGCTTTCCATTAAAAACTGCCACCACCATCCCAGCTCTATTACAAATAACAGTTACACATAACTCAGTGACGCAGAGAACCACTCAGCCCTGGGGACGACTGCTGCTGTTGTTGCTGTTCAACTTGCATTCCCCAGGAGGTATTTTCCTCCTTAAAAAGCAGCACCAAAATTGCAGTATTTCCCTGGCATCTGACTGGATACCAAAACATCAGGCTGCCACAAATGAGCATGGCCACACGAGAGCAGAAGGAGGCTTAGAAGGGAATGGCTGCTGTCTCAACACTGCTGCTCCAAGGGGAAGCTCACCTGTGTTCTTGGAATGACTCATTTCTGCAGGATGAACCCCCCCAGGAGCGAGGTGGTGCCCAGCAGCCCCACCAGGCGGCCCATGGCACACAGCAGCTGCGCCTTCCATGCTGACACCCAAACCACAGCCCTCAACGCTGCTGCTCTGTGTGAAGTCAGAGGTTTGACACCGCTCTGGAGCCAACACAGGAACCAAATTAATGTTGTTTTTTTTTTTAAATCCTCAATGCTCACACTGGATGAGCATGGCACAGAAGTCTCTGGTTCACTGCAACGTGCACAATTTCTCTCACACAGCTGTCTAATATTGTTTTCATGAAATCACTTTGGACTTCACATTACAATTAAAAACAGAACAAAGCCAGAGGTTATCTGCTAAATACACAGCAGATAAAGCATGCTAAAAGCCAAAAACATGTGAATTTACATCTAAGTACTTCCAGACCGTGACTCTGGTCTTGCCTAATCTTGATGTCGGAAAGTGGATTATTTTCCACCAAGTTTTATTTTGCAGCATTCAGAAGCACACTGAGACCCTTTTAAAAGCTGCCCAAAGTTACTGACGATTTCTTTTGGAGAAAAAAAAAAGTCTGAAAAAGTATTTTTGAGAAAAGGAAGGAGTTTTGCCCTTGCCACAAAGAAGGCTGATGGCATCTCAGGCTGCATTAAAAGCGCTGCCAGCAGCTCAAGGTGATCCTGTCCCTCTGCTCAGTACTGTGGTGAGGCCACCCTTGGGGTGCTGTGCCCCCACCGTATAAGGGATGGGGGCACTCTGCGGAGAGCCCAGCAAGGGGCCGTTGAGATGCAGTGCCCGGAGGAGCATCGCTGCCATGAGCAGAGGCTGAGAGCGGGGGCTGCTCAGCCTTGGGGGGGGGGGGGGGGGGGGGGGAGGGAGATCTTAACATGCATAGGCACCCAGTGGGACACTGCTGGGCCAGAGGGACATGGAGATGCTTCCCATTCCAGCCAGCCAGGGCTTTTGTGGCAGTGAAAGATGACAGTTCAAATGCAGGACAGCTGATGGTTCTGGCAGGGTGCAGTCTGGTTATTCCACCTGTTCTCAACTTTCAGCATTAAAGGAGTAACTGATGCTTTCCACAGCAGCACTAAGGGACTCGGCCTCTGCTTGAGGAAGAAAAGGTAAGAACTGCCCCAAGGGTGCTGCACATACACTGTCCTGGGTCACACAGCAGGCAAAGCGCAGAAAGAAGAACAAAGCTCCTTCAAGCCTACATACTTGCTGTTTCTAATGAGCAACCCGGACCTCTGCTCAGTTAAAAAAATAACAAACCGTGTAAAGCACTCTCACGTTAAGATGAAAGCCTTCTGTGGCTACATGTAATATTTACTAGAAGCTGGAATATGCAGATTTTTTTTTTCAAGTGCTTTGAACAGAAACAAGACTTTACAAATACACTGGGAAGTGTTTAAACTTCAGCCAGGGGTAAATGCTCCATTTCATAAATTAACGTTGGTTTGACAGGGAATGGTTCAGCACAACAAAGGAGCATCATATGGGCCTTTTGATGAAGACCAGTTTACTGCAACGAGCTTCCAGTTGATAATCTCTGTACAAGACCATGCTGTATATATCATGTTACCGAGAGCCAAGCTTGCTTTGGAAATAATTTGTTCAATTACATTATCCAAGTATCATCAGCACTAGGACAGCACTGGGGGGAGGGGAAAAAAAGACATTTTTCCTTTGTATCATGAAAACTGCTGGAAAGCACGAAAACTGGAGGCAAATGTTGTTGTAGAAATAGGAGAAATGGTGCTCAGATTTCCGAGCAGAGCTGTTGGGTATGTGGGTAGGAACTGCTGAAAGAATTAAGGGCACATTCCTTTCCACTTGAGTCAACAATTCTCTTCATATAAAAAAAAAAAATCACAGCTTACTGTTGTGGAAAATGAACGTATTTACTAGCTTTTAATGGAGAGTTACTAGCTTTTAGTAGAAAGCTGTCAGCCAGCACTCACTGTCCAGTGAAGTTTGACTCAAAAAATAGATTTAAATCATTATTGGCCCAACTATTTACAGTTCCTTGTTCCAATCATCCAAGAAGAGCTATTGTCGGTGTCCTGACCTCAGTAAAAGGTTAATCCTGCAGTGCCAATGTATTGTACCAGGTCTGAAGAGGAAGCTTATGGCTCTGTAACTCCTGCCCCACGTTGGCAGGCAGTACCAGAAGGTGGCCCTGCAGGATGCTCACAATTCACAACACAGCCCACAGCAGACCAAGGTTCCCACCAAGCTGCATAGTGAGGAACAGAGCCTCCAGCAGGGAGCCTTCCTGCAGAGGGGATTTTGCCACAGCAGACCCATTGCAACATGTACATGTTAACTGATATCCCAGCCTGCAGGAGGACCTTGGAACGCACCCGGCCTCGGGCAGAGCAGCCCTGACACAGCCGTGGGGAGCTGAGCTGGGGAACATCCACTTCAGCATTTCTGGGAAAGCGGAATCAGCAGCTGAGCAAACTGCTGTTGCACTTCATTAATTGTTCTTCTTCCAACTCCCATTCCTGAAAGCATGAGTTTGTCTGCTTCTTCCTTTACCCTCTGCCATCTTCAGAGCTTTTCAATCCAAAATTCAGCAACTCCTCCTCATGTCAGAAGAGCTTCTACACCCCACTGAAAAATGCAGGTAGGATGGAGGCTCCCGGCCCCCCATCCTTCCCCCCCCCCCCCCCCCCATTCCCAGCCCTGCTGGTTCCCAGGGCTGTGCCCACCCCCTGCCAGCGAGCCGGGCACAGCGCTGCAGTGCTCTCATGTGCATGACAGAAACAAAGCCTGAAAGACAGTATCTGCCCAGCCAGCTGCTGGTTTACAGGCTGTACTGTGAGTGAAGACGTGCTACATTACTTAGCTGGAGTTTCAGCTTAGTAAATAATGTTTAGCTACACTCCAAATGACAGACGTGTTAATTTTTTCAGCAAAAAAAAAAAGTTATGCTGTTCAGATTCACATGCAATGTGACGTACAGCCAGCTTTCTACAGTCATTGTTTCTTTTTAGCGTGATAATGAAGCTTTTCTTTTGTTTTTTTGAACTACATTTACTTAAAGACTCAATAAGACAGAGCTTTGGACTCCTCATGCATCACCATTTGATTTCTGAATGGCAGCCAAAGAACAAATAGAAAAGCACTTCAGTGGCTGCCAAGCTGCTTCCAAATGCTCTCTGTTCCACATCTCCAATAGAGAACTAATAAATAACAGCAGATTGTGCCGGGCTGAGCGCAGGGGGTGCTGAGACGCAGAGCCCAACTCCTCCCAGCAGATCTCTGCCTGCCCCGGCCGTGCCGCAGCACAGCGCTGCCCACAGCTGCGCACCCACTGCTCCGCACGCGCCCAGCGCAGGGCCGTCACTGCCCCTTCCCCCCCCCCAGCAGGACGGGGGCAGCAGGAGGCGCTGTGCGGCGGGGGGACGGATGGGGCAGCGGGCACATGAGACGTCCTGTGCTCTGATCTGCACGTTAACGAGCCTTCAATTTTAGCACAGCAGTGATATTCTATAAGCAGCTTTTAATGGAAGGAAATCGCTTTGGAATAGTTTGCAACGTTCATCCTTGGAGATCATTTTGCATTCAGTAATGGAAAGGTCAGATGAACCGACTGATGGTTCTGACACAAACCAACAGAAACGCACGGCTAAGTCGGAAATATACCGTGTGTTTCCAACACAAATGAAACATAATCACAGTCACTTAGGAAACAGTACGAAAACCCCATCCTCCACCAGCCTGCTCTGCCCTAAATACACGAAATACAGAAATCTTCTGTTCCATCACACCCCTGAAGGGCTCCCCAGATCGTTCCTTTCTGCATTAAGCAAAGGATCAGCCGGACAACCAGGGCAGCCTGAGTACCAACAGCACATCCTCCTCTGCTGCCCCAATGAACACCCACAGACATTAACCCTGGGGGAGCCAGCATGCATAGGAAACACATCCAGCCAGAAGAACATTCTGGAGTTGGGCTTTACCCCATTAAGTGTGTTTCAGAGGAAGCACTGTTTAAAATAACGCCAAGAAATGGTCTTCCACAGGTAGATATATGATTACAAATTAAAGTCCATGAACTTCTTTGGATGTATCAGATCAGACCTTCAATTCAGGAACTTGAACGAATGTTATTTGGGTAAAAGCAATTTGTGATGGATTTCTGTGCCCCAAAAACAACATCTATGTACTTCCCCATAAATTCACAGCTCAAGGATGAAATGAGTCTCGAAGCAAAATGCCTTTAGTCATATAATCACCTTCAAAGTCCCACCTTCCCTCTTAGGCAATAAAGCACTGGTGTGGTATGTAGTAAAGGCATTTGACTGCTACTTGTACTGAATGGACTGGGAATTACAGCAGTGACTCCATCAGCAGCTGTCCCCAAAGTCTCACATTGCAGCCCAGTGTTGCACTGGCCTCCTTTCTACACTTAAGCACACCTCAGACATCTGTACCAATACAGCCCAAAAAGTCATTTTTAATTACAGAATCCCATCTAGTTTATGTGACCAGTTTGCACATCTCTCTGTACTGGATTAGGCACAAGACAAGCAACTCTTGGAAGACAAAAAGCTGCACAGTATTACTCAGTGCTACAATCCAAGTACAGAACACAGCCTTGAGAAGCCCCCTACTTAGATGTTTGCATAGCAATCTTTGGAAGGAGCCTTGGTTTTTCTCTCTGGGATGATCCATTTTAAAGCAGAACACAAACTTCTAAAATCTAATAAACAACAACATAACTTCTATTATTGTTATATGTTGGTCTGCAACATTCAAAGCAAAGTTCACAGCGGGTCATAGAAGGCAGCTATTGCAGGACCTCAGTGCACTTACACAGCCTTCTGCCAGGACAACCTTATGGAGGTGGGGTCACAGAATGGAAGCAGCACAGGGGACAAGCGGAGATCACTGTTAAGCTACAGCCTTATGAACCTGGCAGCAAAATTAAAACCGAGTAACAAATGTTACTGTGCGGGCTCTGAACTCAGATAGAGGAGAAAATGACAACTTCGTTTTCCACTTTAATCCATATCAGTTTCATTGCCACCACTTTTCCTTCCCAAATGAAACTCAGATGCCATTCATTCAACACGAATCGATCACTTCAGGCTGAAAGTTTCACAATCTCACACCAAATGTGTGAATGTTTCAATCAGCTCAGCGAGGTGAGCTCTCTATAAGTCCAACACCAGCATTTTGTTTAACATATTGGCCCCAGAGCCTACACTCACCAACCATCTGCTGGTACAGCTACAGCAGAAAAGCTTCATAATGCAGGTTAAAAAGTATATTTTCCTGTGTGGGTCTATTTGATGCAATACAGCACACAAATTCAGTGAGTAAAATAATGAGTGCAAATTAAAGGCATTCTTACTTTTACAGTAAACAAGAATACTCCAGTGGTCCCATCTCAGGTTTCTTCCTGTAGAACAGCCCTCTTCCCCCCTCCTATTTCAACACAGACCCCCCACCCCCCAACTGCCTGGTGTTGGTCTGTCTGACAGGGATCTGAGTAAGAGCTCCATTTACCCGACACCTGACACCCTGCTGCTGGCCACCTTCACTTCTAAGTCCCAAAACAGTTTGCTTGAATGGAGCACAGAACAATACGGGGCCTCAACCAAGAAAGGGTCTCAGCCTGTGCTTATCCGAAAGTAGTCCTGGGAGGTTTGTGTGCTCAGGAAGTCATCTGATTCTTCCTGCTAACATCTGAAAATAATGAGTTCTCTGGCTAATTAGAAATGCTGGCAAACAGAGAGCAGAATCTACCAGCTCTGCAGAAGAGAGGTCAGAGCTGAGGACTGAAAACACAGCACGCATGACCTCAAATCACCCCACTTGTGAAGTTTTGATTTACTTTTAACCATGAAATAACACATAGTACAGAAATGCTCATCTGCATGCACCTTTGAAACAAGCAGGTCTCATTGCTTTCAGCTGAGAGTTACCCACTGCTGGGGGGGAGTGGGTGCTTTGTTTTAGCCCATTTCAAAGACAGAAGGAGGACAGCCAGCCCAGCCATCTTGCTTCAGACAGCAGCTAACCATTCCTAGCAAGTGTCACACTGTTAAACACAGTATCAGCTATTAAGCAACTCTGCCATTCCAATTCCCAATACTTAACGTTAAATGTTAACCCATTTGATCTTGTGTATACGTAATATATTGGTGATACTTTTGCGTTTCAGGAACCGTGACCACGTTTTATAAGTCAGTCTGCAGTGCCACTCTTACACCGCCATGAGGTGCGACATTACGACAAATTAAATAAATACTGCTGTAAATAAAGCTGATTAATTACTTTGCACTCTCCAGGAACGAGCGGCTGCTGCCCGGTAGGCGCCGAATGCCTCCTGGTGGTGAAGCACTCTCAGTTCAGTGACCACATTTACAGGTGAGGCTTCCAAAGCGCCACGCGTGGCAGAGTAAGTTGGGAGCTTTCAGCTCCGACCCAAAGCGCACCTTCAGGTCCGCAGGAGAAAGCAGACACAGCTGACTGTCCCGGCAGGGCTGCGGGGTAGGGATCGATTCAGGCAAAGGACTGGAGTGGGAAGGCTCGTCTCTGAAAAGGCAGGATCGAATCGTGTCGTGCCCGGCATGCAGTGCTCCCATGGAGCTGCAGAGCCCCGCACTCCTCAGACACATTTGATGAGTTCTTTCTGCAAACGCCCTGGCCTCGGGGAGCCAAAAGACACGGGAGATGTGTGTGCCACGGAGAACAGAGCTTTGGCAACAGAAAGTCACCGTGCTCCAGGAGCCTGCAGGGACTACAGAGGGGTAGGGATGGCCCTCCGAGCTCACGGGATTCCTCAGTCTGCAAACCCGTTCTGAACCACATAGCTCACATTCAAACAAACAGAGCTGAGACAGAGCTGCATGCTTAGATGGCATGCTTGAGGGAGAACAGGTGAACTTCTCCAAATCCAAAGCTCGGTCACACTGCCTGCAAACTATAAAGCACTTCTTGGCACTCTATAGACAAATCAAACGATTGGTAATCATGGCAAAGCTGCTGGTAAAGCACAGTAAGGAAATACAAGCCTAATTGTAAGACATGAATGGCAAAACAGAACAAGGGAAGTTAAATCCCTTACTTAAAGGCACCTACAATGTGGGTTTTGTGGCACAAAAGCTCCTGCATACCCTCAGCATCACTGTTTTTCTCTCCTCAATTGCAGACAGGAGAGCACCAACGCAGCTGACTTTATGCTCAGCCTGGTGAGTTGTTCGTGCTGAAATCCTCCTTCCCAGAGCAAGCAGCCAAAACATCACAAGTGCTTTATGAAGTTAAAAGTTAAATATTCCTATCACTCCAATGCCTTTAATAAAAATTAATAAATAAATTGGAAAGGAAAGAAATCCTGTCTCATCACATGCATGTAAACCGATCGGGTATCCTCACAGCAGAGTGCATCACATACATACATACAGGCCCTTCAGAACCTGGTGCCAATATTGCTTTTTAAATTAGAATAGTTGAAAACCACTCCCAGCTGATATTTGAGATTAGCATCCAGTCCACACCTGCAGAATCACTTCTTTAGCAGCAGTACCTGCATTTCAGTTCATCTTCTGCTTGAATGTATTTGCAGGTTAACATCTCTGCTCTCAAGGTGGTCTAAAAGGAGGCTGAAGATCCCATCATAGGTCACATTTAATCACACAGTCTGAGGATACATTCCAGTAATGAGGATACCAGATTTTCTTAAGGCATGGGGAGTTCTAAACAAGCTTCTCCTGTTTAAAAGAAAACTGATAGATGGTCTCTCTTTTCCATGTCCATCTCTAATAACCGTGCATGGGAAAGAGAAAGGTGCTACGGATTCTCACACAGGAGAGAGCCCTTTCTCAGCACGGTCACTCAATTCCATGTGCCTGTAGTGGAGGCACCAAGCAGCAGCTTTTGATGTGCCCTCCAGCACCGTGGCTGATTGATTAGGCTCTGTGTCAGCTGAGATGGTGGGAGTCCAAAAGCCACAGCTGGGGTTCCTGCGGCTGCCCAGACATCAGTGACAGCCCATCCTGACCAGAAAAATTCATCACCTCTTGACTTCACGTGTGATGCACTCAACCGGCAGAGGGGTACACAGCAAGAAAGAAGAAAGCCCCTGTTTGTGCCAAGCAGATCACAGGCACAGAGTGCTGCTCTGCTGCGACCTGCCTGGGCCAAAGTCACTCTGAAGCTCAGGGTTGAGGCACAGAGCTGTGAGCTCCAGGCAGCACTCCCCACCCTGCCACAGGGGAGATCACGTAACTCATTAAGTCACATCTGAACCACCTGAAGTGTGTTTGAATTTAAGAGTTATTCCTCACTACTGAAATTCAATTACAACTCTCTTACATTGAAAAAAAAACAAACTTAACTCCAAATATGGCCACCCCTCTTTACATAACAGAGAGAGAAAAAAAAAATCCAAAAAATAACAAATAGTGCCTTATCCCGAGAGGAACAACAACCTTTTACAGAAGCCCTGAAGGTTTCAAAATTCACCTTTTGGGAGCTGGAGAACCTTCCCTCCCTGGAAGATGCTCTGATCCCCAGAGCCCTTCCTCCCCGGGTCCAGCACACCGTGCTGCTTGTCGCTGCCTGCTCCCCCCTGCTCGCATGGAGCAGCGCTGTGCAAACAGGACAGTGGGCTTCAGCCACATCTCCAGCTCTCTGAGCACACAGCCCTCCCCGCAGTGCAAACCTGCACACCTCTCTAGGAACCTGTTTGCACTGCCTGCGCTGTTACCTGCACTGACTGAATGACTTTAGTTCTGATCAATTCGAGATCAGAATGAAACACTCTGAGGACTGTTAAGCCCTGATTAGCAGTTTTGTCTTAATTCTTAAGTACATGCCACGTGTGCTCATAAGTTTTTGCTTTTTGGTTTTATCATCAAAAAAAAAAAAAAAAACCCAAGGTTATTTATGTAACAAAGAAAACAAACCAAAGAACAGAACCATATGATTCTTACACTGCTTCTCACGCTGTAGGTTCCAAGGACACTGCTCAGCTGCCATCACTCAGAGCCCCAGCAGCCATATCCATGATCAGAGAAGGGCACATCCTGCGTAGCTGCTGCTAAAATGGTGGCCATGGCTGCACCCAGCTGCAGCCTGTTGGTTCGTTGGTTTGCAAGCACCCAGCTGCAGCCTGTTAGCACCCCGGGGCAGGGCAGCCTGACTGGCACAGAATGGCCCTTCTGCTGCAGTTGTGTGGAGAAAGTAATGTGAGTATAATGTTTTACATTGATTAAGTTTTAATTTTCTGGCCATTTTACAGCCAGCACTGCTGGAATAGAAATGGGAATTAAAGCAGCCAGATCTGGTAGCATCCCCTTGAGCCACTGAGATATCAGTGCCGTTATGCCATGGAGAAGGAGCAGGAGTGGAAGGGGGACCAGTCAACCCGAGGTGCACTGTGAAGTCAGCCCCGAGATTCTGAGAGTTAACAAGACCATTAACTTAAATAGGACTGAAAGTGAACTGCGACAGGATTATTGTCACAGGATTTTGCTCCTGGGAAATGGGAGCGGGATCTGTTTTCCCATGACCCACTGCTGGCTCTCTCCACGTTAATAGAAGTATTTATTTAAGCATTAGCAGCATTCAGCATTCGGACTGCATACCTGAATGTGTTTACTCACGTGAATGAGAAAAACCCAATCCTTGATACATAAACTCCTCGGTCACGTTGCCTGGGTTCTTGCAGGCTACACAGAGCTCAACACTGTACAAAGCAGACGTGACTTACAGTTCCTGTGTTATCTGTGCAAATACACGAGCAATTTAAAAACACTGACTGTGTTTGCAGAATCAATGGATGCTTTGCTGAAAGCCTGTCCAGTCCATCACAACAAAACTGAAGTGCCTGACCACGGCCCTAAGCCGCAGAAGAACTGTACCTCAGTGTGCTATTTTGCAGATTCACACCGCGGTGCTCTCAGAGCCTGAGATTGGTTTCAAGGCTGTCCAACAACGCCCTGAGCCAGCCCTTACCAGAGCCTTGTGATGCTTCTGTTAGCTGCTCTGCTTGCAACCTCTATTTCAGTCTAGAGAAAAAGCTTTAAAGCTCACTTAAAGAAACTGGTTAAAGCACGAGCTTCCTGCAGATGCCGGCGTTCTCTGCGGTTCTGATCCTAGAGGTATTGTGGTCACGTCTCAAATCTGCAGTATTTGCTTTGGAAAATATGGTAGGACTACCTAAATCCTTGTGGAGAGTATGTACCCTGTGAGCTGAACTTTCCCTTCATGCCTAAGAACCTGAATTCACCAAACATTCCACCCAAATGTTCTTCACGACCTTTCAAGCACGGCTTACTCTGTTTCTTCAGCACTCGGCCTCAGGAGCAGAGATCTGCATTTACAGTGCAGTCGGTGCGCTCCACTGCATAAGAGATGCTGATACTGGAGATCCAGTCTGGAGCATGCAAGGGTAGGCTGAGGTAAGCTGAGGAACTAAAAGCACCTTACAGAAAGCATTGCATAACCTCGTGCTTACAGCCCTGTCATGGGACGGTGGCCCAGCGGTGGTTTCCTTACAAATGGGGCTGTTTGTGTACAGCTGCTCCCCCGGCGCGGGTCCGGCACGGACTCACTCAGGCACAGCACTTCATACTGCTGCAGATGCAGACCGGCTGTTCTCTTATCAAAGTGTTGTTGTTTCAGCCTTCAAAAGCTCTGGCAGATGTGATTGCTTCACATCACATCTTCGGGCCTTTCCACACGTAAATTAGAGCAGAAGCCATAACCTTTTCAGGGGAAATCATTTCTGGTGCAAGCAGAGGGCTCTGGGAGCGGAGCGGCGGCTCAGCCCATTGCCGGCCATGTGTCAGCTGATGCTCTGGGCAGGTTCCCATTCCTCCCGCCTGACTGCTGCAGAAGAATGAGGCAGTGGGCAGCCTTGTGCCCTGGGAAGCCATTGCTCCACAGCAAGCTCAATTCTTGGATAGATTTGGACATCAAACCTCTCTGTGGGCTTTCCTTTTCCAACATGAGTTTAGAACAACATATTCCTAAAGCAGCTGGCATGCTGCTTTACCATTTATTTTGTTTTGCTTGGGATTACTTCCATACTTAAGTAAACGGTAAGACAGTCCAGTTCTGAACAACAAGACACGTGATCTGGAACCACACAGTGAATTGGCACAGAAGATACTGGAAGAATTTGGCCAGCAACAAGCTGTGGAAAAAAAAAAAAGGCAGAATGTGAAAACATTTTGCAAATGGCCCTTAAGGAGATCTGCACAACATGGAGAGATGGGATGGCAGAGAGCGGAGAGGAGTGAGGCAGAGTGGGAGTGTTGTGGGATGGGAACTGAGACACGTGGAGCAGTGGTCCTCAGTGAAGGGAAAACTCATTCATTCCATACATCATTTCCTTTTTGCAGCATTGTTCCCCAAAGCCTGAGTCGTACTGGATTGGCTCATTCACTCTGACAAAGATGATAACGAGAGTAAAAAAGTAAGAAGAAAAACTGAGAAGCAAAATAAGAGCATCAGGCGATGCGGTCTGTTGGAGGGTGGGTTCGTGTCTGTGTTTGAAGTCTGTGCATGTTGGACGTCATAGGACTGGCTTTCCCCACGGATGCGGAGCTGTCAGTAATGCTGACACGTAATAACCTGAGTAGTGTTTGGTTCCAGGGCCTTCTACTCGGCTCGAATGGTATCTTCCCTTGAAAAAGGTCTCAGAACCAGAATTCGGAGCAGTGATTCTACACTAACGCATTGAACTACTGCTCAGGAGAGATGGCTCACGCCCCGCTCTGCCGCAGATGTCTGCACGCCCTGCAGAGTCACCCAACGCCGGGCCCTGCGGGCTCAGCTGTGCCTCCCACTGCTGCACCAGTCTGCATCCCCAGCACTGCAAAGCACTGCTCCTCGCGGGCATGGCGGGGAGCACGGGGCACAGGGACAGAGCACACATCGCACCGATGGACGTGATCTGACTGCTGTGTGTCACCCGTTCTTCAAGGAGGAGAAAACCCACACAAACCGGAGCTGTAGGACACTGCCCTTCCTCCTTCCTCGTGCAAATTAAGTCATGTCATGTATAGTAGGAAATGAACTGGGAGAAAAAAAATACAAATGGAATTGCATTCTAAGTTTGGTTTGTGTAACTTACTTTGAAAGCCCATCTCCAAAGCACTTTCTTTGTTCCTCTCCCCAGCGCTACTGTGTTTACACTCAACCACAATTCCTTGCCAAAATAGAGTCTCAGTTAACAAAAAGCTCCCTTGATTCTCCCCAGTAATGAATTCCATCTAAAGAAATGGATTTGCCAGCAAAACAGAAAGAGCAGCATGGGTTTGTAGAACCATTGTGCTTTTTGCAAGGCAGCCCCGTTAAATCACAGCCACAATATAATGGAAACTATTCCACATGTACTTCAGCAACCCTATGGAAGGAGAACTTTGTGGGCTGTTGTAATCTAATCCTGCATTTCTCAGAAGTAGAGTAAGAGCCGGGCTCTGATTGCAGTGCACATAGTGTGTCCATAAGTGAATACCCTTTTCTTAAAGCTTCGACACGGTACGGTGTGTATTTTACATACATGCATTCACTTTTAATGCAGTTTTTCAAGTATGTGTTTTGGGGTGAGGCTCTCAGAAGAAACCTCAGTCCCTCTTCTACCACAAACTACGGAGACGTGTCAATCATTTCTACGTGTCTCTACATCCTGTTTACACAGCATCAGAACGCGCTGCTCCAGAAGTCCTGACCTCAGTAATCCAGAAGAACAAAACAGCTCATGAAAGGAATTCAGCATTGCCCTTCAGGGTGGAATTAAGCTTTAGCAGGATGTTAACGGCAACCCTGCAACCCTTTCCTTACCAGTCAGAGAAGCAGCACCTGGAGGATGGGGCAGCGCGCTCTCATGTTCCTCCTGGCCATCGAGGTGGCACCTAAAAATGACAGCAGAGGACATAAAGCAGTGCTCAGCCGAGCTGTGCTGCCGTTCTGGAGGCACAGGCAGATCTATTCATGAACTCACACAGAGGACTGAACATTGATGGCAAGATGCCTGTAGTCAGTGGGAACCTGTCCGGAGCGTTACTTTGTGACTTTTGGTGTGTAGCATAGATGTTCCTTGGATAAATATGTTGGTGGAAGTTTAGCAACTGTAACAAATACAACCACCAGTAATCCTTCTTCAGGCAGATGAGCAGCAATGCTTCTGCAGAAGGAGGTCTGTGTGAGGTTGGAGAGGTACTTTTTTTCTGATTCTTCACTAATTTGGACGGAGTAGCAAAAGCATAACGCAGACAGAGGTGCCTGAGAGGTGGCTGCACGGTCCGTGTCTCACCCGGAGCACCAAAACTCAGCGGCCGTTTGCTCTGCAAAGACACAAATGATGCCGTGGTGGAGCAGATGAGACAGCAGCAGCACTGACTGCCAGCTGTGTGCTGCGCGTCCCACCCTCTGACCTCAGCGTAAAGGGACTGTAAAGCTGGACAGAGCCAAGGTGCCAGGGGGCTTTAGGCTGTACTGGGGCAAACTGAGGGCTGGCAGAGAACCTCTGACCCGGCGGGTTTTGCTGGTAGGAGGGATGGCGTTGGCAGATACCAACGGTGAGTAACACTGAGAAAGGGGAAGGAGACCACGGGCCTGCAGTGCCGCCCTGAGATGGGTTTCCTCAAAGGTCCCAACTCTCAACTCTGTGCCAGAAACTTCCTTTGGATCAGAGGGCTCACATTTAACTTCACGTAACACCGACTGCATAAAGCCATAATCATTTAGCAATAATTAAGGCACCTTTTAAAATGCATCTGTAAGGTCTCACAGCTCTCGAGGCACGCAGCGATGCTTTAACCTCCCCTGGCAGCCTTTGGACAGGAGCACGCCGATTAAGCTTACCGCTGTTACAAACACCATTCAGCAAAACACGAGGAGCTGAAGTATCGGCGGAGGAACACCGCTCCTCGAGGCAGCGGGGAGTTTGTAGCGTCACCGGCGGCCGCCGGGGGGGAGGTGCGGGAGAGCGTTCGCCCCCTGATGCCAAATCTCAGCGGTGCCGTTCCTTCCTCTCGAAGGCGGCTGCGGCGGGGGAACGCTCCAGCCGAGCCGCGGGGGTCCGCGGGGCCCGGAGCTCCCAGCGCTGCGCAGAGCCGAGCCCGGAGCCCCGACCCCCCACACCCCCGCCGGCAGGAGGCCGGGCTGGGCTCACCGCTCCCGGCCTGGCCCCGAGGCAGCGCCCGCCGGGGCTCCGCTGGCGCAGGTAGGGGCAGCAGGACAGGTGTCGGCTCCGCTCCCAGCGCGGCTGGGCGGGGGGAAGGTGGGGAGGGGGAGTGCGGCGGTGCCGCGAGGGGCTTTGAAATTAGTGACAGTTGTTTGGAGTAATTACTGGCACGAAAGGGGCTGACGTGTTCCTTCCCGAGGACGAATCGCTAGCAGATTTATAAACGGCCGGACAGCCGCGGGGTGTCGGCGGCCAAATGCGCCGTTCCGACTTTCTGTCCGTCGCGACGTGACGGCGTTACCTGCAAGCAGCGGCGCCGGGTGCGCGGCTCCCTCGGACGAAGGGTCGTGCGGCCGCTTCTCAGAACGACGCGTTTCATTTCAGCGATCCGAAACCCGAGGGCAGAACCGAGAGCAGAACCGAGAGCTTCGGCTCAGCCCGGCGGCCCGGCTTTTCTTTGAAGCTGCGAAGCTTCGTCAACGGGAGCGGCCCGGCACGGCCGGCGCTCCGAACGCCGGCTTTGCTTCCCGTGCAGAGCCCCGCCGCTCCCCGCGCCGTGACGGCCGCGCCGCAGCGGTTCCCGCACGATGGGCGCCCCGTGCCGCCGTTGGCTGCGGCCGCTGCTCGCCGCCTGCCTGGCCGCCCGCCTGGCCGCCGTGTGCCCCCGCCTCTGCGCCTGCTACGGCCCCGCCGAGGTGCACTGCACCTTCCGCTACTTCACCGCCGTCCCTCCGCGCATCGCTCCGGACGTGGAGCGCATCAACCTGGGGTACGTTCGGGTCGGGGCTGTACTTGTGAGCCGTTATCGTTCAGCGCTTTGCGAAGTAATAACTGAGAGCTCCCAGCTGTAGGGCTAGAAACTGACCCAGGCGGGGAATGAAACTTCGCTGAATAGTCTGCATTATTCAGAGGCGGCTGCAATGAGAGCTATCGAGGTGAGACCCTGCAGGGCTGCGGCTCCGCGGCGGTCGGGGCAGCACAAGGAGGCAGCGCCCTCAGCGTGGGTCGTCCTCACGCTGCAGAGGAAGCCTCGTCCAGGTCTTCTCCATGACAGTACGATGTAAAAACGCAACGCTGTATTGCAGCTCCGTGCCATTACATGCACCCCTTGCCCTGGTACCCTGCAGCCCTAAACCGGCATTCTTGTCTGCGTGTTTCTGCAGTTATTTCCTATATCCACTTTGGATACAGCCTTCAGGAAGCCACCCTGGACAAGTTAAAAATTCTGTGCTAAGAAGAATGTATGACATACACAAAACTTCATCTTAGCTATCAGAAGTGCTGTCTCTCTTTACACGTTTCAGAGAGTTTTCTGTTGGTTGTGGTTTGTTTGCTTTGAAACGTGTGGCTGTCTGACTCAGCCAGCTCTGGGATGCTGTTTGTTCCAGGTACAACAGCTTGCTTACGCTGACTGACACGGACTTTGCCGGCCTGGAGAAACTGGAGTTACTGATGCTGCACAGCAATGAGATAAATGCAATCCCTGATAAGGTGTTCAGGGATTTACGATCACTACAGGTAAGGAAGAACGTCAGGGATAACCCAGCCTTAGCTACCATTATGACCTTTAAGCAATCAGACAGCAATACCAGTCTGTGGGAGCAGCCCAGCTGCCTCCAGCCTTTTGGATTCCTGTTCCTAATTGTATCCATGGGAAAGGTAAGGACACCCAACAGGCACCACGCTCATGGGAAATGCCTTTCCTTCCCAGGTGGGCATGCAGGTACAGTGTAAAGAGAGCGATGAACACGCTGGCAGATCTCTGTCATAATATCTTAACTGGCAGATGCAATTGAGACTTCCTTCGATGTAAGGAAGGCTGCAGAGCTCCAAGTACTGCATCTGCAGTCTTTAACTAATTTGTCACAGCCAGTATAGCATCCATCTATTTAGTATCTGTATTTGCCATCTACATAGTCATACATACAGAAGTAACTGAACGATTATGTATGACCAACCATTCCCAACCAATTCCATGTCAAGTTAACAGTTACTCTCTGGTTAAATTTCAATCCAGAACTGTTGTTAATTATTACAGAGAAGTAATACCATCATAGCCATGATCATCTGTGACCACGATAAGCTGGAAGTGCTCAGAAAACACAGCCCTGACTCGATTGCTTTAGAGTATGACAGGTGAGGAGGGAGACACAGAAAGCAGCTAATGGGTGAGCGTGCACAGCTCCAGGTTCCATCAACCCTCGTGAAAGCCACTCCTGTGCCTGAGAGCTCAGCTGTTACCTCCTCACAAACACAAATAATTCCTCCTATGCTTTCTTCCCATCCATTTGCCCTGCTGGTCTGTTGCAATGTTTCACACAGTAACCACCAATCAGAACGGCCCGGGAGCCTTACAGCAATATAACGTTGCTTTTTCATCAACAGGTCTTAAAAATGAGTTACAACAAGGTCAGTGTACTTCGGCAAGATGCTTTCTATGGTCTGAAGAGCTTGGTCCGGTTGCACATGGACCACAATGAAATTGAATTTGTAAATCCCAACGCTTTCTATGGCCTCACATCACTGAGGTTGGTCCACTTGGAAGGAAATCTACTGAAGCAGCTCCATCCGGATACTTTTGTCACCTTGAGCTACCTCCAAATATTTAAAGCATCCTCCATAAGGCACGTACACCTGTCTGACAACGCGCTGACCTCGCTACCACGAGAAATGCTTTCCTACATGTCTGAGCTGGAGAGCATTTACCTTCATGGAAACCCGTGGTCCTGTGACTGCGATCTACAGTGGTTTGCGGAATGGGCAAAACAGAGGCCAGGTGAGCTGAAGACTTTGCCTGTTCTTTTTAATCACCTGACAGAACCTTGTTCTTCCCGATACCACCGCCCTTTATTTATCGACATACACTCCTAGGGAAGACAGGAAATGCAACTGCATCTGACATGTCTCTAACTGTTCTAATGTTGATGATCAAACTGCTCACACCATCTATATAACACATCCAATACACCTCTGAAAGACTGATACTGTTTGTCCCACACCCCTGGAATATCATGGCAAATTAATAGATGTAAAGCAGAAGCAGCTATGTGAAACTTGTCACTCTTTCACAGCCTGCCAATGACCCATTTGTGAACAGCAGGCCATTACAGCACGCCTGCGTGAATCTCACATTCCCTTCTGCACTTCTTATTTTTTCCCCCTCTACTTAAAATGTTACTCCCCAGCATCCGTTTTGTTTGCTCGTTTAACTCCTCAGAGTCCTAGTCCTCATACTAAAGATTGTATCACAAATGCTGTGTTTTTCTTTCCTTCAGATGTCATAAAGTGCAAAAAAGACCGAAGTTCTGGTGCCCAGCAATGCCCAGTCTGTGCCAGCCCCAGGAACTGCAAAGGGAAGAACTTTGTGGGTATTCCTCCTGCAGCTCTAACCTGCACTAAGCCAGTCATACATCACACCCTGAAACTCAAAAACCTCACAGTGCCAGAGGATGGGGATCTCGGCTCTGTATCTGCCAAGGACTTCCTAGCTCCCATAGGATCCGTGGTTTTGAACATGACTGACCAAGGAGGAAATCGAGGTAACTTGGTTTGCAACATCCAGAAACCAAAAGAAATGTCTCCAATCTCCTTGCACAAAGAGGACAATGTCACAGTACTCAGAACACCATTCTCATCATTTCTGGTGTGTGAGATCGCTTACGGACACATTCAGCAGCTGTGGAGCATACTGGCCCTGTACAGTAATTCTCCCCTCAAACTCGAAAGGAGCGCCCTCACAACTGAAACACCTTTCATCACTTACCGATATAAGCAAATCTACTCTGAAAAAGACGAACTTTTTACCAATGTGGAGGCTGAACTCAGAGCTGAACCGTCGTGGCTAATGCAAAACAAAGTGGCACTGCAGCTTGACAGGACAGCAACCACACTTAGCACACTGCACATCCAGTACTTCACTGATGCTCAGATTATTTTGCCCGCTGTTGACCAAAAGAAAGTGGGCAATAACTGGACAGTGATCTCCAGGGCCAACAAAACACAAACAGAGCACACTGTTCTAGTCGGGGGGACCGTACAACTGGACTGCCAAGCAATCGGGGAGCCAGCTCCTGCAATAGAGTGGATATTGGCCGACGGGAGCAAAGTCAGAGCCCCTTATGTCAGCGAGGATGGCAGAATTATAGTAGTAAAATCTGGGACGTTCACGCTACGCACAGCGGATACGTTTGACACTGGGCTCTACCACTGCATAGGCACAAATTATAATGATGCAGATATCCTCACGTTTAGAATCACTGTGGTTGATCCTTACGTGGAACACAGCAGTGTAAATGGGGCCCAACTTTCCGCAGCGGTTGGCAGCATTCTGGACCTCCCCTGCACCTCCACCGCTGTTCCAGACGCTGCCGTTAGTTGGGTGCTACCCGAGCGCGTGGTTCTTCACCATTCTGTACGAAACAGACATATTTTTGACAACGGTACCTTAAGAATACAGGGGGTAACAGAGCGAGACAGCGGCTACTTTAGATGCGTTGCAGCCAGCCAGTACGGCGTCGATCTTTTGGTTTTCCAAGTGCTGGTTAGAAAGGACAAAAGCACCCCACAGGAAGTGCCCATAGCTGCGGGAGAGTGGGAAGAGAGCGATGCCTCTGGCGATGCCATGCCGCCCTCAGCTAGAGGAAAGCTGAACTCCTCAGCTGCCCTGCTGAGCTGGATGGATCAGGAGCCCTCTGCCCCAGCACGCAGACAGCAGGGCACACACAGCGCCCGGACAGGCAGCGGCCGCAGGAGGATGATGTCCCGTCAGCACAGGGGCAAAGCCAGCAGGAGGCTCAGGGGGCACCGAAGGCACTTTGGCTCCTCGGCCAAGAGAGCCAACCCCCAGCGCTGGGCGGCCTTCCTGGAAAAAGCAAAGAGGAACCCACCCGGGATAGAAAAACAAGAGGTGGAAACAAACCTGCCAGTTCAGCTCCACGAGTTCTCAACGGTGCCTGCGGATGAGGAGGTAACGTCCGGTGCTGCCATCTCTCCAGAACAAGAGTTCATGATAGCAGAAACAGAGAGGGCCACCATGTCTTCCCTGGGGAGCACAGCAGGAAGCACAACCCCTGTGGGGGCCGGGACCCCCCCGCCCGCTCCCTTCCCACAGCCCATCCCATCTGCCAGCCCCACGCCAGCAGATCTAAACCCTACGGCCACAACCTCAGACTCATGGGAAAGACCCCATTTAAGTCGGTCGTCAGCAAATGGTGGGAAACAATCGACGGCAGCAGAGGGAGCGGGCAGAACATCCACGCTCAGCAGTGCTCAGCAAAGGCCAGCGTCTCCTGGAGAGCGTAACAGTGGGCGTTTAGAGGCTGTATCTGCGACAACCATGGGGAATGTGACAGCCAGCAGCACACCTACGACTTCCCAAAACGCAGTGGGTGAGATGCATGGTTTTACAGAGCTTACCGATGAGATTTCCACCCAAACAGGTCAGGCATCTGCAGCAACAGTCAGTGAGCCAAACCCTCAGTTCGGTCACGTTCACTTCCACAGTGCTCCGGAAGCCGTAACTCCTGCACTACCACCGGGCCCAAACATCGTTACTCATCAGCACACTCACACCATTTGGGATGTGACAACTCACACACCTCGGGCCCAGCAGCAATACGGGAGAAGGAGGAAAATTTCTGGTAGGAGAAAAATGGTCAGGCCAGGACGTCTTCTGAGAATGAGAGAGCACAGGCACAATCTGGGGAAGCAAGGCTCTGCTGGAGGGCAAACAGCTACTGCTCCAGCTGTCCTGCTGAGTTCGACACACAGCCCAAACTTACCTGCCATAAGCAACTCACACAGCAGCATCGACCCGCTCAGACCAGAAGCGCCTCTGTCTTCTCCCTCTACTACAAATATGCCCTCAGAGCACCCAGCAGGCACAGCTCTGAGCACAGCATTCCGCACGGAAGAGAACGGTGTCCCCACTGCCAGGCAAGGAGCCGCTTCCACAGCGGTGCCCGTTGGTACTGAAAGCACCGGAGACGCTGTGCAGCAGGAAGCAGAGAGCAGAGCTCCACGTCACAGCAGCACTTACAGAGCACAGCCTGTTAGCAGCAGACTGACAACGACTGCAACCTGCACAGCTCACACTGCAGAAATCACACTCATGATGAGCACAAGGACCGCGTCTGCTCCCCAGTCTGTCTTCTCCAGATCCTCAACCAAAGACACCCTGGGATGGAAAATTACAAGAGCATTTCTCTTTGGAAATGACACACAAAAGGAGGTGCTGAGGACAGATGCATTTCCACCAACAGAGGTATCAGCCTTGCTTCCTAAAACTACAGCAGCAGCACCAAGGCCCCATGTGTCTCCTCTGCCCTTCACACCCATCTCAGCAGGCGTCCATCACAGTGGTGGATTCCCATCTTTAGGCAAACCCACTGACAGCAGCAGTACGTCAGAGAAGCCCCCTGACGGCAGCCCTGCAGCGAGCACAGCTGGAGGAATGGGCAGAGAGAGTCCAAAGCCAACAACCACAGCTTCTACAGCTCCTCAACGTGACACCAAAATGATCACAAGTAAAGTGTTCAGAAAGGGAAGAAGGAGAGGCCAGAGGAGGAGGCGGCCCCCTAAAACGGCTCCTTCACAAAGCTCAGCCACGGGCACCCGCACTACAGCAGACACAGCCTCAGCCACCACAGCCACAGTCAGCCCACCCGCTGTGCCCACAAGGCACGCACCTGCAGCAATGGTGTCCGACAGCCCGCCTGCAGACTGGGTCACAGCTCTATGGACTCTCACCCCACCAGGCACAGCACAGCATGGGCCCACAGCAGCCCTGCAGACAGCAGCGGCCCCCAGCATGGGGGTGAGCACCCCCCCTGTGTCACTGCTGCCCCGCAGCCCTCGGCCACAAACCCCCACTGCAATGACCCCAACCCCACCGCTGCCCTCAGAGCCCCTCGGTGCCACACGTGTGCATCCTGCTGCAGTCAGTGCTGCAGCGCACTCAGAACCCACTCAGCAACTCAAAGCCTTCATCCCAGTGGCTGAGTGGCCTCACCTGGGGACAGACGAGGAGGCCACGCGAGGCGGCCCCGTGGCACAGCACATGGACCCGGGCAGCACAGAGCTGAGCAGCAGAGCTCTGGGCACTGCAGCTCCCCAAGCCCAGCATCCCACCCCAGCACTGCCCATGGGGGGAATCGGTGCTGGGCTGCCATCTGTGGAATGGGGAGGCAAAACCTTTACAGTTGACACACCAACCATGCCGACACCGCGGCAGGTGGCTGCTCCACATGCACACCTGGGGGGCAGCTCTGCCTACAGCTGGGCTGGCCAGAGACAGCGTCACGAAACCACCACCAGCATCCCTCTGTCCTTGTCCTCTTTAAGCAGAAACTACTTCACAAAGCCCAGAATAATTGGAGGAAAATTAGCTGCCTTCACCGTGCTGGCCAACTCAGATGCTTTCATTCCATGTGAAGCTACAGGCAACCCCCAGCCAACAATAGAGTGGACCAAGATGTCCCCAGGTAAGCTCAGCAGCAGCTCTGGTCCCATGGTCTGGCAGGCGGTTGGCATGCTGCAGTCAGTAGTGCTTGTCTAGGAGTACTGTGAAGGACCAGCTATGGCACAAACTAAGAAACAGTGAGAAAAATGACATCCCAGCACGTTTGCTGGAGTGTCTTAATATTGACTACAAAACAGTTGCTAAGGGAAATTTTAAATATGTGCATATGTAAACAATAACTCCGAGCTTATTGTGAGAAGATTAAAGCTCTTCTTGCCTGTTACCTGCTGCTTCAGAACGATCAGACAAATGAACATCTATCATAACGAACCATGAAATCAAGTTACTGCCATAGCAAAACAGTCATGAATTTGCAGCGCTTGCACACAGCTGAGCCAAAGTACTTCTGGCTACCCAAAGCCTTACCTGCTATACCCAAGCCTTGTCTCTACTGAGGAACACAGTTTTGGTTTTCTTTTGAAGCTTTTCCATTGCATGTACAAGATTTATTATTTCTCCCCTTCCTACCACCACTGTCTTGGGTATTAGGGCAGAGTAGACCAGGATAAGGAAAATGTATACGGGTGCAGAGCAAAATGAAGTGGGATGGAGAGGTCTGACACTGCGCTGTTGTCCCTCCCTCCTGCAGACACCGATGCCCCAGCAAGTGGCAGCAGGTGGATGGTGCTGCCCAACGGCACGCTCGCCATCGCACAGGCAGCCCTGCAGGACGGTGGGCAGTATCGCTGCACCGCCACCAACGTGCTGGGCACAGCACGGCTCCTGGCCACGCTGGCCGTGGTGGCCTACCCACCTCGCATTGCCGGCAGCACACGGCTCCTCACTGCCCATGCCGGGATGCCCGTGGCCATGAGGTGTCCGGCCGAGGGCAGACCTCCTCCCTCCATCTCGTGGGTTCTGGCCAATGGAACGCACGTCTCCAGCTCTTCCCAGGGAAATCAGAAAGTTCTCGTGCGGCCGGATGGCACCTTAACGATCAAGGACGTCACAGTTTACGACAGGGGCCTCTACACGTGCACGGCCACAAACCCAGCAGGCACCGACGTGCTGACTGTCAAGCTGCAGGTCATCGCAGCACCTCCCATCATCCTGGAGGAAAAGAGACAGCAGATCGCAGCTACAGCGGGGCAAGACCTGAACCTCCCTTGCACTGCAGAAGGGAATCCTCAGCCCCACGTCCACTGGGTCCTCTCCAAAGGGACGGCGGTGAAGCCCCTGCAGTTTGTGAACACCAGGGTGCTGCTGCTCCCCAACGGCACCCTGCGGCTCAGCAGCATTGTGCCTGCTGACAGCGGGAACTACGAGTGCATCGCCACGAGCTCGACAGGCTCAGAGCGCCGGGTGGTGATCCTCACCGTGCAGCACCGGGACACACTGCCAAGGATAGCTGCTGCCTCCCAGGGCATGACTCAGCTCAGTTTTGGGGATAAACTGCTGCTGAACTGCACGGCCACAGGGGAGCCCCAGCCCAGGATAATGTGGAGGCTGCCATCCAAGGCGGTTGTAGACCAGTGGCACAGGTAGGAGCCTGTTTTCTTCCCCAGCTCTTGGAAAATTCACACGCTGGCATCTCCAGTGCAGATGCAAGGGAGTGGAACATCACTGGATTATGAGCTAAATTCACTTCTGAACACCACTCTGTAGTACCAACAGCAGCAATCTCCTAGCTGAAATCATGGCAGAGTGAATGGCAGCACATTCTGGCACCAGTGATGTCCTCAGCCCCTGCTGCCTGCAGGCTCGAGCTGAACGCAGGGACATCAGGAAGACAGGTGCTTAAAGCTGAGGTGCACTAGCAAGGATGTAAGGAAATACTGTGCAAATCAGCTCCAGCTCGTTGTAGGCATTTAGTGACACCTGAAGGACACAGCCCCGTTATCTGTTTCTTTCATCTGCACTGTAGACACCCAGATTTGATTTACCCACCATTCACATCCCAATGCTGGGGGAAAAGAGCCTTGGTATTTTCAGTAAGGGAAAGAAGTCTAGGAAAACAGAAGGGCTGAAACATGAATGTAGTGCCTTCAAATATTTGCTTAAACTAGCCAGGTATCTAATATAGAATATATATCATGAGGAATTTTTAATTTATGAGATAGAACTTTAAATTGGGAAATCAAGGAGAAAAGCTCACTCTGTACTTAATGAGTGAATACTGTAAGCCAATTCCAGCACTCGGTATTCACCTTCAGCGCTTTGTTCCATAATTCCTTTCCTCTTTCTCCCCCCACAACAGAATGGGAAGTCGAATCCACGTGTACCCCAATGGATCCCTGGTTATCGAGGCAGTTACTGAAAAGGATGCGGGGGACTATTTGTGTGTCGCAAGAAACAAAATCGGAGATGATCTGATACTGATGAAAGTCAGCATCACAATGAAACCAGCCAAGATTGACCAGAAACAGTATTTCAAGAAACTGGTGCCCTATGGAAAAGACTTCCAGGTGGACTGTAAGGCCTCTGGGTCACCTGCACCAGAAATATCCTGGAGTTTGCCGGACGGGACGGTGATCAACAACGCGATGCTGGCAGATGACAGCGGACACAGGGCTCGCAGATACGTCCTCTTTGACAACGGAACGCTGTATCTCAACAGAGCTGGAGTAACAGAGGAGGGAGACTACACCTGCTATGCCCAGAACACTCTGGGGAGAGATGAAATGAAAATACACGTCACAGTCGTCACAGCAGCCCCTCAGATAAAGCACAGTTACAAGACGTACGTTAAAGTGAAAGCCGGGGACATGGCGCTGTTGGACTGTGAAGCTGCTGGGGAACCTAAACCAAAAATATTCTGGTTGCTGCCTTCCAGTGACATTATCTCCTCTTCCACAGACAGGCACCTCCTGCACGTTAACGGCTCCCTGTCAGTCCGCCGAGCCAAACTGCTGGATGCTGGGGAGCACATGTGTGTGGCTCGTAATGCTGGAGGGGATGACACAAAATTGTACAAACTGGATGTTGACGCTAAACCACCTATCATAAATGGTTTGTACACGAACAAAACTATCATCAAAGTGACAGCGGTGAGGCACTCGAAGAAACAAATTGACTGCAGGGCAGAAGGGACGCCTCCCCCCCAGATCATGTGGATCATGCCCGATAACATTTTCCTGACAGCCCCGTACTACGGCAGCAGGATCGTCATACACAAAAACGGGACGCTGGAGATCCGGAACCTAAGGCCTTCCGACACCGCAGACTTCATCTGCGTGGCACGGAACGACTGGGGAGAGAGCGTGCTGGTGGTGCGGCTGGAGGTACTGGAAATGCTAAGGCGACCCATGTTTAAAAATCCATTCAATGAAAAAATAATAGCAAAACCTGGAAAAACAATCACACTGAACTGCTCTGTGGATGGAAACCCTCCACCTGAAGTAAGCTGGATGCTGCCCAACGGTACGTGGCTCTCCAAGGGCACCGGGACGTCCGAGTTCCTCCCAGGAAGCAATGGAACCCTCAGCATCCGCAATCCCAGCAGGGACAAAGCAGGGAAGTATCGCTGTGCAGCTAAGAACCAAGTCGGCTATATTGAAAAGCTGATCGTCCTCGAAGTCGCTCAGAAGCCCACCATCCTCACTCACCCCAAGGGTCCAATGAGGGGCATCAGCGGGGAATCGTTATCGCTTCACTGCCTGTCTGACGGCAGCCCCAAACCCAGCACGGCGTGGACTCTTCCAGGTGGCCATGTGCTGGACCGACCTCAGATCAACAGCAGACACATCCTGCTGGAAAATGGCACGCTGGTTATACGAGCAGCTACCATTCACGACAGAGGGAATTACGTGTGTAGGGCCCATAACCCTGCCGGAGATTTCTCTATAACCATTCCTGTCACCATCGTAGCCTATCCTCCAAGGATCACAAACAGACCCCCACAGACCATACATACGATGCCTGGTGCAGCAGTTCAGCTCAGCTGCACGGCGCTGGGAATACCAAGGCCAGAAATTACATGGGAATTACCTGACCACTCCATACTTTCTACAGGGAACCATGGCCGAGCATCTGGCAGTGAGCTGCTGCATCCCCAGGGGACACTGCGCATCCAGAACCCCCAGCCATCAGATTCTGGAACGTACAAGTGCACAGCAAGGAACCATCTTGGCAGTGATTTCACAGTAACATACATTCATGTCATTTGAAATAAGAAATACAGAATGAATGATTGGTAGCAAAGTCTACAGCTGGACTGAGTTTATTCTTGGACAAAGTTTAATCAAAGGCAGCCAGAGGCACATAAGTGCCTAAATACATTTACAGGATTCAGTCTGCAATGATCACACAAAAAAGAAAAAGGACTTGGGGAAAATTCGATCTAGCATTACTATCCAGCATTGGCTCAGTGATCGAAGGGACCTAAATAAAACTGAACTTGGGGCACTTTTGCCCTGCCAGCAAACTTGGAATATTACATGAAATTACTTGCTAGAAATATACCTAGAGAACTTCTGTACAGGATTGATGCTTTCATATTAGATCAATAGTGCTCACCTTGCGTGGCCATCAGAAGCGTGGATCTAAAAGCAAGAGTGTCCAAGTACCAAAGAGCCCATCTTACTGCGATGCAGATTACCTTCTTAACATGTTAGATTATTTGGTACATTTATTTAAATAAACCTTCTCTGGTGAAACAAGCAGTGAAGACTGATTCACAGTCTTGTGCAGATCGTTAGGGGGATGCACGCAGAAGAATTTGGGCTTTAGTCCAGGTTGGCATCGTTTTCCAATTGTCACAAAAGCACTTTTAAAGATTTCTCACAATGACATCAGTCTGCATGTCAACTGAGCATTTTGCTTTCTCAGTGCACTGGGTAGGTCTAAGGAGAGTCCTTTTGCCTTCAGAACAGATGGAAATGGCTACACACACATTCTGCACAACCGAATGGTGAGCTGGACCGGTCAAATAACTATCAATCAGTAACTACAGCTCCGAGCGTCTCACTCACATTCCGCCTAAGAGCGTTACCACCAGGACAGAAGGCCCAGGAGAGCCCTTCCCCTAAACTCACCAACTGGGGACACACGTGTGCCACGGAGGGGACCACACTGCCCTGCAGCAGCTGTAGAGCAGAGCAGGGACTGCCACTGGTGAGAGCACTCCCTTATCATTACAGGAGGCTGACAGACATGTGGGGAGCTCAGGGTCAACATCCCCCACCTCACCAAGTGTAGCTCTTCACATCCTTTAAAATAACAACAGAGAAGTTCAAGAACGGTAACGTACCTCCTCTGGGACAGAACATCCATCGCTCCTAAGAGCGGTCCGCAGTGAAACTCCTCAGTGCTACGCAGCATCCCAACCTCCGCAGTAACATCCCTCAGCAGCAGCTGATCGACACACACAGTTCTCACGAGTGAGAAAGTACACAAATGCCAAGAGCTAATGCAGGTTCTGTCATCTCATTTAACCACGTTATGATCGAGCTGGGGATTTATTTTACTTGTTCACTTAAGACTTCATACTCAGCTGGGGTAGCCCTTGTGCTGGCACGACCATTTCTGAACATGAGCTGCACGAGGTTTGCTGTGTGCTTCCTTGCACAGATGGATGGAGTGGCCACACAGGCTGGGTTACACCAATCTCACCTGTCAGCATCTGTGACAGCTTTAGCTACTAAGAAGAACAGTGCACTTCCACCAGGGATAAGTGAACCCCTGTACAGAAACTGAAATGATTTTTATGCTAGTTAGACTTATCTGATTACCTTAAAAGACAGTCAGAATCTACAGAACGTTAACTTTTTTATATGATTAAATCTTATAAATGGGATAACATAAGGCAAATACAACAGCTTACAGCTTGAACAACTCCTGCTGTTGTAGACAGTACAGAAGTTATGATTGGCACAAAGTTCTTAACTTCCTGGCCAACTCCAAAAAAAAGGAGAACACCATGGTATTATTTGTAGAGCTTCTGAGCAGATCTCATTTCTGCAGTTAATCTCGATTCACACAGAACCAACGTTACAGCACTGAAGCTCGGCCAGGAAAGAAGCATCTAACCCAGAACTCTGAACAGTTAACACACACGGTCAGTAAAAGACACGCAGACCACAGTGTGTGATGGGCGGCAGCTCCAGGGGGGCAGAAAGGACTTTTTCACCCTTTGTGAATCCCCCTGTGGGGTTTCCTCACTGAACCACCGAGAGCCAAGCAGAGCCCTCCTGCCGGCCCCACAGCACCTGCCCAGCCCTGCTCACCGCCCGCCGCGCTCCTCCCAGGGATCGCCAGCAGTGATGTTAAAGAGACCACATATGGAGAAATGCTGCTACTTTCAGTCGGTTTATTAACATTACATTGTGGCTTTTAATATAAACTTTAAGAAGTTCTCATACAAGCAATAAACCCACTTCAGCACCTTCTTACCACAATGAGAGCGAGAGAGAATTGGTACTTTAAACAAAGAACTTTATAAAGTGCATATGAAAATCACAGTCAAATAAACACAATTCAAATCAATGCTCGCTCTGCCAGCAAACAAAGAGGTGAACACCTTAACCAACAAACCAACTGCTATGCCCAGGTCAGGGGTGCCTTTAAGTTCAGCACTTTGGTCCAATGCAGTTCTTTAAAATAATAATAATAATAACAACAAAGGAATGTTTCCCACGAATAACCAAACAAACCCAGCACTCTTTGTCCTCTTCAAAAGGAGCGGGACCTAAAAAGCACCACATTCATAAAATTTGCAATAGCATTTCTCAGATAGGTCCACAAGTCCTCACATTTAAATCCAATTAAAAGCAAAGAAACTCAACCCCCCCCAGAGCCACCTCATCACATACTCACAGCAACTGCAGCACGGAAAATCATTAACGAAACACTAAGAGAAGGAAATGAAGGTTTGCTGTCTAGCAGTAAGTAGTGCATTGCATTTCGGATGTTCTGTTCTTCAGTGCAAGCGGAACGCTCCGCCTCCTTCCCACCTTTTGACTCAGAAGTGTGAAGGATGCCCATACTGGTTCACTCCCTGCGGTTGGTTACCTGGTGACAAAGCAAAGGGAACGTGCCAGACAGAACGCAGAGCACCGCCGTTGTTTTGCAGAGCGGCAGCAAAGCGCCCTCAGTCGCTCCCATGCGCAGCAGCTGAGGTGAGCGGTGGGGCAGCGGTGTGGGGCAGCCGGCCCTCCTGCCACGGCCCCCTGCGACCCACACATCCAGGCGTGTGCCGGCAGCAGCGCGGTGCTGCGACACGGCTGCTGGGTGCGGGGCCTGCTGCCAGCCATTCACTGCTCCCACGTGGCACACGACCCGCACATCCCCCCATGCACACACACACACAGCTGCACTCACTGGAGAGCTGCTTCTGCAGCTGCCGGACCAGCGCCGCCGTCTGCTGCTGCTGCTGCGTCTGCTGCAGGCCCTGCCTGGGGAACTGCTGCGGAAAGGACAGGGGGCAGAAATCACAGCATGAGTGCAGGTTGGGTAACGCAGACAGCAACGCTCCCATCCCAGCCGAGCCCACCATTGGCTGCTGCAGCACACATCTCCCAGGGACGGCTCCCCGCCCTGAGCCCAGCAGAAAGCGTGACCGGAGAGCAGCCGGCAGAGCAGGGAAGGATGGTGAGAGAGGCAGAGCTGCCCAGCAGCAGGTCCTGAGCATGTTACAGCAGAGTGAGGACACATGAAACACGCTCAGAACTCCCAGGACATGCTTTCTTCATGCCCTGACGTTTCACACGTCTCCAGTGCCACTACAGGTGTCACAGTGTGTGCTGTCGGTCTCTGCCTTTTACAAAAGCCCATCCTTCCCACCCCTGCAGAGCCCGGTGTTATCCTGCACATTGCTTTCAGAAGCTTTGCTGTCTGTCTTGCTCAAAGCCACAGATAACCAGAACTGCTCATCAAAACTAACGTCCTTTTGCCATTTGTAAACCCCAACATGTAGCTGATGCATGGCAGTCAAAAGAAACTTCTAGAAAGATGTTTCCCTCGGGGCAACGGCACTTCAGATGACACGAAGGATAAGCACAGAGAGCTGCTCCTGTGCTGCAGGGTCATGGCTGCACTGCAGTGGAACAGGAGAGTGCTCAGCCCGTGCCACCAGCAAACCTCACTCTGATCTGAGTGCAGCCCACGGGAGCAAAGCAAACCCTCCCAGAGCACGCCGTTACGTGAGACAGAATCAGCCACTAAGAGCTTCCAAAGAAATCTGCTGCTGCTGAACTAAACTATGCCTTCCATCATTTTGAAAACACCCTTGGTGTAAATTCATGGACTTCCACAAATGTGCACGCTATCTATTCTGCATCAAAGCAGAATTCAGTCTCTAACTGGTACACTTGACAGCATGTATTATTCCCTAGCCGGACAACCCATGCAATCTACTTCCCCATGACACCAGGCAGGAGAACAAGCACTGCTCTGTTTTCAGTGCTTCTACCTGTCAGCCAGAAGAAAACTGCTCTCTACTAATAACTTGAACAGGTCAGCTACCTGTAGGTCAGATTAACAGAATCATTCAGGTTGGAAGACCTCTAAGATCATCAAATCCAACTGCAAACCCATCACTTAAGTACATATTTGTCCAACCAAGCTGCTAAATCACAATAGATAAAGACCATCTGAAGCAAAGGTGCCATTAGGATGGGTCCCTCTGGAGCTAGATGTGGTGCACAGCAGAGGTGCTTCCTCCCTCTGGAAGCACAGATGTCCCCTGCATGACGTGAAACCTGTGTGCCAGCTGCTTGGGGCTGCTGAGCACAGAAAGCTGATGGCACAGCTCTGACACCTCCCTGCTCCTGAGGGACTGCGATGCAGGAGGGACTGCTGTGCTGGCTGCTGAAGTCAAAACTGTCACCACTTACTGAACTACCTATTTACTGCAGGGCCTCTGAGCTCTCTTGGTCTGTTTTCAAAATCCCATTGCTTTTCTTCTCATTAGATCTGGTGAAAGGACACGTGCTTCTACTTACATGCTTTTTTTCTTTTAAATACAGCATCCATAGACTGCACAACACACCCACCCAGGCCGACAGCCTCATGTGCTGCCTGAAGTGCAGCGCAGTGCCACTCGGTGGCAGCACACACTGCACAGAGTCCACCCGTGTTTGTTACGGTGAAAAACTCGGCTTACCAAAGGGAGTTTCAGGCCTTTAGTAAGACTTCAGCTTTTTTTTTTTTCTCTTCCTGAAAACCAATTCTTTACTTAAAATATATTGTGTAATCCTCTGACCAGCAGCCTCTAGTAACTGCTGAGGTTAGTGAAACGCATTAACCACACACCAGGGCTTCCTGGGGATGTGAAACCCACACGGAGTGCTCTGCTGCTGCAGGAGTGGGCGCCTGGCAGAGCTGTGCCTCAGTGGCAACCCATCAGAGGCAGCCTGCTCGAGACGAGAATACCGAGAAAAGCTTAGAAATGGATGTAAATGATCTTTCAGTAGTGATCAGATAAAGGCCCCTTGTTTATCACTCCTCCCACACTTGCATGGCTGCCTTTTGGCTTCTCTGTCAAATTGCATTAATGCTTCTGGACTTGGCAGCTGGCAAATTCAGTATAGCTTGTATTTTCTCCATTTTTCCAAACCAGTCTTTTTCTAATTATCCTCAACCAACTTAAACATATCTGGAAAAAATGGCCATGTCCAGGAAACATGGACAACAGCACTGCAAATTCACTGTAAGCTTCACCCGCTCATCCCACGCCCCTGTGCCACGCTCACCATCCATCCCACTTACCAGGGGCTGCTGTGGCTGCACAGGCTGAAGATCAAGAGTCTGCTGCTGCTGCCCCTGCTGCATCTGAAAGAAGACAGGCCCTGAGACAGCAGCAAACTGTGTATACACTGCCTTGGGGAGAAGCCCTAAGACAGCACCACACCGGCTCATGGCCGATGTATGGGCTGGGGCCTGGGCTTGCACGCAGTGCAGGGCATGGGAGGTCCCAGGGGGTGTGAGCCTGCTGGTGCTCCAGCTCGGCACTGTCAGCTGCACTGAGCTGAAGACATTTGTAATATCCAAAATATATTCCGAAGCTTGTATATTTAATTTCTTCCATCGGAACACCTGGATGAAATGCACCACCATTTGTCAGGAATGGGCACAGGTAACCATTGCATTATGAAGAAAACATGTAAACACTTCCAAAGGGCCATGGAAGGACGCATGCACTCCCTGCAGTGAAGCACCTCCTGCCCTCGGGGCAGCCAGGTTCCTCACCTGGAAGAGTCTCTGCTGTCGGATCTCCTGCTGCCTCTGTCGCATTTGCTCCTGGGGCAGCTGCGCTGAACTCAAGGTTGGATGTGTACGTGCGGTTGATGCACTGTCCAGGCCTGCCCCTATCAACGAGTTTGGCTGCAGAGGCTGATGGGTCAACCTGGTTGAAAAATAATACAATAAGTAAAAGGTATTCTACTCCACTTAAAGACAGAGCAGAGACAGTCCAGGAGCACTACTAAAAGCTGCAACATCAGACTTCCGCAGATTCAAAACTGTAAGTTTTACAGGATGACTATTCTTCCAAATAGGAGTGTTTTGAGAAGTACCCAAACCAGAAGCTGCACCATCCTACTGCCCCGCAGCTGATGCAGGCAGTGCGTCCAACCATTTGACTCTTACTCTGTTAGGAAGAGCAGCGAGCCTCCACATTTCAAGCAAACATTCTACATAAGCATTAAAATGTTCTCTGACAAAAACATCCATAGTTAATTACATTTCCAGAGATTCAAAACTGATTATGAAGACTTTTTACTTCCTGAAATAATGGAAAAAAACACCAAGCATGAAACGCTTTGGACCTCTGGATCAAAGTCATGGTTAAACCCTGCAAGGTTACAGCTCTGAGAAGGGCAGAAGCTCACCGCTGAGCACCCGCCAGGGGCTGCATGTAGGCAGCTGCCTGCTGCTGAGCCACGCTGCCCGGCTGCCCCGGCCGCAGCCGCTCCATCAGCACGGGGCTGGAGTGGGCTGTGTATGCCCGCGGGGTGTAGCCAGGAGAGAGCACCACGCTGCTGGGCTGCTGCTGCTGCTGCAAAGGCATCGGGGTGCTGTACATCGTGTACCCGTGGGGCATGCTCTGCATGGAAAGCAGACAGAGAGGAGCTTCACCGTGGAGTTACATCAATCAGCGTCACTGTAAAAGAGGTCACATTACAGACTTGGCACTGAAGTATGCTCATCTTCTACCAGAACATCACTGGGGAGAAACGGGAAAGTTACAGCCATTTACAGCTGTAGCATGCAGTGAGCGCCCATGGCCGAGCACCACACAGCCCCAGAGCACGGGCATGATCCCAGGCAGCCTCCAGCATGGCCGGCCAGCCTGGAGGGGAAAGGGCTCCGTTTCACCTGTTGCTGTGCACTCACTCTGCGGAGCAGTGCAGTACCTGTGCTTGCTGAAGCCCTGGGTACTGCGGTAGCTGTGGCGTGGGTCGGACTTGCGGGGTGAAAAGAGCAGCGGGGTCCATCGGCTGACCCTGCAAGACACACATGGTCAGGCTGGCCCCATTCCTGACATGACCTCACCACTGTGCACAGCGGGAGCAGGGAGAGGATCTCCAGTTCCTCCAGAAGTGCCTGGCTCTGAGCTGCCTGCGGGGCAGGCGTAGGGCTGGCCCTGACCTCTGGCACAGGCACTTCTGCACCACTGCAGCGATGTAGCTACCTGCCAACAGGGTTGCTGCTGTTTAAAGGGCAGGTGCCCTTTAAAATGGAGTTTTGTAAAGAATTTCTCCTGCCTTAGGAGGATGAAAGTTCACATCACAGAGACTGACATTACCCCTTTTCCCCAGGAATGACTAAGCTGTGTGAAACATTAGCACCCAGCTCTAAGCAGCAGAGGGCCCAAAGCAGGGCTGCTCCCACTGCACGCCCTGCCCAGAGCAGGGCTGCAATGTCGGGCGAAATGGGAGAGCACAAGCCATGCTTGGATGGACGTGGTGTCAAGGAGTACTGAGGCTACTGTGACCAGAGAAACACAACACCCTCTGAAGAGGAAAAATACAGTGATGATGCAGTTATTGGGAATGTTTATAACAAAAACATTTTGTGTGTGCAAGTATATTTGCAGCCTTCTCCATGCAGCCACTGCACTGCTGAGCCACGAGGAGTGCCCAAAGCGTATCATTGCCATTGAAAGCAGAGTGCAGCCTGCGTGTTGGAAGGAATGACTTTGTGCAGAAGAGAAAAGAAAGTTCACAATCTCCAAGCAGTTACCATTATGTTGTCAAAGCCATCCTGAAGGGATACGGCAGAGCTACTGACATCCTGAAGGAAAAGGACAGGCAAGAAAATAGCAAACAATACAGAGAATACACATTCCTAGGCTCAGAGTGCTGGTGGAGCAGCACAGCATCCTCACAGTGCCCACCTGCCTGCACTCACAGCACATGATGCTGGGAACGATGGCAGAGTCCTTCCGGGTGTTCCATGACACTTATTAAGCCTCGGTATTTTTATAACATTTATGAAACATGAAACATGGAAAGGACTCCCTGACATCCACAAGAGCCTATTAACACTACACATAGTATGCAACATTTTTTGGACGAAGCATGGTCTTTGCAAAACCTGCACACAGCCCTTCCCGTAAAAGAGCTCAGCGCTGCAGATTGGGTTGGTGCACACTGTTGTCACAGATCCACCCTCCCCATGGGCTCAGGCTGAGCAGGGAGCTCCATCCTCCAGATGTAGAGAGATAAAATACTAAGAAACCTTCCCTACTGAAGCTAGGCCTAACAACCTCCATCACATAGTAGCAATGCTCACAAGTCATCTTGTTCCTCTCTATTTCCAAACACTCTGTACAGGCATACACACCACGTAGCATTCCCTGCCTTGACTCCAGGCAGTGCACCCCAGGACTCAGCTGTGCATGGTGTGGGGGCAGCGAGGCTGGGGCTGGACCTGGTGCATCTCCAGGTTGGAACTGGGCTTTGTGTACATCACAACAGAGAAACTGAAGAAGGGACGATAACGATGATGAGGGAGCTCTAATGAAACACCCAGCATGAGAGGAATCACAGGGTACCTGCTGAAAATTCTGCCTCCTTTGAGCAACCTAGGCACATCACAGAGTTTGAAGGCAAGAACTTAGCATAAGGACAGTGCAATATAGATGACCACAGAGATGGTAGGAATGGGTACAGAAGGGCTGTAAAAGTGAGCAGTTACTAGTTGTACCACCAACTGCTGTACACACACTGTTGTTTGTCTGGGATAGGAAAACCAATTTTCTTCTCCTTGGTTCTTACACCATCAATTCAGCACCAGCTTGGCTGTAACCACGTTCTGAAAACTAGCTCAAGCTCCAAAGGGAGCTGCACAGCAGGCACGTGTGGTTTGGCACATGCCAACAGTACTCTGCAAAGCATTAGGAGAAAATACCAGCTGCTTCTGGAGAACATGCACTCCCGTGTGCATGTGTATGGAAACAGCTTCTGTTGGACTCCCTGGAATTTTTGTAAGTAAGGAGTACTTGCTGCTGACTGGTAGCGTGGTGGTACACAGCACCGTGCCATCCCATCAGGAAAGCCACTGGTGAAACAACAGGAAACTGCTGTAACAGCAAATACCAGAAGCAAAATCTGATTTTAGGAAACACTGAAAATAGAAGGGGCTACGAGACCCAAGGGCAAAGGAAGTTTGACAGTGATGGTCCCACTTAGGCAATACTCAAGAAGTGACTATGACTGTAAATGTCAGCTGGCTCCCCACTCGGTAAGCCTATGCAGGGCAAGCAGCCCCAGCAGAAAGTAAAGGCACTGTGCTGCTCATCAGCCCTGCGGCTTTGGACAAACCTGCTGGAGAGACCGTGCCTGTGCTTGGTGCCTGAGGAGCCGCTGCTGCTGCTGCTCTTGCTGCAGGAGTTTCATCTGGAGCAACTGCTGCTGAGGTGTGACTGCGTGGAGGGCAGGGGGCTGCAGCACGGTGCCGGAGCGCCGCTGCAGCATGTTGGACAGGGCCTGCTTCGTGTTGGCTGGGACGAAGGAGCTCGTTGGATCCAGCCTGGAACCACCTGAAAGCCACCCAGAGCACAAACATTTGGCTGCATTCTGCGCAAAAGCTGTCAGTACAGATTGCTGCTAATTCATCAGCTTCCACTTGGCTAGCTCTACCACAATGATGGTAAGCTCATCTCCATAAAGGAAGGCAAGGAACTGGACCAAACCAGATTTCTGGATGGAAAAATTAAAAGGGCAGAAGAGCTTTGAAGACTACCACTTGCAAATGAGAATGGCAAGTAAAAAGGCTATGGGCTGCATCCTCTACATCACACAGAATGTTTGCTACTGAAAAACAAAATTTGCATGCCAGATCAAAAGCATGACAGGAACAGCTCATCATGTCAAGCCACGTTATCATGAGATGGCAATAATTAATGCATTCTGTGCTACTTGATAGAAAAATACAGACCTGTAGGTCAACAGGTTTACAAAGGTACATCTTATCTACTTTTTTCTTCCTGTTTTTTTTAATTATCTTTTCTTAATTTCCTAGACACTGTCTGGTATTTTCTGAGGACTTCTATGCATCTTAAATACAGATTTAGTTCTATGTGGAGCTTTAGAAAAAAAATACTTGACATTTATAACTGGAAGCAAACTTCTACTCCTCTGTGCATAACACCTGAGGAGAGCAGAACATCCATTTTTCAAAACACTTGCTACACACACACACAGGAACCTCTCAAATACATGGCTTAAATTGTCTGCACCCTGCCTGGAAGAAACAAAATAAATGTACAAAAAATTCAGCTCATCACAAATCCTGGAAAAAAAAGTCAGCCTGCTGATTATTTATTCCATCTAGTAGATGTTAAATCAGCCACCACGGTTCTTGGTCTGGATCAAATTAGAAATGAAATACCCCCAAGGTAATTTGTTCCTTCTAATCATCTTTCCCTTATTTAACTCCTCAATGAACTTTTACAGCTTTCTTAGAAGGAAAATCCATCAGCATCACAAAAAATGCACCACAAACCCATCAGCAGGTCATTCTTGCTTCTGTACCAAAAGAGTTCAACAGCTTAGCATAGACAGACCTACAACTGCTAATGAATGGAGAGCTCTTCTGGAAAACAGCTAACTGCAGGAATAAAACCAAGGGCATTGGTATCACAGCCTGCCTCAGAGTCAGGAACAAAACCCGGCTGCACTAAGTCAAATTCCACCATCCAGCAATAAAAAAACAGAGGTGAACTCAAAGCTCAGACATACCTGGAGGGAGGGGCTGGTTCTGCACGAAGAAGCCAGGCTGCTGCGGCTGCCCCATGATGGTGTAGCCCCACAGGGCAGACTGAGGATGCTGCATCATTTGTGAGGGAATGGGAGAGTAATTGGGAGGCACTCTGTATAAGTTGTTCTGTGGATATTCCTTAAAATATACAGTAAAAGCGAATGTTACTGACATTCATACCTTACTAACTCATAAATAATGCCAATTTTCCTACTAAATTATTAAGGGATAGAGACAGTTCCCATTGTCGTTTGCAATGATGTAAAAAACAGATTAAGTCTCAAGCTGCCCACAGGTAATTAACACTAACAACTTCACAGAGACACCATCCATTTCTATCTTATTAGCAAGCACCTTTGGCAGGCTACCATTCGGCGCAGCACAAGCATGGCCTATCTGTACTGTACTGTACGGTACCTGAGAGGGAACAACAGGAGGAACTTAACTGAGACACCAAAAAGGCCAGAAAACTATGTCCAGGTTACACTTATTGAAGACGCCACACAATGACAAATGTACGCTGTTATGCAGGTGGTGCTGGGCATGTCTTCCAACCCTTGCTCTGTTGTGATTTTCACTCACACCTCAAAAAAAACATGAAAATCAACAGGGCCAACACGGCAAGCAGCTCAGAACAAGCTACAGAGTAAAAAGGTGTAGCTGTGTGGAAAAGCCTCTTTCAAATTATTCTCTGTTTGAATGGGACCCGGGTTTGAGCCAACACGTTTGCTCTCAGAACATAATTTGAGCAGGAGGAATTTCAGAAAGTGAGAAAGAATGTATCTGCTGTACTTTTACACCAAATGAGAAAGCATGCATAGAACCTGAGCAATATGCAGTGAGCTGAGATCCAGCCTACCACCATTCACATAGCATGGAAGGTCCTATGCACGGTGCACTCCTCTACACAGATTGTATTTGATAGAAATCCACCCTCCTGCTGACCATTTCCATTCACTCCCTCTAATGGAACCCCTCCAGGTAGGGCACAACTTATGAATGCAGCGAAGGCAGCAAGGTGACGGGATGTTCCCAGCTCTGCACGGCGGCACCGAGCGCTTACATCAGCCTTAGAGCCTGACTTTGACTTCCTCTTCCTGCCCTTTGTCTTCTTCTCGTCATCTGTGGCATGCTTTCCCTGATCCTGATCTCCTGACTTCCTTTCTGGTTCCTGAGAGACAGGGGTGGTGGGCTCCTCCTCCTCCTCCTCCTCCGGAGGCAGAGGCAGGGGCTCGAGGTAGTAGCTCCGCGGCTTGGGTTTGGGGTGCGCGTGGTACAGGAGCAGATGCTGCTGCTCTTCGTATTTGATCACCTTCCTGTCGACACGAACTGTACCAAACCAGGCCCAGGAGAGAGGAGCAGGATTTTTATGACCTTCAAACAAATCCCAAGGGGACACCTTTTGTTTTGTTGACACCTGAAGACCCTGCATCAAAATAAAAGCAAAGTCAGCACTTGAGGGAAGCCGAACACCACAGCAAGCTACGTGCTTTTGTGCGTCACGACTTGAGTCACACAGTCCAGTGAGGGTCCTTTCCCCCCACAGAACACACCAAGTGCACACCGATGGGACTTCAGCCTCCACCCCGAGCTGCCACTGGATAAAAGCTGTTATATTTTTATAGTAACTTTTGCTTGCAGCCATGCTAAAAATCTCAAGTTCCACCTATCACGTTTAGGAGGAAAAGAGTTACTGCAGAATTACAAATTCCAGCTTTCTTCCTTACATAAATTCATCATAAAAAAACGCTGGCAAAAAATCCCTATCAGCACACCTTGTATTTTCCCTTTCTTTCCTCCACGTTTTGCAACCAGGAGCACCCCCTGCATCATCCTCCCAGCATGTAACAGGACAAAAGGTTTCCAGGTCAATCAAGCTCTCACACATAGGATTCTGCTGAAAAAGCAAATACTGTTGCGAGAGCTGCTGCTCTTCAGCTCCAAGAAAACGTAATGATTTTCCTTTTTGGTCAGTAAAGATGCTGGATTGCAAAATCAAGCTTCTGTCAACGCTCATGTGATGAGAAGTCACAAATCAACCGTGCACTGCGGATCGTTGGGTTCTCGTTTGTACAGGCTTTGGTGGCAGAATTATGGACAAATCAGAAAGTGATTTCTGTCTCAGAAACTCCTGAGCTTGTAGAGGTGGCATAAAGCTGTATCCATCCCAGAGGCACACAGATGAAGAGCTCTGACCTATCTGCCAGCTGTGGTGAGTTGTCAGGAGAGGACAGCAGCACCGTCAGCGCTGACACAGGATGGTGGTACTGCCACACATCGCACCACGATGCTGCAATCTGAAAGCCCCCCTCTAAAGCCACTCCTGGCTTCACACACTGCCCAAGAACCTTCATATGGATCACACAAACTAACACCCTGCACATGTATTGGAAACAGAATTACATTTGGCACCAAAACCCAGTCGGTTATTTGCAACTGATCTGAAAAGCAGTGTCCTGCAGACCTGGCACTGCACACTTCTGCATCACTGCTTGGTTAACACGGACTGTACTGCTGAGGCTGAAGCTTTAGTAATGACTGAATGCATTAGCAAGCTGCACTCCAGCAGAAGTACAATACTCTTTGGATACTGGATATAAATGCGTGTATTACACAAGCTGTACATGTTAGCTTGAATTTCCCTTGCATCAAAACATCACAAAAAAACAGAGATGAAGGTAAACTTTTACTCTTGCCTGTTTCTTATCAATGGAGTCAAACCCCGCAATTTTGTTGCCCTTGGTGTCAATCAAGGATCCCATTGGCTCACAGGTAATAATATCACATGTCTGCTTTGGCAAAGGGAGCAGCTGGCGAACCTTGTCAATGCTGTCTGACCGCTTGTCTCCCAGCTCCTTCTAAGGGATAAACAGAGCACTCAGTCAAACAGAAAGGTGGAAAAAAGGAAGAGAAACATTGCACTGCTTTCACTATTAGAAAATGCCCAATTTGGGGATGAATCATTTCCCTGTGCTTTTACTAAATTTAAACAAGTGTTTCTGCAGGCCTGTTTAGCTTGGTTTTAAGAGAATGAGTTACCTTGTTGGAGTAGCTCACACAACATATATAACACAAAGTAAATGCAAATTTAGCGTCTCAAACATGAACACATAGAAGCAATTAAGTCTCTTTCAGGGTTCTGCATGTAATGTAATGATAAGAAATATCTTAATTGTTTGTCTCCCTGGCCTCACATTCCTACTTTTTTATTTCCTCTCTTATTACTGATGCCACTTCATTCCCCCTGCTCTTTCCAGGGCACCAGGAATGATGAGATTCAAAAGAAATGCTGCAAACGATGAGCCACAACACTTACTTTTAACTTTTTCACTAAGTTCATGTAAGCCCTTTTGTTTTCCTCGGGTCCCCCTTGGGAAGCACTGGACAAGTCGGAGGCGAGCGTCCCGTTGATGAGGACACCCAGCATATCCAGCACGGTTGTGAACAATTCGCTGGGAGTGAAATGACAAATGTCACTTTGAGGAACTGTGTGCACACACAGCCCTGTGTGTACGTGCTGGTGGATCGTCCCAGAGTACACATACACCTTACTATGCACCACAGCACAGAGCTGCAGTTAGACAGCCACCAGGAACCACAGCTCTGCTATGGCAAAGTGCTCGGCTAAGTGCTCATTAAGAAGCAGCGTAGACAGTTGTTGCAGTGCTTTCCAGAATAGCGGTGCTCTGCAGCTGAGCCCAGCTCTGAGCACATAAGCTGCACCCAAGCAATAACAGAATAATAAGAAGAAAAATACAGCAATAGCATACATGCAATCTAGACTGAACAACACATTAATTAGCTTGTTTAAACAGCACATACTTGTTGGTCTGCATATCAACTGTTCCCGAAGTGATTATCTGGAGGAGCAGAAGTGCCCAGTCTGTGGTCCACTGGGTACTCCTCTGCACAGTATCAAACATGCCACCTACCTGCAAAATATGCAGATAGCAAAGCTCCACATTTATCTCACGGACGCACACTTCCAATATCATGTGTATTATTTATGAATGAAACTGCCAGTCAGCCCCATGTCTTCTTGTGTGCTCACTGCCACCCTGACATGCTGACCTTAAGTAACTTTGCTCCCCACCCCATGCTCTCAGCAAAGTTTCACTTAAGAAGGAACTGTGGAAAAGCAGAACAGGATTACAGTGCTCTGTCAAACAGCTTCACATCCTCACCTTCACAGTTGATGCAACAAATTCTGAAGTGTGTGAACATATTCTTAAAACTGAAAAGGTACTGAACTAAAACTTTATAGTTATTGCCTCCCCTCTATATGCAAAGAAACCAAGCAAACCAGTGCACAGAAAAAGATGTGAAGAACAACACAGCACTGAAGGAAAACCGCTATATGAGTTGTTTTACCCCATGAAAAGTTCTTCCAAATTTCTACCAGCATTGTATGTTAATGCAAAATACGCCTTTCCATCAGAACTAGTCTGAAACAAGAGAGGTGGGAAGGGCACAGACCTCCTTGCTTTGCTGTGTCAGGGCATGGGGGCACTGAGGTCCCTGCTGCCACAGCCAGCTCCACCTGGGGCCACCACGCCTGTCTCCATGGCCCCAGCCAGGGGCCTCAGCCCACCCCCATGCAGGGCTGTGTCTGAGCATCCCTCCCCCTCCAGCTCTGATCCTGACCCCCTCCTGTGGGCTGACATCCCATCCCCATCCTGGGGGAGGTGACAGATGTTCCTCAGATCCCAATGCTCAGGGAGCCCCAGCCCCCGCCGTGCCACACACAGCACTTCAGAGCAGCTGCTACAACACTTCACACCAACAGGACAAACAGAAGATTTTCTTACCAAATTCAGACGAAGCTGTAAGGCTTCATGCATCATTTGCCTAGCTTTAACATCACCCTGGTACCGTTCTTCCCTCCAGTTACTAAGAATCTAAGAGAAACCATTTGATTAAGGTTGTTTTACCCTCGCAAAGGAATTTTCTCCCTATAAAATTCATGGTTTTGTAACTATTATCTTTAAAGAAACATGAAGGAGTATTAACCTTCACATACACATGCCTGTTCAAAGCTTAGAGCAGATTAAGCAAACTAAAGAAAGGTAAATATTTATAAAGAGCTGATGTTCTGCTATCAATTATATGACTAGATCTTCCTGATGCAACAAAAGGAAAATGAGCAGCTTTGTTATGTGTTTAAGAACACAGTCTCAAACATCCCATTAAGCTGGGTATATAAGTGGACCTCTTGCATGGGAGGCAGCTTCCCAGCAGAATCTGTTGGGTGCACCGGACAAGAAATGAGCAGAATCTCAGGGAAACTGCACCTGCTGTGTTACAGGGGAACCAAACTGCAAAAGGAGAGTCCACGTGGCAGTAATACCAGGAAAAAAACACATCAAAAGAAATACCAGGAGCAAAAAAAAAAGGGTCAAAGGAATGAATTTAACCAGGATGTGGAAGTCAGAGCCTGGAGTTGCACTGAGACAACATGAGCAAATAATGACCCTACAAGTATTAATTTTCATTGTCACAGTAAGTTAGGGGAACTAGAGACAGAAAAAAGGAGACATAATTGCACCACACCATGCACTGCATATGTTCACGTAAAGGACGGCCTGGAGGAGTTAATGAAATTCATGCAGGTACAGCAGGAACCAGGTGGGAACAAGGAGGCACAGCAGAATCAGCAGGGGGTGTGAACGAGCACTGGGGATTCAAACAAAGAGCAGTAGGGATGGTTTCTGTAGGCAATTTGCCAGTTAGAGACTAGCAATATTCTAAAACATATGTATGTATATATACACACATATAAAACTCTTAATCTTTACTGACTGGAGAAGATGAAACGTTTCAAAACGTAAAGTTTCAAACCTATAAAAACTTTTTATGACCAAACGAGAGACCGAGAAGCTTCCTCTCAGGACAAGCACTGAGCCAGGAAAGAACTGAACCAGACTCACATCCATTAAATTCTGCTGTAACCATTTTAGAAAAAAAAAAAAAGTATTCTCTCTAACAGCTGGATAAAACTTTTCCCCACTCTCTCCTCCCCTCACTGCTCCTTGCAGCAGACCGTGCGTTACAGTTCTCCTGGTTTGACCCCCTCCTGTACACACCAAACCCACGATACAAACATCCACTGAGGGAGCTCCTGATTACGCGCTCGTTTTACCTGATTGACTTGATTCTGCAGTGATGTTAGAAGCCCTTCCCGCTGCTCATCCTGTCCCTTAAGGCAAGTAAGTACCAAAGAAAGGAAAGGCTGCTGACTCAAGAGAGACATGCTTTAGGAGAGACAGACACAGAAGTCAATTAGTAATGTTATTTTGATAGTTCCCATCTCCACTTCCACCTTAGTTTTGTCTATTTTTTCTTCTGGAAGTAGCATTGCCTACATTTATGTCTGTTTCTGTTTTAGTAAATGAAAGCCTCACAAGACAAATTAAAAGAATGTGCACCTAGAAGTAGGAAGAGCAGCAGCCAGTTATTATACGTGTCAGTGCTGAGAACCCACCTAGCTCAGGGCACTGCATGGCCACGAATTACACGGACACTTGCAGGACTGACTCAGAACACATTATTTTAAGACTGCTTTGATTAACCGGGGATATAATTTAGTGGAGACTAGACAGCTAAAGCTTCTAATCCACGTTAGTGGCCTGAAGTGAATCCTGAGTTTCCCCTCTGAGCACTGATTAAAATGAAAGCCAACTGAATCCCACTAAAATTTTAACATGGGTTTAGCATATGTAAACCCAGAGGTAGCTTTAGCTGGTTGCAGGAAACATGCCACAGCAGTGTAAGGCATTCAGAATCCACATATATGTATTCCTTATAATGGATACACAGTACTCTGAACATAAAATTTAGGCAAACTGAGAGAAACATGCAGAGATAAATCTGGGAGTTGAATATGTGAAGTAGAAGAGACTAAAAATGTGAGCAAAGGGAACTGAGTAACAGTTCATGCAATGACTTTTACAGTTTTAGCTATGTAAACTTCTATGTAAACACACATCCCTGAACACAACAAAACATACATCCATGCATACACATTTATTTCACACAGGTATTCATTTCAACAGCTGTTTTCATTTGGCATCTAACTTGACTTCAGCAATTTCACAACCAGACTAAAGGGATAGCACAATCTCTAGGCCCTATAAGAGAAGCCAATTAGAAAGCCTACATTTTCAAAAATCACATTAAATGGGGATTTTTCAGAGCTAAGGAACGACATGGTAGGAGTACCTATTAGCTTTTGCATTAATTGCCATAAGAAGAAATGACAATTTGCAAGACAACTGCTATTGCAATCCTTGCTACACAAAGCGGTGTAAATGGTTTTAACTCTGCGCACAGAAGCCAAGACAGATGAAGGGCTCAGCAGTTTCTACAGCCATTTTATTTGAAAGCAGCTTGTTTTAGGTTTTCTACACAAGAGCTTTCCCAGGGGAAAAGAAACCAAAGGCAGCGAGAGGTCCCATGTTCCCCTCTACTGATGGCTGCAGGACAGCCTCTGGATGATGTGATACAGGGCTTTCCCATTTTGTCTTCTGAGACCAATGGTATTTTTCAGACTAAATTAAACCTGAACCCTGGCTGGGGTTGATAACTTACACACTCCAAAGAAGTGAACCAATGAGGTCTTGTGAAGCAAAAACCCAGTGCCCAGCATAGCCCTCCTTCAAAAATACCTGACAGCTCTGTTCACAGAGCTCTCCCAAGGTCATACCTCTTTTGCTTCTGTCTATCTCTTTCCTTCTTAGAAGATGACCCCAAATGCTGACCTTTCTCCAGCTCCTCTCCCGCAGCTTTCAAGACCCTACCTTGAACTGAGGTAGGTAGTTTTGCAATCAAGGGAGCCACCAGCCACACTCCTCGCCACTCGGAGGAACTAGAAATAGAACAAGCTTATTTCAGCCAAAGTATCCGTGCAGTTTTGCAACCAGTGCTAGCTGCTACAATACCGAACTGCTTTAATAAGGACACAACACATCTGCAGTAACTAGCGTGGACAGAGCAATCATACTTTCTGGTTTCCAAAAGTTCGAGAATAATTATCAAAAATAATTTATTGTTAAATTAAGGTAAACAGCAGTAATCTTCAGGTAAGTCATTCCTGTTTCAAGAGCAAAAAGTCTAGGCAATCTATGCATAATTAAGCATCAGTTGGCTAAAATAATTAAAAAGGTGCTACAGAAAATACCTTAGGAATGTCTTTTTACCATTCTGTCTTGTATTACTTGTGTCAGCATTTCCAACAGAGTTTGGATTGAAGAGGCCTATACCAGAGTTAGAAGAGTTATTGTTTAGATCAGCGGATTGCTGAAACACCTCTATTGTCGCCTTTGCAATATTATCCAACAAGCTGTTCATTTCAGCCACAGACCCAGAACCCTACAGTAAAACATAAGTAAACTAGCACATTCATGGTATGTTTGCTCATGGACTACGTTAAAATTTAACATACTTTTTTGCATTAAATATTTAGATAAGAAAGGCTGAAGACAAATACTCACAGGCTCCTTCATGCACTGCTTGATCATTAGTTGCAGCTCCAACCAAGACTGCCGCAGAGTCCACTGGTCTAAGTTCTGGGTAAGAATCAGCATTATAAATACACATGTCAACACTTCAAAGGTTTGAGAGGAAAAAGGTCTCATACTACGTGCAAAAACCTGATCTTACGAGCAGCCCATCACCAGCAGTACTCTTTCTGAAAGTCTAATGACATCTCGAGATACCAGACCTACCCGAGAACGTATGGTAACTGTCCACTGTCATTGCTCAATACCTTTAACGGGCAACTTCTCTGAATAAAAACCATGCTCTCTGCAAAACCTGAGTCTAGTTAAATACAAGTACAGAAAACATAATTTGTCCTTTCATTAGCAACTACATTTAACCATGGCATTGCCATGCAAATAGATGTGGTGTATTTAGTACAAGGCCATCCAGACACTACTAAACTAAACCCAGCAGCTGAAGTGATTATTTTGCAGCACACCGATCCCTTTTACTCTTGGTCTGGCCATTGTCAATTTGATTCTTCAAAGTTCTACTCAAAGAAACACAGTTCTGTAGTTTGAGAAATGAAATGCTCCTGAGCCAGCTGAATTTGAACAGGTGATCAGTTGAGGACCACGCGGATGGCACCTGAGCCTTTCCCATGGAGCACAAATGTCTTATAGCCCACTGCCATCACGGAGCTCTCCTGCAGCATGCATCCCACCTCAGCAGCCCCCAGAGCTGCTCCCTTCCAGCAGCTGCCCAATGACTGGCACAGAGCAGTAACGGTGTGCATTGCACACTTGTTTTCTCCACAACTACGGAATCAGAAGCAATCAAATGGCAGAAGTCACGCTGCAAGAAGGCTACAGCAAAGACTGGGCACCCTGAGCACATAGGGCTTCTAAAGAATTATGGCCTACTGTTAGATTGTACCAGGAACTGCAGAGCTGTGCTGCTGAATGACAGCTTAAGAGTTACTACATCAGTGGTGATTTTTCCCCTTCCTTTTCTCCACTGCTTTACCTGAAGTATGCGTTTGATGTGCTGCCTCTGAGGGTTGTCCCCCTCGGAGCATTCTTTCACACCATGAGGATAACAGATAAGCTGAAGAAGTTTCTGTGCTTGCTTGTTTGAAAGAACGGGATCCAAAATTAGATCTTTATCTGTGCACAGCCTCTCAGGTTCTTTTAAACAGTGCTCTCCAACCCATTCCTGTAAGTAATTAGATAACAGATTCACAAGATAGCTTCAATGTAATACTAACGTCTGGTAAGCTAAACAGAAAAGGGATCAGCACGCAAAACTTAAAAGGGAAACATTGTTCGTGTGAGACTACAAATGTCTTCCATCATTCAGACCTGGAAGTATAAGACCTAATTGGTTCCCAAAGTTCCTTTCATGCTTTGAAAGCAACTTTGCAAAAGAACAAATATTACTGCAACAGCACTCTGAACAGACAGCTGGTGGAATGTTCTGCTCCAGAGCCAGGTAGGAAAAATACATCTGAGAGCACAGGTAGATGCTAGCAAATAACTTATGCTTCTGTTTGTTTATTTTCAGCCTTGATAACATCCTGCTCAGTGTAGTAAACCAACGCAGGAAAACCAGTGAGAACTCATGTATTGAAATACTTCAGCATTCATTCTGCACCAAAATATACATTATGCTTCCAAACAAAACACCATTCTCTCTCTAGGTGAAGAGTGCAGCTTTACACATTACCTGCTGGCAAATGGTCCTTAGCACATATCTAGCATACTCGCTCAAACTGGCGGTTTCTATGGAAACAGCTTTTCCACGTGATTTCAGAGCGTGAGAGGAAGCCCACATTTCATCCTCAGCGATCTCATCCAGCAAGCCCCTCACGGGCAGCTCCTCGTTCTTCACAGGGGTGACACTGCTGCTGCCGATCTCAGCGTCACCTGCAGAGCAGAAGCACCGGAGCACAGGGTGAGCCTCCAGGCAGGGCATCTCTGGAGGCATGGGAGCAAGGACGGAGTGAGGCAGCTGCTTCCACAAAAGGCAGCGCTGGGAGCCTGTCTGAAAACCACTGCGCCCAACCCATCATCCATTTCCTTCGTTTTGTGTAACATCTTTCTGGTCGAGATTTCAGAAGTGGAAGAAGTTTTCTATGAACTCAACACAACTTAAAGCACGGTGTGCTCCACAGGAAAGGGCCCACCAGTGCATGGATTTGCTTTGGCAGATAAGGAAGAGTTGGGTTACTTGTTCTTCTCAGATGACTGTTTTTTTTTCCAAGTCTTCTCTCTTACTCTGATTTATTAACACTCCACAGGTCAAGTGACGAGTTTGGGCTGATGGTTCCCTCAGCCTGTTTCACCATGAATTTCTTCACCAGAGAGATGGACCTTCGTGGGAATGGAGGAGGGCAGCGCAAACTGAGGGAGCCCTGTCAGAGCCCAGGAGCCCCTCCTCTCTGCAAGGCATCAGCTCAGCACAGCTGCACCACCTGCCTGGAACAAGCAGGGCTGAGCAGAGGAGTAGGGCTGAGCAGATAGGACAAAAGAATCAAACCTGTAAAAGTTTTAACATAAACTGAGGCTTAAGGCTTTGAAACCTTGGACAAGGAAGAAGATGCAGCTACAGGGTGGAGCAGTGGAGAAATGAGCCCAAACTGTAACACAGTAACACCCTGTGAGGCCATTCAGAAGTGATGACAGCCTGCATGTGAAGCAGGCTAACACAGCCAACCATCTCAAGTCAGCAGAAATTTCTGTGGATCATCCCTGGCTCACCATTATGACAGTCAACCTCTAGAAAAGCCCTCAGTTTGCTATCAGCATCAACAACCAACATGGCATGACAAGTCTCATCATTAAGGACCGCGGGGTTTTGGAGACAGTCCTGAGATAGTGGCCAACAGAGAACAAAACGCGGTACTCTGTCTGGAGGTATCTCCCTGTGGGCATGTGCATATCTGGAGCACCTCGCTTCTTTAACTGGACATTAGCTTAGCCCCAAAAATACACATCGCCGTAGCTCACAAAAGCTCTAACTGAACAGAAGCCAAACCATAAATCTGAGGCAGTCAATTGTTTGGATAAATAATACTGCCTTGTTCATGGAGTGTTGCAAAGCAGTGATTCTTCTTTAAGTCCTTCAAGGACTGACATACACGAACTGGGGTAAAGAAAAGATGGGAAAAGAGATCTGAGACCTTCTTTCCTCCATGTACTTGAGTGACCGGCTGGAGTCAGAGAGGCACTGGGATTTGGTACGGGGAGGTGAAAGCACGAAGTCACACCTGCTCGGAGCCATCAGCCGGCACTGACTCACCGGAGAGAACTCTGTCTCCTGACCTGCGAGGCCAACGCTGTCACGTGCTTCAGGAGCACAGGGAGCATCCGCGTTTTGCTTCTGTCACCGGGGCTTTCCTTCCCCAGGAGCATTCCCTGGGATGTGAACTAGCACTACCAGGTTCCGACCCGAGCTCCAGAACAGAAGTGTTACACATTACTCTGCATTATCTTACCAAGCATCAAAATTGCTTTTAAGACTGCAAACACAGCTCCCACTTCTATGCTGTTGTGAGCAGCAGCCAAGAGGTGACGATCACAAGAAGAACGAATTCCAGGAAATAATTTTCCTGTGGAAAGAAGAATAAATCTCGTAGAAAATGGTTATGCTTTACATCTACAATAGCTACAGAAGTACAGTAACTGAATGAAGAACTGAATGTCGTAACTGAAGCTGAAGACCAATGGGTAAGTCATGGAAATCCCCTGGGATCCGTGGAGCTTTGGTTCTGAATGGCAGCCGAGCAGTGCTCACAGCCACAGTGATTCTGTTTTTCACTGCCACACCACGAGGATGCTGAGGTCGGACAGCCGGCCCCAGCTGACCAAAGGGATACTCCACACCACGTGGCATTGTGCTCAGCAGGAAAGAAAGGGGAAGCAGGGGATGTTCCGAGTGATGCCATTTGTCTTCCCAAGAAACCACTACGAGTGGTGAACGCTCCCTTACTTATTTTGCTTCAGTATGCACGAGAAGCTCATTCATTTCCGTTCAAAAAAGAAAGCAGTAATTTTAGACAGAAGAACTTGACATCATTTAATAGTTTAAAATAACAACTGCTTTCAGTTTACTTTTCCCATAGAAATAGCCCTGTCATCAAGTTTGCAGAAATACTTAGAAGCCAAAACACAGGTGATTTCAATGGTTATTTCCTTTTAACTGCCATCTACTTGTTCCATGCCCCTTTCCTTCCTCTTTTGGTCTGTGACAAAGCACACAGGTCAGACCACAGAGCATTCCAATTAAGAAAGACAGACACGTTAATAGATTCTGAGGTCCAATTTCCTCACGTTTCTGCTGTTGGTCCATAGGTGTTTTACTGCACCTTATTTAAGAGCACATTTAATTTCTAATTACACACAAAGCTACCAAACTGCATTATGTTTATCCCTATTCACTTCTGTCTCGCTGCAGAAGGACCCACTGCAGAGCTGCCACTGCCCCAGCACAGTCAGCACAACAGAGAGCATGGCCGTGGTACTGCCAGCACACAGGGACATGGCTGCTGCAATGAAATTCACAAACAGTCTGAGAACTATCAGAACAGAACTTCCAGAGCTCTTTCTCTGCTGAAGTGTACATGGGTGCTGCTTTAAAATGTAATTCTTTTTCTTAAGATACAGAAGTAATATGGTGGAGCTTGCCAACATAGGAAACATCTGAATGGCCAGCTCTTGTCAATGAACAAGTTTCAGTAAACATACAGAGTGTCATAAGCACATAGAACTTCATTTTACAAATAAAGAGGAATACTACACATTAACTTTTCACTCGTGAAGAATTTTTTACTTTAAGCAGGCTGCCATTTCTAATTGTACCATGGATATTTTCACACAGGACATCTGAAGCCACTGCTCTGAAACAAAAGGACCACTCAGCAGGCAGCTTACCTGCTCCCTGGGGAAAGAGGCAGACCTGGGGTGTCCTGAAGAGGTGCAGGAGAAGCCGACAAGTCATCCTGGCCCCAGGCTCAGCATCTGGGTCCCCACAGGCTATGGAATATGGGACATGGATGTAGGGCATCTACCCAGGACCTCACAAGCCATGCTGTCAGGCCTGGAAAGGTTCTACTTCACAGCCCCAATTTAAATGCAAGTACAATAATTTCATCAACAGGAACTAGCATATATGGCCTTGAGCCATTCAAAACCAGGAAAGAACAACGTGATTTTTGTTCAGCCAGAGACCTAACTAATGGCAGAAATGAATACATGATTAAACTGGCTTTTGATAGTCAAAACAGAAAGAAGAAACACAAATCCAGGCAGAACGTGAAAAGAAACATGCAATGTGGCCAACAAAGAGGAACACGGGTTCTAGGCTGAGTGCAAGAATGATACGGTCAGAGAGAAAATGCCAGGCACTGACAGCAGAAGGAAATGAGAGAAAAATGCTTGCTGCGGGCTGCAGAAGATGCTCAGAAAAGGTGAGCTTCCAAGATGTGTCTAAGCACAACTCAAGTAGATCTGGTAGACATTCAAGCATGTAGTGTAGGGCACAAAAGTCTTGAGCAGAAGGTGATGCTGCATAACAGAAGAGGACAGAGCACTGCCAGCAGCTCTGCCGCCACTTGTCAGCCATGGGATCTCTGATCTAACCCAGCATCACTCCTTTTGGGAACCACAGTGGCATACACACTGTATGTACAACAGGTGGCTCTTCCTACGGGAAAGCAGGTCAAAGGAAACTCCCTATAAGGTCTTAAGTTTTTCATTCTAAGCTTTTCTCTTGATATGTTCTTACCAGCTGCAAGAAGAGAAGGCAGTGCTACGTGCTGAACGACATCTTCCAGAGAAAAGCACTGCCGGGCAATCAGTATGGCAATGAAAGTGGCCAGGGAATCGTGGAATGACAGGTCACTCACCTGGGAGGGAAAACATGGCAGTGCTTGACATGACAGCGTGCACACTGCTGCCATGATTATTAAGGATCTAACTAAGAGAATAAGCAGTAACATGTGTACATGTAAGCAACCATCTAGGCATTTTAGTGTACTCTCAAACTTTATGACAATACTGATAGCTCTTGATTTTAAAATACATTTATTTCAGATATCACTAATTAATTCCAAAGTAACAACCACTGGTCTTATACAAATCTGGGAAAATGTTACCACTCTATAAAAACTGATAACACCAATAATCATTCCCTCTCATCAGGACAAGAATATAACCCCAGTGTTCACAGCTTCCATCTGTTCCTAAACTAAGGATCAATATATTGGATCAGATATTGAGATATAAAAGTTACTCACTGTAATCTTGTTGACTTTGACAGGACTGTGACAACTTGTATTGGGGAGAAAAGAACAGTGAGGTGTACCACCACCTCTACAATCTAAAAGCCAATCAGAGTCTTTAAAATAAAGATGGTTATTTACGTATCCACCAGTGTTTTAGAGAAGGTATACCTGATCCTTTCCAAGAGCACCTCCAAATATTACATACTGTTCCATAACAAAGAAAAAAGTTGTCAAAGAGGAACCTCTAAGCACTGCCCTCACTTAATATTCAAGCTGAAGATGTAGAAAAGAATAAAAATCAGAAATCTCAGTCCAAAATCTCATGAAAAGCCTTGAAAACTCCAGCAGACATATGACTAGAACTGTGCCCAGCATTATGTATTGAATGGAGACCTTACTGCACCTCTATGTGTTTCCCAGGTAAATAGGTTCAAGAGGTACTTTAGAAGGTAGTGTGAACTTACATCCACGCTGCAGAGCAGATCATTGAAACCCCACACGTGATTGGAAGAGCAGCAAAGAGCTTTGACAACCCCCAGCCACTCCGAGCTCAGCACGGTGCAGCACGCCGTCAGCTCTGCACAAAGGTTTGCTATGTCATTAATCCTAAGAGAGAAGAACAAAACAAATATTTAGGTCAAAGCAAATTCCTGCTTGACAGAAGAAAGGGCGTTTCCCTACTCAAGGTGGAGGTTATGGCCAAACACGATTACACTGCATATAATCTTATGCTATCCAGCTGTGGACAACTGCAGTACCCAGAAGAAACAATATGTGACTTGCAGCCCATGGCATGCATACATCAACCATGGGGCCTTTACTTCGTGCAAACCCTACTGTATACCCCCAGCGATACCGGCTTCCTGCCCACTGGGCGCACTGCATTTCCTCAGCACTGCCCTGCAAACAGCAGCAATGATCTCTTTCATGCAAACATACCACAAGAAAGCAGTGCGTGCGGTGCTCCTCACCCCACCCCCCGTTCAGCCCGCCCTGTGCCAGGCAGTGCTACTGCTTGGGAGCAAGGAGAGACATTAAATGGCATGAATGAGTTCTTCTGAGACCCTGATTGAGCTGCAGATGTGCCAGTTCACTGCAGGGGAATTGGACCACACAGCCCTTAAAGGTCACCTCCAACTCAGGTGATTCTTGATTTTCTGCTTCTGTGAATTCCATTCCATGCAGTTTCATGGTTGCATACTCTGCAGTGTATGATTCAGTGTATGACTCAGTTAGATGACATTTGTAAAAACAGAGCAGAGCTGACTCAGCTCAGCATGAGTTATTTTTCCCGCGTTCCACAATAAAACTTTTTTGGACACATTTCCTCTTTGCTGGTGTACAGAATTGCTTCATCTCAGCTGCTCCTCTCTGTCAAGGATGCCCCACGTTCCCCAGATGCCTTCAGACCATGGAAGAGGAGAAAGGCACAGGCACAGCACACACCCTGGGCAGGAGCCAATCCAAAGGAAAAACATTCCCCATTCCCTCAGGTTTGTCAGCAGCCTTTACAACGATGGTTGGCTACTGCTGCAACGAGGTCTAACTATCAAGACTATCTTCATACAAATTGGAACAGTACTAGAACACCAAAGTCTGGTAATTTTCATTGTTTAATAGGAATGAAGGTGCTGGGGGCAGGGATAAAGACTAGATCCCAAACCAGTGCCTCCCTCATCCTATACCAGGGACTGCACAATGGAAAACAGAAGGCAGCTTCAGTGCCGCAGTGCTGCTTTTGCACAAGAAGACAAAGGTGATGCACAGAGGAAGGAGGAAGTGGCAATGTAGAGCTCGACACCGACCTTAGTAATTTTACTGCAAGGGTTCTTCACTACACTTCTTCAGTACCTTGAGATCATCTAGAAAGCTCTAAGAACTGAAAGGTCCAGCGGTGACACAGGATCAGACCAAAATCCACTGTACCGCAACAAGATCTTGCTGGTGCTACAGGCAGACAGAGCCGGGCAACCTGCTGGGGTGCTGATGCCACCCTACACTCCGACTGCTGGAGTCCTGCTGGAGCCATGCGCTGTGAAGTCTAAGCTACTCTTAACATCCAACTGACACTTGTTATAAATCCAGCAGCTTCTATCCAATAAAATTTCTGAATACTTCTTATAAAATAGTTTTTGAAAAGTTACAAATTACCTACACAAAGATGAATTTCATAAAGAATAAATTAACTCGCACATTTAATGAATTAAGCATAGATTGCATAATAAGGAAATGATCTAATGCAAAATCTTTCCTCGTTTGCAGGCATTTAATGGGCAAAGACTGCGCTGAGCTGTCCTACCCAGAGCAGCACATCTGCTGACATGGCAGCTTCCAGCTTACTCTGCAGTGAGCACCTCCTGCTAGTTACTCCTTTCTGTTAAATTATGCAGGTTGATTTAATTAATGTCACTTAAAGGGAACTTACTAAATACTAAATTTTCAGCAATCAGAAAGAGTAATGAATAAAAACTATTGCAACAGAGACACAAACCAAACAGGTGAAAGGAAATCTCATGTGTGCCATGTAAAAATGCATGCAGTTCCGATTCCAGAGGGTTTCCCTTACCTCCCTGCATCTTGGTGCCCCATGCACACATTCATTAGAGCATTGCAGACAAAGCTGTAGCGGTTGGCTGCGTTGTCACTCAGGATCTTGCCCAGCATGGAGTAGTTAATGCTGTGAGCAGAAGGGTTCTCAATAAAATCAAGCATGAACTCCGGGTCCCACAGCAGATTGGAATTTGAAGGCTGAACATTGCTGTATATTGTTTGCTTCACCTTAGAACAGGCACTACTGAGGACCAAAACAGAGAGAGTTGCCAAAAACAGAGGTATTTTGCACGAATATTATTGGACATGGTGGGATCACAGAGCCCTAGCCTGACTACCACTGTGCACAGCATCAAAGCCCTGTTTGGTAAGAAGCTTCTGTGCCATCCACTGACACTGTGAGTGGCCAGGTAAAGGAGGACACACGTATTCCTTCTGGCCACGACTTCCCAAATACCACAGGCTTTCCTTGTAAGTTGTCAAAAAGTGAACAAACTGTTCATTAAAGAAAGTTTAGTGAACGTGATTAAACACACTAACAATACCAACCTAAAACATGCAGATCACCGAATAAAACCCAGCTGAGAAATACTGCAGAGGGAATCAGAAGTCATCACCAAAGCACCGCAAGGTCAGGAAGGTAAGTCTCAGAATTTGTACATGAACTGTATTTTATTATCCCTTCAAACTCATGCGGAGAGAGAGAAACAGCAGGACTTACAGCGTGCTAAGAAGCTGCTAAAGCAGTTACTGGTGCAGGTTAGTGGCTTTGGTTTTGTTTTAATAGCAGTAAGGAAACCCAGAAGAAAAGCAATGATGCAATACCATCCAATATACAGTTGCTTAAGAAACGTATGAATAAATTTTACTGCCAGTTTTCACAGAAATTCCAGCTCTGCTAGTCTGGAAAGGGGGCTTTAAACCACAATTCTTGTGTGATTTTATACCTCAAATATCTCTGGATTATTAGATGACATCTGGATTTCTGTTGCAGGGTAGGATGTTTCTTGCATTAGTGAACTTAGGTAGGAGAATGACCACACAGCCAATCCATTTCTGTAGTTCTTCTGTTTCATTTTCTTATTGTTTCTCAAACTAAATACTACTCTTCCCACACGTGTGTAAATTTACTGGAAAGTTCTTACTGAGAACTGTTTTCTTGCTCACCATGAAACAAAACCCACAAATCTGAAACACACAGACCAAATCCAGGTGTATAACCTAGGAGGGGAAACAGTAACTGGGATGGTTTGTAACTCTCACAAGACATATGTTTGCATATGAAAGGTTTCCCATCCTCCTTTAAAAAGTAAAAGCCAAAAATACAGCATATGGGTACCTAAAATATTTTTTTTAATTAAAAAATCAAGGAACTGAACAATGGAGCACAAAACTTCACAAACTCAAACATGTTTGTGTCTCTCCCCACATCAAAGAAACATTTAATAGAATGGCAGAGCTGTGCCAGCTGAGATTTTGTTATTTTCTATCCAGCACTGTAAGTACTACAGCCAATCACTAAAGCATTACAGATTAGCATTATGCTAAAGCAGATCAGCCCCGCTGAACCCTGAGAAGTGAAGGCATGGGGAGGCCCAAAGGTGCCCAGTGCTTTGCCCCATGCTGTGCTGCTGAGCATAGCATGAGCAGGGTCCTGTCACTGCTCCTCCAGGGCAGCTACAGAACTTACACAAGCACTGCTCAGGTCCCTGTACTGCACTGCTGCACTGGGAATAGGCAGAAGGAGCTGCGAAGATGGCAGTGCATTTTCCATGGAAAGCAAACTGAATTGAAAGCACAGGAAGAGGAAGAGAGACTCACCTGAAGAGGTCTCCAAACTTGCTTCGCAGGTGGCTGCAGGACACATATAGGTCATAGAGGTAGGCCAAAATACATCTTTCTGGGGAGGAACACTCTGAGGGATTAACAACGTGCTTCACCACTCCACACAACCTGCAAGATAAAACACTTCTGAGTTCATTCCAACACATCTCGTATTGTTACATGTCACAAAACCCCTTTGTTGGCAAGGTGATGGCAAACCTTGCATACACAGACTGATGGGGCTCACGTGAAGTTTGGTGTTACCTGTGAGCTCATGCGGGTGCCAGAGGAGGGGACACAGAGGTACTGGGGAGCCCAGGGCACAACCAAGCAAGAGGGCAGCAAATCAGACACAGCTCCCACGGGTGAGGTCCCACTGGCTGGAGCAGGCTGCAGAGGTGAGCCACCCGCTGCACACCAGGCTGAGCTCAGCTCTGAGCTGGTTTGCAGCCTTCCAGCAAGGGCTGCTGCTGCTGCTGCAGCTCGCAGCACTGTGCACAGCTCAGTCTCACCACCTGAACCTAAACACGTTTTTTATTTAAAAAGAACAGCAAAAATTCTTTCAGGAAAACGAGCTGCCACAAACCCTTCAAAGACTTGTGCAGTTTGCTCCGAGTTGAGAATGAGGCAGGCGTGGTAACGCCGCAGGACAGCAACGATGCACACACACAGCCCCGTGGTGTAGCTCCCTGCAAGGCTGGACGACTTCAGCAGCAGCTCTGCCTCCACCACGCTCAGCTCATTCAGCAGCTGAGAACACACACCAGAACAACTGACTGAGAACAACTTCCGACATGTAAAATACGGGCTAAAAAACAGCAATTAAGGAAAAACTAAAGAGCAAACCAAAATGGAATTCCTTGCTTGCCAAGGAACAAGGGAAAGAGGCAGCTAAATAAACTGTAAAGTACAGAACGTGCTCCTCAGAACTGTTTTTCAGAAGCAAACAGCATTTCTGCCAAATGCTTTGCTGTGTAAGAAGATGCTTGAGCCTAAAACTGTGAAGCCCATGTGAAAATATTTTATGCTAAAATAATCCAGATTTTTGCTAATTAAAAAAAAAGTTAACCTTTGTAACAGTCAAAGACAGACAGAAGGGGAACTATCTGGCATGCTGTTTCAGAGGTTAGGAAACTGAAACAGAGAAAAGCACACAGCAGCAAATCAGGAGACTGTGATGCACAGCACTTTTTTTTCCTTCTGGGTTCACACTGTGTGCATCACAGCTGTGTCCCAATGGATCCATTCACAAAACAAACCCTTTTTACCTGTATTGCAAAGTCTATCAGCCCGTTGATATTCAGTGCTGGTTCCATGAGATCAAAGATGAGCTGTATGTGGTGAGCCAAGGGGAGGTGATAGGATGTTCCTGAGGCAAAGCTGGTTATTTGTTCGAGAACATTGCTGGAGATCTGTGAAAAGAAATGTTGAAAGGCTGCATGACATCCAAGGGCTTCTCAGACATGTCAGTGCTCCTAAAAATCCTGTCTTGTAACTGGTAATAGCAAATGACAGCACCTTGTAGATAACAGCACTAACAAATCACGTACAACCACAGAGACCATCTGTTACTCTGCTATCCTGCAAGGCAGTTATAATACTGTTATATTTTCTACAGTGATCGTGCAGAAAATGCTGGTCTGCTGCTTTACAGCTGAGGGTCAAACTCCTCTTGACATGTACCTACTTTTAAAGTATAGTTTTTGTTTCAAGGAGAGGCCAAATCTTTTTTTTCAACCTGCAGTACTATGACTTTTGTACAGCAATAACGACTCACGCTTCACCCTGCAAACTAACGTGTAATACATCCATTCAGAAGAAAAGCACCGAAGATGGGTTATAAATCAAATATCAGCCATTCACTGTCAGTCTTTTCCCAGGCTGCCCTCAGGATATCAGAAGCACTTTGAAACAGCAGCAACTGGAAGCGAGGAAAGCCTGTGCTGAGGCATCCACACGTAAGTCCGGACAGACGCCAGGAGCACCAAGCACACCATTCCAAGGAAGTTATTTCTGCTCTCCATTCAGCTGCTAAGACAGCTTTTAGTAGCAAAGGCTGACTACCAGTTTTAACAGCAAGGGAGGAGCAAACTGTTATCCAGCTGTTTTCCGCAGAGGCACTCAGCATGTTGCACACACACACAGAGGAGCACTGCACCCTTCACACAAACACAGGAACAGACCTTACACATACGCAAGAGATTGGCTGATAAGATCTGATTTACCAATGAGCCCTAAACAAAGCCGTTAACTGAAACGTAAAACTGACTTCCACATTTGCAATTAAAAAAATCACGTTTCTAATAACCCTGAAAGCCTCTTGCAAACAAACACAATAAAAGCAAACAAAAGCATCCCAACAAAACAAAGAAATACCCACAGAAGCAGTATTTTAAAATACCAACATTCTCTTACCTTAAAAGCAGCAGCAACACTGCTGGCATATATAAAACACTTCTTAAAAACCCAGATTTGTTCCCTAATGGATAACCCTACAGCAGAATGCAACAGGCTATGATTTTATACAAGGGAAGTACCTGAGATGTCACCTGATGTTGGTCAAAATATGACAGCTGCTGTAGTTTTGTGAACACAGTCTCTAGAGTTGGAAATGCTTCTTGTTTGTTCTTCCTGGCTTTTTGCCCTTCATCCCCAACTTAACAGATAAAAGATTATTTTGGTCATTTTATATTTAATGGAGCCCTAGTAGCTATGCATTATTATTGCTTTACAAGACATTTAACAGAGAAAACATTACTTATGACTACATAAAATCCTTCTTCCCTCAGTTTTCCATGTGACAACATGAAAACTACTTTAAGGTCATCAGTGCAAAAAAGGAGACATTCAGTAACAACTGAAAGATGGTCACACTGTTTTACCAGGAAGGTAAGCACTGTGTATTACTGCCCGGCCAGAGCACCAAGCTCCAGGCTTCATCCCCACGCCGGTGCAGACAGCCCGGCTGCCACAGCGCTGAGCAGGGCAGGGCAGCAGGCTGCACCTCGTGCTGGGGCAGCACGGCTCCCATGAACTTCTGCTACAGGCTACCAGACAGCAGTGTGAGAGCATTTACCACCCGTTTCAGTAGTACTCTTCTTATTCAGAATCTTCAGGATGTCTTTGGTAATCTTCTTCAGCTGATGTCTTGCTTCATCACGCTCCTTGCCAACACCATAGAGAAGAATCATGCGCTGGTTACACTCATGGCTTGAGGATTCATCCTGAAAAGAGCAGGAATGAAGTCTCTCATCACTGTTCTGTCATCGCTTGTAGAAGCCCTGCAGCCCAGACTGCAACAAGCAATAATGAACGTTTCATTGCAAAAAGCATCTCCTGTGATTATCACTGTGGAGAAAACAGCACTAAGTCAAGCCGCTGAACAGCCAGGTTCAGAACACAGGGAATACAGGTCAGCTGGTACTACACACCCTGTATGGACCTACAACGGTGGCCAGGAGATGCACACCATGCCCATCCCCGTCCCCACGGCAGGCAGTGCTAAGCACGCTCAGCAATGTCCAGCAGCTGCTCCTCTTGCTGTGTACAACTCCACTAACAAGAAGATGCCATCCAACTCCTAAGGCTGCATTTTGTAAATCCAAAAGAAGCTGACGTGTACAGCTCACAGAAACCCTAACTAGTCATATTTAGCCTTCTACTGCCACGTATCACACAAAGTCAATACCAAATACATAACTTTAAAGCTGGAAGAACTGCTCGGCAAGTTCTAAAAGGTGTAAGTATTTTTTAAATCATAGAATAAAATCACCTTCTCCAGTCACTGCTTCTCTTTACACAATGAGACCACTCAGTTTTCTACCAAGGAGGGCTGCGTACAGAAGTGATGACAAATAACGCCACGCAGATCGCAGGACACAGCGATGGGAGCACAACTCTACGCTCAGGAAAGTTGTGCCGGCTTACGAAATACACGACACGGCCTCTTTTAAAAATAGCAGCTCTATTCGCAGGTCAAAAGCAGGAAGTAAACCACTGATTATTTAGAAAATTCTATTCCTCTCTGTTCTGGAGGAAACAGAAGCAGAAGCGCTGATGGCGTCACCTGGGATCAGCAGCTGTGCCCTGGGCTAAGGAGCCAGACCCTGCGCGCCAGCAGCCGCGGCACAGCAGCAGCCCCAGGACGGCAGCAGCAGAGGCCTCCCCAGCTCCAGGCACTCACAGGGCACTGCTGCTGCACCAGGAACCACAGCAATCCTCCGGCTGCCGCCACCGGGAACAGCCCAGCACGGCAGCGCTGCTCGGCAGCACACTACGGTAACCCCCTCTGATTTCTGCTTTCCTTCTGATCTTGCATGCCTGGGGAATCCTTGCTCTGTTAGGACTGGACGTGGCAGTCGGATCTGCCTCGTGCTTCAGGGCAGAAGCAGATTCTAACATTCCTCTCAAACCCATATAGGTAGAAAAGAAACTTGGCAGCTCAGTGAGGGCCGTGTCGGGATGCTCAGGCGCTGGCTGACCCTGCTTACAAAGACAGAGCTCACCCCAGCCAACCGCAGTCACTACGATTGCATCACCGTGCACCCGAAAGTGGCCCCTCTGAGGACATGCTGTGCCATCTCCTCTCGCAGCGGGCACAGCACGGCCCTGCCAGCTCCATGGCTGCTGATGGCTGCAGCGCATGCAACGCACACCGCTCCACACCGTGGGTCGTGTCAGTGCTTTTTGCAGCACCGCATTGGATAGAACAGCTGATTTAGAAAAGTAACAGGAGAAACTAGTTGTGATGCTGTAAATTAACTCCTACACAAGTAAAGCTACAAAAGCCTTCACAGACCACGCTGGCAAACATGCACCCGCTGCAGTAACAAACTGCTGTCTGAGTGCTGACATCTTGGCTGCGGGGCACCCACCAGCCCCCTCCTCCAGGCAGCCTGCAATGCCCGGCTGCCACAGCCGTCTCCTGAGCCCAAACCCGCACTGGGAGCCTGCAGGGCAAGCAGCCATCCCTGCGTCTGGGGGACGTGTCGGGGGAACGGCATAGAGGGCCTTGAAGGTATCCGACAGCGGGGTCGGGGCACAGACAGCCAGGGCAGGAGAAACAAGAAGGGGCACTGAATCACTTCCACATCAGCCTCACTCTGTCAAATCTGCAGCCAAAGGGAGTTCTGCTGATACCTTTTTTCCACATTAAGAAGTATGTGGAGAATGATGTTTGCCCCTTCTCCTCGGGAGCAGAGGATGCTGTTCAGGCAGTCGCTGCCGTAGGCCCCACACGGCCGTGCAGGCACACCCAGGTGGAGCCGGCAGCCCCACAGCCCATCACAGCGCCAGGACTCTGCCCATCCTGCCCCACACCTCCACACAGCCCCTGCCAGGAAGGGACCCGGCAGACTGGGACAGCCGCTCCCCTCGGCCACCCCCAGCACGGCCATGCCCAGCACTGCCTGCTCCAACCCGCCATCCTCAGGAAAGCAGTACAGGTGGCAAAACCAACAGAAATGCTCCCTGTAGAGAAGTGACAAATGGACTAAAGAGACTGAAATCATAAAGGACATAACATCTAGATTCACTTCTTTTGTTGCTTTTCTTTTTTACAAGGAGGGTGGAAAAGAAGAAATGCAAACAAAAGCCACAAGCAACTTCAGCTACTCTATCAATGGCAGCAACTGCACCAGCGATAACAGAATCAGACAGGTCATCTTCCCTCTGCTTTACACTCTTCTCTTCCTGGTGGGTCTCACTATGAATGGCCTGGCAATGTGGGTCTTCTTCAAAATATCAAGTAAATCCAATTTCATCATCTTCCTCAAGAATACTGTCATTTCTGACATCCTCATGATTCTGACATTTCCATTTAAAATCCTCAGCGATGCACAGTTGGTACCGTGGGTGCTGAGAGGATTTGTGTGCCAGGTCAGCCAGGTCGTATTTTACTTCACCATGTACATCAGCATCTTGTTTCTCGGGCTGATTACCATCGATCGCTATCAGAAAGCCACCTCACCGTTCAGAACATCAACCACAAGGAGCCTTCTAGGTGCCAAGATCCTCTCCACGGCCATTTGGATACTGATGTTTATTCTTTCATTACCCAACATGATTCTAACAAACAAGAAAAAAACTCCTACGAACGTAAAGAAGTGCGCTCTCTTGAAATCTGAGTTTGGCTTAGTCTGGCACGAAGCCGTAAACTACATCTGCCAACTTATCTTCTGGGTTAATCTAATAGTCATAGTTGTATGCTACATACTTATAAGCAAAGAACTGTATAAGTCCTATCAGAGGACCAGATGCACGGGAAGACCATCCAGAAAGTCTGTAAATCTGAAGGTTTTTATCATAATTGCAGTGTTCTTTATTTGTTTTGTGCCATTCCACTTTACCAGAATTCCCTACACTTTGAGCCAAACAAGAAATGTTTTTGACTGTTCTGCAGTGAACACCTTGTTTTACTTAAAGGAGAGCACGCTGTGGCTGACATCGCTAAATGCTTGCCTAGATCCATTCATTTACTTCTTCCTTTGCAAGTCGTTTCGAAAGTCCTTGCTAGGCATGCTGTGCAAGCACACCGCGTCGCCAGAACTCCAAGCACAGATAGCAGTGCAGAATGAAAGAGACGACACTGAGGATACCCCAGTTTAGCACAAAGAACCACCCACACCCCTGCCTGGCCACATACGTCCCACTGGGGGCCGGGGGAGCAGAAGAATCCTGCTAAAGCCGATTGCAATTTCACCTGCACCTTCACAAATTGCCCTACACATGAAACAGATCCATGGAACCAACATCACTGGTCGCAGAAAGGACAGCAGTTAGAATAACTGCATACAACAAGAGCACCATCTGCCCACAGACCCCGTGTTTGACAGAGGTTCTAGGAAAAAGTTTGAATTTATAGTTGGAGCTGTAAGAAAAAATTAAACCAGAGTCACAGAACACTACAGAACAGAAGATGAGCTGCAGAGATTTTGCAGAAACAGCTTAATTTGGGCCAGAGGAATGGGTTCCATGACAACGAAGGAATGGATGTAAATAAACCCCACAACCAAGGCAGCTTTTCAGTACGGGAAGTTGCTGCTTAGCATGCAATCATCAGACAAACAGAAACGCAGCACATCTGTAGGTAAGCTATTTGCCTGTGCACGTTTTTGGTAACAGCATAATGTTTTGCTTATCTCAGTTTATGCTTGCAATTCTTAATCCACTGAGCAAAAACCAGTAGTTGTACAGTGGAGGAAATTACTCCACAGTCAGGCTTATCTTAATGCGACTGCAATCTTCAAATACTTCACCTTAGTAGATAAAAAATAACTTCTGTAGGGAAAGATACGTTACAGTTAAACGTGCACAAACGCTTGATTTACAGAACATTCAGATCTTAGGGAAGGAAAGACTCATGGTAAAATCTTTACTAATCATTAAGGACTGCTTTATTGCGCTAAACAATAATTATACCCACTTCTCTTCATTTGGAAAAGCGAGAACCAGCAGGCTGGAATTTTCAGGAGCAATCATCATACAAAACATAAGCTGACGTGATGGATTAGGGCTCATTTATCATCACCGCAAAACAGTTCCCATTCAGAAACACGTGCCGCCACCACGCTAGCATGCAGGCCGGCCACCCAATGTCCTGTCTACCCTTCTCTGACAGTTTCTGCTCCTTGGCGGCGCACAGGGAGTTTTCAGGACTGATATCCAACTTCCTAAAACATTAAAACACAGTTCACGTGTGTCAGCACTCAGCCTTGGAGCCGATGCATCTCCTATAAGCCGTCAGCACACATCAAGGACTTCACAAAGCCTCTGTGCACAGGTTACGCTGTTGTACATTCCACCATCAAAACCAGGGTGCCGTCATTTCCCTGGGACCAGTGTGCAGTCACTTCACTGCCTGCTTTCAGCACCCGCCTGGGGCCCAGGAGGGATGTGCAAGATTCCCAACACATTGCCCACATTTCCTGAACCTACACATGGAGAGAAAGTGGCAATTATCTGGCAGATGCCTCTCCTGATCAGCTGGAGTGTTCAAACAACAGGTACTGCAGCTCTCTGCGTACCACACAAACGTCACTGGTGCTGTACACAGGCACACAGTACCTGTCTCTTCAGCTGGGAGCAGCATCAAGATAGAGGAGAAAATATGGATGATGCTGCCTTGGAAATCAGTACGAGAGCATTGCAATGAACCGCCTCAGCTTTATGTAGTCCTGGTGCATGACCAGAGTCAGGGCAGGCAGCTGAGGGCACATCAGGATGATGACAGTTGAAAGGCCACCTTCACCTCAGCCATCCTGGAGGCTCTGCCCTCTCTGCCCAACATTACTGTCAACATCTGCACGTGCATCTATAGCACTGTGTAGCCACTCCACACAAACAGAACGCATGCCTGTCTTCATAGACTTGGTCACTTTTTCTTTGTCAGTAGAGAATGTAGTTCTTCCTGACAGAGACCAAAAGGAAGACAGAAAGACAACAAAAAACATGATTAAGTAACTCAAGAGATACGTGAAAATGAGGAAGGAAACGAGACGCCACCACCAGCAGAAAAAGTCTCTTCTTTCTCCACGTTTCCTCGTTCTTATAACTTTGCTCCAGACTCCTGTGCGCAGAGGAACAGCAGATGGACTGGAGATAACCAGAGACCCTCCGTGAAACAGCTGCTGCCAGCTGTGCTCAGGTATTTGCACTCTTGCAGCGTTCCCGTGGCGTGGTGGGGCTCTCAGGTGTCTGGTTTGCAGACGTGAGGCTGACAGCCAGCAGTGTACATCTTATTCTCAAAAACATTACAATCTGTGCTGAGAAAGGAAGAGTGGTGTGTGCTGGGTAAGAAATACCAGAATTCGTTATCCCAGAGGCACCTGGGAGGCTTTCCAACCACAACCATAAAATCTCTACTTCATGCTAGAATAAGTTTCCAAGTAAAGACAAATGGTTCTCTTGGCATTCTACTGTTATAACCTTTCAACTCTCCACTGCTCTGTAAACAACTTAACCTTCGACAAAGGTTTACATTTAATGTTGGTTGGTTTGTTTAATGCGCGTTTGAGACGTTTTGTGTGCTTCTGTAAAAACCTGCTCATCTCTATGAGGAACGTGTCATCCTGAATACAAACTATCGTGCTTTGTCTCTATCCTTTTTATCCAAGTCTGTTTTGAAAAATGGGAGACTTTGCAAACGAGAGCACCAGCAGTAACTCCAGCGGAGCGCCCACCTCCGCGCCGTGCCAGCGCGACACCGCCGTGACCCACGTGCTCTTCCCAGTGCTCTACACGCTTGTCTTCCTGCTGGGACTCACGCTGAACAGCCTGGCTATCTGGGCTTTCTTCCATATTCCAAGCACATCGACTTTTGTGGTCTACCTGAAAAATACCTTAGTATCTGATTTTATAATGACTCTGATGCTTCCTCTGAAAATCCTCACAGACTCTGGCCTGGGACCGTGGCAGCTGAAGGCCTTTGTCTGTCGCTTTTCAGCTGTAATATTTTATGACACCATGTATATTAGCATAGTGCTCCTCGGTCTCATTGCTTTTGATAGGTTTCTCAAGATCGTGAGACCTTTCGGGAAGTTCTGGGTGCAACAACTGAGCTCAGCAAAGATCCTTGTGGGTCTGGTCTGGCTCTTCTTCCTGGCTCTCTCTGTGCCAAACATGATCTTATCGAACAAGAAAGCAACACCGCAGTCGGTGAAGAAGTGTGCCTTGCTGAAGAGCTACCTTGGACTCAAATGGCACGAAGCTGTCAATTACATCTGCCAGTTTGTCTTCTGGACCGTTCTCATTCTTATGCTTCTATTTTATGTAATTATTGCCAAAAAGGTGTATGAGTCTTACTTAAAAACACAAAAGAAAGAAAGCAAAAAGAAACCAAGGGTCAAGGGGAAAGTATTCATCATTTTCACCGTGTTCTTCTTCTGCTTTGCCCCCTTCCATTTCAGCAGGGTTCCCTACACCCTGAGTCAAACGACAACCCGGATGGACTGCCGCCTGCAGAACCAGCTTTTTGTCGCCAAGGAGAGCACTCTTTGGCTGGCTGCCACGAACACCTGCATGGATCCTTTGATATACATTTTCTTGTGCAAACCATTCCTAGAGAAGATACTATGCGGGAAAGTAAGCACGCTTCAGAGAACAGCTCACGTGAACCCGAGAACCGAACTGGACACAGGAACCTTGGCCATCGAATCTTGATTCTGCAGCTTCATGCTCTGGAGTCTTTGCAAACCCATAGAGAAATTAAGAAATTTGTTTGACTGCTGCTGTGAAAGCTGAAGGATGGTGGTGCTGTAATACTTAATAAAAAGGGCAGGCTGGATTTCCGTAGTTGTGCTCACTCCTTAGCCACGCCAGGTGAAAAACTACCCCTCAAACTGCCAGCTGACCTGACACGGGTCTTTCCCCAGGCTGCTCCCTTTCTCATTGACACCCCATCAGTAACCAAAGCTGGGGAAGCCCAGCTGTGTTTGAGATGTGCCTGCCTGGCCGCAGTGCCGCTGCACTCGTACCGCAGAGATGTGTATCGCTTCAGATTACTGATGACTTCACAGCTGTAACCACATCAATCTGAACTGCCTGCAACAATGAATGCATAACACTGATCAGCTCGTAGCCCTGCACTGCTGCGCCGGTGCTGCGCAGGTAACAAGAGCAGAGGCTTTTCTGATTTAGTCGCTAAGTCACATTCACTCCATGTAATACAAATGGTTGTCTACAAATTAACATACCTTCATATCATGTAAGAACAAGCTATGAAATAATTTCATCTGCTTTACACAAACAAACAAACAAAAAAAAACATTTCTTATTAACGCTTTACAGCTCAGTAGCTACAGCTACTTCTAACAATTTAGCTCTATTTGGGAACAAAACCCAGATGTCACCCCCGCGCCAGGCTGGCTGGCAGGGCACAGGGCAGGGAGGAGGAACCGCACTGGGCAGAGGGGAGGAGGCCACGCTCCCCGTCCCTACCCACCTCTCACACAACTACCTTCCTGCCGCCTACCCATTTCCTCACCCTTCCTCTCCACCCCCAAAGAGAAGTTAGCAGAGGACACTGTGGCTCTGCAGTACGTTAGTCCCTGAGCAGCTGCCAAGGCTGGGCCAGCAGAGGCCCCAGGACTGCAAAGGGCAACTGCTCAGGTGACATGGTGCTGCAGAAGCAGCCACAGGAAAGCACGACCACTTACTCCCTTCCATCGGCCTTGCTGCTTACTGTAACCCCACCGCCACCCCTACTGTTCACTGTGCCCCCACCACGTCTCACTGCACACACGCTGCAGCACTCCCACCTTGTTACACCACAAGGAGACCAGTACCACATCCAGACGTCCTGAGGAGCCCAGTGCCATGCCGAGATGCACCAGGCCCTATTGCAAACTACCCTTCTTAGGTTCTCTGGCCAGTCTGGTGCCCACCTCACATGCCAGATGCTATGATTACCACTCGGTTGCTGGTTTTAGACTGTCTACTTACAGTAGCATAATGCAGTCATACAGGTTGCTCCATACAGCTTGATTTTTTTGAAGTTGTCTTTAGATTATTGCATATAATTACATCTGTCTGTAGGACTCCCTGTCTCTACCACACAGCTAGATGCATCACTCAGCAATTTCAGCTCATTGCATCTCCTCTGCTAGGCACAGTAGTGCTTTCTTTAATGCAACACTCATTTACAACTGGAAATTGAACTAATCCCCAGTCAGCTTCCAATTGGTTCTGCACTGCTCTACAGATCAGTGCTTTCTCAAACTGTGCCTTCCCCCCAGGATTAAATGCTATTCAGAAATTAATTTCTCTCTCCCCACACACACACACACGGTGTTTAAGAGGATTAATTTGGCTACTTTAGTTAAAATAAATATACCAAATTCTTAGCTGTTAAAACACTCACCACTTTAGCAACTGCCTAAAGAAATGCATGTTTCTACTGCTCGGAACACGGCACTCCCATTAACACTGCATGCACACTGCACTGACAGCATACAGGCACACACCAGCAACCTGTGCCTATGGGTGGGTGTAGCCACAGAATGGGCAGGGGTGCTCCTTAAGCATGGGGTGTGCCAGACGTTCCCAAGGAGTCTGAGTCATCTGTTCTGCTGCAGCCTCTTAGGACGGTAGTGAGCAGCCAGTTATCAAGGTCTGCAATGGGGAAATGCCCACGGACTGGGAGGACAGGACGCCTAGTTGATCCACTTTCAGGAGAAGCCCCCTAAATCATAACAGCCTAACAGTTTTTAGATCCCTGCCTCCTTTTTTGAGGCTCAAAAAATGGCGCAGTGCTATTTTATTTCTCACATGAGTAGGGCAAGCCCTGAGTCCCAGCCTGCCCCACAGCGAGCGGCCGGCAGCAGCACGGCTCCAGGGCTGCTTGTGGGGCTCTGCAGAGCTCCTCAGTGCCATCTGGGAATCTGTCTCATTCCCATAACACTTATAGCATGCTCAGAACAACAGTCACTGTTTTTCCAAATCTGAATTTCCCCCAAACTAACTTGGAAAGGCGCTGACACCTGTGCCCTGGAGCTACCGAGGTATTACAGCAGTTACACAGCACAGAGCAAACCTGTGCCATCCTGACCTGGCACACGCAGCCCATCATTGCTGTGATGCAGCACTGAGGCTTTTTCTTTCCACAGCCAAGTTTGCGTTTGCTTGGCTTGTCTGCAGTCCAGAGAAGAAGCCCCACACAGCCTGGAAGTGGGAAGGCTGGCAGCAGGCCTTGGACTTGTTTGGACAGATGAGCCTACAGCAGGCTCCAGGCCCTGGTTTCCCATGAAAACTACTGACACTCATTCTAAACATTTCACAGGTTGTTGGGTTCCAGAAGGGGAATCACAGTTCCTACAAGTTTTGTAGGAAACCCACCTTATTTGGGTACACAAAGGCTAGCATATAGTTCTTTTTATGTATTATTTTACTTGCCTCTACAAAAAAGCCACTGCCAAAGATGCCTGCAATTTAGCCCTCCAGATTTTGCATCTGAGGGAGAGTAAACTCATTCCTGAACATCTCAGGACAAATTCTGCACTTCACACGTCCTGACTGCCCAGCACCAATACAAACCCCTCCACCAGCACATCTATGACCTGGTATTGAGAAAGCCCATGGTACACAGCATACTTCAGTTCACTTGGAATATAGAAAGACAATCTGCATTGTGAATAAGAGCTGGGAAACCAAGCCCAGCAACCAAGGATACTCCCCGTATGACTGGTCATGAGCAAGCAGGGCCAGCAGGTTGCATGTGAAGACTGCAGGCTCTCAAACTGACTTCTGGCCCAGAAGGGATCATGAGCCAGGGTGTGCAGCTGGAGGGACCTACAGCGCAGCACAAGGATGGAGAAAGAAACGAGCTTTCTAAAATCGAGTTCTTGGCTCCTTTCCTCCCTCCCGGCCTTTCAGTGGCAGCCACCAAGCAGTGGCTGTATCAAACTTCCTTAGGAAAGGAGGTGCTGGAGGCTCCCAAGGCATCTCCAGGACTCAGCACCTCCTGCACACAGAAGCATGGCACGGCAGGCGTCACGCCAGTGCTGCAAGCTCTCAGCATCCCACCATTTTCCCTGTTTCAAAAAAGAAAAAGTAATTCTCATGCATCATCCAGGTGGCTAATCTGCTTAAAAAGCAACCCCACAGCTTGTACTGCCACTGTGATAGTAAAGGAGTTTTACAGTAAAGCAACACAATAATTACTGTAATAAAGTTGTTCAGACTCTTATGTAATCTGAGAATTGCTCTGTAATCATCAGAACGCAAGAAGGGACATCCAGCCTTTGAGCGACGACAGAGTTACAGGTCAGCCCTCGGCGTCTCAGTACATCACAGCCCCGCATCGCACTGGTGCTGCTTTTACGGTAAGCTCCATCCACAGCATCTCCCTTCTGTGTGCAGGCCTGCCTAGACCTGCTCCCACCTGAGAACCACCAGGCAGATTCTCCAATATAACAGCCTGCTGGGGATGCTGCAGCAGAGCTTATTAACTCATTCGGCTTTACGAATGTATCAAAACAAAGATTTTAAAGAAGAGCTGATGTGCAATCACACCACGTTCAAAAAACAAAAATACAGGACACCAACTACTGAACACTTGGATCTCTGATCCAAGAGCAGAGACAGCCCAGAGATGATCCCAGTACCGGAGATGCCTGAGGTCCCACAGCAGACGCAGCAGCACGCAGCTACCCACTGCTGTGGGCACAGGCACAGCAATGCTGGCAGCACGACCAGCACATCTGGTCAGCGCCTGAGCTCAGCAGTCCCTAGAGGAGCACAGACTCCAGACACTGGAATTCAGGGTTGTTCAAACATCCCCGAGAGCAACTATCTGCTGTGAAAAAAACAGAACGGAAGAGGCAGGTTTCTTTTGCCACATCCAAACTGTGTGCATGCAACAAGGACCGCCAGTTAATGTCAGAATACCCAGCTCCTGAGATCAGATCACATACTGCAGAAGTATAACTTGTGTTCCTGCTGGCTTCTTTTGCATTATCTGTTTTGCCTTGCAAAAGCTGGTCTTCAAAGATAAACCTTGTCAAAAGTCTCCTGAGATCAGGGATTGTATCTGATTAAGGGAGAGGTCCTGAGGCAAGTAAGAACCTTACAGACTTGCCCAGGAGTGAGCAGAGAGCAGAAATGTGAAAGTGATCACAGGATTCCCCTGAACACGCAGCCAGAGGAAGCGATGCACCACGGGTATGGCAGCTGGTGGGCCTGGCTCTGGCTCAACAAGGCTCCAGGCAGCTGCCAAAGGAGCTCGTGCAGGAGGCTCTGATGTCAGAAGAGCAGGGCTGGGGGTTCCATCACCCACAGCTCTGGGGAAAAGAGAACAAAGTGTACATGGAGAAGCCCAGGTGGAACAGACACAGAAGTGAAATCCACAGGGAAATGTGATGTGGCAGCCACTGCTCTGGAAGTGCAATCTGGAAGATGAATTTTTCTCCTGAAAATTTAATGGAGGGAGGGTGCTGTCTATATTTGTTTCCTATTTAAGGCAGCTGCAGAAATGGGAAATCAATCACTTCATCCTCTACTGACACACAGCAAAATTTTCCCTTCTGTAACTGCTTCGGTGCTTATTTCAGTGCTCCCCAGGCACCGCACTCCCCTGCTGGGACACACACCAGGACTGGCAGCACTGCACCGCAGCAGCCAGCGGGCCCAGGGTCAGCCTCAGAGAGCACGGTGACAGCAGGAGGCACGAAGCCAACAGGCAGTCCAGTCATTGCAGCTGAAATACTCAGTTACAGGCTTCGCATTTCACTTTCATCCTACATTTGGAAGAGAGAATCTGTTCAAAGCACAACATTAAAGACGTCTAAATGAAGTCAAATTAATAACTGACATGATAATCTTGATTAGCAGGTATTTGCATCTACCCAGCACAAGAGCTTTCAGCCCCACGCTCAGTTTGCACTCACTGCACAGACAAGCAGTCCTAGCTGGAAGGCACAGGCACGGCTGCACAGGTCGCAGCGCACAGCGCGCTCCGCTCGCACACTGCCCGGGGCAGACACCAGCCCACCCCTGCGTGAATCACGGCTGCGTCCCAGGCCTGGGCTGCTCCGGAGCCGGGCGCGAGCGCGCTGCCTACCTGGCATGTGAGTCATTCCCGGGAATGAGAGAGCCAGTTGCTCCAGTTACTCCTGGCCAGGTGAATTCTGCCTCTCCGATCAGGTACCACAAAACAAGGCGATTGGAAGCGCAGAAGCTTACTTCCAGATATGGTTTATTTAACCACCTTATCGCAAGAAACACTCCCGTGACTGCTTTTAGTCTCAGGATGCATTTTGGAGGAGTCTGAGGCACTTCCGCGATGCAGCTCAGAGACAACCGGAGGGCGACAGCAGGGACAGCAGGTAAGCGATTTCCGACCATCTGAAAAGCATTTGATAGGTTGCTCTGTACGTCTTCCCACTCTTAATCACCCTTAACCGATAAGAAAGTGGGAATTAAGACAAAGCTGCCAGAAAATCAGACATAGAAGCATAAACTGAGGATCAGATCAATTAAAAGCGTGAGGAATCTCAAGTAGTGAGAACCTCCCATCTCTTATTAACTCAGTGGTAAATGTTACTTGTTATTTTTCTCCCAAGAGAAAAATACAGATATGTTTCTACTGATTATTCCTCCTGAGATACCATTCAAAGTGCAGGAGGGTTTGCGGCTTTAATGCCTTACTTTCTGATACAGGTTAAGTCATATCAAGAAAGATCCTGTAACCGTAACATCCGAACCTGCTGTCCGAGGTGTGCATTCGATCCTTTTGTCCTCTTTCAGCACAGGAAAGCGTGCTTGAATTCTTTTAGTTACTTTATACAGAATAAAGATTCTCCTCCTTCACGCTTCACTCCGATCATGTTAAAACTTGTCAGGTTCACTGGAAAAACCACATAGCTCTGAGCAGGCAACTCACACTGTGTGTCGGATCCGTCTCAGGGCTCAGGACAGGCACTTCTACAGGTCTCTGCCATTGAATGAGTGTTTCAGAGTGAAGTGGCTATGCTCAGCGACCAACAACCGAGGAACAGCAACGCAACTGAAGGCTGTCTATTTTACAGGAATGGCTTGCCATAGGTGCGCGATAGGGACGCAGACATCTGCCTTCAAATTGGGCACGCTCGGTGTTACTCTCATAGGGTTTCACATCTCGTCCCATCACTCTGGAGAAGATTTTGCAATCTTCCTTCACAAACAGGGACACCAGGAGCACTGGCACCGGAGCCAGCAGCCGCTCGGCCCAGCCCGGCCTATCTGAGGGCTCGCTCTGCGAAGGGCAGGGGAGGCAGAGCAGCCAAAGGGTGTGGAGGGGTTTCATGCAGAAAGCGTCTGTTTGCATTCAGGGTGCGTGGGAAGCAAGCAGCCGCTCTCACAGCACCGCGCCGGTTCCTGCCCGCCGCCCGCGGCTTTCCCTCCCATCACGGCCCGCTGCCATCTCACCCTCGCGCCCTCCCAGGCTGCCGGGGCGTCCCCAGGGCAGGGCGGCAGCAGCAGACAGACCAGCTCACCCGGTGCCCGCAGCACGGCCTGTGTCGGCACGCAGCCCAGCAGCACGCAGCCTGCCAGGCAGGGCCAGGCTCTCCCAGCCCAGACGGCCGCGGCGGCCCTTTGCTTCCGCACAGGGCAGTGCTGGGATGCCCAGGCAGGCCATGAGGAACTCGAGGCATGCTGCATTTATGAGAATTCTGGGCTAGTCGAAGATGCGCCCAACCGAGGAACCGAGGTCCGCAGCCATGACACTGCCATCACAACACGTCCCTGCCAGGGGACCAGGCCAGAGCTGCTCACCCAGCACAGCCAGAGCAGCACAGCAGGATTTCAGCAGTTCATTCCCACATCTCAGCTGTCTCAGCCCTTCCTGCCATTTCACATCCCGGTACCTTCTTAAAAACAAAACCGCAGGTCCTGCGCTACCAGGAGCAGGCTTACATGTCTGACCAACAATGAACCTGAAAGAACACCATCATGGCAGCACGCTGCTTCTTGCTTTTCCTCAGGAAATGCTGCAGGCACACCCAGGTGAGAACAGTGAGCACGGCCCAGCCCGGCCCGCAGCGCCCTCACACAGCACTGCTGCCATGGGCACAGGGCCGGGAGCTGCCGCAGGACGCCAGCGCTGCCATTCCCCAGACGTACCAAACCCTGCCTCCTTTCCTTCCTTTTTTGGCTTTGCTGCCAAACATAGTGAGCCCATGTCAGCAACATGCATCGAAGCACAGAAAAACCCAGCTGACTGCAGCAGACGTGGATTTGGTCCTTTTGCAACGGGAATTAGAATTGCATATAAAAGAAAGAGAAATGGTTTTGATGCGAAGTTAAAAAAAAAAAAAAAAAAAGCCTGAAAATGAGGGTAGAATTACTCCAAGCACTGACTGGCATTGCCTACATGTGTGCACCAGCGTTTTATTCATACCTTCTCGCAGCGTCCCCTGCAGCACCTGGGAGAGGTGGCCGGCACGCAGTGGCCAGAACTGCACCACGCAATCACAAACCTTCGTCTTTTTCCTGACCTAGGCAACATCTTGACTTTCTAAAGCTCCTTTCCAAGCTTCTTGACTCTGTTTCTCATTGCACAGAACTGACACCCACACTCACAATGCAGTACTATTCAGCAGAGGCTCCCATGCCCACTTGCACAGCCGGCCCCTGCTGCAAAGGGCCACCAGCCTTCACTCTCTGCCAGGCTGGTTGTTTCTAACAGCTTCTTAACAGCACACAGGAGGAACAGCTCATGGAAAGACAGGGGCTGCTGACAGTCTGACCGTGGGGGTGGTCAGACCTGCAGCTGCTGCTGCTCTGGGCAGGGAGCTGGATCAGACCCATCTCCAGATGTTTGTGCCTTCTGACCTCACCTAGTCTATGAGTCTGGGAATGCAGGGGCCTCCTCTTGAAGGAGAGGGGGAAAGAAGTATATATATTTCTACAGCTATCAGCACAACAGTGGTGGGCACACCCAGGAGCGGCAGCTGAAGGGCAAAGCAGACGTACAAGCTGCCAGCAAGAAGGGAAAGGCATGGAACTGATCTCCAGCATCATCCACATCACTGCCATCCTGTAAGCATCATGCGGGAGATCAGAAATAACGTGTGGAGAGAGGAAGGAGCCAAGGCCAGCGGCACAAGGATGAAGATGGTGAAGATTCAGGAAGGAGCGTGCACTTTTAATTGTCAGAAGAGTGAGAGAAAGCAGTGGCAGGCGCAGGAGGAAAGAGCTATAGCAGCATCCTGCTGCACCCACTGCAGGCCCTCCTGAAACCGTACAACAGAACAGCGTTACAGGCACAAGCTGAACGTGCCATTTAAGGAGTAGATGCAATAAAGCACTGCCAAAGGCTGATGCAGAAAGCAGAAATGAGCAATGGAGCTGGTTACTCAGATGCACATGCACTGTACTTTTACCTTTATGGCAAGGGATTAAGAAGGACTAATGCAAACTTGAGTGACTGACTGTACATGGGAAGCTTTAATTTTCCCAGGAATAGCTTATGGAGGGTTTTTCTCATCGCCAGCTCCCAGGCCAAGTGCTGTGGGGACAGAAGGATCTGTTAGCAAAAGCAGGGACTGGTCCCCCACAGCAGGTACTGCACGCTGCGTGGTGCAGCCTTCACCAGAGCTGGTACCAGGCTTCACTGAGGACGAGTAGATGGCAGAGGAGAGACTCTCAGCCAAGAGCTCTCCCACAGGCAGCAAGCTGTACTGCAGCTGGCTCAGGGACAGGGCTGCTGGCCACAGCTGCTGAAAAGAAGCCTGGCATGCAGGGGAACTTCCAGGAGGAACCTAGAAACCAAGAAGTGGGTTTTGTATTAGATACTGAGGCAGACATGAAGCTCTCCGAGCCAAGGCACTGGTTCCTGTTTCTGGGTATGACTAAGCAGCCGGGCACTGGAGCCCACGGCTGCAGTCATACCTTGTTCTTGTTTCTTAGCCTCTTAAAGTTCAGTCAGTCAGGGGTGGCAATGTATCTGCTTTATGCAGAGCCACCTGCACACCTCCTGGGGAGGCAGGAATGGGGAGCAGCGAGCACAGAGCCCAAGGAGGGTGCCTTCAGTCTCCTCCCTCCCAGCACACATGGGAGCAGCTCCAATCTGAGGCAGCCAACTCGAACAGCTGGCTCGGCCTGAAATACAAGCAGCTGCATGACCTCACCAGCACTCAGCCCACAGCAATGGGCACCCGATGCCAGGTGTGCTGAAATGATGCAGGAGGGAATGGAGGTAAAGAAGAGGGTGGGGACACAGGCTCTGTACTACTGCTTGCCAGCTGGCTGCAGCAGTACGCACAAACACTCTGCAGCCTGCACTGATGCTTCCCCCCCCACCACCACAAATCTTTACAGTTAAGCAAGTCAGTGATTTTGTTCTGACGGCAACAGAAAAGAACATAAGTAGTCAGTTGTGAGCAGACTTAACAAACTGCTTCACACTTCTGCTCCTTACATTACTTCTGCCGCTTAGCAGATCTTTTGCAGTGAGTAGTATACCAAGCTGCTGTGCTCAGGTAACCAAACATCGCTTAAAGCCCTGCAGCTCTATCAACCAAAATCTCTGCTCAACCTCACAAAGAGGATTTTCTAACTTTTAAGGAGTTGTAAATAAGAGATGGAAGAAGATTAATTAGATGTGATGGTATTGAATTTCTTTAAATAGTGAGGCAACCCAAAGCCTTACTCATTAGAAAAACCATACAGTCATTCTCTGCCCACCTGGCAGTGAAATCTACCATGCAGGCTACTACTTAATTTCTCATCTGAGGCCATCACAGTCAGGCACGTAAACCAGTCTGTCAAGAAGGGCAGTAGAATGTTACCTCATCAGTGAAACAGTATGTGCATAACCTACATTTGCTGCAACAGACAGCCTTTAGGGGAAAGACAGAAAAAAACAGCCAGCCAAGTGCATGAGCTACAGAGAAGAAGGTATGTTCTGGTTTAAAAAGGTACGTGAATAAGGGAGCAGCTTCCAGTGCATCTTCAGAAGCACCCAGACAGAATGTATCTGTATGGAAGCATGAGGCTGGAGGTTGGAGAAATACAGGATGAAAATGGTCCGAAGGAAAGAGAGAGAAGAACAGAACAAAGAGTTAAAAACCAACCTTGTCCAAGCACAGAAATACCACATTCAGACAAGTAAAAAAGCCACTACCAGAGCTCATAGCCAGAGATCAATCACAAAATGTCTACAATATTCTTTAACCTTCTTCATACTCCTCAAGTCTGGAATGGAGTGGTCTTTACCAGAAAAGCTGCAGCTTTCAGAGCCAAGGGATACACCAGGTTCTGCTCAGATTAGAGTAATGATCACTCACCTATCAGCATAAATAACCAAGTCATGCTACTAGATGTGCTCTGTCTATCCCAGTACTCCTTAGTTTCCCATTAAAGTCTATTAAGCTATCTAAACACCTTTGGATTTCTGAATCTAAGCAGGATCATTTCTGCGTATCCCAAAATTTGTCACACAACCAACTCCATGCAGCAGGGACCACTGTGACTGCATCTGCTGCCCTCACCAACCTGTTTGTGATGTTAAAGTTTCAGAATTACAACAGCATAAGGGAAAGTCTGCAACACATAACTGGGGCAGCCTTCAGCAGGCGTTATCTCCATCTTCCACCCACTGCATGCACGGAGGCTGCTGCTGAGCTCAGCTGTGCCAGCAAGGCAGGACACAGAGCACTGCCAATGTGGTTCAGCTGTCACAGCTCTGTGACAGTATTTGTGAGTACTGCTTTCTTCTGCCAACCAACACCTGGGATTTCTTTTTAATATGTTTTAGTATTAACAGCATTCGGAACAAGGTAACAGAGAGAAATCCATTCACGTGCTCAATCTAGCTGGCCTGTAGGAAGACAGAGCAAGCTCCCACCATGGTTTCAGGGTGACTTCTATTTCCCTGGGCAGTTTGACTGCGGTCACACCTTCGGAGGCAAGGAAGACACATGTTCCAGGGATCCCCTGCAGCCAGTGCTGTGGGCAAGGATGAGCCAGACCCTGTGGGGTCTGCTGGAAGAAGCACTGACTTGAGAAGTGTGGAAGAAGGGATGCTTCTGCTTCCCTGCCCTGCTATGCCTGGAAGGGACAGCAGAGCACAGCAAGCAATCAGCTGGGCTTCTCCTGCATGAATGGCTTTGCGGGCACTGGGACAATGAGCACCCGAGCACATGCATCACAGGGCAAGCATAGGAGCTGCTGACAGCATCACACCCAACAGGCACAGCTGAGCTGTCAGAGATGGAGCTGCAGCCCACTCCCCAGGGCAGGCACGTACATGTCTGCGCAAGGAGAGCCCTCTGTGACAGTGATTTCAACATTTCTGGTCCAAGCAGCTGCGGTCCATCCTCTGCAGCAGTTTTCAGCTATAAGGTAACAGCCTAAATCCCAGCACTCAGACCAGCAGCCCTGTAGCTCCAAATAACGGCACCCACCGAAACAAACACCATCTACAGTGAGGAAAGGAACTGCACCCTGATGCACTCTGAGCAGGGGCCTGAAAGTCTCAGCTTGCCCCATCTCTGCTGACAGCAGCCCCACGATGCTGATGGGAACTGACTGGCACAAGATGGGAGGAGAGGCCGGCGGCTGAGACCACCATGCAGCCAGGGACCCTTCTCATCTGTGTCAGAAAACATTGGCCCATTTTCTGATGTGAGTCAAGAGACGGAACCTTTGGAGAATGCAGGTGCTGCTCCTGTACAAAGATGCACTCACGGTCATTACGCATTGTTAGATCTGTACAGCCCCTTTCTGACAATACCCACTTGAAGGACGGAGGTAGAGGTGGAAAAGTTCGTAAGCTTTTTGTAACAGGACTTGCAGCAATTCCCCTCAGGACCCGGAGTAAGTGACAGCACACAAGCAGCACAGACCTGACCCAGTGCCACTGAACCCCACAGCACTCCCCGGTCGCTGCATGGACACATGGCAGCCACCAGTCCCTGCCTCACCCACCAGGCTGTGGGACAGCAGGGCGCCTTCTGGGGACCAGGCAACAGGCAGGAAAGGAGCTCTGAGAAACAGGGAAATAAGCATCTTATTTGCCTATGATAGAGATATGCATCTTTCCATAAAATCACTTGTCCTTTTGATCTCAGTGCCTCCTGGGCAAAAAAGAATAGCTGTGAATTATAAACAACAGGAAGAGTGTGACAGATTTTTGTTACTCCCTAGGAGAAGACGACTGCTTCTCAGTACAAGACAAAACAGAGCACCTGAGTTACATCTGGTGGTCTCATTAGGAACCAGAATTTGTAAACAATGTCAGACAAAAGGAAGCTAAACTGAGAAAAAGCTTAAAAACAGCAGAATTACAATTTCTTTTTTTTTTTAACCAGAGCTTTAAGACGTAATGATTTGCTTTACTGCCACCTAGTGACAATTTGAAACCCAGAGTCAGAGAATCCTCAGAGGCGGACGGGACCTTGAAAGAAGGAACAGCTTGTTCCTTTCCTGTGCCAAGTTTACATCTGCAAAAGGCCTCAGTAGTTTTGTCCATCGTTCATCCCCATAGGAGAGGCAGTCAGGGCCAGTGGAACGGCTGAGACCTGAGCCATTTAGCTGTAGTTTTCTTATCAAAACTAATAAACAGAAAGGGAAGCATGGAAAAAATACTGCACTTGTATGATAAACGAGACAGTAATCTGCAGTGTTGCCTTACAAATTGGTATCACCAGACTTCTTTGAGCAATGCCAAGCCATTATCATGCCTCCACAGCACACACTGGGCTCCACATTTGCAGCCTCACAGCACATGGTGCCCGCGCTCCCCTGGCAGTGCAGGGCTGCCCCGGGGCTGCCTCTAACCTCTGTTTCTCCCCCAGAATGTAACACTGGTGCTGCCCACACCAAGGCCTGGACCTGCGGCTGCCAGAGGGACTCCTGAGGCACCTCGGCTGACGACACACCACAAATAATGGGGTACAACCTGTCCTATGGACCACTGCCAGGTACAGTCAGAAACAGCAGCTCGCTGTGTCACCAGCACTGCCACCAACGTTCAGATGAGTCCTTTTGAAAGAAGCCATCCGTATTCTGTCACATGCAGACCTGTGGGCTTCAGTCCTGGCTTACCAGCCAAGACAAGGTGCAAACGTTTTGGGTACAAAAAAAAGTGAGATAATGTAGAAGAGCCCGGAGTTTGTTCACAAACACTTGTACACGAAACCTTAAAATCCCCAGAGAATGCGATTTTTAAATACATTCAAGTAAATTAAGTCTCAAATTAGCATTTAAGTAGGCTCAAAGAGACCCTCCAGAGCCCTGTTTCTGGGTTACCAGATGGGCAGAGCTCCGCTGCCCCTCTCCAGCAGGAAGCAGCACCGCTGTGCTCACATGGTGTGCTGCAACGCACTGAGCTCAGCAGCGCTCATTTAACTGCTGCTTTCAGTGGCTGACACAGCAGCCCCTGGGGCTGCCCAGGGAGGTGACATTCTAGGGGACAGTTCTCAGACTGCTCCATCGACAGGACACCATGAACACTCTAACACTGCTCTCGCCCCACAGAGGAACACCTGAGCGCAGTTGCCAGCGCCGCCCCCAACCGCTCTGTGGGCCCCCCTGGGAACACCACGCAGGACGAGTTCACCACCATCGTCCTCCCTGTGCTCTACCTGGTCATCTTCCTGGCAAGCATCCTACTGAACGGCCTGGCGGTGTGGATTTTTTTCCACATCAGAAACAAAACAAGCTTTATATTTTACCTCAAGAACATTGTGGTCGCAGACCTTCTCATGACACTGACGTTCCCGTTCAAGATAATTCAGGACTCCCAGCTGGGACCGTGGCACTTCAACTCGTTCCTGTGCCGATACACAACAGTTCTGTTCTATGCCAACATGTACACCACGATCGTCTTCCTTGGGCTCATCAGCATCGACCGCTATCTGAAGGTCGTGAAGCCCTTCGGGGACTCCAGGATGTACAGCATCACCTTCACCAAGGTGCTCTCCGCCTGCGTCTGGGTGGTGATGGCCTTCCTCGCCCTGCCTAACCTCATCCTCACCAACGGCTACCCCACTAGGAGGAACATCGATGACTGCATCAAGCTGAAGTCTCCCTTGGGAGTCAAGTGGCACACAGCCGTCATTTACATCAACACCTGCACCTTCATGGTGGTGCTGGTAGTGCTCATAGGGTGCTACATTGCCATATCCAGGTACATTTATAAATCGAGCAAACAGTTCATTAGCTCATCGAGCAGAAAGAGGAAGCATAACCAAAGCATCAGGGTTGTAGTGGCTGTGTTCTTCACCTGCTTCCTGCCGTACCACTTGTGCAGGATACCCTTCACTTTCAGCCATCTAGATAAACTGCTGGACGACTCTGCACATAAAATCCTGTATTACTGTAAGGAAATGACACTGTTCCTGTCTGCGTGTAACGTCTGTCTAGACCCAATCATTTACTTTTTCATGTGTAGATCATTCTCACGAAGGCTGTTCAGGAAATCAAATATGAGAACAAGGAGTGAGAGCATCAGGTCTCTGCAGAGCGTCAGGAGGTCTGAAGTGCGCATCTACCACGAATACACCGATGTCTGAGCACCCCACACACGGACCTGTGCTGCTTTCTGAGGGTATTTGTACAGCATGTAAATAAAACCTGTCTTTGGGTATCCGACCACAGAAGTGCACTGAGGAGTGTGCAGACACGCACAGCCCCGCCATTTCAGCTCACTAACATCTATCTTAACTCAAAATCATAAATACACACACAGATCAGGTTCACTTCAGCGGCCTTTGGGTACATTTACTTTGTTTTGTTTCTTAAGGCCAACAGAAGCCAAAGAAATCCTGTGCAAGTACCCTGTAACATAAAGAACATTCCCATCAACCAAGAGGAGCCGCTCTCCCCCAGCTCAAGTTCCGATGAGGACTCCAGCTCAGTAACATTCCTTTGTGTTTCATTTTATTTGTAACACTTTTTTTTTTTTTTTTACTCCTACTGATCTTCGATCAGTTCTTCCTTTCTACGTTCTTGCAGAATTCAGACATTAATGTTGATAATTTCACCTAGATTAGTTACTATGAGCACAAGAACATCAAAACATTGTTTAGTGACCAAAAAATGCATGGGATGTACTTGTGGCAGCAGACAGAAGCCAGGTCAAAGGCAGCAGCTGGAGGAGGCGGCAGCAGAGGCAGGGCAGAGCAGGTGCCTGAGGGCAGTGCCATGGCACCCAGAGCCCATCGGCAGGGCTCCTGGCGAGCACAGTGAGGTCAGACAGCAGGAAGCCATGAGCACCCACGTGGTGGCACTGCCAGCCAAGCTGCAGGCCGGGAGGGCCACGGGACGATCCCTGATGCACGTCAGCCCAGCACATCACATCCCTGCCAGACATCAGCACAAACCACACGCCCTCCCAGTTTGTCTCTTCTCAAAGAACAGCCCCAAAAACCCCTGTATTCCTTCACCCTTTGCTTCCCTCAGCGAGGGCACCAACACGCAGCTCCTCAGCAGCCCCGCACAGGGCAGGGCTCAGCACCACCACCACGCCGGCACCTCGCTGCCACAGCACTACACCTGCTTAACACAGCACGTGTTAAAACTAGAACGGGTTTCTTTAAGTTATTTTAGCTTTAAGTACTATTTTATACGTAGTTAAAAACTTCAGTGTTGTACTTAATACACATAGTACATACCATATATGATCACACGTAGCATTTGAATTAAATCGATGGATTAACGCAAGCATTACAAAACTACTGACATTGCTCGGGGGAGGAGGGGTCTCGTCTGGAAGACAGAAAAACACTTCCAATATTTAGCCCATTTAAAACACAAATAGTGCAATTGGTCAAAATACCACAGAATAAACCCTACTTTAGCCCTGTAGAAAACTACACTTACACACACAACACCAAAGGCAAGTTCTGGGGCTGCATTTGCCATTCTGCACTCTTAAAGTCTGCACATACACAAAGCTATATTAAGAGAACCATTTCTGTGGCTGAGCTGCAGTTCCCATTCTCTTAAGCTCCACGTTAGCTGAACAGCACGCTGCTGGCTTGGCTCTGTGAGACAGCACGGTCAGCGTGCACACCGACATTAGTAACCAAACACCCTATTATGTCTTATATGGTTAAAGTGACGCCCAAACGCTTCTGGTCTCCCTTTTATGACACAAGTAAGAGTAAACCACTGGAGGCTGATGGCTCAGACCACACCGTTACTGCATTGCTTTCTCAGCCCCTCCTGCTCTCCTCTCCATCTGTGCCCCTTCCAGCACGCTGCTCCTGCTCACTGCACGCACACCGGCTGCCGTTTCCCACTACCTCACTTGTTTTACTTTATGCACTCACACCAGCTTTCTTTCTACGGAATGGCAGTTCTGCCTCTTCTAAGTAATGATTTCATACCAAAATGATCCGTTACCCAAAGCAACTGCCATCAGGGGATGCCCTCTGAAGAAAGCCTCATGACAACTTTTCCAGAAAGCCGAACATGCAGCAGCAGTGCCTGGGGAAGGCAGAGGTCCCACTGGGGAGCAGTGTGGCTGTCCTGCGTTCGGAGGAGGCACAGCCGGGCACTGCTGGCACAGGGCAGCTGGGATGGATCTGCTCCAGAGCCCTGCAACAGCGACACAGACAGCACTGTTCTGTAGAACTGCCCCAAAATACATTGACTTTATCTTGACAGGGTGTATCTGTGATAAACATCTCTCACTATGACTTACACTTGTGCTTATACAACAGCCCTTGGAAGATGCTGCTTGTGAAGTCTTTTCCCAGGACTAAAAATGAGTAATAAAAGAAAATCCTACTTCTCAAGTATCAGATAACTAAATTTAATCTCTGTGTTTTACATGGAATTTGGTACTTAAAAGCACTCTCTTCCTGAGAAGATATAGGCCTTCTCACAGCACTGCTTCACCAACACCCACAGCTGAAGCAAGCCTTTTCTGGGCTGTTGGTAGGAAGCTGCATCAGTCACCACTCGGTTTGCATGGCCTGAGGACTCACTTTCAGACACATCCGTTTTCACTTCCCTGTTCTGAGCTACCATTCCTCTCTAGGTCTGCTATCCACTTAGGTTATTTAAATTGCTGGACTTTTAACTAAACCTCAATTTCTGACCAAAACACATTCCACAAGCACTAACAAGGTTAGAAAAGTCAAGCAGTTATGCTTTGGAAACCGTTTGTTTTGGTTTTTTTGTTTCCCACCCGAGTCAGTCCATTTTTGACACACAGATGTACTTCAGCACACACTGCTCCTTGTCCCGTGATGTGACTTTCAATGGCACAGCATTATTTCCCCTCACAGCCCCCACAGTGCCACACCATGATTTATTCCCCACTCTTCCAACCATAGCTCTGGTGTTCTTTATTCTCTGTACTGTGCCCAAGTTCTTCCTGAAATGAGCGGTTATAGGAACAGCATCAGATGCTGACCTAAAGCTGTGCTCTCAGGAAGCAGGACAGGACAGGCACACACCTGAGTTTGGGTCACACAGACTGGGACTGCTGTGTTCTGCAGGACACTCCACAGGGAAGGTCTTCCAGGTGGAAGTGTGACAGCAAACCAGACCTAAGTGTGACAGTGAACACCAGTGATGGGTTTCACTGCAGAAGTTTTGCATTACGCTGTAATTGATAGTGCTGCCTGAACCATGGGTTGCTGTGGAAGGAACGTTTCTGGAGATGTACTTCAAGACAGTTCCAGATCACCATCTGTGCAAGTCTCATAGCACTGCATGCAGCGTGTGCTATGCTTCCGAGATTACTCTAGCAATCACTGTTACCATGACTTTCCACCAATGCAGCTTTCTAGGCTCCTCAAAAAAGCAAAGTGAAATCCCCAGAAGTTCCGACGATGTCTTTGTATTGACACGCACCAGAACCTCCTCAAGCAACCCTAACAGTGCGACCACTGCAGCCCCTGGGCTTACTGTGACTCGCAGCAGCCCCAGCACCCCACACCCTGTGCCCCGAGCACCAGGACGTCTCACCCTGAGCTATGGCCATCGGAGCACGGCCAGATCCAGGCTGAGCTGGAGAAAGGTCCTTGTAAGGCCTCCCAGGTCTGTTCTACAGTGATCGACATGCATCGACCAGCCAGCATGGCAACGCTAGGCACAAAATATTTGCTGGCATGCTTTGATAGCTTAAAACACCCATCTGTAAGTCCTGCAGTGCCTTCGTAATTAGCAGGAGTTCTAGAGGGATTATTCTAGAAAAATATTTATCTTGTTCATTCCACTTCAGTCCCTTCACAGCAACTGGATGTAAACATACACAGTCTACGTGGCTTCACATTTAGTTGGGTTGGAAGGGTTTGATAATGAGGCACAGACCTCTAATAAGATTAGGGTACACTGTGTATGTATGGCAGCGGTTTGGTGCAGTAAGGTACATTTAGAGAAGATCAGATCTCAGTCTGTCAGCCCCGCTCCTGTTCCCAATGGCAACAGAGCTACCAGCCCAGCTTTCACTTCTGCCAGCAGCAGCAGCACGAGGACCGCCTGGCCACCACCATGGCCAGCCCCTCCGTAACCAGCTGAGCTATAACATCAGGTCAGTTTTCTCCTGTTTCTGGCCATGAAAACACATTCTCTGGTTCTGATGTAGGTCTGATCAGTAGGACTATAAAAGCAGTTTCCTTTCATAGGCACTGAGCTCACACCAAACCTCCAAATCATTTTCTTAATAAAAGAAAAATGACAAGACCAGGAGATAGGAGTTTCGGAGTTCAGGGGAAGAAAAAGACTTATATGGCTAAGGGTAAAATACATTATCAGTTGTTCTTAAGCCACCAAAAGCACGTGATGTACAGCAGGAGTACACTTCTGGCGATCACACTCACCGCTTTCTGACCCTCTGGAAATAACAGCCGTGTCTGCAGATCCTTATATATTAAAATTGGCTGGCATTTTGGAAAAATATCCACGTTTGCATAATGAAGTGACCCTTCAGTCTGCCCTGATGTCTGGAATCATTCCGATGGGGGTGAAACTGTACACAGAGCTGAGGCTTCCTGCCCACCCTCTAAGCTCTTAATCTTCTGCCTCTGAACAAATGATTGCTTCTCTCTGAAGCACACAAAAAAATTATGTGTGCCGTAACATTTAATCCATCACAGATCAGCAGCCTGCACTTGAGAACACAGCATTTCTCTCCTTCTGGGACCTCACACACTCATGCAGAGCTGCACACTTCAGCCTTTTACTGAAGGCAGAACTACCTTGGTAGCCTTAATGTAAACATTCTGGCAAGCTTTAACCAAGAATGACGTTGCAAACCAAGAAGTACAGCCATGCCATTAAGCAATCCTACAGTGACACATCTCAGAATACAACATACAACACAAAGAAGTCATCTCCAAAGCTGCTCACCCTTGGATTCTGTTACTTGTCAGCATATGATCATGTTTTAAAACAATTTCCTACTAACAGCTGCAAAGCTTGAACTGCCCTCTGCACCATAAGCCCTGCACAGCTTCAGAGAAACCAACCGGAATCCACACGTTCCATTGGCCAACTGGTGTCTGAGTGCACTCAGCCCACTCAGCATTGCCTTCCTTTTCCAGTATTTGCTGCCTACTCATGATCTTCAGAGAGGAAGGCCAACGATGTTTCACTTCTGCTTCCCTGGCAAGTGGTGCTCTGCTTCTACTATTCTATTTCTAACAATAAACAACGTGGAGTAGCAATACAAGTGAAGCTGAAGCAAGAGGGAGAATCACTAACGGGCTGAAAACAGAACAGCTCTTTAAAGCCACTGGAACAGCTTTGAACATTTAGCATGAGAAGGTCCTTTTTAAGGATTGTTTTTAAGCTTTTCCTCCTTTATCTCAGTACGTTAAACACACACCCAAGACTGTGGTTTTTACTCATTGTGAAAGGCAAGCACTGTCACCTAACATTTCCTTTCAGGTAATAAAGTCATGCTGCCCCATCCAAAGATGCCCCTCAGCTCACTTTAAAATACTTTGGGTTCAACTGCCCAGAAATATTTGGCAAAGCAAAGGAAGGAACCCCTGGCTTAGCAAGAACTAAGTGACAACATAGGATGTCAAAATTAGGATTTCTAAAAATATATAGATTTATATCCTTCTATAAAGAACAAAATTAAGATTCCATTCAAAGGCAGACTGCATTTAACGTTTTCGTACTCTCATTCCGAGGATTCAAACCAGTGTACGTAAGTAGAGCCAAACAAGAACTGTTATGAACGTATGTTGTTGAGTTTGGGTGGGCAGTGCTGGGGAAGCAGGACCAGCCCCCAGGGCTCACCACTAAGCGTGCCTGCATGCAGAACAAATGCACGGTATTCCTCAGAGCTCCACTCTACTCCTCACTAAACTACAAAAAAAGCAAATGAGCTTTTCTAAGACAAACCTGGATCCCCAGCATTACAATAGATGGAAATCAACTGCAGTATCAGTCTGCTTACATTGTTATTCCGAGGTCCTTTGTCTAAATTAGCTGTTTAAGATAAACATGGTGTTAGTATTGTTTTCTTCAGAGAAACAGTCCCACAAAACCACAGTCCGTTAAACATTCACTCTCCCAACATCAAAGCTGAAAGCGCTCATTTCCAGAACTCCATCATGCAGAGTTGAGAAGTCAGTTCTGGCAGCACTGCTTTGCTGCACAGCTGCTGGTCAGCCTACCTTCTCAGCTGGGAAGCAGCAGCCGTGCCTGCCGCATTGGACATCAGTGCTTTCCTTTACTGTTACAGCAGGGCTGACAAGAACAAGATGCTTCACTTTCTGTTTCAAAGCAGCCTTTTTCTTTTCCTTTCAGAGGGTGGGGAAGCAGTGGGAAATGAGACAGGAAGACACTCAAACGACCACTTCACAGCATCAAAGCCCCACTTCTAGGCTGCAGGAGAGCAACAGGCATGTGATGCAAGATGCAAGGAAAGGAACCAAGTCCTGCAAAGTGCCGAGAACCCCTCTGCACACTTCGGAATGTTTCAAGTCAGACTTCCTGATTCAAATCAAGACCTTCAAATGGAGAATAACCTGCACTCAAAACCCAAGCATGCAAAAGCATGCCATCAAAACTGTCCTAGAATTCACCTCACACTGGAGATCAGTGCTGTTGATGCCAGATCAGCATCAATGCCAGAGAGATCTGCGTCCTCATGTCTTTGTATACTGCAGAACATTTCATCCACATGCTTTCGTGAAAAGCCACAAGTCCCATCCCACTGACAAATTAACCTCCTGACAGGTAACCCCATTCATAATTAGAGACGGCAACTGTGTCACCTCAGTGTCCTTACTGCTTCAGCACATGCAGGACTGGCATATCATTCACGCAATTCCTGCATACGGCTTCATAGTCCCACTGCCACTGCAGTGATTTCATGCATACCTACACTCCTACCTGCACAAAGCCAGGAGTTAACAGTCTACCTAGCACAGAAATTGGAAGGTTTCCCCATGAAGGACTCTTCCTTGGAAGAGGAGGACTCACCCCCGCTGCAGTAGTTTTCCAGTTCTGTGCATACTTAGAGGCTTAGGACATCAGTTATCAGCATGTTAGGGCAGCTGGCAGGGAAGATGACACTGCACTGCTGAGACGATTGCCAGATGTGATGTTTCCAGGAAACCTCTGGTTAGTAAAGAGAATCACAGAATATCAGGGATTGGAAAGGACCTTGAAAGATCATCTTGTCCAATCCCCCTGCTGGAGCAGGAACGCAGATCAAGTCATACAGGAACGTGTCCAGGCGGGTTTTGAATGTCTCCAGAGGAGACCCCACAACCTGATTAAACTTTAAACATAGCAGACCAGCCTCCTACAACAAGATATTTAACAGGCAACAACTTTGAGTGACAAGGAATAACTTCATGGACTGATTAAGACATTATAGAGCACAGAATCTGATTTTGTGAATTTTATGACTCTATAAAGGGAATTCCTCAGGCAAAGCATGGAGAAAGTTTACTATTCTTAATTTATTATAAAAGGACAATAGATTCCCACGACTTAAGGCTTCCAGAGCTGCTTTCATTGAAAAAGGAAAGAGTATGCAGCTATGTACAGAACTCAACCATGACTGTTTCCTAATGTTCACTTGGTTATTACCTAAAGGAGTGCACCCCAGAGAAAACTAATTTGATGTACGAAAGAGAGAAAATCTTAAAGCATGATGCATCTCTGTCTGTGACCACAGGGGTGACACTGCTCAGACAAGCAGCTCAGGCTGACGAAAAGGGCCCTGCAGATGCTGCTGTCTGACACTGGTAACGTGTATGTGGAAAAAGAGACTTCTGTTCTTGCAAACGTAAGAGTAACACTGATGAGCCTGTGGACGTCTCGCAGTGGAAGAGCCATTCCTGAGAAACCAGGTCCTCTGGCAGAGGGAATCCCAATTCCGTGCCACATAACTAAGCTCTTACCCAACACAGCACACAGTCGCCTGTGCTGCATGTGGAAAACACAGAGGTAGTTTGGGCCCTTTTGTGATTGCCTTTCAAACTCCCTTCTCTTGGTAGACCACATTTTTCTTCCCCCTCTGCAAGGATTTCATCTGGACAGAAATAGAACATTGCTCAGTTCAGTTTTAGGTTTAGATGAGGAAACTATCGGAAAAAGCTTATTCTGAGTCACAATGTGAAAGTTGCCCCTGGTCCCAAAAGGGATATTGAGGCTGCTGTTACTGGGAACAAAGAAAATAACATTTAAAAACAAGAAAGAAGAAGAAACAGAAAAAATAAAGCTTTTTATAGAATTAGTTACAAAGTCTGCCTCAGAGGGCCACAGGATTGTAAAGCTCTTCTATCTCACTCCTCATCTCCCAGCCCCAAAAATACATAGCAGTAGAATAGAGGGAAAGAGATGAAAGATTGATTGCAAGCCTTCTTGGGAGCATCTGAAAAGCCTGGTGCAGAATAGCCACCAGAGGAGAACAAGTAAGGCAGTACTCACTCCCCACCCCGCAGCAAGGCTCCTTGCCCCAGCAGTGCAGCTCAGGGTGACCCAGGGCTGCCCAGGCCCTGCAGCTCGGAGTAGCCCCGCAGTCAGACAGTCCTGGCTCCTGGCAGCAGAGCCCTACAGCCCAGCATGCGCCAGAGCACAGGCTGGGAGCTGGAGAGCTTCCCAATGCTGCACCTGTGTTGGCCTTCACAAAACTGACAGCCTGGTCTACCAAGCCTGCACAACACACAGGACCGGCGTCACAGGTGTAAAGAAGGAAGGGTCTGTACTGCCACTAACCGCTGTCCTACTCACCACAGGAAACCAGGCTCCAAGCCAGGACACATGCAGTGTCTCTCAAGTTTTATTTCTGCTTTCTGAGCAAGTAAAGAGAATCCACACCTTCCTGAAACATGCTTTGGTTAGAGCGAGGTAAGATCCCACGACTGTCAAAAGAAATTGCTTTCTCCTGGACCCCACCTGGAAGCCAGGCGTTCCAATAGCACAGCTTTGCACTGCCCCCAGGGCTGGCAAAGCAGCTGAGTGCCAGGGCTTCCACCCACTGCTCACAGCCCACCAGGCTCCTTCCAGCTCAAGCAGAGGGGAGCAGCTGACCCTGGAGACAGAACAGTCCCATCCATCACACAGGCATCAGGAACAGAGCAAAAGACCACGCAGCGGCTCTGTTGTACACCACGAGGTCACTCAGCAGCCATGCGGACAGAAAGGGTTTTTTCTGTGCTGCAGGGCTGTCACCCAGACTGCATGAATCAGAGCAGGGTTAAAGCCTGCAACCCCTGGCACTCACCACTTCTTCCATAGCTGCAAGCTAGAGCAAAAATGCAAGGCAATTTTGTTAACGTCTCTGAAGATGTCCCCATATTCCATTTAGAAAGACTCAGTGACCTTCAGGGACTGTTAACTCAGGTCAGCACACCCTGGTTGAGTGCAGGATGGGCGCACCACGGCGAAGCAGCAGCACTGTACACCTGCAAGCATGGAAGGAGAGTCTGCCAGGGAAATGTGTATTCGAGGGGGTCCTGGGTAGTGCTGTAAGACAGAGATTAAGTCATCTGCTGAACGTCTGTTAACACTGCCATACACCATTTACAAATTTTACTTTAATATAAACAGCAATATTTTCTCACATTCCTAATGAGAGATTATATGAGCTCCTTGTTTACCAAACAATTCAATGGATTTTGTGCTTGGTTTTAATGCCCCTTTAGTAAACTTATGAGAAGAATAGGAAGGGAGGAAGGCAGGCAGGCGATTAACGTAAAAAAAAAAAAAGAATAAGACAAAACTGCAGAAAGTAGAAAAAAATGGCCATAAAGCAGAGATGTATCACCTGTCCCAAGAATAAATCTCTGGGCCTCAGAGCATGCCCAGAGAAACGTGACGCAACCCTGTGAACTCCAGTGCAGAACACTCCCATTAACAAAAACAGAAGCCATCGGGGCAGCCAGCCTTACAGAATAGGTCACGGCCAGGCCTGGGAACTGCTTAAGAAAAGAAAACACCCGCCCTTAACTTCAGCTCACTGCTTTGCTAAACGCATAAATGTGTCTCTTTTGAACCCAACTCAAAGCTGATCTCCATGAAAGGTCTGAGCGCACTAAAATAGCACTGCCCAGCTGCAGCACTGACATTTGGAGCACAGCAGGCAGAGCAGCAAGGCACGGTCAGCAGCTCCTCAGCCCAGCTCCAAAGCACTCACTCACAGCAGTGGAGGACATCATCGCAAGGAAGGGACGGAGTGCCCGGCTGGAAGGAACTCACCAATGAGCACGGAAGGGCAGCGCAGGAGGCTTCGCTGTGAGCAGTAAGTAACGACCTGCTGCCGTTAATGCAGCACTTACGGAGCTTTATGTTACCGGGGATTGCAAAGGCTGTGTTCTGTACTTCTATTTAACTGCTGAAAAGCTGAAAAATACTCCCAGGTGGAAGATGCTTTCCTGACAGATTTCTGTGCATTATCAATGCTCCTCAACTTTTTTGTTAAACTTCTAAACAAATATCACTTTTTTAAATTGACAATGGAAAATCATTCAGGTGTAATGCACACCAGAAATAAATCAATCCCTTAGGGCACAAAGGAACTGTAGATAAATACAAGAGATGAAGGCAGCCCCTGTCAGCGTGGGGCACTGCACCCAGCAGAGCTGCTGTGTGCGGGGAGGGACTGCGGGGCACCGCCGGAGGAAGCAGCCACGTACCTCCCAGCAACTGCTTCTGTTTCTATTGAGCTGTGTCTTTGGCCATAATAATAAAGCAACTTCCAAAACAATACATGTGAAATCTGAGGAAAATGTCCCTGCACCTGCTGAGATGCAAAGACAGCAGCAGCCCATGGCAGGGGGTTGAATCTAAGTGATCGTTATGGTCCTTTTCCACCCAGGCCACTCTATGATTCTTTGATTCTGTTGTGACCCCAGAGCTCCTTTGCTAAACTACTCTACTGGTCCTTAAACTACCATATTGACCCCTGCTGCTAGGCGCACCAGCCTGTACCACCAGGGAGTAACGCAGGCACTGATCTTTCAGTTCTAAAAGGATGAATTTTTAGGACTGAATTTTTAGTCTTGTCCAAAAACTGGAGACAAAAGCAGAATGAAAATTTCAACTTCTTGCTAGGAAAATGAGGCTGTCGGGTTTCATACAGCACAGCATAGCGCAGGGACCCTCGGACAAGAAGAAATGAAGCAGTTCCTGGTTCCACCCTTGTGGTGTCCTTGCTCTGCAACGAAAGGAGCTCACGCTGGCCTCCAGAGGGCTTGCTGCTTTAACAACAAAGCAAACGATCTTATCTACAACTGCTCCTCACACCCACTGGCTCTCCTCACTGGCTTTGTCCTTCAGAGCACCACAAATTAACCACAAACGCCAAGAAACCATCACACAATCCAACTGCCTGTACCAATTTTGTTCAGGAGAACCTGCTGGTACTGCATGCACTGAGCAGTGCCCCACAGGGCACACCGCCTCCCATGCACAGCAAAGGGCTGCAGACAGACACGGCACATGCAGGCAGTGCTGCCCATGGCAGGGCAGATCCCTGTGGTGCCTGCACAGCTGTTAGCGATGCTGAGCAGGACAGTGGCAGCGGGGTGGCTGCGTGCGGCCTGGTGCGAGATGCTCACAAGAGGGAATGGTGGGCAGCACCCACAGCAGACAGGTCCAGCCCTGGCACATCATCTTAAAAGAACCCCGAAGGGCCTTCTGAGCTGGAGGTAGTCCAGGTCCAGCACTTGGTTTCATTCATCCCATGTTCAGGAAGTCAAGAGCTTGTAAAGAAAATTGAACACCATGACAATACACCTCCACCAATGACTGACTCTTATCTCCTCACGAGAATATTCCAAATCTTGCTTTTTTGGACCAAAAGGGAGAAGCACAGCTATAATGGACAGTCGGATGCCTGCTCTTCCCATGCTCAGCTCAGCTGCCAGACAGACCCACTCTGTCCCACACCAGTCTGCAGAGGTCCCAGAAGTGAGGAAGGTACCGAGATCCTCTGGAAAGCCACTGCCATACTCAGGAGAGCCCCATTCTTTGAGCCAGGCCCAAGAATACCAGGCAGGCTGCTATTTCTTTTAGTTGCTTACTACCTTTTGCTACAGGAGCACCAGTGAAGTTTCTCTGCCACTCTGTGCTGAGCGCTGCACTGAGCACACAGCCAGGCTCTGCTCCCAGGGCCGCACACGCATACCCGCTGCAGAGCACACCTCCATCAGGGCTCTTCTATCAGCGCTGTCTCAAAACATCAGAGATAAACTTGGCATGTTCTTCCTCACCGATAAGTGCCATTCTGCAGTTCAGAAAAGAGTTCTGGAGAAAAATGAGCACTGCTAAGCATTTCTGACCCAGCAGCTGCATTGCATATCTATCCAACAGCTGCATTAATTTCCATAAATAGCTGAAAATATCCACTCAATACTGCAGAATACACTCAAGACAACAAAAGCCACTCCAGTTGGAGACAGGGCCTGTCAGAGAGAGTTGGGTGCCCGACCAGGTGAGAAAAAGCACAGGTAACTTTTATCAGGAACACCTACAGTGTGATGTGAGCAGCAGAGCCAGAAGCCTCGAGCTGTATGTGTGCAGTGACAGTCCAGAACAAACCCAGCTGCTCACACCACGGCTCTGTCCCTGAGCGATGCTGAGGGCCTGCTGACAGGTTGGAGGTGGTGTGCTGCCCTCTGCACACTGTGATGACACAGCTCTAACCACCATGCTTTCCTGCCTAACAGATCGCCCTGCTGGAGGACAAGCCCTCTGCTAACGATGGAAGGCTCTCAAGACCCTTAACACCTTCACTAAAAGCACCGCAGCAGTCCAATCCAGAAAGGTAAGGGCATGCCACAGGCATGGAAAGGTTTAGTGTCTGCCTTGGGACTTTGGCCTATTTCTCAGGCACAGACAGCTGATAAATCTGCTGCCATCAGAAGTGATATCTTCCATGTCTAGGGTTTCCTCCATGCTGCTAGAGAGAACACAAACTAATAATGGCCACATCTCTGACCATACGCTCCTGAAATAATCCTTTGTAATATGATATCTTAGCACTAGAACTACTTTGTGGACTTCCCAAGCCATTTAATACCTGCTGCTGCCAGGCCCAAGCACCAAACCTTGCATGTGAGGAACTACTCTCAAGCACACCGCATGGGGAGAGAAGGTCCTGCTCAGACAGCCTTACAGGATGGACAGGACACACACAGCAGACAGCAGTGGGAAGAGAAGAGCTTTCAGACAGTAGGTTACCACCCTAAATAAGAATGCCATTTGTTGGTGGTGCTCTCCCCCTGACTAAAGATACACGGGAGAAGCAGAGATCCTCCTCCTTCTAGCAGTATCACCCCAAACCTTACCTGTTTGGGTAACTCACAATCCTAGCACACCCACTCACCTGGTGGCTCTATCCTAACAGCCACTCATCACACCATCTTCAGCCTTTAAAAATTCAGCCAAACAGAAACAAGTGCCTTAACGGCTCGAGAAAAGCCTGAAGACAGGAGTGCAGGCCTGCTTGTGGGAAGACAACAGGCAGAGATGAACTGCAGCTCTGGGCACTCCTGCTCATTATTCCACTTAGCAAAGCAGCCACAAAGTTTGTCAGCCTTCATAGCGCCCTCCAGAGACAAAGAAAACAATATACCCAGGGAAACAATTTTACCTATGTGAAATAAAGTTTCCATTTCCAGTAACCGCTAGGTTGAATTGGGGTTCTGATCTGCTACACAGAGGCATCAGCTGACGGCTCTGAATTGCAGCAGTAAGGAAATCATTCATCTTCCAGCAAACAGAATGTTTCTCTCCCCCCACTCTGCAGCACACGTTTTCCAGTTGCCCAGGTTTTCATGTGCCCACAAAACAGCAATATATACCTGCATCTGTTCAGGCTTCCCTACAGAGGGTAAGCCACCCCGGCAAACCTGCCAAAGAAAAGCAGACAGCAGATGTGATTTCTTGGAGCCTCTGTGGGGATCCTCTAAAATTTAAGTCTGAATGACTTGGGAGGGCAGCTCTCACTTCTAATTCATGCTTGTATGGACACTCTCCTGCATGTTGTGTTACTAAAAGCTTAAAGCAAACTGTGCCAGCTGCACAGAAGGCTCTCCTTCAAGAAAGCATCAGAAAATACTGGCATCTATTAGTTATTCCCAGGCTTGACTAATAGAAGTATGTTTACAATGACCATATACAAAACACTTATAAAAGTTCCTTGTACATCTGTCATATGTTTCCTGGTAAATCAGTGCTAACATACACACGGGTTGCTCAGGGTTAATGAGGTGCACTTACAGTCACTGAACACCGTGGCTTCCCAGCATGTAGGCTCACACACACTGAAAAGCAGAGGATGGGACTTGAGCAAAATAGATGAACCAAAGTCTAGAAGAAGTGCCCCTGGATATCATCAACACTGAGATGGCACTGCCTGGAAAGCACTCACTGTGCTGGGAACAGTAACATGGTTTCTGAGAAGTATACCAAGTTTACTTCGAAATAAGATTAGAAACCCTACACTAATTAATGGAAAGCACAGTACCGTTTTACCTTACTGAGATGCTATTTTCTCTGCTTCTAGGAACAACAACATTGCACGATGTTCAACTCCAGCACAAACTCCTCGGGAAGCAGCTGCAGTAACAGCACAGTAATAACAAGGGCAGTAATTCCCCTGATCTACTGCTTGATTTTCGTGGTAGGATTGCTGCTGAATGGCGTGGCAGCATGGATCTTTCTCTGCATCTCCAGCAAGAAGAGTTTTATCGTCTATCTCAAAAACATTGTTGTTGCTGATCTCCTAATGAGTCTGACATTTCCTTTCAAAATCCTCGCTGACTCTGAAATCGCACCTCCACAGCTCAACACCTTTGTGTGCAGATACTCTGCTGTTGTTTTTTATGCAAATATGTACATCGGAATATCATTCTTTGGCCTCATAGGTTTTGACAGGTACTACAAAATCGTGAAGCCTTTATTCACCTCCTTTGTTCACACGGTTCACTACAGTAAGGTTATCTCTGCCATCATATGGCTACTGATCACGTTTATAACACTTCCAAATATGATTTTAACTAATGAAATCTCTAAAGCAAATGATTCCAGAACATGCATCGGCCTTAAAAGCGAGCTTGGCAAACAGTGGCACGAGGTGTCAAGTTATATTTGCACAGGGATTTTCTGGATTGTTTTCCTCCTACTCATCATTTTTTACACCTCAATCTCCAAAAAAATATACAGCTCCTACAAAAAATTCAGGAGGAACTCGGACTCTGCTAAGAGGAAAACCAGCCGCAATATTTTCACCATCATGTTCGTGTTCGTCCTCTGCTTCGTGCCCTACCACTTCTGCCGAATCCCATACACTCTGAGCCAAACGAGCCCACAGTTCAACTGCCGCTCACAGAGAGCTCTGTTCCTCGCCAAGGAGTTCACCCTGCTATTATCAGCTGCCAACGTGTGCCTCGATCCCATTATTTATTTTTTCCTCTGCCAACCTTTTAGAGAAAGGCTGTACCAAAAACTGCACCTCCAGCCGAAAACATCAGGTGAGGCTGAAATCACCAAATCGAGGAGATCAAACACGCTTCAGGAAAGCGTGAACATTCTGTAAGCCCAGGCCTGCAGCACAACACACGCCTGGAAGCGACCCGAGAGCGTTCAGAAAGAAACTGAGCAGACGATGGCCAGCAATAAGCCAGCAATGTTCCAAGCAGAAAATACCAAGCACTGCTTCTCTATATAAAAAGCCTATCGCGTGCTGTCAGTGCATTTACTATGTGGTATTTCAGCTGACACTATGATTGCACTGCAGTGCAGTGTGACCTATCTGGATCTCAAAAAGAGATGAATAACTGGAACAAAACATTCTGCAGTGCCAGGCCACGGTTCTGAAAGAATTATCCAACATCCCAGGCGTGGCACTGCCCTCATTCCTCATGAAGCCAGGCAGGACACACCTGAGGAGCAGCAGGGCAGCCCGACGGGCCTGTGAACAACAGATCATCCCAGCTCAACCCAAGCAGACCCCTTGAAGCAACACAGTAAGGTCAGCCGGGCCTCCCTAGCTCAGCCTCTGCCATATATATATTTGAGAGAGAGGGGGAGAGTGAGAGAGAGAGACCAAATCCTCAAAGATCCGCACAAAGCCTGAAAAAAATTCTGGTGAAACTTATAAAAATATTTTCGCTTTTTTAAGCAAAGTGTTCTACAAATGCAGGGAATTAAACAACGTGACTATTCATCACCCTAAGGCATCCAGAAGTCAGAGAACTTCTTAGATGCAATGTTCAATAGAAGAAAATGTTTAAGGAGGGATCGTTCCATAAGCTGGTAAGCACTGTACTGTATTGCTCAGGGCTTTCTGACATAACATGGTGTACAACAAACTCGTGCACGCCTTTTCTGCTGCTGCAGGAGCTGAGAACAGTTCAGGAGCTGTGTAGGGACTGGGAGGTCATATATTTAAATCTACTAAGAACAGTCTGATGGTTTTCTCATGCTTTTGGCACTATGGTAAAACACTTCTCTATGTAGAAAAGTAACAGCTGAAACCTTCCACGTGCAACTGTAATCCACTTTTAGTGATATTTTTCAGTGCAGCCTTTTTTGTTTTTAATCATCATAAAGGGAAACTGTACCAGTGCATAAAGTATCCACAGAAGCTTTCAGGTAATGACTCTGGAAGCTCTTATTTTGCATAACAAAGAAGTTATAGGAACAGAAATAACATGTATTACCTTTCTGTCACTGTATGTTACTTTAATCCAAACAGGTAATGCCTCAGGGTGAATACTTTGTTTAAATACACCCTCCTCTTTGTAAGTTTTCCAAGGCTGTGGGCAACTCGTCTTGGTCTGACATAACTGATCTGCAGTAACTGCTCTACCACCACCCACGACCATGAGCTCCCTGACTCACACTGAAGCTTTGCAGGCTCTTCCTTTCAAGCAAGAGAAATGATTTGCAAGGAAAGGGAATCTTTTGGTTTTGAGGTAACTACTTATAATTGATGGCAAAAACATTTGGTTCCTCATATGAGATGGATTTTATTTGCCTACATAAATCTAAATAATTGTGTCTGTCGAAATACAGTGGCATACAGTGATGAAATCCATGTCTGCAGTATATATTTGTGTAACTTTTTTATTACTTTGCAAGCTTTGGAAAAAAAAAAAACCTATTGATATTGAAGAATTGTCTCTGTATCCTACCAGCTTACTGACACTACAATGACAATATGGCTCACAGACGTTAATTATGCAAGAAGCCACCCCAAAAATGATTGATCTCTATTGCAAACAACAAGAACATCTCACCAAAGAGGGGGCTGATGCCACTCATCGGTACATAGGGGATATTGCAGCTACAGCCAGCAGATGTAGCAATGGCCCCCCTTGTAGCTGCCAGCTGTAGGGCACAGCACAGCAGGGAAGGCCTAGTGTCCCTGACAGAAGGCTCCAAGGGGCTCAGGGAGCTGCTGGCTGTTTCACTGCCTGCACGGTGTGCCTGCACTCTGCCAGCTGAGCTCTCCCAGCACACCCAGTGCCCTGCTGGAGCTCACAGCACATCACAGCCAACAGTGTGGGACCCCTCAGAAGGGGCTGGGGATGCACACGCTGCTGGGCAGATTTCCTCTCCCTGTGTATGTAAATAGAAATGCCAGCAATTCTTTTCTTTGTCACAAATAGCTATTTCTGCACAAAACTTGTAACAACCCTTGTGCCAACTACACTTACATTTTTCACTTACAATGCAGACCTATGATAATGGGATAAAACTTTTAAATCTGTCAATGAAAGTCATGAAAATCTTCAAAAACATACAGTGGATCTGCTTGTTTGTATGTGTTTGGGCACAGAGCACGTGACTGGGGTACAGGCTGGGCCGGACACCACGCAGTTTGCTCCCCAAGGACGTGCCCCAGTGCTCACCTCGTGGTCCTGCACAGGAAGAGAGGGAAAATCCCTCAGGGCTGATTTGCATCACATGCTCATCATTGTGCCTCCAAACGGCTCCGACTGCTTCTCTGTTGAAAAGCTGAAAGAAATCTGACTGTTTGCAAGTGACTTTTTGAGGGTTTTTTCTGCCTACCATCATGTAAATGACAGAAAATCACAACAAAATCAGGGCTCCCCCTCTACTGTGCCTGGCTGTAAGTTCTGCACTCAGCATGCATCTGTCTGACTTACACACCTACATGCACACAAAGCTCGCTGAAGACATCAGAAGAAAGGTGAACCCAAACCCTCAGCAGCACGGAGCAAGGCCTGGCCCAGCCCCAAAGGCATGAAATACCAACACAGGTCCCATTGGACCCTCCTCTGAGGAGCGCACCGTGAACGAGCCCTGAGGCAGCCCGCAGAGGGGCAGAAAGCACAGGCAGCACCTCCCCAGGAGCCAGCCCACAGATGGGCCAAGGGCATCACTCAGTGCAGTGCCCACAGACCCAGAGATGGGCCGAGGGCTGTCACAGGGCGCAACGTGTGCAGACCCTCAGCCATGCCTCACCACACAGCCACAGCACCGCCCTCACACTGCCACCGCCGCAGTGCCTCACAGCTCCAGGGCCCAGAGCCCAGCAGCCTGCTCCCACCCGTGTCAGCTCTCAGCCCTTCCCTCCCTCCAGCCTCTCCCCATCCCACTCTGCACAATGGAGCTGGCCTGTGTGGGAGACGCACAGAAAAACAGAGTGAATCCTGCATTTCAAGTTATAAAGTAAGCGGTACCATGCAGATTAGCCTTGCACAACGAGCACAGCAGCATAACATCAGCCCATATCTGGTCAAAACTGAGCAAAGGAGCGCTCCAGATTAAGCAGCTTTGCAAACATCTCAACAAATATGGTCTGAACTTTCAGCTCATGACTAAACCTAAAACCAGACATTCTTAACTTGGTTTTTCACATGGCTCGGGTGCACAATTTGTAAATTCCTGAGGATTCTCAACTACCACGGCACTAACACGTCAGGTTTCAGTGCCGCTTTTAGTAGTGTCTGGCAGACCTCTAAAGGTTGAGAGTTTTAACTATTATTAGAAGCCCCCCTTCCCCCCCAGCTCACACGGCGCTCCCATAGCCGTCCCCGCCGGGCTCACCCATCCCTGTGCTGTGCTCAGCACCCGTTCATGGCGCAGCCTCAGCATCCCCAGCCTGCACTGCAGGAAGGGAACAACCACAGCACCAGTGGGCACTCACATCCTGCTGTCACCTCTTTAGGTAACTTCCACGTGCTTTGGCTGCTTGAATGCTGGTTTTAATTGCGTCAGTCGGAGCATTTAAAAACCACAGGCGTGTTTAAAAAAAAACAGCAGAGGCAGCAAGGGGAAAACATTAACCTGCTCTTACACTATGAGGAAACATGCTGAGAGACATCGAATGCTAACAGACTGCTGCTCTGGACTCCTCACAGGGCTCTAAGACAGGTACGTGCGGTCAGTCTTTGCTCCCCTCTGCCTACACCTACCTATGTAAACCCAGGGCTTGAAGTCCAGCCATGCAGAGTGCAGGCACGGCAGGCTCAAGTGCCCAGCAGGGCAGCTGCCGGCAGCACCCAGCACAGCACCCACATGTCGGAGCCGGGCAGCACTGCTTTGCAGGAGGACACCAGCCTTGAGCCCGGGATGGGCAGCACTGCCTGCATCCAAACCCACCGCGAGTGGGTACGTGCCTTCAGGACAGCAGAGGCCACCTAGAAAGGCAATGCCTAGGCATTTTAAACCCCTCTGTGAGTATCTGCAGCCAGTTGTATTTACTGAAACACAGATAATGTTCATCTGGATATGGGATTTACAGCAGAAAGCAAATGTGCAAATGCAGCACTTCCCTTGTGCATTAGACAATTAGAATAATATAGTGATATAACAACTGATGCAGATTTAGGCTACTTGAGACATCAAGGTGTCCTTCATCCCAAGGAACTCCAGTATACCTCCTGTGTAGCTGACACTTCTGCAATCCATCAGTGTAGCAAACAAAAAAATGTGGTCGTTGAGTGCTATTTTAACTAAATACGCCACAATTTCTACTTTTCTTCCCTTTAATTTCTAGTGAGGCCTACAAACAAGGCAAACAAAATTATTCGATGTCTGCTTTTTCTAAAACATGCTTTGTTATTATTATTATTTTTTAAAGGCTTCATTTAAATCTACAATCTGTTTATCCTCTGTTCAGGTAGAAAGAGGCAGCAAAAACGTAGAACTGGGAAGAACTGCCCGGCCACCCAGCTGACGTATTGCACGTTGGTTTGACAGGGCAGTAACCTCAAAACTTCTAACACACTTTTCTAAAGCAACATCGCTACAAACATTACCCTTTATTTTCAATTGTTGTTTCAACCGTCCTAAAGCTACAAAGCTTTAGTGTGACCATCGTCAGCCAGATGCTTAATCTTAAGCAGTTTCAAAGCTTTTCTGGGTTGTTATTTTTTTTTTTCCTGAGCCTAGCATGCTATCTGAAAGACTGCTCTTGTGGAAACACTTCTGAGAAGAAGCCTGTATGCTTCCAAGAACAAATCCAATGCATTACCAAACATTTCTGACAAGAACAAAGCTCTCTCGAACATTTTTGAAGCAGCATGAGAAAAATACACATTTTGTCCTGATTGCATCTTTTCATGGAATCACACAAACAAAGCTCTCTGAACAATGAACGTTGCTCAGAAAGGTTGATATCTTCTTGGCTGTTTTTTGTAGGTTCCTGATCACTCCTGCCAGCAAAGCAAAGTGCACAAGAAGTTCGCAATGCCAAACAATGCTTCACAATGCTACATCAAAACAGAACTGCAACCTTTCACCTATTTTTACTACTTGATCTTTCTTACGGGTTTTCTGGGGAGCTGTTTTGCGCTGTGGGCATTCACACAGAAAGGTCAAAAGCAGAAGTGTATGAGCATCTACTTAACCAACCTCCTAACTGCAGACTTCTTGCTGACTTTGGCATTGCCAGTAAAGATAATCGTTGACCTAGGCGTTGCGCCCTGGAAACTGCAGATATTCCACTGCCAAGTGACAGCCTGTCTCATCTACCTGAACATGTATTTGTCAATTATATTCCTGGGATTTGTAAGCATGGATCGTTACCTTCAGCTAATGCACAGCTCTAAGATCTATCGCATTCAAGAGCCTGGATTTGCCAAGATTTTGTCTGCAGTTGTATGGACAATGGTTCTCCTTATAACAGTGCCTAACATGGCTATTCCAATAAAAACCATTGAAGAAAGACCTAACGCAAGGTGCATCGATTTCAAAACAAAATTTGGGAGAGACTGGCACGTGTTCACTAACTTTGTGTGCACAGCAATATTCCTGAATTTTTCAGCTGTGATACTCATTTCCAATTTCCTTGTTGTCAGACAGCTCTACCAGAACAAATACAGCGAGAGTTACACAAATGTGAAGAAAGCCCTGGTGAGCATACTGCTGCTGACAGCAGCCTACCTGCTGTGCTTCCTTCCCTACCACGTCGTTCGTATCCCCTACACTCTGAGCCAGAGCAATGCCATAACCAGCTGCTCTCTGAAGCAAACTCTCTTTCACGCAAAAGAATCTACCTTGCTGTTTGCAGTATCAAACCTCTGTTTTGACCCGATTCTGTATTATCGTCTTTCCAATGTATTCAGACTGAAAGTTACTGAGGCTTTCATGGCATCCAAACAGGCAAAAGTTTCCACAGATGAAGAGGCACAACACAGAAGCGAGCAATGGGTGCAAAGATACTGATTCTAAACTACGTGGAAAGTGTGTGCAAATACATAACCTAAACAGCCATTGTGCAACTGGAAACAGGGCTGCTGCCATCAACATTACCACTGGATGGAAGAGGACAAACTCACACCACCATACCGGCTGTAAAAGGTCCGAACAAGCAAAGCATCCAGTGTTGCTGTTCAGAAATACTGCAGTGTATCAGTGACAGTCTGTGAGCAGTCAGCAATAATTTAGAAGAAAGCTCATTGAGAGACATCCACATATACATTCTTATTATTTACGGTAAACACTTTGGGCTCTCCCAAAGTAAAATATCGTATTCTTACTGGATTGAAGGGCTTGGTGGAATGAAATAGCAGTTCATCACCTGCAAAGCTTCTCACAGACACAATTAATCCAAAAGCATTCTAAAGGACATTATTTAATCTAGAAAGCAAAGTTAAGCTGCACTAATTAAAAACTACTGTATCTGCTTACATCTCACCTGTAATTCCCATAAATAAGCCTTCTGTTCCTGTCAAGTACCACTGCCCTCCCTTGATGCTACTGCACTGAACTTAAAAACAACCAGCAACACAAAATTCAAGGTAATTTTAAAATGAAAATAAAGAGTAAGCACAAATACTGTGTGGTCTTTGCTTGTATTTATAAAAATTTATAAAGCAGTAACTGCGAGCATTCATATCTATATCTATCTATATATATGTATGTATTTTTTTATATGCATTATATACATATGTATTTTTTCCCAAACACTTTCAAAAAAATAACACATTTATAGAATAGATGATAATCAAAGTGAAAAAAATCAATTTGTTCTGGCAAAGTCAGACTGCCTGGACTAACTCTACCCGACCAAAAATACCGCAGAAGCAAAGAACAACTAACTTACACGGTTCAAAATATAAATCAAACTTCAAGCAAGCATTCAAAACCAGCCTGAAAAGGAACAGTTCATTCAATATTCTCATAAAGACAAATCACCTGTAGCAACTCAGGAAGAAAAATAAAGCAAGAAAGATGGGAGGTATCACATCATGCACTCAGCTGACACTTCCTGTACTAGCAGGATTCAACACTGCTTAACAATTACCATTGTTGTTTCAAAAGAAAAGCAAAACAATTTGAGTAGACACACCCCACTTCCCAGCCTGCTCAGTGCTGGGGCCCTTTGTCCTGCCCTGCAGCAAACATGTAGCATGATTAAATAAATTAATAAAAATTTTAAAATCAACCACATGAGGATTTGGGATCTGGAATGCTACTCACAAAGCTCCCTGCAGTTCCCAAGAGCTCCCAGACCAACAGAATAACAGAAGCAGCCAAAAATGCATGCTATAAACAAGAGGAAGCGGGAGGAAGGAAATAGCACCATTCCATCCATCACACTTCTGAACTACTACTTTCAGATATTTCCGTATTCACCCATTTGCCCAACTACTATATCAGATTTTCTATTTAGCAAACTTTCATTGAACCCTGAAATATGGCGTCTGCAGTGTAGTACCATCTCCCTTCTCCACTAAGATTAGCATAAATCATTACGGCTCAGGCACTTTTCCAGCTAACACATTTTCCTTTGGTAAGATGAAGCTGCCTGCACATTGCACATCCTGCAGCACACAGCAGGTGCCCGCAGCAGGAGCAGCCTCATGAGAGCTGCTAGGGAGCCCTCGGACGAAGCTGGCACTGCTCCCTGCACACAGTGAACGCTTCTTCCTTTAAGTGCTTTTATTAGCCATCACAACAGCCAGCACCACTCCGTGCCCAACCAGAATTCACTCACCAGAGGTATTGGGAAATGCGTTGCATATTGCAGATGACGAAGGAGGTCATAGTTAGATGGAAAAATCACTTCTCTGAGTCTTTCCCTCTTGACTGACTTCTCACTGGCAACAGAAATTCTTCTGTCTAAAGAAGAGTTCATGTTCTCACAGGACTCCCCAGGCATCGGAGAAAAAATCTAAGTCATGTAAAACAAACGTTTAAGATAAGTGTAACCTCTAACTTCTTAAATTCAACATTTTCAAAGATAAGATTACTTTAAAAGTATCTGAGGTTTTTTTTTCAGAGATAGACAAAACAAGAGCAGTGGTAATCTATGCTGAAATGTAAGCAGCTACATATACACATTATATTTCTGTGTGAATCTCATTGTTATTAGACAGGTTTTAAACTAAAAGTGTTGTTTCAGTGAAGGAAAAAACAAAACATTACAGTTCAGAGCAATTTCCACACACAAACAGTTGGGACACAGAAATTGCAATGAGATAATCGAGAGGGAATACAATGAGAAGGGTGAAATGGGAGCAGATGGAGGACAAAAGGCACTGCAGCAGGCATGGTATGCATGAAACCACCCCTGTGGCACACACCAGGCACACACACAGTGTTGTCCAGTATCCAGCAAGTGGCTCTGCACCAGCTCATCTGGGCACATGCGTCCATGAGAAGCAGAACAGGACCAAAGGAGGAAATGAGGAGATTCAAGAGCAATCCAGAATCAGGCTAATCATTATGAAAAACAGACTTGGAAGACAGAGCAAAGACAGAACAGTCATCTCAAAAACAGATGGTATAAATTTGGTACACTCAATGTTAAATAAGTGAGTAAAACTTCATATTTATTGATACTTAACTGGACCATATAACACTCTGAATATGTTGAGGGGCAGAGGGAAGGGAAGAGGCATCGGTGTCCATGTGCAGGCAAATGCACAGCAAGGGGCTGTACAGAAAAGCCATGTGTTGTCACACAGTGCAGATGCACAGAACAGAGGCGATGCACCAGCAGAACACAGCAAGCACTGGGCCAACAGACACTGGCTCTTGGTGGAAGCAGCCAGGCTGCACAAGGGGCACAGAGACATGCCTGATGACAACAGCAGGCAGCAAACACAGGCACTGAAGGCATGCAGAAAGCCAAAAGTTAAACCTACTGGAAATTCCGAACCAAAATCTGCCTTAAAGTCACCCTTGTCTACATCATCAAAGATACTAGTGGGTCCTGAGTCAGTGCCCATGTGCTCCATAATATTATGATCCTAAGAATTGCCAGAAAGAAAAACAAGCATCAGTCACATTGTATTGATGACCTATTTAACTGGTCCCAGGTAAACCCAAGCATTTCGCCTACTTAAGAACTATGAAAAAAGTAGTGATGATCAGAAGCTTTCACACACTGACTTTCAATTCACAGAAGTACTTCTCAAGCCTAAATCCATGAAACAGCAGAAGAGAGAAGGAGGTGAAGGGGGAAACAAAGATTTATAGCATATCCCTACAAGTAGTGCTGTTCCCAGGGACACCTGCAGAACAGGAGTCTTGCACTCACAGGTTTGCTTGCTATTTTGTTGTTCCATGAAAGGCAATTTATGGACAGCCACTACATCCTAGGTCTCAGGGCCAAACTTGCCCTATGTAAGAGATGAACAGAAGGAATGAAAAGTAAAGATGAGAGAAGCTTTAGCTGGCCATCAGCTCCACAGGCACTGGGAGCAGCACAAGGGGCTATGTCTCATCATAAAGTCCAAACATGACCCACAGTCTGGAGCTTAAAGCTGTCTTCCTTTTTTACTCATTTTAGCAAAGATGAGGAAATGCTCATCTGATGGAAGACTGAGGATTGCACATGAACTATGCACACTGAGTCATGAGGATTTGCTTTATGACCCACATTTGTACAGACATCTGTGGCTGCTCAGCACACAGCGAGCTCCTGATCCCTGTGAGCAGCTGAGCAGAGCACTACGGCTTCTTCCAGGTTTCTCCTATGTTAAAAAGCTCTCCTTCCTCCTCATTAGAGTTTACCTGCACATAACTTTCTTCACTGCTAAATTTGGAAGCCAACATTATGTGTTTTTGTTTGTTTGGAGTTATTTAGCTCAGCAGAGGACTGGCAGCTCAGTATATTTGCACCAAAATGGCAATACTTAAATTACACACAAAAACATAGCCAAAGGATCACTTCCAGTCTTCTCAGAGAGAAAACCAGACAAAGAGAGATTAAAAATAAGTTAAAAAGAAAACTTGCATCTGAAATACTGTCACTTTGGTGAAAATCCACATTTTATGAAATCAGGTATTGAACGTGGGAGAAACAACATGAAGCATTACCTCCATTTTCATATCATGATCCTTAGAATAGTGTTCATCCCCAGTTTCCCCATTAGGTGAACGTGGTCTCGTAGTTGCAGTGATTGACAAGTCTCCACGTGATATTAAAGTGCACATGTATGCATCATGGGAGAAAACATCGTGTCGAGTGAATTCAGAAAACAGCAGCACCAAATTCACAAACTCCGTCTTCTCATGGTCGCTATTTGGGTCAGCTATCCAAAAATCAAGAACAACAGGACTGTAACTCCAACACAGAAATATCTGGTTCTTAGCCACCCAACATGCAAATCCCAGCAAGTTCATGTTAAAGGTTGAGGGGCCTGATAAAAATGGCTTGGGTGTCCTGGACAGATTTATCTTTGTCTCCACAGAACAAACCATTTCCCACCTACTGGCACACAAGCAGCGTGGTTTTGCTTTGCTGTCAGCTGAAGGCATGTGCCAGAGCTCCAACAGCAGCGGATGCCAGAGCACCCCACCCCATCCATGCCCACTGCAGCTGGCCATTTGTCAGCAGCTAAGGGCAAGGTGCCAGCAGTTCAAAGACAAACTGAACAAATAAATTGATAGATAGAAAACAAAGGTGGGGGAAAGAGGGCAAGGACGTTCCTCATGTGTGGAAAAATAAAGTTTATTGTGAAGCTCTGGATTATAACGGGCAACTCAGTCCTTTAACTCCAAAATTCTATTACTAAAATAAATTTCACTTGGCCTTTTAAACAATGCTTTCATATTTTTAACAGAAAAGCTTTTAAAGTATTTTCAAGGAATTCATTCTGTGTACCTCATTTTATCCAGCAAGTGTGATCACAAGCATCAGGGAAGAGCATATTAGAAACCATCTGTCATTTTACCCATTAAAAGCAGAACACCATGTATTTTTTTTAATTAAGTTCTCATTTGTTCTAGCTATATTTAATTTGACTTGTTCAGCAGTTAACAGAAAACAGCTGTATACCACAACTTTACCTGGCAACAAAACCTCCAGCTATAGAACCACCAAATCCAAATCAACATACACTTAAAAGTCAGTTACGCAGTACAAGTTCACATTAATTCAATATATAACACATTTTCTATTTAGAATCTTCATTTGTTGTCAAACAAATTTACAGATAAGCAGTTAGAACTACTTCAGCGTCCCCTCCACAGAAAACAGAGAGTTCTTTTTATTTTCACCCTAACACACTTTCTGCCCCTGCTTTTGAAACTCCTATTGTCCTGAAGTACAGAAATTGTAATGCTGAGCCCACAAATGCAGCAGTTCTAACCCAAACCTCCCCCACCCTGAGCTGCCACTGTGCGGACAGGCACAACAAACACATCACAAAACCACACCTGCACACTAAGCAGTGAGCCCTCAGCCAAAACACAGCAGTCATGCTGTTCAGGCTTGGAGACATGGAAGCTCAAGCTCCATAAAAACAGTATCCCTCAACAAAATTAGTTCTGTTGCCAAAAATTCCAAGCAACATTTCAAGCAGATAAACTATTCTTCAGTGCTTCTCCCTGCCCTGTCCCACAGAGATGCCCAAGTGAAGAAGGATAATACCACATCTGAAACGAGGAAATCAGAAACTCAAGTCTAAATAACACAAATACCTTGGGTGGCTTAGTAACACTCGGGTCACCACTAACACAAAAATAGAGCAACATGATGTTTCTCCTTTCTCAGACGTTGAGAGTTCTCATCATCATGTTTCAAATCACTTAAAATCCACTTCAGTGTAAGGGCACCAGAAAAAAAAATGCACTCATCTGTAGTACTAAAGATAAGAGAAACATGGGCTATAACAGCATACAGTTTTATTAGACTGATGCATTTCTTAGAGCAACCTACAATGGACAAAGATCCTTTATTCAGCCCACCTATCTGTCAGCTAACAGCTTGGGACTTTGCCGTTTGTGCGCAATACTCACTATGAACACGGAGTAGCATAATGCTATAATGGGATGGTAACATTAAAGTGGCAAAGTCTTGCTGTTAGCTACAGCAAATGAGAATGAGCTCAAATACAGCAGCCACAGATGCAGAAACAAAGGAAAAAAAGTTTCTTACCTTCAGAAGGCCTCAGATAGGCAGGGATCTCCAGCAAGAGATGCCCTCACCTCCACTGCCAACCTTTAAATGAGGTCTGGGAAAGGGTGCATCCTGGCTCCACCCCTTCCATCAATGAGCTACACTGCATGTACCTGAGCTCCCTTGGGCTGACCCTGCCTTCCCACCAGCTGCTCAATCACTGCTTCAGGCTGTGACTCAGCATTTCCACTACAACTTGTCAAAAAGGTGAGCATTTGATGTTAGCTACACATAGTGCAAGTAATTTCTCCAGATCTTGTAAGGTCTAAACAGAAATGAGTATTGCTTCTTCCAATTTTCCTTTTGTGAAAGAAAAAAAAATCATGAAGAGCTTACAACAAGGCAGGAAATCTAAAAAAATAAGTGCATAAGGGAATGGAGCAGTCATCACAGAAACCAAAACACCTGCCACAACCAAACGGTAACTCCGGCAGTCAGGAGCACACCAGCTGTTTCTGACCTACCTGGAATGAGTTAATACTCACACAGCGAGGGAGCCTGTGTGTCCAAAAACCTCAGCAGGACGTTCTGGAAAACAGGAAGACTGGAACTTGTCAAGGAGGCTGAAGACAGAGATTCCTTTTCATCTAGGACTTCAGCTTCACCACATCTCTGCAGAGTTAAACAAATAAACAAGTGCGCATCTATGCACAGAGACATGCAGAGTTCCAAAACCTACATGAGGCAACTATAGTGTGATTGTTTCCCATCTCTTCATAGAACCCAGTCTTGATCTAGAAGGACTTTTTTCCCCCATACTCAGTTTAGATATTTGTGAAGTGTTTTGTTTGATCACCCTGGATGACTTACTGAGGCATGCTTCTTACACACACCTTCTGCAGTGATATCCTTTCACATAAAAGCAAAAAAATTAAGATCCAGAACTTCCAGGACCAAAGCAAAGGCAAAAAGTAACTCCTCCTGCTTGTGTACGTGACAGCACAGTACCAACCAGGGCCAATACCTCCTCCTGGAGCCCCTCCGGGGTGGCAGCAGCACATTCATTGCTCTGTGCACAGCATGGAGCCGAGTGCCATGGGGATGGGGAGGGGAGGTGTTGGCTCCTGCAGGATGGAACGTGGTCATTTACCACAACAGACAGACAGAAGTTTTCAACAGCGATATCACTATAGTGTTTTGCTCTCCAGTGCAACATTTTCACTTCTCCTAAAAAAAAGAAGGCAGTTCTACAGAATATGAAACACAGATCACAGCGCAGTTTGGCCTCAAAATAAACCCTGAGTCCGGAGCCATCCCAGAGCCCTCCAAGCAGGAGCACAGATCCACCCTGCGCCCCACGGAGCTCCCTCATGGCAGCATCCGGGCAAGCAGCTCACAGACACGAGGGGCTCACAGATGCCACCCAAATAAATAGGTACCAAGGCAATAACATAAACCACACTCAGCTGGGCTGTAAGTAGAAGACTTTTTTCATTTTAAGCTTATCTAGGCTATAAAAACCGTAAATTGATGACAAAATCTCCAGTGCTTCAAGTGCAATCAAATTCACTCTGTTTTGCAAAGGGCAGAGATTAAGGCAATATTTACTTAGAAATATCCTTGCCTTTTTAGACATGCTGTTCATGCTATTGCAGAAGGAGACAGGACTTACTTCTGCTTCAATTTCTGCTTGCCTCTTCTCCAGGAGTTTGGCCACCACCATGGCCCGGTGCTTCCCAGACCGCTTGCAGCTCACAGCCCACTCACACAGCAGCATCACCACGGCCTCATCGCTGGGGGCTGCCTGTGCAGAACAGAGACAGAACGGCATCTCACGGATACAGCCAGCAGGCTTAATTCTGAGCAAGGGCTTTCTGATGGATGGAGAAAGAAGACAGGTTTTGTTCTTTACTACTAGTGGATGCACATGGGTGTTCCATTCACAGTATTTTCTAATTAAATATAATCTGGAAGCAAAAGAGGAAAATCACTATTTTCACACTGCTGATAATCAAATCTAAACTGTTTTGTAACATAATGTCGCTTCACAAAAAAAAGGGCCATACAGGAAAAGCATCTCCACAAAGCCTCTCAACCACAGCAACCACATGGTTCATGGCTTCCTTCCACTAATTCTTCCAAGCCTCCTCCACTGGTTTCCAGACCGCTACATGTACCCCACCTCCAAGTACACACACAAACACCAAAGCCCAAAACACCACAGCCGCTGACGGTGTGAGGATCAAACAACCGAAGTCAGAAAGCTCCCAGTCAAACTGCTCACCTTACCTCCCACCTGTGCATCCCTAACAGACGTTTTTAAGAACACATACACATTCAGACAGTCCATATCTTCTAAGAGCTACGCTATACACCAGCTGTGCTTTGCCATGTTATCATGCTTTTGCATTTTTGAGGAGGAAGACTGGGACAGCTTCAGAGCAGTAACTTTCATACTTGAGAGGTCTGTAGCACCTGCTGGCTCTGGCAGAAGCGCTTGTCTCCAAGGGAGCCCAGTGCTGTCAGATGGCTGGAAGCGATCACTCACCTTCAAAATTACAGTGCAGATTCCCAAGTTGTGTGTGTACTCAGAAAACATTGGGGTATTCGTCCATCCAAGAGTTGCACCCACACAACTCACACGTGCTTATAACCAGTGAGTTTGGTACTTGGGAACCAGCACACACAGCAATAACGCTGGTTCCCAGCGTACAGGTGAAACCATCTCACACAGACCTGTGTTGGGCAAGGCATCATCACCAGAACTCCACATACACCAAGCTCTTGGCATGTGGGACACGGGCAGCAGCTGAGAGGTTGAGGAAAGTGCAGCTGAAGCACCGTTCTCTGCACGGCTCTGCGCAGTGCTGGAGGCTCCAGTGCTGGCACTGGCTGCATGCTGAGCACGGCAGCGGTGTGCTGCTCTCAGGGCCGGGGAAGCAGCCACAGCAATGCTCAGAGCAGTGTGGGAGGGCTGGGGCTGCCGCCCTGCTGCACCACTTCCTCCTCCCGAGGCGGCTCCCATGGCAGCACCTCATGATTTCCCCCTCTGAAGCCGATGGCATTTACTTAATTAAGCATGTCAAGAACACAAGTCAGCAATGCTGCTTAAAATAATCAGGTTTTGGATTTAACTGATCTGGGACTTTGCAGCTGCAGATGTTCCAGCCCCTAGAGCAGACCACGTCTCAGAGGGCTCAAATTACTGCCTGGAAGAGCTGCACTAAGATCACACTTTCACCCTTAGCGTTTCAGGAGGACGTGGGATGGGTCCAAGTGCTGCCCAATGTCCACATTCTGCAGGGCAGATGCCAGGCAGAGCTCAAGCAGAGCTGGTCAGGGGAACACAGCCCCTTCTTTGCCTCCAAACCTCCTGGTGAGAGGAGGCAAACGTCCTGGTGAGAGGAAATGCTGCATCAGACAGGGGAGCTCAATACAACTGGTGGCACCTCGTCCTGCAATTTTTCACCACACACACAACCTACTGCCCAAGAAAGCTCTGCATGAGGGGGTTTGGATGTTACTTGTGCTCAGCCCTCAGTGGCCACAAACATCAGTGCCTGGGAACCAAACCCACTGCTTTCAGGCACGGAAGCTGCGTGGTTGAAATCATCCCACTCAAACCCGTTGCTCAGCCACTTGGGCCAATCTAGCTACAACACAAGGCAGCTGCCACTTTCTGAGAAAACCAGAGGCGTCACACCACTGCCTATAAGCACAGCAGGTCAGTGAAGAACCAGAAAAAGAATTCTTAGGTTTTTTTTCAGTTAAAAAAAAAAAAGCAGCAGCAGCACAAGTAGTCATGCTTAATACTTTCCTTTCAGCACTCTCCTGTGTTACCATTTCTGATATACTTGGAGATAGGAAGCCAAAAGTATTATTATAACTGCTTTTTATAACTCAGATCTCTTTTCCCACCGGTCCTCACTTTTATTATTAACTCAACGCTGCTACCAAGGAACAAGCCTGACTTCTACTCCAGCTAATGCCACTGCTGAGCAGCAGGCGGTAGAACCTCTCTGTGGGACATGCCGGGCGCAGTGCCCACTGCCCAGCACAAACCTCCATGCCAAGAGGTTCCCCCGCCTGCCCTCGTTGCTTTCACACCTCTCAGGGGCTGACCAGGCGCACGGCTCCCTGCCACAGGGCACGCAAACGCTGTCCCAGCAGCAGCATTAGCCACCACTCTGAAGCTGTCTAATGCAAAAGGAGAAAACAAGCCGTGTGCTCTTGCCAAGGGATCTGCCAGTTGTTTAAGTCACCGAATGTATGTTTCTGTCCTGAGAAATTTTGCACTGACCTCCCTCAGGAGCCGAGGCGAGCAGAACGTTATGCTGAATTTTCTGAAACCATACAGGGTAACAATACCTGCCCAGCCAGGCTCCAGATAACGGAGCGGTTCAAGCAGCTGAACCACCACTAACCACATTATTTAAAATATTGCAAGAATGTTCCAAACATTCTCTATTTTTCTCAGTGTGTGTGGAAATAGACTTTGCTTCCTCAGACAGTTCAGTGCACTTGATTTTGCACATCTCATTCCTCCTCCCATCCCGAGTCCCAGCACACTCAGAGTGGGTCCCTCAGGCAGCAACAGTCTGACTGCCGAATTCCTGCTGTCCCAAACCCACAGCACCACCAGCCCTCTGTTCCCACAGAGGCAGGGGGTGGGTTTTTTGTTTCAATTCCAGCAAAGTGATCTCAGAAAGACAAATATTAACTCCCGGCATCTGTTACAAGCCCTTTCGTGAGAACCAAGTTTAAAAACATAATTTCACTCGAAAATAAAAAACAACTCTCAGCATTCTAAGAATTCAGCTGGACTGCAAATATAACATGGGACATAAGCCCTGAACACACATTCAGAGACCTGAACTTAGAGAACAAGTGCACATATTTCCAGGAAGGTTCGAGATTTTCCATAGTGACGTCAAGAAATTCATCATTTCTTAAAAATCAAGTGCTTTCTCTTTTCATCCACTACTTACAGCACAACGGCTAAAATATACCACTATGGAGTGTCATTCACCAGTATCCCTCCCACTGCTTATGTGTGCTTCAGGCTGCCCCTGCATTTTCCTGCACAGGAGACCAACGGCTCACCCAGCCCAGGCAACCACTGCTGGCCAAGGATGGCCTGAGTGTGGGGTCATTGCAGGTCACGGCTTCTTACAGGACTTCACCACGCCACCTCTGTCACACACAGCACAACACTCACAGCCTGAGCTCTGCTCAGTACCTGCTGTTTGCTGTTCACTCAGTGTCCAGCTACAGCTCAGCCCCTGGCTCCACTCTTTTCTCCACTTTGCTCTCCTGTCATCAGTGCCCCCAGGTCCTGCCCTCCGCACACCACCTCTGCACTGCCCACGGGAACAAAGCAGCCATGGCCTCGCAGCCAGCCTGCCCTCCCGTCACCCTGTTGTCTCCCCCAAGCCTGCTCTTGCTGTGACACTCAGAAGTCAGCAGCACAATTGTGTCAGGAGGCAGGAGTCCAGAGAGGACACCTCATCCACAGAACAGCAGTCTTTGCATGGGTCGCCATCTGAAGGCAGCACCTACGTGACCTCTGAAATTATGAAATTTTCTTCCTAGGAAAAACAGCCTAAATTTGTTAAGTGAGAAGGAAGTAGGTTTAAAAAAAGAAAGGGAACACAGCATTTCATGTGGGAATGTGCTCATTTCCAGCCTGCAGCACAGCCCGGCAGGAGGCACTCAGCCACGCGGCCAGAGGCGCTGCTCTGCCACCAGGACCTCACCGTGCCGTGGCTAAGAGGGTACAGCTGCACCAGGGAACCTGAACGCAACCTCCGAAGTTCAGGCACCAAAGTACAGCATCAGTTCTGTAGGTCAGGTGCTCAGCAACACCAGGCAGCCTCTGGCAGCCAGAAGTTAATCTCAGGACAGGCAACTCAAACACTCCAGAGGGCATCTGAAGCTACAGACGATGTGAGTGCTTAACCTCATACCCACGTCCAAACCAGTGAAGTACGACTGAAACATTCAGAGTTCTCTTCTTTCAGAAAAAAATAAAAAATAAAAAATAAAAATCTTACGTGCTTTCCCTTCAATCTCCTACAGCTCCTCTGCAAACACAGGGACATCCCCAATTCTGTATGATCATCTTTTATTACAGCTCAGCATTCCCCACATCAGAGTAAATGATTACATCATTAGAAGACTGGCAGTAAATTAAACAGACAGATCTCATAAAGGTGTTTGGTACCAGAGCTTCAAGAGGGCTGCCCAGGGACCACAGCAGGCGTGCTTTCAAGGCAACCCAACTTCAGGTCATAAAGTAGCAGAAAAAATGGTGGTAATAGCCATCAACTGACAGCAAGAACAGAACAGAGCAATCTCTGTACTTCCAGAATAGGCACTACCAGTACTGCGCTTTGGAACACAAAGAAACATGTTGGAAATACAATGGCAGCTGAAGTTAGAAAAGCCTTCTGAAATGCAGAAAGTAAGAAGGAAAGAGACACAAAAACAGAACAAATCTGACCATGGCATGAAATGACAAAGGGATTAAAGACTCAATACAGAAACCATACAAGTTATCCTTTCTCCCATGGAAGCGTGAAAAAAAAAAGCCTGAACGGACTAGGATTTTGTTTCAGCTACACAATAAAAATGGTGACGATGAAATGTGTGCTATAAAATCCATCAGAGAAGCTAATGCTGCAACACAGTCATACATAGTAATTTCACAACTACACCACATACAAAATGCTGCTATATACTTTGTAATTCAAGAATTGTTACGCCTTTGAGTTAGACCACAGGGGATTAAACTTGAAAAAATGTGGAACCTCCATGTCCAAGAAAGGCCTGGTTCAGAACAGATGACTCAAATTACGAACACTGTTGCTGCCATCAGATGGCTGTATTTTCTCTCTCTCAATGTTAACAGTGTGCCTGAAATACAAATCCAACCCTGCCTGATCTTTCACACCTACCTGCCAGTTCTGAGCTCCTCATGCAGAGCTGCTTTGCAGGTGTATCTGTCCAGAAATATTTCCAAAGAGATCCCATCTCCCTGCCACCAACATACTTTATCTTGGCAGTCATCACAACACTGATTAATAATTTTTATGCAACATTTCCAAGCAACACAGTCTCAAATTATGAAAGCCAATCACTAAGAACATACCATCACAAACAAAAAATGGGTATATTAAATAAAACACTTTGCCAAAAAGCTTTTACAACATTAACATAAGCAGCCATGGCAGATGCACTAGTATTTTCCACCTTGAAATTTTACTTTATTAATGTGTTATTAAAGCTTCTTCTTTTCCCCCAGACAATTTCCAAGTTAACTCAGAAATCCAGCGTTGCACAAAGACCCAGTGACACTGCCAGCTGCTCTGTGCAAAAGAGTAAAATGTTAAAGACTTCCAATAAAAATTTTTATGATCTCTGAACAGTCTTGGAAGCATGGGGAAAAATATAAAAAAAATAAGTACACAACTTTAAATACACTTAAATATTCTAAAAGCTATTAATTTACAACTTCCTGCAAGATATAAAAGGCGTGGATATTTTACCTAGTTCAGGACAGTGCTCAAGAGACAGCCCACTTAAGAATTACATTCTAATAGCAAAGAGCTGCTTATTTCTAATAAGTGAAATGTTGAATAGCAAACAAGAAAAACACACTGTGAAAACACCCAGCTTTTGTATCAGTTTCATACATACGCACATGCACTTCTCACAAGAATAAAACTCACTGTCTACGTATTAGGCAGTGAGAAGAGAGTACAGTCATTACCTCTTGGTTATCTTTATTCTGGTTTGCCCAGAAAATCTTATGATAAAGCGTCTCCATTGAGTTGCTGGAATCTGATCTGTCAAAACAATGTCGATCCAACACTTCTAAGGTATGCAGAACTCGGCTGATGGTCACCCCTAGATACAGGAGTCAGAGGGGGAAGAGAAAGTTCAAATAAGATGACACTGTGGGATTTCAGGCATTACTGGTCACTACAGTTAGCAGCAGCAGGGGAGCAGAAGATCACATTTGACGTTTATTTCATTTTGAGGAGGCTGCTCAGACTCTCAATAGCCTGACTGCTACATACTTGTTTATTTTTGTCATGGCAAAGGAAATTCCAGTTCTCGCTCCAAAGAGTAACTGCATATTTTCTAACTTGTATGCTTTATATGCAAATTTCCAGCCAGACTCTCTGTCCTACTTACCCCTATCAAACAAACTATTTCACGCACATTTCTCACCTAGGTATCCAGCTACTCCAGCAGCCAAGAGGTACCCAAGTCCAAACCTGAATTCTCAGCTTCTACCCAACATTTTAATGTTAACGTTATTTTAGTAGTCCAAGAACTGAGGTGCAGGTGGAGAAGTGCTCTATTACTACAATGAATCACACTGCAACAGGTTTATACTCAAACAAAAAGAACTCAAAGAAAAATGCTGACCCTAAGACTCCCAACACTTACTTCATTACATCTTGCCTTACCTGCAGTTGATTCTTGGCACTTGTCAAAAGACCACCGCACCTCCACAGCACGACCTCTTTGTTTTATCTGCTGTTCTACCTCATAGATCTTTGCCCGAACCTGTAAATGAGGTAGCTACTAATTAGCTAGCAGTAGGAAGTCTCAATTTTCATTTCAAGCTCGTGACAGGCTTCTCAGTAGGAGCAAGATATCTTAGGATGTTCTACAACATTCCCTGTATTTGGTAACAACAAACTAAGGCTTCTTTTACTTAGTTTCGACCCCACAGAAGTTTATTTCCACTCTGAACTTAACTTCCAGTGTGAAAAGTCACAGCTCACAATATGGTACAATACACCTCCTCTTATTTGCCATTTTACATCTTAAAGTAATTTCTGTTTAATAACTGAAAACATCTGAATGTAAGTAAAACTACTGATATTTTCATAAAAATCTGACTGACATACAAACTAAGGTCATCAAAAACTTGCACGATGCTAGTCTTAAAAGTTGAACTACATTAATAACTACACCTCTAGTTGTAGTCATGAACGCAATCACTTATTGGGATATAAAACAGATCTTACTAATCTGAGCATTAAAAAATTTACCTGCTGATTAAATGTTGAATTTCCACCTGGCATAGGTAAACTAGATGGAGCAACTTGAAGCAAATCCAGGGGTGAGCCAGGATTCATGTTCTTATTTTCATTTGTGGAATAATTCCACACCAAGGCACTTGGGCAACAAAGAGTTATTGTCTGCAAGCAATAGTACAAAACACAAGTAGTGTGTGATAGACAAGACCAACAATACCAATAAGAAGAGAGCTAGAATCATTTTGGTCAACTACAGAGAAAGAAACAATAGACAAGTCCACACACGCATTGAAGAAATTCCATTAGTATGTTACTTTCCTCTTTCATTATTAAAAATTGTATTTAAATGTATGCACGCTCAATTCCCTTTTCTATTGCTTTTATAATGCCACCAAAGAACACCACCAAAAGTTAATCCCAGACCAATCCTCTCCATGAAATTGTGCAGGTTGGGAAGGTAATAAAACTTCTGTAACCCTGCCAAAAACAGAATTGTCCACAGTGGCACCAGGCAGCCAGGACAACCTGGAGGAAAAAAGGAAACCGCCAACGTCCAAGGCTTGCAGGAGTCCGTGAGGCATCATCTTCAGCCCAGCTGCTCCCAGCAAGGACAGATGGGGTCTGGCAGGAACAAGCAAGTTCACTGGTGATGCAAACGCTGCACAGAGCACTACTGAGGCCAGAAGAACTCCATCAGAGGGAAGGTTTGGCCGCTCCTGTGGCAGAGCTGCTCCCTCGTGTGGCAGCACTGCAGATACACACATGCAGCACCAATACGCTAAGATGCTTCCACCTTCGCACCTCAAGCAGTGGTTAAGATTCCCCCTCCTGCTCACTCCACGTCCATTCAGTCCTCTCGTTTACCTGCAATGCAGCTGCATTTCAAACCACAACCAGTGCACCTTATCAAACCCAACCATACAGTTTTCCAGTAAACTCAACAGCTGTGGTCTCAAAAACAAAGAGCTACAAAGCATTGGCCTACCTGCAGCATACAACTCAGCCCATACACCAGCGGGCGGTGTTGTGGGCAGGAGAGGAAATCTGAGCAGGTGAGCTGCACAGGGCTCAGCACAGGACCGGGTGCAGTCGGACTCGGCACTGCCAAAGGAGGGTTACTTGGTGCAATAATCACATGAGGAGAATGTGCAGCTGCAAGGCTGGGGCCATCGCTCAGCAGTAACGACAGGCGTCTGGCACAGAAATAAGCAAGGCGGCGGGACAGGTAAGCTGACTGAACAAACTCTTCTGAATACTGAAATTAAAACAAAGAAACATTATTTACCAGACTGCCTCCTTCACATCTTCATTTTAATTAACAATCTAACGTTCAGTATGCACAAACTAGAAGGGATCACAAAAGAGTATCTAAAATACAAATCTATATTCTTGTCCCTTAAAAATTCCACCTGTCCTGCAGGACCAGTTGCAGAACAGGAGTCTTCCTACCAACTTCAGTTAAGAAGAATTGTAAGGCATTAAATTTGTAATGATGCCTATGTATTTCAAACATACACCATGCGATATATTTCCCTAAATGTCTCAAGTAAAAATGCTTACATTGATTTTAACATCTCAACTGTTAGGATCATTTAACATATATGAGTAATGCTTACACTGATTGTGTGAATTACACAGCTTTAAAAGACACATATACCTGCAACATTAGTGGCAGCACCAGCTTAAGAATGTCGTCATCAGTAGGTCTGATTTTTTCCAGAACATCCAGTATCCATGTCAAGTACTCGTGTCTCTCAAGCATTCCTTCCTTAAAGGATTTTAAACAACACATCAGTTGTTAACTGGGAGCACTAAGAAAGAAAGCGTGTAATTACAAGTTTTATTTCAGTTCTGGTCTAACTCTCATTGCTCACAGCAGCTACCAGGACCCTCACACACCACCCTACCAACCACCATTATGGCAGCCCCGTGGGCAGACGGCTGTGACCAGGACTCAGCATTGCTTCTATTCAAGGAGCAAAGCAACACTCATCCCTGGAAGCTTCAACCACCAGCACCACCGCTCAAGTTCAGATGACACTGAGTCAACAATGTCCATCAGGACTTCTGCTTACACAAAGGCACAACCTCCTCAGCTGAAGGCTGTGAGGCTGAGGACACCAGATGCCCCAGCTCCTGGGCCTGTGCAGACTGCAAAGGTGGGCATGGGCTAAAACGTGGAACTCAACAGCCAGGTCACCACTCTAGCACCCAAGGCTTCATGCTCCATTGTGACCAGAGCCTGGCTCACAGTCGTCAAATACACCCTTAAAAGATGGGATAATACAGGAAGAAAGAGAATAATTGAGAACATTACTACAATAACACTCAAGCACGCTAAGCAAATCAAAGTTTCTTCAGCTAGCAAATCTCTAAAATGAATTAATATTTAAAACTTATTCTAGTTTTACAACACAAATTACCAGTAATATCTAAAATGCAACTTTCTAAAAATAGTGACAAAAAAAAAAAATCCCCTCATTTCCTACAGTATTACCTGAAACATATAAAAGGACAATTTTTCATTATATTCCCACTGCTTCAAGGCCTGTTCCATCTCTTGAGGCATCACTACAGAGCTGTTGCCTTGGCTGGAAGTCACATGATAAAACTCTGCAACCTTTGCCAGCTGCTCTCGAAGGTATCTGGTTATAATTTGAGTCCATTCTACAAATTAAGTTTACAATTAGAACACTTCAGATGATAAAACGCTTCTGTCACAGCGAGAATCATGACAAATTTATGTTGAAAAGTATTTATCCAAAATGTTAACACAAGGCTGCATAATGCAGCACCTATTGTGAATTAACAGGAGCTTCATGTGCCTCCCCTGTGCGCTGCTCTCAAAGCACACATACTGTTAGGTGTGCAAGCAGCCTGCTAGCTTAGCGTGATGTACGAGCACAGAGACAAGCCATGCCTTTAGGGAATCACCTGTTTCTTTCATCAGAGTTCAGCCTTCAACCCCTGAATAGCTTTGAAACAGATAAATATACTTCAGTACTTCCTTCCTTCTGGAATTTATTCCCCTCTTCCCTCTCCCTTCAAACCCAGCCAACAAAAAAAAAGAGCAGGACTTTGCACAAACAATAGGATATAACATTGCCCTCTCTGCAATCACTCTGAAACTGAGAACTTCTCTGGATTTTGACTCTGATGAGAATGCACAAACTCAGAGGCAGCTTCTCAGGTCAGCCTGTCCAGCACAGTGCAGAGGTCTGCAAGTACAACTCATTACCTCTGTTTTACGACAGATAAGTCAGTGGGTGCCATTCATCAAACGCACAAACCCACCAAAAGCTATCAGCTTTTCTCTACACTTGAGCAGTGATTTTATACTAAGGATAACTGAGAGAAATTAGGGGAAAAAAGCAAACTTACTTGATCATATACATAAAGCTTTGGGAAAATCAAAATGGTAAGGAAGGCATTCTCTGAACAGTGTAACTGGAACAACCAGAGATTCCTGTTAAAATCTCCCAAACATCTGATGGCGTTGCATGTAGCCTGCATGCAGCGTATTTTAGAAGAGCTCTTTTATGAATGCATAATGTAATCACTTTGACAACCTGAACCTGTTCACTGTCAGAGTTATGGGAACTCTCACACAACTCAGACACAGCTCTGTTCACCAATAATTCCCATCTCAGATCTCAGCTACTGCCCTCCTTCTTTTATTCCCCTGTGAATTTGTAATTAGCAGCTCTGTCAACATATACAGAATATATATTAAACGCTTTTCCATCCAAATCTGAAATTTCTGTATGAAGTTAGTGGGTTTAGTGTTTTCATACAGCTATTTAGCTACATTACTGCAAACATTCACTCCCTTTTGGAGAAACAGTTCTGAATCCACCACATCACACTTGTTTTCATGTCAAAGTATGAAAGAAAAATTCTCACAAAGCAATTACCAATATCTCTGTGCTGCTGAGTTAGAAACATCACAACACAACCACGTTTCTGTTCCCTAGAGCACAGATCTAAAGTTTTAGGGGGAATGTCAAAGAATACAGAATAACACACACCAAATTACCTCCCCAAGGACACCTAATAACCTAATCTGGCTCGTAGGCCATGGTACAGGCTTACACACAGATCCCCCAGGCCAAGTCCTTTACAAAGAGAAGCAGCACCTGCAGCTACTGGCTGCCTGCCCCACCATGCAATGCTGCACAGCTGCAGGCACATACCCAGCAGGACCATGGAGGCTCACTGACTCCCTCCCATCCTGCAACAGGGCATGGTCTGAAGCAAGCACAGGACCAGGGAAGCCGTGCGGATGGATGTGCACAAGAAAGCCTGTCAGTACTGCAGCCACCCCATACAACTGAGGAAGGGACAAATGCATTGTATTCAGCGGAAAACCACACCACAAGGACTCCACCTCTCTCATTTTAAAAGAAAGGAAGGGGAAGTAAAGAAGGTCTGTTTCAGGATCTCTTGGTACAAGGCCCTGTGTGAAGGACAGAAGGCGAAGCTGAGAGTAGGAAAGATGGAGTCACCCGGTCCTGCTAGGTAGTTCCAAAATCACTGAGGTACAATTCATCCCATGTCAGCAGGAGCAGCAGCACAAGGGAACAGGCAGCTATGCTAATTCCTCACCAAAACCTCATTGACCTCACTGCAGCACAGCAGCCTGCCATACCCATGGAGACCCAACCTGACATGACACTCTGGTGCTGCATGGGGCAACCACAGACTGCCTCTCCACTTGCTGTCTGTCACCAGACTTATTATTATTATTTTAATTAAAACTATAACAAAGAATAAGCCGAAAATGCTTGCTAGAATATGGTTTGGGGACTTTAATTAGAAACTCAAAGTGAAAATGAGTTTCAATGTTACAAGCCCAAAAACAAAAACAAAAAAACAAGCAAAGTGATAGAAACAACAGAATGAGTTGGTAGAAAGATGCAGGCATTTCTCACAGCAGTATGGAGATGCTGTAAAACAGCATCTGATCACAGCCGCTTTAAAGACAAAAAAGGAAAAAGTTCATTCCAAGCAGCAGAAGAGCTGGAGGTAGTGTGTATGAACTATGACAGCAGACCTACAAGTTTGGTAATATCAGGGCATTTTTTGTCCCTCAGAGGTGTTCATTGTCTGGCCTGCTGTCTTGGTGTCAGACAGCGTAATTCACCATCAGTACTTAAAATACACGCATCGTCACTTATGTTCTGACACACACACTTCAAAATTAGCATCTTGTTTAAGGCTTTCTAAATCAGCAGTTCAGTTTACTCCTTGGTACCACTTAGCACAGCCTTTGCTACACCTGCTCCTTCACCAGAGGCTGGGATCAGTGGTTAAGACACAGCACAGCCAACTCCTCAGACACTGTGCTTGGAGACTGAGGGAGAAATCAGCTGGGAGGAGAATGAGCCAATGGGGCAGTAGCTGTGGTGCACATCTCTTTGTACTCTTTGACACACAATTCTAAGCAAAACCAATTAAAAAGCATTTTTAACTGCACAGGCATTAAGTAACACTGATGCAGTGAACAAGAGTAGCAGGTCCCTTCAGCTATCACTATGCAGTTAGATATTAGAGGTGTTTACTTACCAATATTTGGGTCAGTGGCCTGGCGTTTCTTGATTTTAGCTTCAGAAATGGCAGCATAGTAGGCACATGTCATTTTGATCAGCCATGCTGCTCGCAGCAGTGGTACAGAATATTTTGCTAAGTAAGCAAAAACATCTTCTTTTTTACTGAGAATTGGAACCTGAAATGAAATGGGAAGCAAGTTATAGCACAGTGCAAACAGCAGCTAGCACGTGCAGGTTAGCCCTGGCCTCCTCTGCTAACTGCCTGGACAGCAGCAGACCTCTTCATCAACCAGGGAAGCCTCTATGCTGACAAAACCCATCGTCTAGACACATACAAAGAAACTTGACAATACAAAAGAACTACTCCACACTTTCCCAGTGTTACACCTAGTAACATCCTTTCTCAGCTTTGAGATGCCTACAGGGCCACTAGCAGACCTCTCAAATCTGCCAAGGACATCCAAAGTGCAGAAAGAGCTCTGCAAGCTGATCCTCAGAACTTCTGGAAAATAAAGATAGATCAAGATTTTGGTTAAGGGTTCAGTTACACAGATGTTGTCTGTATCTGCACCTGGTTCAGAGCCCATAACGATGGAGTGTGCCAGGGAAGCAAGCTGGCCAGCTGTGACACCTGCCCACATGCAGAACAGGGCTGGTCTCACAAGACTTCAGGATGAAAAGTCCCCCTATGCTGTCACAGTAATCCTCAAGCCCTTCTGCACAAAGGCAGCATTGTTTCCAAAAGCATTGTTAAAGCAACACATATGAGAAAAAGACATTTCCAAAACCAGTGGAAACAGAAGGGAATGGAAGCACAAATGCTACGCTACCAAAATGCCTGGAGAAAAAAAGTGCATCAATGCAGCAAACAAAGCACAGATCCTTTTCAGTAAGATTCCTCCGTGGTCAGTCTAGAGACTCTACTCAATTAGTTTCACAGGGCTCTTAACATGCTTATACACCATTGTTAAGATGCCCATAACTCCTTTTTTTTTGTTTGTTTGTTTGTTTTTGTTTGTCTGTTAAGCATAAACAATGAAAGAAATCTGTGTAGTGCTTCTATTCATAAAGTTAACATCTACTAAGGTTAAAGGAAAACTCCGGATTAGTAGTATGCTTGCCATAGAAAAGTGTGTTCTGCTGGTGACCCTACTGGTGGCTAAGCAGTTCATGTTCTTCATCAGTCAGTTACTTACACATCACTGGTGGGACAAACACACGTGTTTGGGATCTCTAGATTCAAACTAAAATGCTCAGTTTATTCTCCTCTTTGTTAAGGAACTGCAGAATGCTAAGACAAGGAATAAAATTTAAGAGCTCAATGTTATTCTTTGCTGGCAAAATCTCGTTCGTTACGCATCACTCTTACCTCAGTAAAAAAAGGCACAAAGGGTACAAAATTATAAACTTACTTTTTTTTGAAAGCAGAAATATCTTAAACTCTAAACCTTTTAACATATCTTATGAATACTGCCTTATCCTTATAGACCAGTTCAGTACAAGTCAATATCCAAGAAATAGGAGTACTCTTATACCTTTTTTGCTAAAATAGTCAGTGGTTTACTTCCTGCTAGATCTGTGAACCAGTTGTGAATTGCACTCTGAGAGCGAGCAGTAACCAGCCAGTAGTTGTCTTTGGCATTTACTTGTGGTTTCTTCTTTCCCGTGTCCTGGAACGTATTAAGTTTTAGCTTTTCTGCTAATATGCTGCTGAAGTAAGCGCCAATCTGGTGGGTAAAAAGAAAAATAAACACACATATGACAAAGCAGTTAGCAAGCCTCTACTGTACATTAATGCACAGGGGACTTCCATCACCATAGATGCAGTCCAGGCCATCAGTCTAATAAGATTACACTTTAATTCCCTGCAGACAGAAGATGGTGATTCCTGGCATTAAGTACCCACGCAACACTTGTGCAATATCAGCAAAGAAGCTGCAGGACACCAAAACCAAGGCAAAGAAGACCAGGCCTCAAAGATACCAGAGACCCAGCTACCACTTACGAGTGGGCTGTAAGTCCCCTGAGCCACATCACCCCAAGAGCTGCATAGTTTAGACTTAGGACCTGGCTCAGTATATCTTACAAATGCCTCAGAGCATTCCTCTTTCCAGCATTCTAACATACCATAGGGTATATATCTGGTTTTCACTTCCATGAAGAGCAAGTCTTACTGTCACAAGAACTGCATTCGCTGTCTTTCCATCACCTGTTACAGCAGGCAAAAATGCCACGATTTGGATAAGCTAAGTCTCCTGACTCCCACTAACGCGGCTTCCACTACCACTTCATAGCGTCCGAATGGAAAACACGGTAAGATTGCCCTCCCCAGCCGTTTCAATCCCAAAACAGCATGCAAAAAAAAAAGAAAAGAAAAAGCCCAAGAAAGGTTTGAATTGCTGCACAAGATTATTGACAGATCAACGTTACTGCAATAGAAATTAACCTTCAGGCTTGCCAGTAAGAATAGGACACTTGATTTTCTTATACTCGCAGATACTGAACTTATTTTGGTAATTCTTCCAAACAACTACAAGCAATTCCTTGTGAATTTTTGTTTTACTTTTCAGTTGCGCTCAACAGTCAAAACAAGATTAATTAAAATAGCAGACAGAAAGTACTTGCAGGTGGCAACTCCAGACAAACAAAACCAGAAGAATGTAACGGGAAACTCTTCAGCATTCCAACAGTAACAATAACAACCTGGTAATTCACTTGTATCACTTCTCATTTCAGATTTACGCTCCGCTAAAATAAAAGAGCATCACTGTAGAAGTAAATTTGCATTTTCCAATAAGCCATAAAATGTTATATATTTTAAGAGTCAAACAGCAGAAAATTACTTTGTCAGAAAGCATTTTTAGAAGATTTTTGATAACTTGTGTGCCAGCTTTGTGCTCTCCTCTGCAGCCTGATAACAGCAGGTAGCAGAAATGCTGCACAGTGTTCCTATATTCTGTAATTAACTTTAACATGCAGACTTCCAGCTAGAAAGCAAAGAAGTCAAGAACCAAGTCTAACCATTGTCAGCTTGGGAGCACGTTAAGTGAACACACTCAGACTGAAAAGCCCTGTCCTACCTTAGAGGCGTTGATGACAATATTTCTAGCAGAACCATGCTCATCTCCAGAGAAGGCAGGCTGATTACTGAAGCCTTGCTTTACATTCACCGCAGTAAGTTCGTCCTGCAAAGAGAGTTGTAAGGATGAAAAATGAAATGACAGTTTAGGATGTCACATAATTCTGAGAAGTATGTTTTCATAAAGAAATTGTATGTGATTGCTAGTCCCATGCACCCGAATAACTCTTGAATCATACTGTGCGTTCACTAGAATTCAGTGAGGAGAAATACCACGTTCTTCTGTTCCCATTGTGTTCTCCTAAGTGCAGACCTCAAGGCCATAACGTGATAAGGACAGAAGCCGTGTTGCTGGAAAAGGACTGCTGCCCAGGGGAAGGCAGCAGAAACCAAGGCCTGTTCTCCTTGCTTGAGCTGTCTGTGGCTCATCCCGAGGCCCTGCTGTCAGGCAGCAGGGACAGGGAGCAGGGGCTGCAGGGAGCCCCCAAGCAGCACAGCCCTGAGCACACCAGGGAGCTCACTTTGGGTTCTCCCTGAGGAGAAGGCAGAACCCCCTGTTGGCAAACCAACCACCTGCCCCAAAGGTGCTTCACCAGCTCCGCAAGGTCAGGATAAAAGCAATCCCTGAGATGATGGAGGGGTAACCTACAGAAACAAAGAGCTACTGCCACACCACCGAGCAAAGAAAAGAGGACAAAATAAAATAAGATAGCAACTTTATTGGATTTCATTACTTAGTTTTGGAAATGTGCATCCCCCAAAATAGCGACCCAGAAGCTTCCATTCATTTTACCCTCTCATGCTTTGAGACACCCTTTGCTTTTTGGTACTTTCACGAAGTTTGGGAGTAACACAGAAGACAGCGCTGTATTTATCAGAAATTTCAGCTCTCTGGGGTTTAGGAAGTTAGCGAGCCTCATCTGCATTGTAAATGAAATCAACAAGAAGTGCTGGAACACTCCTCCACCCACACTATCCCCAAGACAGCCTTGAAAACACAGATGAACGCAGAGATGAAAACCATCAAAGAGATTATAAGCAAATAAATAAAAGGTAAATGGCGAACAGATGGAGATCTATGTTACTATTAGAACTGTTTCCATAGATGACCCCAGCTCTGCTATCTTTAAACTCTTCCTTCTCTGAGAAAAGCTGTCTGGATATCACCATACTGAAAATAACCGAGCCGTATGTCCTACTGCCGTGTTCTACCACTGCTGTGGGAGCAAGCTGGGATGGGTTGGCAGCATAAACACAACAACGCTTTGGTTTTGTCTGGCTCTGATTATTAGTACAACTTCTCCTGCCTTCAGCAGGGGCTCAGAAATTTTAAACATGGAATACGGGACAGTTACAAACCCAAACGCCAGCTAGGAATCACACAGATAACACCACCTGGGAGCACAGTGCATAGAGTGAGGAGAGTTCCTGTGAGCTGAACGTCTCACGCTCACCCCATTAATGGCTCAGTGTCATTACCTTCCAGCACAGCTGTCCTAGTGGAAGGCAAAACTCCCTACACAGAGCAGCAGGACAGCTAAGTCAGAGCTAAGCATGCCGGGGGGAGCATCGTTCCCTTGGCTGGACTTGCAAGTCCCTTCACAAGGACAAGCGCAGCAGTGCTGCACAATGCGGCCACTCGCTACGCTGTGTGCACCACACCATGTGCCAGACCCTCCTGGCTCCCGCAGGAACAGAGAGCTTCTTCACAAGCATCAAGAAGGGTCCAACCAAGGCTTAAAATGGTTTTGAAACTTAAATAGCCAAATAAACACACAGACAGATGGTAAAAACCCAAGAGACAACGTACAGAGCTCTATCATCACTGCAAGAGAGCCAAACTGAAGAGTTTTACAAACCCATTCTTTGTCCCCCCCAACCCCAAACATTTCCTTCAGAGAGAGACCTACGAGTTCACATTAGACTCACGAAAGGGACGCGGAGGATCTGAACGGTCGTTCCTTTGAGACCCACTCACTGACCCCATCTCTGCTCCACACCTCCCTCCCACAGCAGGCCCCGCTTTCAGCACAGGGCCGCAGCTGCTGCCGAGACCTCAGCGCTGTGAGGAGGGGCCGGGACTGCATCCTGCACTGCGACCGCCGCCACAAACCCCACCCAGGCTGGGCTCACACCGCTGCACGTTGGGTTTGTTCTGAGTAAAGACCCCCTGAAAGGTAGTCCACCAGTGGCAGATTAACGAGCAACCTGTGCTTCATAGCAAGGAGAAGAACGTTACCAACCCCCGGATCCCAGCCGGCCCTGATGGAAGCCACGCAGCAGCAGCGCGGCGCTGAGGCCCCGTCCCACACACAGCCGTGGCTCAGCTCAGAGCAGCTCTGTGTCCGGTCAGGATCACACGCAACAACACCTATTGAAGTACCTCTAACCCCTCAACTTTATTTCCGCGCGACGGGAGCAGTAGTGGAAGGACGAAAAGCAGAAAGATACTGGAGAGCAGAACAGGCAGAGATGCCCCAGGGGTTGGCAGAGGGCTGGAGTGTGCACGTTTCATTGCGTTAGCCCAGGCCACTGCCAACCTGCGCTGCCCTGCAGCCCATCAACCATCAGCCTCAACCGCCCGCTGCCCGGCGGTCACGAACGCAGGCAGGCCAAGAGGGCAGCGCCGCGGGACGCAGCGGCCCGGCTGTACCTCAGCGGCCGCTCCGGGGCATTGCGGGACCGCCAGAAAGCAGCGCGGGAACACAGCGCGGGGCGGGCTGAGGGCTGCGCGCGTCGGCCGCGAAGGCGCGACTCCGAGATCCGCCGCGCTCACACAGCCCGACCCGAGGCCTCTCCCGCCCACGCAGAGGAACGGCGGACGGGGAGCGCCGCGCGCCGAGCCCGCGGCTCTCCAGACCCGCGCACCAGAGCGGCCGTCCGCCCTACGCTGCGCGCTGCCCTCGGGTCCCCGCGGCCGGGCTGCGGCACCCAGCCGCCCCCGCACCGGGCCGGGCCACGTCGCGGCCCCACTCGGCCCGGCGGGCTCCGCTCGGGGCCGCGAACCCCTCCGGCCGCGGCCGCCCTTCAGCCCCGCCGCGCCCACAGCCGCAGCCCCGCACGGCCCGGCCCTACCCCGTCCCACCCCGATCCCCGCCCCCGGCTCGCCGCAGAAAATGCAAGTCAGCGGCGGCTCCGCAGCGCCCGGCGCCGCTCAAAAGTTTCGGGGGAGGCGCCGGGCCGGGAGCCGAGGGCGGCGGCCGGGAGCGGGGCGGGCCGGGCCCGGTGCAGCCGGCACAGCGCGGCACGGCTCACCTCCTTCTGGCGCGGGTCCTGCGGGTAGACGTCGGGCGGCCCCAGGCGCGGCCGCTTGAGCGGTCTCTGCTCATAGCTGAGGAGCCCGAAGGCGGCCATGATCGCTCATGTTCGCCGCGCAGCGGGCGGGCGCTGGAGCGGGCTCCGAGCGGCAGGGAGCAGCACTCGGCGCTCGCCCCCCGCCTCAGCCCCCGCCGCGCCGGGGGTTGGGCTGCGCGCCGCCGCCGAGGCCGGGCACGGGGCGGGGGCGGCTCCGCTCCGCGCGCCTCGCGGCGGGCACGCTGCCCTGCGGACCCGGCCGTGACGCCGCCCCGGCCCCGCAGCCCCGGGTGAGCGCTCCCGTGCCCGGCCCGGAGCGCTCGCTCGCGGTATCGCGTTCCCATTTGTAACGCCGTTAATTTTAGCGAGCGAATAATTCGCCGAGGACGATCGATCGCCGCTCCGGGGGTAGCGGCCCCGACCGCCTCCCGGCTCCCAGGCCGGCTCCGGCTGCCGGCACGCACCCGGCTCTGCGGCTCCCCGCGCTGCCCTGCGGACCCCGAAGGCGCGCGCGGCCCCGGGAGGGGGTTCGGGCCCCGCCCCCAGACGGGCATTGCAGCGGGCGCCCGGCCTGCAGTCCCGCCACGCGCTGCCCCTCTGCCCGGCGCCGCCCGGCCCGGCCCTAACCCGGCCCTAACCCGGCCCTGCGGCTCCGCCGGTCGCATCTCGGCCGCCACGGGCGGGAGCGGCGCGCGGCTCGGCGCTCCCCAAGGCTCCCGCTGCCCCAGGGCCGGACAGCGCCGCGCAGCCCCACAGAGCGGTGAGAAGGATGCTGGCAGAGCTATAGGTGCCGATTAACATCTCCAGAATAAAAGCGCCCGCAGCTACAGCCTCAGGCTTCCTCCCGTACCCCAGAGGCCCTTACCTCCCTTCCTGAAGCAGGACTGCGGCCTCTATCCCAGCCTGCTGCGCGTCCTGCAGCACCGGGGCATCCTCCTCTCCCAGCACAGGGCCCATCTTCCGAACCGCTGCACTGACAGCTGCATTACTGCATCAGCACTGTAAAAAGTAAGCACAGAAACTATTTTCCCCCTTCTATCTACTGCTTTTACCAGATCCTCTCCTCGTGCTGCATCCCCAGGACAGCACACGCACACAGTGTATTTTAGAAACACAGGGACAGACCGCGAGTTGCAGACAGTTCTGAATACTCTTAATAACTGTACTCTATGAGTTAACTATGAGATTACTATTGCCAAGAGCAGGAAGTAGAGGCAAACTACATTTCTTTTGTCTCTAAGCAATTCTCTAATCAAACCCAAGATACTTTAAAAGATGAAGTTAATTAGGCAGTGGATACCTTCAGACTTCCAGCTCTGGTTTGGGACACTTTCCCAGCAGCTCTTCTGACCATACTTGGCCCGAAGTCACATCCCACAGACCGGCAGCTCCTCAATCCCACCAGCAGATAAATGCTCCAGAACATCTCCTAAGTGATGCTGGTGTGTGGAATAGCAATGCCAGTGTTGTGATCCCTAGCTTTGGTAAGGTTCACATCATGCACATTTTAAGAGAGGGTCATTAGGTTTTATTCCTGAGACTCTGTCAAACACATATGGCTGTATTTAAACACACATCTCCATCTTCCAAAGATCTCGGTACAGCAGAATGTCTGACAGTTCTTCCTAGCACTCCTCGTTCTGTACTGATTCCCCTGCATTTTACACCTTTGCAGTGCTATGAACTCCGGCAGAGTCAACCCAGGCTGTTGGTAGCTCAGCGTGGCAGGGCTGGCTGTAGACTCATGCTGCCCAGCACTGCACTCCTGACTGACGTGTAGAAGCCTAGGTTCACATCCAGTCCTTTGAGCCTACGAACATGCTGGTCTGGAGCTTTAGTTTCTTCCTCCTCAAGAAGCACAGCTGGGGGACCCAGGCTTGGTGCAGCTGGCCCTGTTCAGAGGAACCGGCTTCTTGCTCACAGGAGGCCTCCTCAGAGTAACGAGTCTTGGGAGAGACCCCCACAGTTGTTGCTCTGGGGATTTTCTAGCATATTTTGTGCCCTGTGACGCTCCTGCCGCAGAACACCTCGGAAGCATTCCCAGTTTATCCGTAAGAGCATGGAATTTTCAAAGGCACAAATTGCCGCTTCATTTGAAAATGCCACCACAAGGCTGAATCTTGAAAAAAATTATCAACAAAGTCATCAACAATCTGATTGCAGCCTACGTGTTACGGTCCCCCTTCAGGCAGCAGTCAGTGCATTCTGATCACGGGAAGTGCTCCCCACCACCGCTCCCGGCCTCCCGCTCAGCACCGGCACAGTGCCATCTCTCGGTTACTCGCAGTGACCACAGCAAAAGGCACAGCCTTAAGCATAGCTTAAATAATCATTTACCTGCACACTGCCTCGCTTCATTTTAAGCCTATGGGGTGTTCCTGCTGCAGACAGGCATCCAGATAACAAACCATTCCTGGATTGGTCTGATCAGAGAACTGAAATGGGAAAAAGAAGCTAAAGCCTTATGTTGGCTGCAAACTTGGGGCTGAGCAGCTCCAGGAGGGGCAGCAGGGACAGGACAGGCACCGGGGGCCCGCGCCAGGTGAGCACGCACACAGATGCAACTGAGTGCAGGTGGGGTCACCCAGCCCAGCCTGAGCTCCGTGCTGCCCTCCCCCTGCACTGGGGCAGCTGCATAAAAAGCAGAGCAGCTTGGCACGGCTGGCCCTGAGGGATTCCCAGCACACAGAGCCCTCTGAAAGCTTCCTTTCTGCACGGCCGATAACCCAGCAGGCAGCCAAGCCTGCCCAATCAGACAGCCGGGAAGCAGAGCGCTCATACACGGTCTCTTGTTACCTTACTCCTCCACTATCAAGTGACAGAATCGCTCAGCAGACCGTTCCATTTGCAGCTCAGTTAGAGGAGCTGCAGGCGGATGGGGAGGGGCGCACCCTCCCAGCACCTCCCAGCCATAGGCACCACACCAGCCCCCCGCTGAGAGCGCAGCCCCCCCGCACCACCATGCCCACCCCACAGAAGAAAATCCTCTTCTGCCTGGCTGGTGTGCTCAGCTTCGTGTGCGCCCTGGGGACCGCAGCGGCCATCGGCACACAGCTGTGGGTGAAGGGAACCATCCTCTGCAAGACGGGAGCACTGTTGGTCAACGCCACCGGGCCGGAGCTGGAGAAGTTCATCGGGGAGATTCAGTATGGGCTCTTCCATGGCGAGCGAGTGAGGCAGTGCGGGCTCGGGGGGAGGCCCTTCCAGTTCTCATGTGAGTAACAGAGGCACCTGAATAATTGAACGCTGCTCGGGGCGGGGAGGAACCGACCCTGTACTGCACAGGGCTCAACAGGAGCAAAATGCTCTACAGCCAACTGCTGCTCTCCATCTTTTAGCTTTCAGCTTTAAAATACCTTTTTTCCTGACACTAGCAAAGCTCACTAACATTTTCGGCAATCTATCTTTCAATTACAGTCATCCACATTTGAAAAAAATCTATGCTATTCCTTCAAGTATTTTTGTTTTTCAGTTAATCTTTGTCATCCTCCTCTGTGTGCCAACACCACAACCTCTGTTCTGTTGTGAAAGACAAACTAAGCTAGCAGGAATCCCACGAAGGAGCTGAGGCATAGGTGCACTGTGCTGCTGAAGCCAAGCAGCCACATGTTTGCAGTGTGCAGCATGGATTGAAAACCGCTCACTTATTACTGGCCGACATTCAGTCAACTGATGTGCAAATCAAGCTTGGTAGCCAGCATACCAAATTTTACCAAAGGCTGTTAAAAATGGCTTTGCTTTACATGTGATACTCATAATCTGCTCATCTCTAAGGATAGGGTCCATGGAATGATGCAGGGAAGAGTTTGCCTGTAGCAACACAGACAACAGTCACCCCTTACACTATACCCTGCATGCCACACACAGCTATGAGAAAACACATTTTGGAGCAATCTGCTAAAACAGCTCCCAGAAGCACTCCAGTGAAGTTTACCCTCACTGCAGCTGTATGCTTTTCATCACTGCTCAGAAGCATCACCCAACCAAAGTTCATTCTGCACACATTCACTGCACCAAGCAGAGTTCACAAGAGGAGCACACTGAAGTTTGTGCTGCAGTGACAGCACGTTCTTATGTGGCTCATGCCTGCAGTGTGCTTTGTCTGCAGGCTGAGCTGCAGGAGCCCAGCAGGGCAGGCTGTGAGCTCTCACCGACCGGCCATGAAAGTGTTGGCATTTTCATTACTATCTGTTCTCTGATCATCTTTTGTTTAGATTAAAAAGGAAATACAACACTGCTACCCCAGTAGGGCTTATTTTTAACAAAACATGGCTGGGCGGCTTAGCAAAATACACCTTTGTCATTACAGAGGGCAGGCACTGACTGAGGCCAGCGTGCAGACCCTGGGGCTGCAGGAGCCGCTCCCCACTTGGGACAGAGCCCTCAGAGCTCCATGTGCATCCCCAACAGCAGCACAGCCACACAGCAGTGCCTTGCATGGTGATGCTCATCAGTGTGTCTAAGAGAAACTGCATATAAAATAGGCCAAGTGATTTAGTTCAGTGTTTGTCCCGCTAAACGCTCCCACCAACCACTACATCTCTTTTAATTGTGAAATGAATTTGCTCTGCCAGCAAGCTCTGCTCAGCCGGGCAAGGCCTTCTGCCTCATTTACTCCTGCTGCTTCTCATCAGTTTCTAGGTCAGCAGTCCATTTTCTAAAGGTCACAGGCATGCACACTAACACAGTATTTCATTCATTACTGGGCATGCTTTTCTTGCAAGATGGCATTGCTGCTGGAATTAATTTTTCCCTGATATGTTGCACAATTGTGGTGAGAAACTATAAACGCAGGTGCTGAGGGAAGGATCTAACACAGCAACTTCTTAAAGAACAGAATTCCTTATCAATAAATCAAGTTCTCCATTTCCTCTCAATTCATCACCTTGCTTTTTGAGCCTTCTGCTTCAGATATGACGCATTGCATGAGCCTTTTACTCAGAGAAACGGGAGAGGAACCCCCATCTTCAGGGTGTCCATATCTCCCCTTGGCAGCAGCTCCTGATGGATGCTCACAGGGAGTTCCCTTTATTTCCACACTGGAAACACCCACGCTCTTCCCCTTCCTCCCACCATCACTCACCCCACAGCTCTGACCGTCCATAGGAGCAGTGCACAGCAGCACTGCTGTTTGCTGATGTTCACCCAGCTGCCATCATTAGACGCAGATCTTTTACATTTAAACATTTACTGCTTAAGATTTTCAGATAAAACCAAACATTTTGAGACAAATTCTTAGGTCACAAGGGTAACAAAACAGCACTGAATATTCACATAAATCAAAGCGGTGAGACAAGATGCAGTGGGCACCACCAGGAGGGCAGCTCACAGCTCTGCAGTGCCCTGGGCACAGCTCCGTACAGCAGCGCATTGCCACGGCACAGTGCAGACAGCACCAGGCTGAGCCCACAGCACATGCTGGGAGAATGAGCAGCACAGTGCCCAAGGAACACACCTGGATTGATTGCTGGCCACTCGCAACAGGATTAGACATGGAACTGACACACACCTGTTGTAACCAAGCAGAGATGCCAATACGGCTCTGCACAAGGAAATGAATGCAGACAGCAGCCCGAGAGGTATGGTTCCAGGCTGGATGTGGCTCTGGGCAGCCTGGTCTGGTGGTTGGCGACCCAGCCCGTGGCAGGTGAGACAAAACTAGATGATCATTACGGTCCTTTTAAACCAAGGCCATTCTATGATTCTATGACTCACCTTCAGTGTGACTTCGGGAGCACACAGAACTTCTGGGCTTTCTGTGTGCCCCTCCATCGAGATCAGTAGTGGGGGCGGAGGACAGACTGCACTTGGGAAAGCACAGTTTAAAGCAATAAGCACAAATTAGCAGGAAAGCCTTGGCATGACTTCCACATTAACTTTGCTTAATGTTTATAATATTTTCTAACTTCACTTCTAGTTTTTCCAGACCTGCTCAAGATCATCCCTGCAAGCATCCACGTCAGCGTCATTCTCTTCTGCATGGTGCTGATCATCTTCACACTGGTGGGAATGGGCTTTTTCCTGTACAACGCCTTCGGCAGCCCCTACGAAACACTGCATGGCCCCGTGGGGCTGTACCTGTGGAGCTTCATCGCCTGTGAGTACCCTCTCTGGGCTGCACATCCACTGCAGCATGGGGCCACAGTACAGGGACCAAACAGAACGTGGGGGGCAGGCAGGAGGGGCTGGTTTTGCTGCACAGCTTTGTGCACAGCAGAGCTGAGCACAGGGCACGGATGCTGCCCGTGGTGGGTTGGCAGCAGGGCAGTTGGGAGCCAACCTCTAGCACTGGGGCAGCTCCAGCAGCCCACAGGTCCCAGGGACACCACACTGTTCCTGCAGAGACTGCAGTGATGGGCATCTTGTGCTCCTTCCAGGTTCCTGTGGCTGCCTCATCATGATCCTCTTCTCCTCCGAGGTGAAGATCCACCACCTCTCAGAGAAAATCGCCAACTTCAAGGAGAAAAGTTTCACATTTAAAACCCACAGCGAACGGTTTGCAGACTCCTTCTGGATCATCCTGTCCTGCTCCCTGGTGCACTTCCTCAACGCGCTGCTGATACGTCTGGCTGGGTTTGAGTTCCCCTTCTCTAAACCCAAGGACTCGGGGACAGCCACTGGTGCCGCAGACCTGATGTATTAGAGTCACACAGCATGAGGACAGAGGTGTTCATCACTGCTGCCTTCAGCAGCCACCACCTGCACCACCTTTAAAAAGAAGTTAAAAAACAAGAAAAGGTTTCAGATAACTGTTGGTGGGACATGCAGTAAAAAAAAAAATAACATGCTAGTTGATAAACCCAGATCAGAATACCCTTTCTCTCTTGGATAAAAGCCTTACTAAGGCACCTGCTTCTCTTTCCTCCAGAGAAGATTTGAAAAGCAGCTGCTGTGAACAGAACTGAGAATTCAACAGCACAGAGCTGGAGCAGAGGCACAGGAAGGGGATCGCCATACAGCCACCCCCCATCACCAGCACAGCCTGACTCACCTGCAGCTCTCAGGGAGCCACAGCACAGCCCCTACAGCACTGGGCAGCAGGGAATGGGGCAGGGAGGAGAGCACCAGCCCTGCCACAGACCTGCAAGGGAAGGCAGCACAAGGGCAGGGGGTGGCCCAGCCCCTGAGTGCCCCACTGGCACCTCACAAAGAGGCATCATTTCTGTCCATAAGGAGTTCTGAGCTTTAAAAACCCAACCTTTAACTCCCCCAGAGCTCCACTTTGTAGAGCAATCCATGCAGCAAGAGCTTTGTGCCTCAGGACAAGGAGCTGAAACATAACATGCACTCACACTGCTGCACTCTGAGGTGAGGGGTGAACCCAGGAGCAGAACACTGTGAGCTCAAACCCAGCAGCGCCAACCACAGCCCCCACCACGGCTATAAGGAGCTCTGCCTAGCCAACAGGCAGCAAGTTATCACCAAGGAGCACAAATAAATACAGACAAAATGGGATGAAATGCCACTGTGATGGAACCCAGACCAAATGGATGTATTTGCCTCCATGCCCTTACCTCCCAGTCAGGCAAGGTGCTCCAGCTGCTCACCAGGTGTACTGTGCTCTCCCACCAACCATAGGTGCATGGAAAATCTTCATCCTACCAACACCGCTGTGCAGGGACACCACTCAGCATATGCACACACGCACACACACAGCAGAGGAAGAGCCTAGGGTCTGCCCAGCTCCCATTTATCTGCAGAAGTCGGCTCCTGCACAGCTGTGTGCCATGAGCAATCCCCTCACAGCCACCTGTAGCAGCCCCAGCACGCAGGGCCTGGCTCTGGGAGCCCCAAGCTGCAGTGGTGTGCAGGGTGACCTTGCTGATACAGGCACCTGTTTTTATACTTTGACAATGAATGGCAAAACGTTTAGGGCTGGCTGCTGGCTCTGTCTGTGTGAGGTTTGGCACCCACAGTCCTGCTCCTCTGAGCCTCTTACAGAGCAGCTTTGCCCTGGGCTGTACAATACGTGCCTTGTTTCTAACCATGTGCGATGGTGTCTGCAAGGTGCCATGACCACCTACAATTCATTTATAATTCTCTTTCTAATTAATATGCCTGCCTTTATTAATTAATGATAATATATCTTCTTAACACATAATTTCTACCATGTTTCACTGTATTATTTACTAAACTGCAGTTAATGAGGAGTAATGTTCCACCCTTCCTGCTCCCGGTGTTCCATGGATTGTCCTCCTCTGCAGCACTGCTGCCGGTTGGTGGGGGGGTCGGGCTGCCCGCAGTGCTGTGCCCACCTGGGGTGCCCCTGCCTACTTGGAAGGAGCAACATTTGTAAAATAAAGAGCTGCACAGACCTCAGTGCCGAAGAGTAACCCACTGCAGTCATATTTGTTGTGTGGTGGTGAAGGGCCCAGCTGCTGGGGAGCCCTTCACAAAGAGTACTCCCATCCCATCCCATCCCATCCCATCTTATCCCCATCCCAACCCATCCCACCCTACCCACAACCGTGAGACCAGCTGTTACTGCTATCCTTGCCCAGTCCCCAAGGCAAACAGAGCAACTGAGCAGCAAACCAAACTGGGGCACTGTGTGCATCTGAGCACCCAATGCAGCAGCTGCAGCACACGTGGTGCTCTGTTTGTGCTCCTGGATGAACACCAGCAAACACCACCATGTGCTCTGTGCATCGCTTCGAACCCACGAGCATCAGCTACAGTTTTTCCCTGTGTCATTTCTACAACGGTATGTTTCATGCTTAAAAAAAAATGTGTGTGTATATATATATAGTGAGGAGAAATATCTGAATATATTTTGGAAGTTTTCCTGAAAATTCAGATTTTTTCTTATCACAATAAAAAGAAGTACACAGGTCTGTCTGTACATCTAAGCACCACTGCGAGGAAGTGGCATACAGACCGGCGGGGGTGGGAGGCAGGTTCTGAGCGGGGAGCACAGAGCGTGTCCAATGCTAATTAAAGTTTAATCACAATGTGACAGCAGCAGGCGGACGAGAGGACGAGGGCTGCGCAGTGGGCACCTGGCTCCGCTCCCCTCTGCTGCACACACGGAGGGTGGCAGTGGGAGAGCGAGGGGCTGAGCACAGCGAGCATGCAGTGCACACTGCGCACACCTGAGCAGGCAATGCACGCTGCACACGCTGAGCACACGGCGCCCCAAACTGCTCTGGGTGAGATCTCCAGCAGGATTTCAGATCTGGACAAATGGAGGAAAATCTTCAGCTTCTGTGGGTAAGTTTTTTAGTCTGCTTCATTATTACCGCCTTCTGAATTCCAGAGTTCTAAAATGCAGCTGGTTGTTAAGTTTAATATGGTTGTTTGTGACATGTTGTTATTACTACTAATATTATGTTGTATATTGTTATTATTAAAAGCAGCAGCTTTTACCTGCTTTCTCTCCTGCAGTTCTCTTCTGGCTGCCTCCCATTCCCAAACGCACGAACAACATCTCTACCCTATTTTAATGTGCATTTCCTTTCCCTTTGCAGCCGGGAAGGCAGTCAGACCGCCCCCCAGGTGGGTGTTTCTGCCCCGGGTTGCGCTGTGCTCCCATCCGCAGACACTGCAGTCCCCCGCGGTGCCCACACGGAGCTGCTCACACTCCTCGGAACACGTCTGTGTGCGTCGTGTTTTCTCAAGAGTCGTTTTCCCGATCTGAACCAAAGCAGCAGAGCAGAACATAAATTAACCTTACTGCTCTGCTTAACAGCTTGTGTGGCCAATTTAAGAACACAGGGAAAAAAAGCTATGAAATGAAGGCCCACACGATGTGTTTGGACGCTGCCCCGCGCTCAGGCTGACAAGCACAGATGTGTCCGGGAGTCCAAATATTCTTTCACACCGTCATCATTCCCTTCTGTGGGAGTTGTTTTTAACAGCGGGAGCCAGTTGGAAGTGAGATGCACAAACGTGTATGTACCCAACACGGATGTGCCTCATCTGCAGCGCAACCACTCAGGACTGTAACAGACATTTGGGAGTGAATGCCACACACCTCTTAGAGCAACCATTTGTAACCAAAACCTGAGTTTGCCCTGTTTGAAGCAGAAATATCTGCAGTCGCTGTTGGTTTGTTAGCACTCCAAAACACTCTGCAGAAGAGTTCAGCTGCTCAGCTTCGTGCCCAAAGGTGGCAGCGGGTGGTGAAGGGCAGTGAGGGCCGAGCGTGGCGCAGGGAGGGCAGGGAGCGAGCGGGAGCTGGGAGGAGGGATCCTGGAGCAGGGAGCCCCCAGCGGCGGCTCTGTCTCCCCACAGGGACCCGCGGGCTGTGGGCATGGAGCAGTGGGCACCAGAGGAGCCGCGGAGCCACGTGTGCCACCTGCAGAGGCACAGCAGGCGGGGCGGCCCATCCCCATGGACATGGCAACGGTGAGCAGCATGGGCAGCACGGAACCTGACCCGGAGCTGGCAGTGTGTGAGGGCTGCAGGCTGCTGCTGTTGCTTACAGAGTTACCGTCATTCCTTGTGTATGAGACTCCCACGGGGCACGGCCGTAACACATTCTCGTAACTCTGGTTGCTGCCAGGCATGCCCCGGCTTTCCAGTGCTTTCCTAGGGACGAGCTGTGAGGGGCAGGATGCCCAGCAGCAGGAGAGCACTTCTCTGCTGCCGAATACGAAATGGCTGTGAGACCGTCAGTGCTTGGTGCCTGGGCCCCAGAACCTGACCGGCGTTCTGCAAGCGATGGCAGAGTCCCAGCACCAACCTCGTGTCTGTGACCTCTGACACAACCCCACCACTGCGGCACAAACATAATGAAAAGCTCAGGGTGTGAAACTGGAGGTGAAACCTGGCAGGAGCTGTGGTGCAGACCACAGCCAGGGAAGTCCCATCCCATAGAGAGGTAAACACAGCCCTCGCTCAGGGTCAGAGCCACAGCTCCCCCAGCCTGTGGCCAAGCACAGACCCACAGCCCCCCATCCCCACAGCTCCCCCAGCCCCAGCCCGTGGCCGAGCGCAGCCCGCAGGACGCAGTGCAGGCAGCGTGCAGGCAGGACCACGATGTGCACTCTGTGCGCAGCACACCGAGGCGCAGGCGCCCATCAGGGGCTGTAGCTGCTCTCTACCTCCAGGCACTGCGGACGCTGCTGCTCGGGAACGCATCGCGCACCTTCAGCCAGGACTGGGCAGGGGCGTACTTCAGGTTCCGTGAGCCGCGCTCTGACCTGGCCTACGCTCTGGAGGCTGAGAAGGTAACACTGCAGCGCAACCCACAGCCGTGCTCCTTCCTGCAGCGCTCAGCGGGATGGATGGGCTCTGGTGCAGATGTTGGAGCAGCTTTGGGTGGAATGGCTGCTCTGTCGCAGCAGCGGTGCAGGCGTGAGCTGGAAACACGGTGGCATCGCGTGCTTGCGGCAGCAGGCTGCTGAGCGGCACAGACCTGCACTGCCCACCTCTCTGTGCACCTCCTGCCTCCCGCTGCCCCACCTGGAACCCAAAGGGGTGCAGCTACCACTCCGGGTGTTGAGGCCACCCCACAGAGACGCCCCAGGGGCCGCCCCAGCCCCACACAGCACAGCACCAGGACTGCTGCGGGCGCTTCTCACACAGAGATTTCCTATTTTTAGGCACATCAGATCTTTTTCAATTCACTTTCCCATTTACCTCAGGAGAAGTTATTGGCCCTCCTGAATTGCCGGGGGAAGCAGAGCAGCTCCCCGTGGTGCAGTCAGCAGCACGGCTCGGAGCTGCACTCTGCAGGGCCGCACCACGTGCCAGGTGGGCTCACGGACACCACCAGCTGCTTTCTTTGCATTTCCAGGGAGGAACGAGAGCCATTGTGATGGCTGTGCAGGCGAACATCATTAAATACCTGCTCTTCATGAAGAACACAGAACATACTCATCTGGAGAGGTAAGCTGAGCCTTCCTGGGGAAATATACGAACAATTTCCTTGTACTGTTTGAACTAACAAAACCAGCACCAGCCTCTAAGTTGTACCAGACAGAACATAACCGAGTTTGCAGCTGCAGATGGAAATCTGCACCTGCAGCAATGACATGCCTGGCTCCCAGGCGAGGTTTTACCCTCTTTCTTGCGGTAGGAGTCAGGCTTGCTGCCTCGGTGCGACCTCTGGTGCCATGGTTGCAGCCCAGTGTCAGGCCCCACCTTGGGGCACGGGGACTCTCAGCGTCCTCAAGGACGTACCCACAACTGGTGGCTGCGTGGGGCCAGGCGGGTGATGGGGACACGAGCACAGGGACACAGACCCCTGCTGCTCCTGACCACACCTGTCTGGTGTGCTCTGCTCTGCCCTGCACTGCAGACTGTGCAAAATCAGCCAGAAGGAGCAAGGAGAGGCCCTGGCTGCAGCGCTGGCGGACAGCCTGTGGGCAGCAGGGGACGGCCGGAGAGCCACCGTCTGCCTCCTCACTGCAGCCACCCACTGCTCCCCTCCTGCGGGCTACAAAGCCGACAGCTTCACTGAGCGGGTGGGTATGGAAATGCTTCCTGTAAATATGGCTTCTTAAAAGACATTTGGTCTGAACTGTCTACAGACCAGAAACATCTCATTAGCCTGCTCCTAACTTACAGCGCACCACATAGCCTAAGAACATCGCAGACACATCCAGGTGGAGCTCAGCAGGTGTTCCTGCCTCCTTGTGAAGGCACGGCTTCTTTGTAGAGCTCATTTGTTAAACTCTGGTCTTTCTTCTCCCGTTAGAAGAAGGAAAAAGCTGACTTAAAGCCTTTCCTTAACTTCTATCTGTTAACTGTTTGCATAAAACTGAACTCTGCTCTTCAGAAAGGGTCAGCGTGGGTTCCTGTGGTTGCCTTTCATTTGTCCAAAGGAAACACTGAACTGAAAAGTTCCCCTTCTGGATGTGCCGTCTCCTCTGTGGTTCCTCACCTCACATTCCTGCCCTACAGATCCACCTGTTCGAGTTCCCCGAGAAAGCAGCAGCTCAGGAGTTCATCTTTGACCATATTGGCTGTGTATGTATGGAATGCCATCTCTGTTCTGAGTTATTTTTTTGCTTGGCAAATGGGCAACATTGTGTACTTGGCTCAAACAGGTTTCTTGTACCTTTAGCCGAAACCTGGAAAAACATGCAAAAATAGGTTGGTCAAGAACAGGAACTTTCTTTTATTTCATCTGATTTTAATCAGCAAAACTAGCAAAGCCTTCCCAGAGCAACACCCCATTCACTCGGCTCAGTGTATTTGCCTGGCATTGCAGTTAAGCAGAGAAATTGCTTTAATTAAGCACCACATAGCCACCGTGATTTCCTCCCTGATTACTTCTGTCTGTTTTCCAGTTCCGAGATGAAGGAAGTCACGGACTGATCCTGTTCTTATACAGCTTACTTTTCTCTAGGACGCTGGAGCGGTATGTTTCTTTTTACAATCATTTTTGCCATTTTCCTCTGGTTACATCTGATGAAATGGTCCTTTTCTTCTGTTACTTAAATGCTCCATCCTGGGCTAACGAGGAGCAGCTGGCTGTGCGCTGAGGAGAAGGGTGCTGCAGTCGTACAGCATTACTGTGTGCTCCTGTGCTGACACAACTGGGAGCAGCAGGGAGGGAGCAGCAGAGCTGTGGGCGTGCAGCTCTGTGTGCAGCTCTGTGTGCCACTGACTCCATGTGCAGTTCTGTGTGCAGCTCCATGGGCAGCTCCAGCTGCACACACAGGAGGAGCAACACACTGTGACAGAACATGAGCTACCCCACAGATAGCCAGAATCACAGCTATGCTGATGAACTTACAGAAATCACAAAAGCGTCACTGTGTTAGCAGAGGAAACTGATAGAATCTTTCTCAAACTGATGTAAAGGGATTTGTGCAGACACTGCAGATCAGCAGCTGAGCTGTGCCTGTGTCATATCCATGTGACACTGCGACCACTGCTCAGCAAAAATTGCAGCGCTACTGCCAACAGTTGGACTTGGGTTACTGGGTGTAATCGAAGGCTTTCAACAACAGTTGCACCGCAGAAGGTCTGAATCTGATCCTAAATTTGAACTTCAATAGAACTAGACCAGAAATACAAGAGCTCAGGTGGAACATGAGGCCACTGCATTGGGATACAGCTGCTGTGCCAATGAAAAAAAGAAAATGAGACTGTTCTGTGGTTTTAAACTGAGACAGAGGAGGTTTAGGTTGGATATGAGGAGGCAGTTTTTCCCCCAGAGGGTGGTGACGCACTGAACAGGTTGCCCAAGGAGGCTGTGGGTGCCCCATCCCTGCAGGCATTCAAGGCCAGGCTGGATGTGGCTCTGGGCAGCCTGGGCTGCTGGTTGGCGACCCTGCACATAGCAGGGGGTTGGAACTGGATGAGCGTTGTGGTCCTTTTCAACCCAGGCCATTCTATGATGCTATGATTTCATCCTGCTTTCCTTACTGCTCACACATGGTGCACACAGCTCCACGTGTGGGACAGCAGTGCTCTGTGTTTGGCTGGACAGGGTCCAGGAGGAGCTGTGTGCTGCAACGCCACATCTGTTGGAATGCAGTTCTGGAAACGTCAGCTGCACGCAGGTAGGACGGGCCCAATTTGCCAACATACTTGTTATTGCTATTGCTACATCTGATTTAAGAAAGCATCCCCACTTGTTCATCAGATAAAGAGGGTGGGCTTTGCATGAGGGCCGTGGGGGCGGCGGTGGGAAGGCCGTGCAGCAGCGCTGTGTGTGGGTCGTGCAGCTCCATGCTGACAGCAGCTCCTCCTGCAGGCGCTGCTCCTGCTCGTCCTGGCGGGCCGCACGCAGCCCGGGCAGCGCAGCGAGGTGGGCTTCCTGCGCTGGGGCGGAGAGGAGGCCGAGCACCGCCTGTCCCCGGTGAGCCCCACATCCCATTCCCGGCCTGAATCCCACGGCAGGGATGCAATGGCGATTTCCCACCTCGCGTTTTGCCTCACTGTGCATCTGGAGGCGTGCCTCGGGCTCCCAGTACCAACATCCCACGACGCAAGGCTTTCCACTGGCCGACGCCATGCAGCTTTACCTGCAGGCGGGCAGTGAGGGCTGAGCTCCCACATCCATCCACCCGCCTGCCCTGACCCCATCCTGGCAGAAGCACCTGGGGCCGGGCGTGGAGCCCCCCAGGGCCACAGCACCCCGGGGCTGCTGGCCCAGGACCCCTGGCCAGGGCTGCAGTGGCTCACTGCCTGCCACACGTGACCACCGCACAGATTCAATAAGGACAAACGGCCACGAGGCACCCTGAACCTGGCACAGCAGAACCAACACTCCTGAGCAGCACTGGCAGTGCTGAATGCCTGCCGACCATTCTGCCCCTAGGTTGGCAGCATGCTGAAAACTCCCAAGTTCCCTATCTGGCTGTGCAGCATCAACGGGACTCACAGTGTCCTCTTTGGCACCAACCAGCTGCTCCTGTCCGACTGGAAGATGGAGCACGTCTTTCACCTGTACTTCTACAACGGGCAGCACAAGCAGACGAGAACAGCCCACCTGACCATAGGTGTGTGCCCGACCCCCCCAGGGCACTGCGCTGTGGGCATCACGTACAGATGTGTGCAGGACTGCCTATGTGCACAGCTCTGCACGTCCAGCCCCTCACACAGCCCATGCTGCACCCACACACTGATGCGCACATACAGCACACATTTGTATTTTCCCACCCAGGAGCAAAGTGCCCCCAGGCACCCGCACTCCCCCGGAGCCCCACACACCTTCAGAACTGTGCTTCACTTCCAGATACCCACTCACATCACTGGGAAGAGGGCCGCTGTGAGGCTGCGAGCAGCCCGGGGAGGAGGGCTCCGTCACTGGAGATGGCCATCAGGACCAAGTGGCCCGGGGCGGCCGTCGGGTGGAACGGCACACAGCCCTTCTTCTGAGCTGCCCCCCACCACAGCACCACCACCAGCACCAGGAGCAGGGCCATCGCTGGCACCGCCACAGCCCTCAGCCGGAGCTGGCAGGGGAAAGGAAACAGCATGGCAACGTGGTCATTTCCTCCCAGGCAGAGATGTTCAAGAAATAAAAGTGTGTCATGAAAGTGCTGACCACAGTGAGAGGTTAAGTAATATTAAGTGCTGACAATGCTGTACGCATCAAACTCATTTGGCTCAGTGTGAGCATCCAATTCCGCCGCTTGCAACAAGCAAAGTGTGCTCCCAGCCCTCCACACCCGGCCCATGGCAGGCACAGCCCTGACCTGCAGCGTCCGGCGGGCAGCCCCGTGCTGCGCTCCCACCACGCGGGCCACGCGCACCGCCACATTACAAACTGCTCTCTGCTGCCTTTTTTAGATCTTGCCTGAAAAAGCTGTTAGTTATACCAAAAACGTGTGCTGTAATGACAGCTGTCTCGAGAACAACAAACCTTCCTGCAGCGACCCAGAGATTCAGACCCCTGGATGAAAAAACGGAAAAAAAGAGGGCGGTCAGAACCAGCCTGCAGCGGTGCCGGGACAGGCCGTGAGCTGGCGGGGCTCTGCACTGCTCCCTGCTCCCCTCCTGCAGTTTCTGCTCAGGTCAAAGCTCTGCCACTGCCCCGGCTGAACTACATCCCTGCAGCGGAGCAGAGGGCACTGCAGCCCACGGTGCCCGCAGTCCCCGGGGCCAGCACCAGCAGGGCGCAGCCTGCCCTGCACAGAGCTGCGGGGCTGGGACCCCGGGGGCATCATCCAGAGGCATAGGGCAGGGCAAGCTGCAGCCCGGTGCCCCCCAGCAGCCCAGTGCCCACTCGCAGCTCACAGCCCAGTACCCCCCAGCAGGCTGTCCCTGCCGGGGCTGCACGGTGGCAGCTGTACCAGGGCAGGCAGAGCCCCGGTGAGTCACATCTGGTGCACAGTGCTGCCACGCGTGGGGAGGATCCACACCACAGCCCAGGGCAGCCCAGGGTGGTTTTTAAGGCAGGTCAGCTTATTCATACTTGAGAACACTTTGACAAGGCAAGGAAGTCAGTGTTCACACTAAACAGAGCATACCTGTTCTACTGGCATGTGCTCACGCAAACAATGGATTAATAAAGCACAGAGCCACGAAATAAATGTCAATCAGGCTCAACTAACCAGCACTGAGGGGCGTACTGCATGGCCAGGCATGCCGTGTGGTACTGCCAACTAAATGGGTTCCCATGAAGATACAAAGGTGCCCAAGGACAGCGTTCAGAGCTGTGTGCCAGGTCAGTGCAGCAGCTGCCTGCTGGCACACCGGCAATGGTCAGAGCACAGCTGGCAGCGCTGATCCCCAATGCCACGTCCTGCACACACAGCTGCAATGAATGCACACATGGTTTCTAAAGAAACAGGAACAGAAACGCGCTGCACCAGACTGAGGAAGCAGCCCCAGTGCCTCCCTCGGGGCTTCGCCCTTCCTTCCCCTGCCTCTCTCTGTCTGTTTATAACCTCTGTGCAGTGCAAGGCTAAATTTAAGATGCAAGTTCCTCTCAGTGAGAAGGAAGCCCTTTCTGCAAGCTAACAGCACACCTACAGTTGCTTTAAAAATAAGAAGCAATAATAGCAGTCTGGCTGTTGGTTAAACTTGGCTGGAAAAAGCCAAGTTTTTCAAACAAACAAAACACAGATGAGAAAGAGGAGAGCTCAGCAGCTCTGACACCTCACAGAGCTCCGCACTCACAGCAGAACTCGGCTGCAGATTTCCATTTCTAGCCCAGAAATCTCTTTGCAGAAGATGCACAGGCCCAGCATGGCCCACACACACTGGGGTGCTGTTGGACACATTGGGATAGGTGGGGTGGGGGCTGCCTGGGAAACTGCCCTGAGCCTCGGCGAGGCATGCGGGAAACAAACCCAGACATGTGGGTGAAACTCATAGCACAGCACAGTACCTCGTGTGAGTCAGCCTCAGAGACGGCGAGCATCGCAGCCTCACAGCAAGCTGCAGCACCACACCTGGGAGGGAGAGGGGCAAGAAGAAAAGGGATCTCTGACAGAAATGGCTTATGAGCGCCCTGCAGGGCCTCCAGAGAGCTCTGCCTGTACCTCCTGCAGGCAGCAAAGGTATCCCAGCACCGCCACCGCTCCCCGCACAGCCCACCCTCCTCCTCCTGTTCCCAGGAGCTTTGGAGAGCGGTGGGAGCACTGCCCAGCTTCAGAGTCCTGCCCGCCCTCGGGGCCATGCCCATACTTTCAGGTGCCAGGTTTGTGGGACTCGCAGGTCTGCTGTTACGCTCCGTTTGTTTGGGGGTGGGGATGAGAAAAGGCCTCGGCACCCCAGGATGAAGAGAGAACCTTGGGGTCCCTTCATTCTTGAAGCTCTAAAGAAGCACTTCCACACCTACGGCAAAGGCTCTCAAGAAAGGATGACAGAGGGAAAGCTGCTGAAGTCTGAACGGCTCTGCATCCTTTGTTGGCCGTGTAACTCTACAGAGGATGAAGCATGGCTGGAGCCGCCCCTGCGCAGCTCACCCCACAATACGGCTCGTTTTGGCCTCACCACAGACACGACCTGCACTGTGTCTGAATGCACTGCGCATCATTGGGTGGGTTCTCCAAATACCAAAGGAAAAATGAAAACAGAACTGCAGACAAAGGATTGTTCTCTGGTACCTTGGGCTGCGTGACCTTGCAAGGCTCAGTGGTGCTCCACAAGCAAGAAGAGGGCAGAATCCCGCTAACATTGCACCTTCTTTTAATGAGAGCACAGGCAGTGCCCTGATGGAACTCCTCACGGGGCCCATGGCCACCAATGAGTCACACAGCACGCTGAGGAGCGATAACAGCACCATTCTGGGAAGTGCTGCCACACCTCGGAGGAAAGCATTGCTCATTTAAGGACAAGAGTCAAGTCACAAGCAGAACTCTTGGGAAAACGCTGTATGCCATCTGCTCAACTCGCTGACGGGAAACAACCTCGAACCACAGCCCGGTTCACGGCCGCCCGTCCGCCGCGCTGCACCACGCAGCGCTTTGTGCGCCCAGAACCGCATCCGACCCCGCGCAAGGACGACGTGCAACCACAGCAGCCGGCACGGCAGCACGCAGCTACAGCCCCGGCTCTGCCTTCTTCCGCCCTGCTGGCAAATGAAAGGGACGCGGGGCCGTTCCCATCCCCGGGCTGTCCTCGCTTCTCCACCGTCACCAAAACAGAACGCGTTTTAAAACGGTGTTTTATTTTCAACATTCTTTTACGTGGGGGATGAAAACAACCCCGCTTCTTTTACCCGACCTCCACACCAAAGCCGCGCTGCAGCCCTATTCCGTTCTCCAGCAGACCCATCTCCCATCGCTCCGTCTCCGTTCTGCGCTCCCCGCGCCCGCACCGCTCTCACGCACGCTACGTCCGCGCGAGGAACGGCGCTCCTCCGCCGCTGCTCGCGCTCAGCACGGCGGCTCAGCGGTCCGCACGAGGGCCGGCACGGGCAGGCCGGGTTCGGGCCCGAGGCCGCGCGGATAACGGCGCCCGGGGTCGCCCCCTCCTCCCAGCGCGGCCGGACCCGGAGCGCACGGCGTTCGGTTACCGCAGACCCCGGGACGGTCCCCCCGCGCAGCAGCCGGGCCCGGCGGACGGAGCCGCGTTCCCGCCCGGCAGCGCGGGGTAACGGGCGGTGCGGAGCACGGCGCGGAGCCCCGGCGCGGGCCGCCGCTGACCGCACCCGGGGCGCGCCCGCTCCGTCCTGGCACCGCGGCCGTGGGCGCGGCGGTCCGCAGCCCCCGCAACCCCGCACCGCTCGCCGCCCCGCCCGCCGCCCGGAGCATGCTCGCTGGGGCGGGGCCGGGGCGGAGGCTGCGCGCGGCCGCCTCTTGCGTCAGCGGCGCGTTCCGGGCGGGCGCGTCGGGTCCCGAGGGCCGCGGCCCGATGGTGGCGGCCGCGCGGCGCCATGAGCCGCCCGTCCTCCGCCGGGCCCGGCGCTAGCAAACCCTGCGGCAAGCAGCCGCCGCCGCACGCCTCCGCCCCGGCCGCCGCCGCGCCCGCTCCCGCCGCCGCCACCATCGCCGCGTCCGGCGCCGGTTCCTCCGCGGTGCCCGCGGCCGCCGCCGTCCTCTCGGGGCCGGGCGGCCCGGTGTCTCCGCAGCACCACGAGCTGACCTCGCTGTTCGAGTGCCCCGTGTGCTTCGACTATGTGCTGCCGCCCATCCTGCAGTGCCAGGCCGGGCACCTGGTCTGCAAGCAATGCCGGCAGAAGCTGAGCCTCTGCCCCACCTGCCGGGGCTCGCTGACCCCCAGCATCAGGAACCTGGCCATGGAGAAGGTGGCCTCGGCCGTGCTCTTCCCCTGCAAGGTGAGCGGATGGGGCGTCGGGGCGGGGGGGCGCCTTTCCCTCTGCTCACAGCCCTGCTCCTATTTAAGACGTAACAAAAACTACTCGTTGTTTTCTCTTGTCTTTTAAATAAGTGCGAGTGGTAAATGTGCCCTGTAGTTAGGAAGCTGACTTAACGCGGATGGAGGGTGGGACACGGGGCTTCATCTCTGGGGAAAGAAACCTCACTCTTCCCAGCTTCCGTAGGAGCAGTGATGCTCTGCATCCCGAGAGCTGGGACAGGGGTAGGGATACCTCCCCTAAGGAGGGTCCTTCTTCTGAGATCCTGTAACGTCGTCACCTCCACCTGGAGGTACTGCCTTGTTTCCAAATCTTCATACGGTTCTGGTCCTTCTGAAGAAAAGGAAATCCAGTGAGAATTCGTTTCATTGTACTCTTTTATGTTTTGCTCTGAGGGCAAAATGTGAAAGTCTTTCTGCACCCTGCAGCCAATGGTAACGTTTTGCTTTCAGAACCAGTAGGCATAGTGAGACTGTGTATCCATTGAAAAGTCTCCAGTAGCAGCAGGCTGAGCGCTGTCCCTCCAGATAGGCGGCAGGGCGCAGCGAGAGGCACTCTGAGGCTTTGGACCACTGCTGCTGCACTGAGCTGCTGGGAGGGGAGAGCCTGCTGCCCACGGCAGGGCGGGGGTTTGGGCTCGGTGCTCCATTCCCAGCTCTGCTGCCGATTTCCCTTGCAGCTTCAGACAAGTTGCGTTAATCTTACATTCAGCCTGCCTTCATTCACTGACCTGGCTCTGCTGAACGCCTTCAAGCTTAGCCAATGTTTTCAGAATGCTTTCAGGCACTCACATAACCTGTAAAGGGAAGTCTGCGGTAACGCGACTGAAGTGACATACATAGCAACAACACGGAATGCTAAGTCATTATGTGGTGATGGCTTCAGGGCTGCCTGCTTCCTCTTAGGACAGTGGATGTGGTGCAAAATAGTACTGTGAGAAAAAGTACTTTTAAAAGTGGAACGCTAGGAGTGGGAGAAAGGCAATGAAAAAGCACAAAGCAGTCACGTCCACTCTGCCTGTACCACGTGCAGCCCTGCTCCCCTGCCTCAGGAAGGACACAGTAGAAGTGGAAAAGGTAGAGATGTCAATGAGATGGGCAGTATCACATAACCTGCACGCAGGGAAAGACCAACAGGCTCTTCGGTTTGAATGAGGGTACGGTAAATATCAATGACATGTGCCAAACAGCATGAAGGCAGCAAGTTTTCTCTGTGCCCAGAAGATCTGTAAGAGTCCCTTACAAACCCAAAGCACCCTGTGAATCTGTTCACAATCTCCTGCTGTTAGGGTTCACCAAACGAAACCAGCTGCCATGTGTTCAGGAACGAACAAAAGGAGGCAGGTTGCAGCAAAGGGGAAACCACAGCTATTTCCTCAGTGCTCTTCCTTGTGTGCTCACCACCGGTCACCTTCCGATATGGGCTGACGCTCTATGCAGACGTTTGGTTTTGCCCATCCAGCAGCTTACATGTTCTTACTGCTTTCCTAACAGGGTTAGACTGAGAGCTGTTCTTCAGCACAGTGCAAAGTGATTGAAGTGCCATCAGGGGTATGAAAGCGGGGCAAGAACAGCAGAACAGTGAGAGTGGAAGTGTTGAATGCAGCGGCAGGGAGCCGTGCTCTGCATGGTGGGTTTCTGCCTGCAGCAGGAGGAGCCCTCGTTGCACCGCAGCACACCTCTGTGCTCCTGCTCGCACGTGGATAAATCCTGTAGCAGAGGACTAAGCAGCAGAGCACACGTTATGGCTTATGAAGCAAGCACGAGGTCTCGTTTCTGCCCCAGCGGTTGCAGCACTGTATTGCAGCGTGGGTGATTTGCCTGTAGTAAAGAGGACTGTGGCGTTTTGCATCTCAGGCATTTCAGTCTTTGAGCTGAAACTCCTTGTGCTTGCATTTAACCCCAAAATATGCCTTTAAACTTTGGGCAATTCGGACTTTGTTTAGTTGAACTTTTAAAAAAAATGTCTATCCAGACTTGCTTTTTGTTTTCCCTCAAATATTGAGTTGTTGCTTCACGCATTCTCTTTAGGGCAGCAAGCCCATAACCTCACCTTCAGTCTCAGAGCAGAATCCCTGACCCAAAGAAGTGTCCTACCTTCTGTAGGCAGCCACACACGGGCTGTGTGGGTGGGACTGTGTTAGCAGAGTCGCAGAAATCTCTACAGCTGTCTGCAGATGGGGGAGCTGTGCTCTTGGCACGAGGAAAGACATCTTTCTCCTTAGAGGTAGTGACGAAGCAATGTGTTCAGTGCAGACAGCAACACAGTGTAGAAAAGGCAAAGCACCCCTGTTTGTTTAAAGCAGATTAACCTTTGGAGGTGCCTGATGACATGAAGAGCAGTCACGTGGTGCTCGCTCGGATTAGTGTCTGTGCTCAGTGAAAAATCACCATCTCTCTTTCTACTCTTCACAGCTGCAGCGCTAAAGCTTGGGATGGTGGGTTTGAGTTTAATGGAAGTACGTCTGCTCTGTGATGACAATTGGGCATATTTATTAAAAGTACTGCTGAAACTGGCATCCCGTGTTCTTTTTAAGGAAAAGTCCATACCAGGACCGCTTCAGCTGATGTGGGCTGATCAGGTCTAACTACAACAGCAGATGATCTGCAGCTCAGCCTCGTGGTCCATTCCATCTGAGTGCTCGCATTTAAAAAACAAACAAGAGCCAACAGCTGCAAAGTACAGGAAGAACCTGTTCTTAAGAGGAAACAAAAATAAGCACAGCTCTGAATCCAGCACTAAACAGAGACGTCTCACGTCAGATTTGCAGTGAAAATGAGAGTTCTGGGTGGTCGCAGGTGGGAGCATTGAGCACTTATGCTGGGTGGTTCCTGACTGATTGTGTTTGCTCTGTTGCCAGTATGCCACGACGGGCTGCTCGCTGACACTGCACCACACAGAAAAGCCAGAACACGAAGACATCTGTGAGTATCGGCCCTACTCCTGCCCGTGCCCTGGTGCTACCTGCAAGTGGCAGGGATCCCTGGAAGCCGTCATGTCCCACCTCATGCATGCCCACAAAAGCATCACCACCCTTCAGGGAGAAGACATAGTTTTTCTCGCCACGGACATTAACCTGCCAGGTGCTGTTGACTGGGTGATGATGCAGTCGTGCTTTGGTCACCACTTCATGCTGGTGCTGGAGAAGCAAGAGAAGTACGAAGGTCACCAGCAGTTCTTCGCTATCGTGCTGCTCATCGGCACCCGTAAGCAAGCAGAGAACTTTGCATACAGACTGGAGCTGAACGGCAACCGGCGCAGACTGACCTGGGAGGCCACCCCGCGCTCCATCCACGATGGGGTGAACGCTGCCATAGTCAACAGTGACTGCCTTGTTTTTGATACCGCTATCGCACACCTTTTTGCTGACAATGGGAACCTTGGAATTAATGTGACCATTTCCACGTGCTGTCCATGATATATTTGTGTAGTTAGCAAAGCGTCAGCTGTCTGGGCACAGTGCTTTACGTTACTGAGGATTGTCTTTCTGTTCTGGTTTTTAGATGCTATTCCGCTACGTCTTGGTGTAAGTTAAGGTTCCTAACTAGCCAACGTTTTTAAGTTTGGAGAGAAGAGGAACGAGTGTGTCCTGTAAGTAATATAAGTGAGGAGAGGTTTTTTAAATTCTTGGGTGCCTTAGGAAGATTTTCCCCACACACAGACACCTTTTTAAATGTAATTAATTTAAAGAAAGAGTGCTTCCATTGGACACGTGGCTTGAGAGATATGAAGGACTGCATTCCTGTTTAGAGTGCACCTAGAAGCCCTCTCAAGCAGGAAAACAGACTTGCTCTCACCGGTGAACTTCAGGAGTCTTTAATAGGTGGTAAAAGAAGGAAATCCAAGCTGCTTATCACAAGAGATGAGGCTCAGAGCATATCAGTAGGTACTTCAGCATTGCTACTCCATTTCCTGCTGCCTTATTTAAAAGGATGGGCACCGGATCATTTGCTGCCCTTTTAAAAGAAGAGGGGAGGGAAGACTGGAGGACTGGGGTGAAGCCCAGCAGGTCTCAGAGGGAATCGCTGGCTCTGGCCCTTGCGAGGGACACGAGGGAGCCCTGCACACAGCACAGCTGCTCACAGCCAGGTCCTCGTGATGGCAGAGGGCACACAGCATAATATCCCCAGATAGCTAGAGCCAATAATACAGAAATAAATTCAGGCTGTCCATGTGCAGCTTCCCTTGGAGACATACTTGGTCATTGTAAAAGATTAGAATAATACAGCAAGAGCTTTATGGCCAGTGTCATGTCATTTGCTATTTAACTTTTGTTGCCATATTTACTTTTATTTTGTAATAAATATTTTGCAAAAACAACACTGTGCTGCATGCTGTCCTGCTGCGCATGGCGGCTGCTGCCAGGTCCCACTGCCAGCCCTGCTGCTGGGAGACCCACACTGAAACCAGCGTGCCGTGGGAGCTGGAGCGGCCTGCACGTCCCGCACTGCTAACAGGAGCCTTCTCTGGGAGTCACTCACGAAAGCCACGAGCTCTGCATGTCTTGGCCAAACAGCAGGGTGCCATTTAGAGCCACTGCGCTGTGAGGTGAAACGCAGCTGAGTTACCTGGAGGCGGTAAGCCTTGCAGTAGTGAAAAGCTACATGTAAAAGGGCAGATGGAGCTTGGTGTGAATAAACGTAAAGTAATACCCAGGGAGGAAGGCTGCACCCAGCCACATGTGTTCAGGGAAGAGATCTCTGGAGTTACAGCACAAATCCCTATGCAAATGCCAGGCAGTGCTGGGCAGCCATCCACAGAAAAGCACAAGAGAAATACAAGGAAAGCATCAGAGCGGGGCGGCTTGCTCTGTCCTTGAGAATTTGAAAGCAGTTATGGAAAAAACCTCACAAGGAATTAGTCTAATCTTTTCGTATCCAGTTCCCATAAGATGCCACGTTGGATCTCATTTGCACTGCACTGGCAGAACTCCAGCATCAGCCGAGCGAACTCATTTACTCCTGCTTAAGCAGGATCAAAGTCAAGGCCCTGGCTCTGATGGGAGCTAACGCCTGTGCTTTTAGCAGGACGTGTTAAGTGTGAATTCCCAAGAGTTTAATTCATTTTCCCATATCTCAGCAGCATTTATAGTGGAAAACAATTTTTCTTACTGAAAATTTGTGTTGGGCCTTAAGAGCTTTTTGTGTGAAACACCACTCTGAAGCAAGCCAATGAGTATAGTGGGATTCACAACATGGAATTAATTACCCCAGTGCTGCCTGTAACCCACATCTGATAATTCAACATCATTTCACTGTGGTTTCCACCACCATTCAGTTCCTCTGATGAAACAGAAACTTGTATTATATTTTACAAAAAACAAACCCAACCTAACAAGAAAAAAAAAAAAAACCCTGCAACACACAGTATCTTTTCCTATAACTGATAAAACTGAATTTAGGAGGTGTACCTCAGGTGGTACAGCCAAGAAGTGATGTGTTGCCCCGTTAACTCAGCAGATGTACCGGCAGCACTGGTTCTGACACCCGGCCCAGGTGCTCCAGGCTCCCCTGCTGCCACCATCCAAGGCCACAGAAGGCAGGCAGGTGCCGGCACCGGGCAGCTGCACACCCGTGGGGTTATGGAACTTCCTCACCATACTCAAAAACATCACTGGGGCTGCCCCGGGTTTGTTTACAGAACTCCTGATCATAAACAAAGCCATCTGACTTTGGAACAGACTGAAATGCACCCAGGTAAAAATCTACCCGTCGTGACCAGCAACACCAGCGCTGGTGGAGCTGCCCCAGGGCCGGCCGTGCCAGCAGGGAGACAGCTCTGTGTCACCAGCCACCCCCACGTCCCGGCAGCACCAGCAGGCCCGGCACGCACCACGGCAGCGCCGGCCATCCCAGCACAGCCGCGCCGCCGCCTCCGTCCCGGCTCATCGCGGGGCCCCGGGCGGTACCCGCAGCAGGAGCGGCGTCCGGAAAAGGTTTTTCCACTGACGCGACGCAGCGCTGACATCGCTCTTCCTAAGAGCATCCTCCGCTCTGAACACCGACGCAGGAGCTGCGGGGACCTCCGCTCCGCGCAGGAGCGCAGCACCGCCCCGTGCGTCCCCGCGGCCTCCCCGCACCACGCGCTGCGCCACCGCCCCGCGTCACCACGGAGACCGCACGCGGCGTCGCAACGGCTGAGACCGAGCGGGAGCTGCTCGGACCGCCGCCGCGCGGAGGACGCGAGGAGCAGCGCGGGCCGAGCAGCCTTCCGCCCGGAGAGCTCTCTGCGCATCCACCCCCTCGGAAGCAAGCGGGGGCCGAGCCGCACCTCCCTGTGCGCGCTGCCAGGCGTTTCTGATCGCATACGTTGAGTAGAGTTTCGTGTAATACGACATTCTTCTAAGGCAATTGCTTTGGAGTTGCTGCACAGGACTAACACGCGGGTTTCTGTCCCAGAGAACGGACATGGAAGTGCCAGACGGTGCCGGTGCCAATGCCACACAGAAACCACCGGGAAGGTCGCCGTCGCGGCAGCCAGAAGCGAGCTGGCTCCAGGACCGTGCCTGCAGAGAACCACGTAAGAACAGCCGGCGGGCCGTGCTGGGTGCCCTGCCCGCAGCTCCCTCCCGCTCACCGGCAGCCCCGGTACGGCTGCGGGACAGAGCACGGGGTGGGGGGACGCCCTGCCAGCCCGCGGCACAGCACGATGGACCCCTGGGAGAGGCACTTTAGGGCCTTAGAAGACAGCTCGCAACACAGCAGCCCTTCTCCTGCCCAGATGAGCTGCGCAGCCTGGTACTCAGCAGCCAGCCCCGCTCGCTGGCTGAGGCAGCGGGAACGTAGCAGTGCCAGCTTCTGCCTGGTCCCTGCCCCTCCGGGCATCACCTCGAGCAGCCCCTGCTTCCCTTTAGTGCCAGGCAGGTCTCTGTGGGGACAGGCAGCTCCTCGGGGGCTCTGTGAGCGGACACGCTCCATGGCACAGCTTGACTGCAGAGGACAGTAACTGCATCTCCTTAAACTGCAGTTTCACAAGGTTCACACAAACCAGCAGCCACATCCATCAGCCCTCTGACTGCCCACACAGCTCCACAGCACTGCATTCTACTCCCTGCCCTGGCACGTTCCCCACAGCTCAGGCAGGCAGGAACATCACCCCATCTCACCCAAATGCACATTCTAATTTTTTCCTATTTTCTGAAAAGAAGGATTTAGAAGGGCAGCGGCAGATGCCCGACAACGAGACAATCCCTGCTGCCTCAGAGGCTGAAGCCCCTCCTTGCATACACACACACAGCACAGACTGCACCTAGAGATGCTGAAACCAGTGCCCTCCCTGCTCCTTCCCCTCAGCACCACAGGGGCAGGGAACATTCTCCCAGGTGTAGTGATGTGTCCCTGGCCCCAAACAGCAGGCCGCCCCTGAGCTTCTGTGATCCAGCACAGTCCCCGGGCAGCCCAGAGGGCCACGGAAGGCCTCAAGGAACATGGCTGTGCTGTGCAGCAGCTCTCAGCACTGCTCTTGCCTGCAGCTCCACCAGGAGAGCCCAGTGGACTAGACATCACGTGTGCCATGGAGGTAAAGACTACTCAGTCCCTACAGCGATGCATTTATGCCTAATGGTTTTTCCTTGAACAAAGTTGACTCCACACTCTTTCCCTCTCCCAGTTCCTAGAGGACTTTGTGGAGCTGCTGGCACAGCCGCTGCGCACACTGCCCTCCGTCGGCCCGCCAGCCGCGCTGGCCTACAGACCTGAGGTGCTGCGGGGCCGCCTGCGGGCCGAGGTGGGTCCCTGCTGGGTGCTCTTTGGTTAATTCCTGAGAGTCCCATGTAGGAGAGATAAAAATAATGCCTTTTGTCAAGTCTGTGCAGGACTCCCTCGAGGAAAGATTTCTCTTTCGTCAGGATGTTGAAAAGATGCTCATAGTGCATACCTGAGCAGCAGGAGGCACACGGCTCCTCCCCACTCTTATCCTGTGCTGGGGATCTTCTAGCAGGAGATTCTGCTCTTTGACTAAAGCAGACATTCAAAATGTGTTTAACTGGAGGTATACAGCCATAGAGTATATACAGGCAGGGCACAGAGCCCCAAGTAACCCTGAGCAGAGTATGGTCACCCAGGAGAGGTAATCCTACCCACAGAGGGGGAGCACGGGAGCTTGCAGGAATCAGGCTCCAGAGAAGCCAAGTATTTCTGAACCACATAGTCAGAGAAGGATCTGAACGGAGGTGCTACACACAGTGCAAGGCAGAGCGCAGCTGTCCTGCATCCACTGCATGCTCCCTCCACCCTTACTGCCAGGGACGGCTCCATCACCACAGAGCGCTGAGCTCAGGGCGCTGTGTCTGAGTGGAGCTGAGCAGTGCCTGGCAGCTGCATCTTTTATAATTCCATTTCAAAACACACCTAAAAAGAAAAAAAAAAAAGGGTGAAGTTTCCAAAGTATCTAGCACCCATCCTTAAACGACAGTGCAGCAGCCCTAGCTTGCATCTGGTCAAATATGCTCAGCCTTTTTGTCAGCGAGCCTGCACTGATTCCTAAGGAAATTCACCACTGATTTTCCTACTATCAACAGCACTGCAGTCAGGGAGCTTTCTTCTGCAAAGCCCTGAGCAATGTATCTGAAAGGCTTAATGCATCAAAGTACTCAGCTGTAGCATTCTGCACGAGCTGAAGCTTTCCCTCTTATTGGAATGAATGCACCTCATAAACATTACACTGATTCTGGTCTTCGAGCCGTACTGAGATGTTTAATTGCTACAGATCAGCTTTTCTTTTCAGTAGTTTTCTGAACCTAACCCCTTGAGTTAAATCATTCCCAGATATCACAGACACACATCTAAGCATTCCTACAAACTTTACAACACTGTTTTGAGCAGCATTACTTCCCTGAGATAAAACAAGGATGTGTGTGCTGATACATTCCTTCTGTCATCCTGCCTCCACTTTAGGCAGAGGAGGACCATGCTCCGAAGTGTGAGTACTGCAGAAGCCTGCTGAGGCCATTCCCTTCCTTCGAGGACATTCACCCTCCACCGCAGGTTACAGAGCAGTGAGAAGGAGAAAGATGAGGGGCCGGCCCTGGGGAGCCCTGCTGCAGTGACACTGCTCTCTGCCTTCCAGAAGTTCTGCTGCAAACGCAATCAAGACCTCTACGAGTTCATTGTAAATGAGAGGAAGAAACATGAAAGTGCTTGGAACAGCCCTATTTCTGTAGACTCTCATAAGCCACACGGCAGCGAAGCTGAAAGACACCTGGCAAAGGAGAAAGCATACCAGAGGTACTGCAGGGATAGCTGGGGACCGCTTAGGGTAGGGAAGAGGCTACTCTGGAAGGAAAAGAAGTGCAAAGAAAATGAGACTTCAGCAAGATGGAATGAAGGAATTTTTTAAGAGTTAGGCAACACATGCTCATATTCCATTTGGGCCCCCTCAGCTGTTCTCTTACCAACCCAGACACAGGTAAGGCCCAAAATGTAATTGCAGCTATGGCAGGGATAATATTTAGGTCTTGTTTTTGCCTCAGGTGCCAAAGCAATGCACGAATTTGTATTTCTCTGTTTTGCTGCTTAAACCCTGACACATCTGAATTCAAATCCGCAGAAGTCAAACACGCAGTTCCCAAGACTTGTGCTGAGCTCTCTGGCAGGAGGCACAAAGTTCATACAGGCATCCTATCCTGTGGCATAATGATACAGCACACCTGGAAGTAAACTGTTAGCTTCCCTGTAGGCAGCCTGATAGTGTGAGTACCTCGTGTTATGCACAGAGCATCAACCAAAGCCGTTGCTGGACACTGTCATGTTTGTAAGGCAGGAAGAACAGTGAAAATACCCCTGGACGGTACCTCTCATTCAGCTAGTGGGCAGCACTGCTTTCATACAGAATCTCCATATGAAGTCCATTGCATTATTTAGCTCTGCTATCAGCATAAGTGATACCATTGCAATCACAAGGCTTTTTCACTGAAATCTCTGTGTGGGAGCAATTCATTTCTCCTGAGATAGTATTATACTGGTGATATGCCATTGCTTCCAGCAGTTCTTTCCAGTTATAGGAGCAGAGAGAAAAACATTCTGAAACTTGGGTTTCTACTGCAAGTCTACCCAGTACCCGCTCCAGTTTCTGAAGAGGGATATATGAAATGTCTCTCATGAACACTTCTATTTCCAGACAGCAGGAGAGACAAATGGCCAGGCAGTTAGCCTTCCTGGCAGCTGAGCCGACAACTGTAGCTGAGTGTGAGTTTGCATTTCTTTTCATTATTTGTCTATTTGTTACAACAATGAATTTCATGCAATTGCTTGCCTCTAATGCTCTCTAATTGAATGGGAAGAAGCATGTAGCAATGTGTTAGTTCATTGTCCAGTGTCCAATCCCATTAAATTAGATGCTACTATATTAAATAATCTCACACATGAAAAAAAACAAAAGCAGTTCCAGTGACTTTCATTACTTACACTCAAACATTTCAGCTGAGACACACAGAAATTGGCCTTACAAAGTAATAAGTTGCTGAAGCCAAGACTTGAGAGGTAGAAAAAGCCAGGATAGGCGTTATCTATGTTTTACCCAACAAAGCAAACATTCTGCAAATTCCCAGCTCAGGCTGTGAGTGACTGAGCAGCTTTTCAGATCTATTGAATAAAACCAAAATCATTTTGATTAAGAACGGACAAACTGGATTTCAATTATAGGCATCTGTTCACTAAGGATGTCAAGGCATTAACGCTGCTGTGTCACCAACTGGCAGAGCTGCCAGCCCTACTCAAACACACAAACCCTCCCTTTGTTCCCCAGGTCCAGCACACCTTGGCACCATTTCCTACCTGCTTTCCCAGGAGCCACCATCTCTGACGGGCTGGACGCTGATGCCTGGCGAGAGAGCAGCAGAGCTTGAGGAAGAGCCCATCTCCTACAGCATCACCTGCTGCGACTTCACTGTTATGGGCGGAAGGGCAAGTGGCTGCTGCCAGAGGAAATGGATTGCACCTGGCTTGTATCATGCTGCAGAACCCTTTGCTGCTGCCTTTAAATGGGAGCCTGGGTGCAGGGCTGCAGCTGCTCATTTCATCATGTCTTTTCCAATCTTAGGTAGCAAAGAATGAATTGTTGGAGAAATACTACAAACATGGAGGGAAGTTTCTTACTATGCTCCCAGATGGAACAGCACAGTTATTGTATCCTTTGTGGGTCTGGTTTGCCTACAACAGTCCAGGGCTGTAAACACAACAACTTTCAGTATGTTCTAGTCTGCTGTATAATGGGGTAGCTTAGCTTACCACTTCTACAATCCAAAAACCGCAGCAGGGAAAGAGCTTACACAGCCTTTGGAATCACATTCCTTCAGGTCAGCCAGTAACTTCAAGGCAGGAAGGACATTTGTGTGCCCAGTGCTCAGCTGAAGGATCACGCCAGCCTGGCTGGGGACAGCTCTGCTCTGCCCTCTGGCTGCCTTCATCCCAGGGCTGCTGCCATTTGTGGCTGTGGCAAACGGCAAAGTGCCTCAAATGCATGCACTCCCAGCAGCGAGCCATGTTGGAGATGCAAGCCGTGAGGTGCAAAAGAGCCACTGTTTGGATATGTTCAGGTCAGTTCCAGGGGCCAAAGCCATTTTTTCCCTCTGGTTGTTCCTTTTTCTTTTCTTTGTGAGAATGGGACCTAGCCCTGTTTTCTCTGTCCTCATTCATGTTGAGCTCATTGCTTTCCTTTGCCAGGCCTGTGCTTTCAATCCTAAGCGGTACAGATTCCACAAATGTGTCTTTAAGGCTTCTAAGCAATTCTGCTTGGGTTGTTGCTTAAAAAACCAACAAAGCGCATTTTTGTCAGTGTACAGAGAACATTTCTGTCGGAAAGGACTTTGGCCCTTCCCCAGGTAGGACTGCAGCACACCACCGTTCTGCCTGCTGCACCATAACCCAGGCAATGCGTCAGTCTGTGTGCTCCAAAGCAGCACTCTGAGATACGTGGTATGCAATAACCAGTGAACCAGGTACACAAAGGAGTTGTGAACACCTTATCTGATGGTAGCTATCCATCTGGAAACCTGGCAGTCATCGTTGTACGAGAGAAAAAGCGGTTTGTTTGCATAGTGCAGGAAGACAAGGCAAGTAACACTGAGATACAGGCGGTATTTGCATCCAACGGTAGGAGCGCCTGCTACCACCCGCACGGCACTGTGTGGTACGTTGGTGTCAGACAGCACCTTTGCTCCCACTGCACATTTTCAAAGATCACAAAGGGTATTTTTAGCAGCACTCCAAAATTAAAAGGCAAATACACAATAGGGGAGATATGATCTATAGGGAGAGGATGCATGTTTTACAGACTCACCAATGCCACTCAGAAAAAGCAGAGACAGCAGTGCTGAGCTGATGCAGCATGCCCTCGTTGGTGGAAATTCTGTGAAGGCAGGACACCTTGGCTGGGAGGTGCTCAGCACAAAATGAAGATTCATCTCCCCCTATTTTCTCTCCCCACACTCAAAGGGCTGTGCCACACCATGTGCTGGGGTGTCAGGCCCAAACCTGTGCCACAGCTTGGTGAACACTATGTGAGGTCCTGTATGTGCTGAACCCTGAGCAAGGTCCTGTCCCTGCTGAGCACTGGCACCAGGTCCTGGGGTGTTGGGGACAGCATTGCTGCAGGGTGTACCCCTTGCTGTGGAGTGTTGTTTTTTCTCTCTTTTAGGATAACGATGAACACTGCAGGAGGGCAGTGCCTGGACCGGGCAGGCAACAGGGTGAGGAGGTGGACATGGCCAAGTAGTGCAGCGTCATCCGGACCCTACGCCCCACTGAGCCCTATCTTCCTCTCCCTGAACCTGCATGTGGGGGTCAGGATCATGGGCCAGGATAAGATCACAGTATCCTTCCTTGCCATGGGGCAACAAGCAAAATTCAATGTGGGAACAAAAGTGCAGGTATTTCTTACATGCACAGCCAGCTGCATGCTCAGCTGCTCCTGAAGCAGCAGCAGGGCAGGCAGGGAATCTTCCTTACCCATGGGGGTGCCCCTGCACTGCCCCAGCCTTGATCCTGCCCCCAAAGCAGATCTGATGCCCCCTACTCTCTCAGGGCAGCCAGGCTGGGCAGCTACATGCCCCCCTCCAGCTGAATGAGGACGAGCTCCTGCTGCTAGCCTTGCGGGTGAGGATCCTGCGGCTCATCGATAAGCTGCGTGGCTGCCTGAACTTCCCTTCCAATGAGCAATGGGACAAAATGAAGCCACCAGCGTACCTTGTCACACAGACTTTAAAGATCTTGTACCTTTGCACAACTTCTGACATAAGCGAAGAGCTGTGCAGCTCAGTCAGGGCAATAGTAAATGCTCCAGTCTGAGCAGCATGTGTGGTGTGAAGGCAAAGTGAGTAGAGCCGGCCGAGACAGAGCATTCCGATGCTGCAGTGCTGGCAGGCACTGATCCTGGTGCCCCACAACCCTGCCTGCTGTGGGCCAAGGGCACTGCAGTCCTGGGGCCATCCTGCTGATGGAACAGCTCAGGGTGGGGTGCAGCCAGCATCGGATCACGTTGTGTCAGCTTGTGGTGAGGAGTGCCTTGGCTAGGAAGTTTTGTGCAGGGCACAGTGACTGCGTGCCTGACGTCAGAGCACTGCTTGTCAGCACACTCCCTTTCATCTCCCAGCAGAAGCCAGCCTGGGCTGAGCACCCATTTCAGACCATAAATTTGGCACAAAGGTAAAAGCAAACAGCTGAGGCATGGCCTGTGACAAGGGTAGGGGGAAGAGGTGTTCTGAGGCTACAGCATGGCACTGCTGCACTCAGCAGCATCCACAAAGGGCACAATGCCAGCAGTGTCCACATTCCCTTGCCGGGAGCACTGTGAGGTGTCTGGTCAGCTGCAGGCACAGCATAGCACACAGCAGTTCAGTTCAGCCCGCTGCAGGCACAGCACAGCACAGCATGTAGTTCTCCCATCCACAGGGGATAAGAGGCCACAGTTTGAATAAAGCAACCAACAGCCCCAGCAGCATTTGTTCAGGTGCAGGGGCAGTGGGCGGTGAGAAGCCCCTGGCATAACATGAGCAGCTGCTGTGGGGGGATCTACTTGCAGCCGCACCGAGCACCACTGTCCCACTGCAGGCCCTGCAGCCATGGGGACGATGGGACATGGAGTTCTCACAGCCCAGATGTCCTGGGCCAGCTCCCACCACCCACGGTGCGGATGCTGGAGGCCACGGGCTGCACACGGCCCCTCTGTCTGCAGCCAAGCAGTTTGGCGAGGTGGCTGCGGATGTCTCTGCTGTGCAGGGCGTAGATGAGAGGGTTGAGGAGGGAGTTGGTCTCGCCCAGGATGAACAGTGCGTCCTTGAGTGCGCCAGACAGGTCGCAGGAGCGGCAGGCAGCCTGCACAGTGCCCCCCACCAGGTATGGGCCCCAGGAGAGCCCAAAGCCAATGAGGACAAAGAGCACAGTGCGCAGTGCCTTGAAGTGGCGCAGGCGGGCACGGAGGGGCCCGGGCTGGGTACAGGAGTGAGGCAACCGTGTGTGCTGTGCATAGGCAATGCTGCACACTGAGACATGTAGGCACAGCAGCACTAGCAGGGATGGAGCAAAGATGCCAAAGCAGAGGGTGTAGAGGTACTCACTCCTGGCCACAGAGAGCAGCCCACAGTAGCCCGTGTAGTTGCTTTGCTGGAGGGAGGGAAAGATGAGAGGCAAGTGCCCAAGGAGGAAGGCGAGCATCCAGAGGAACAGGAGGGAGAGGGCCACGGGTGCTTTCTTCAGAAGCGTGCGGTAGGAGAGTGGCAGCCTCACTGCCAGATACCTGTCCAGGGAGATGAGCAGCAGGGTCAGGATGGAGCCAATGCACGGCGTCATGCTCAAGGAAATGCGCAGGAGGCAGAAGGACTTGCTGCGGTCAAAGTCCCCATCCAGAACGTCGTCCAGGGCCTCAGTGATGCACATCACACCCACCAGCAGGTCAGCAGTAGCCAGGTTGAGCACATAGATATAGCCAGAGCCCGGATGCTTCCTCAGCAGCTGACAGACAGCCACAATCACCAGCAGGTTGGCAGGGGGGATGAGGCAGCTGAGCAGCGCGTGCAGCACAGCACACAGCACGCTGACCATGCTCCCTGCTGCAGCCCCAGCAAAGGAGCCCTGCAGCAAAGAGATGTGCAGCTGTGCTGGCAAGAGGGGACAGAAGTGCCAGTCCCTTCACAGCTGCACACTGGCCACAAACACCTATGTCAGTCCTCTGAAGGGCACCCTGTCCATTCCAGAAGACCTCTGCAACCATCCCAGATGCTGCCCGTTGCCGGTGGCATTTTCAGCACTCTCAGCCTCACCACTTCCCATCGGATTTTGCTCCACGCCCAGGGGGATGCACCCAGAGGTGCCGGATGGCTGACGCTCCCTCCCACCCATGGTCGGCAGGGAGGAGTGCTGTGGGCCGGGCTGCCGGCACCGTGACGCAGGGTGAGGAGCGGCTTTGCCAAACAAAGCCGAGGCGGGCAGATGGCTGCTGCACAGGCACCTGTGGTCAGCGTGGTCAGGAATGCGGCGCAGGGCAGGCAGAGCCAGGGCAACAGAAACACTGTTCTTGTAGGCTGCACCAGCACTGCAGGGCCACCAGTTGCAGGCAGCTCCTGGAGTGGGGACAACACACAGCCTCCAGATCCTGGTCATGGACGGGAGCATGTGGGAATGGGGCAACGGCAAAGGAAGCCAAGGACCCCTGGTGCCTCATCCAATGCAACCGCCTCCTGACGGCCCCAAACCTGGCCTGCCATTTTGCAGAGTAGGATGTTAGACCCTAAGTATATGCTTCCGCTAAGGCATTTGCAAAAGACAGAACAACAGAAGCCGCAGGGGAAGCTGCCTGTGCTGCAGCAGTCCCTGTGCCCATGCTGCTGGGTGCTGCAGTCTTTTCTGCACCATGAATGAGCAGCAGCCATGGCCTCAGGACAGCTCTAAGGCCATGGGAAACACAAAACATCACAGACACTGAGGAGCATGGCAATACACGGACGGTCCTTCACTGTCCCACAGTTCATCAGGTTCTCCTGGCTATGGGTCAGAAAACATGTTGTATTAAATCAATTTTTACTATACACAGCTGTGAATGCAGCACCAGTAAATTGCACAGTAGATGAGTTCAAAAAAATTAAATGCAATCTATGTCAAATTAGGCTCTGGATAAACATACTATACTCATTAAGTTCACACTTATAACAGGTTCGGAAATGAAGACCACCAGTCCAAGGCAGACACTGCCTGTGAGCTCCTGCTAATGAGCAGCAGCACGATGGCTCTGCTAACAGCTCTGCAAACACTCGGGGGCCGCAGCCAGGCAGCCACACACTGCACCCTGAGCCTCATCCCAGGGCAACCTAACCTGCTCCTATTCTTTGTGTTTCCATAACTGTACTCAGCAGTGCAAAGGGTATTTCTGTCTTCCCCAGCCCACACCCAGGTCACAGCAGCTCCAGTGCCTGTGTGTCACTTTCCTTTGTGTTTAACAAGCCGAGCTCAACAAGTTTGAATCTGCCTATCAGAATCATTATTTAATATCCATTTTGGATATGGTGAAATTGATCTCAAGTGCTCGAATATGGCTTATTTACATAAATGGGTCTTTACATCTTCATTTTAAAATCAATAAGTAGCACTATCCAGGAGAGGAGAGCTTAAAGCTGTGAATTTAACACCAGGACATCCTGTTACCAGCCTGCAGTGCTGCTCATGGGACCTTCCCCACACAACAAAGACGCGCTCGGCACAGCAGTCCAAGGAAGAGAAATCCCTTCAGGATTACTGAGCACACAGAAAACACAGTGCATCCAAAAAGCACCATGCTGGGTGTTTTTTGGAGTCTGGGGTGCTGGAGGGGGTGAACGGGAAACAGCGTGTGCTCACACTCAGTATGACCCCTTGGATGCTGCTGGAGGCTGTTAGCAGCCTCAGGATGCTCGCTGCCTGAAGCTAAGCACAAGGAAGCACTGAGTTCAGCCTGAACCAGCCCTCCTGGTCAAAGCACCCCGGTATTACACTGTCAGATGGTGTCTGGCCCCCAGCACATATTGCTGCCTTTTAGTGACTATTGAGGCTCTTTTTTTCCATTTCACTGTTCAGTTTTTCAGGGGGTAGCGATCACTGAATAGCATTCATAGGCCTGGTCCCCCCATTAAACCAAATCTACTCAGTGGACCCTGCAGCCCAGAGCAACTGCAGAAGGACTGGAACACAGGTCAGCCTGTGCCCCTCAAATGAGAAACGAAGGCTGTGCTTCTGGTGCATTTAATGAACATCAGCTAAGGTTCTCACATTCTTAACCCCAACACTTCATTATATGATCTTGCACAGATGAAAAGAGGAATACTGCGGGCAGCGAACAGACCATGGGCATCACCAGGGTGACAGGCAAACAGCTCATGGAAAATCACAGCCTAGCAACACATCTGTGCATGTATTTGCTTTGCCTGATCTGTCTTAGAAATATAATTAATGAGAAACTAAAAACACTATCCGCACTAGAAATTCTGGCTTATCTATTTCAGAAGAGCTAAAAAAACAATTTCATCATAGAATCAAACAGGTTCTGAGGCCATTGCACGTTTAATGGTTGTGATTAGCAACACCTTTATAGCAACTGACAGCGTATTCTTTCAGTTGGGTGGACAGAGCTTTGGGGTTACTCAAAACCTTACTTAAATGCCTCCTTAAGTCCCGAGGTGCGTCAGACAGTACTTACAAACAGTGACTGCTGTCCTCATTGCAGCTCTTATCTGATTTATTGTCCCAGCATACTGAAGCTCTCTCCTTCTACCCATCTAAAGGCAGTGTATGATAAGGAGGACCCAGGAAGCACGTAAGTAGTTATACAAGGGGTGTGAAACCCTGTAGCTCGGGGCAAGGACAAAAAACAGGTGGAGGATGAGACATCTGTACCTTCACAAGGTGAGACACTGAGCACTCTCGCAGCTCATAGCCTGACTGCCAGCAGCTCTGCAGCTTTCATAGAATCTCTACAATCCCCAAGCCCAACCCACCCCCACCATGCCACGGACCATATCCCTCGGTGTCACATCCCCACAGCTCCTGAACAACTTCAGGGACAGCAACTCCATCCCCTGGGCAGCAGTGCCAGTTCCTGTCAGCTCTCCTGGGGCAGGACGGCCATAACAGGGGTCACAGGCATAGTCAGAGCAGGACGTGCAGCTCCAGCAGCTCGGCCCTGGCAGAGAACCAAGTGCACTATGCCCATGCCCAGGAGAGGCCTCAGCTCCATCTTGGGGAGTCTGGGCTAGAGTTACAGTGTCTACGGTTTAGTGGACACGGTGGCAATGGGTTGATGATTGCACTAGATGATCTTAGTGGTCTTTCCCAGCCTTAATGATTCTATGACTACAGCCCCAGAATGGCACCTGACACCGATGGGCTCGCCTTGCCCTTCAGCAACCACTGCAGCCACCCAACATCCACTGCACCCCTTCAGAGCTGCATCGTGTAAATCACCCCCACCCCACACACAACGCAGCTCCTCGCCCCGAGCAGGGAAGACAGCTGGGCACCAAATCCTAACAGAGCAAGGCTGCAGAAAGGCGCTCATACAAGACAACCAACACATCACACCATGGACAGCTTTGGGAAGTGGACTTTTTATGCATTTTTCAGTTACAGTTCTAAGAATATCATCACCATCAGCGACTCACAAGGTACTTCACACAGCCAATGAGAACTCTTTATTCCAATTCCATTTCCTATTTCTGTTTTGGACAGTAGAAAGTCCCAGCTTTTAAACTCTTCAGAATGGCCATGGGAAAACCTCTCAAGCTGGCCAACACCACTTGAAAAGCAGCTGACTTTAATTTTTACTGAATTCACAAAATGATGCAATTACTCTGAATATAATTTTGTTCATATAATTTAGTATATAATGCACTGTTCAACTCTGCCATATATTTTGAAAAATATACAAACCTGCTTTTACCACATCAGAGATATTTGACAGGCGGCTGTTGGTTACTTAACAGTTTAAGACAACATCAGACGTTCCTGTAACTTCATTTTAAACTACAAAAAGAACATAAATCCATATAAAATACAACAGATTAAACAAACTTTTTCTGAGGGAAAATCAGGTATCAACTCAATCTGCCACCGCGTGAAACATGAATATAAAATAAGTTACAATTAGTAATGCCTGCATTGTCGAGCTATGAACTGGTCGAATGAAATCTTAAAAAAACTATACAGTATTATTGCACTCCATGAATGTGCAGTATCTGGAAACACGCCAGCACTGAAAGAGTTCTTTCATTAAGGTTTTTCCAGGAGGCACAACGTGACTGCAAGAGAAGCATCCAGTCTGTACCAACAGCAAGCTGTCTTCAGTACAGGCCTTCATTGGTCCGAGACACGCGGCCTTGGAAATCACCGCTTAATGCCTGGAAAAAGAGACACAGCAGCACCATCAGCAACAACGCCGGGGTCGGTCAGCCAGCCCTAACAAAAAGGGAACATCTGCACAAATCAGAAATCAATGATTTCTCCTATTTCCTGCACTGGCATTGCCAAAGTAACAATCTCTCTGAACTGCTCTCCCCATTCCACAAAGCTGCATGGGTATCAGTGGAGGGAGAGATCAATCGGACAGGAATGTGGGCTTAGTGGTCAGCAGTCTGAGCTCTGAGAAAACAGAGGAACACAGCACAGCAAGCCCTGGTTACAGAGCATGGTTTCCTCAAGGGGTGAGGCTGCCTGAAGTTCTTGGGCAGCGCTCAGACTTCTCCAAAGCACACCTCCACATGCCATGCTCTTACCTAGGAAACCGCCATTCTGCAGAAGGTGAACCATTAAACACAGCTCCAAAGGAAGCCTGTGCAGGTGTCTGAACGCAGCCAGGCCATTCACTACTGCAGGTGAGACCAACTGAAAATTCCCAGCACTTTTTTTTCCTTTTAACACTTGTAAATGAACAAATATCAAAACCAATTTACATCTGAGTCAAGGGCCACTGGTGACCTGCGCAAGACTTACAAGAAGTTTCAGTGCTGATAGATGGGGCTATGATCGATGGTGAGGCATTGACTCCATGTGCACATTGAGCTTCATTTCATTATCAAGAATTTGTACAAGCTGCTGCATGGAAGGAAGGTGGCCAGACTCTAGCTTAGACCACACTGGAACATCTATCACAAAACACAGAAAGGGAGAAAGCACAATTACACTGAGAAAGTCAGAAAGACGTCGGGCTACATTAAACATTTACAAGACTGAGGAAGCTATGCAGGCTGGTACTACTTTATGTCGAAATATCTGCCTCAGCAATGCTTCAGGTCTCTGGATATACTACAACACAAACCAAGAGTCTAGTGCTTCCATTTAGAAGTCTACCGTATGAACTTAGAGATTGAAAACGTCCATTCCTATGAACAGAATGTCTAAAAATGTAACAGTGATAGCAGGATAGCATCCCAAGTCTCAAAACCACAGCCCCAGGAAGGCTCTGCTACCAATTCAACTCTGAGATTTAGGACCAAGTTCAACTACTCTGATACAGCGTCGTCAGTCTTTACAAAGGTTCCGGAGTACATAGCTTGACTTAGAAACTACTACACTGAAATGCACCCTGCACCATTATAAACTGAGAAACAAAATACCGAGCTAGATACACTCATACCTACAGCCTGAAAAATTCTGCACTCCAGCAAGCTTACATAATCTCTGAAACTATAAGATTACTTGAAGGCAGAAGATCCACAGACTCTTAACCTGAAAAATCATACTGCATTCCCTGGTGATGAAAATTCTGGGAATATCAGTAGCTTCACCGTGAATGAAAGTCTAAGCCTTATTATAAAACAGGTTAGGGAAAGCATCTAATGAACTGCTTCCCTAGTTGATGATGTCTTCCTTAGCACACATCACAAGCAAAGAAAACATATTATAGTTACTCCAAGTGTCAAAATGTCCCCTTAAATATGTTTTTTTTTTCATTTCTAGATAGATGTAATTAACATATGTATAAATGGCATTATAGGACATACATGATTTTCACCAGTTACTATAACATCTGAAGCTACAGAATGGAAAGCACTACCACACACATCACATTTCACAGCACCACCCCTCGCTCCTCCTCACAGCAGCTCTCACAGATCAGAGCGTACACATGCACCACAATGACCCCAGAGCAGAAACTTCTCATCTCACCATTCAAAGTTATTTCAAATGCACCCGTTGACATACACTGGTTCTCAATCATGTTGCTCAAGAAGAAAACCATCATACAAGCATAAACCTGGAAGAGAACAGAGAGAATCCCAGACACTTTGGCCACATAAGTCACAGCTTATTTTCTTCACTTGTTACAAGCGCTGCAAGCGTACATGCACCCCTGAACTTCCCTTTGCCATTTAATCATGTAGTCTTAAGGTAGCCCAGCAATCTTCCTTTCACCTTCTTTTCTGCAGATTTTGCACACTATCTTCCCAAGACAGGCATCAAAATAGCTCTGAAATCACCCAGCTCATAATTCAAAGAGGCCAAGTTCCATCCTCCTGCCCCCTTCCCCCTCAAATCTTTGCCCTCCTTAGCAGCCAGTCTGCAGAAGCACGTGGCTAAGGCAGCACTTGCAGCACGACGAGGGAGCACAACCGTCTCTACAAGTTGCCTGTCATTTTCAGAGTAACACTCAGATTTAACACTGATCACAGGGGCTAGACAAGGCTAAATTTCTTCTGTTCATGCCAGCTGTCAACCCTGGAGCATTTCTTTAAAGTGATCATTTAGAATTGTCCACACTGTAGTGTCTCAGGATGAAATGATGCAATCCTCAGCAACACACCACCTCTAATCCCCTTTCCATGCACATTCACGCTGCTTGCTGCAATGCCAACGGGGTTGGCATGGGGGACATTCATTGCTCAGACCATCACAGGCGAACTGCAACCAGCCCAGCTCAGCCCATGTAATCAAGCAGGATACATTACTTCTTCTGTACATTCCAATTGGCTCAAGATAGTCCCACTACACTGGGTAGCTGCTTGAATGTCTTGTGCACCAGCAGACTAAGTAAAGGTTATCAAACTTAACATTGCTTTTGCTTCATAAAATAAATCTGGAATAAGGTTATTCTAAATCAGAGCACGATGACATGAATCCATTAGCATCATCAGCACTGACTCATAGGGGTATTCATCCCACAAGGAACAGTCTGTCATGCCCCAGTATGTTGTGCAAAAAAACCCATAGAATTTCAATTTAATTTTTCTAACCATGAAATTGCACACCTAATTCATTTTAAAATTTGATGAAAGCGACAACTGCAAAACAGTCATAAGACAACAGAGAAAGGAAGTGGCAGTTTTAGCAATACCAGCATGAAACTCTACCTGAGCCATTAAAAAATAAATAAGTGAATAAAAAATAAAACCACAGTGCTTTTAGTAACTGCAGGCTTCCTTTAGCAACCCATGCTGCATCTTTACCAGCAGTGCTGACTGCAGATGTCCCTCTACAGCATCACCAGCTTGGAAAGATGCTAGGAATCAAACCAAAAGCCACCGAAGCCAGAGGGCTGTTGAGATCAGCATACAAAAGTGAGGTCAGTGACAGCACTCAGCTCCCCACAGCATTCTCACAAATCCATTCTGACATTGCTTTTCAAAACCAGAAGACAGTCTGCAGTTTACCTTGTTTTCTTGGCCCCACTGCCAGATGCTTGGAGCTTGCATGCCAAAGAAAGCAAATGGATCCTTGCCGACAATTATTAAGCCTATTAATACTAGTTTGAAGACAGACAGGAAGGATGCTATGTGCCTATTAAAAGACAACAAACAAAAGTGACTTAGAAGGTTCCCAGTTATGCTTCACCACATACTGCCACGATCTGCCTCATCAGGATGGCTTTCATAACATGCCTTTGTGTTTCAGAGGAAATATAAAACTTTTCAAGTAAATGCACATGTTTGTAAACGATTTACGTAGCCCAAAAAAGCAACACACGTTAAGAGGAACGCACATCCTCAAGACACCACCTGCGTGTCCTAGAGGCACATATGCTCTTTTTTTCTAACCAGGCCTCAAACAGAAATCTGCTTTCAGCTTACGCGTGTCTGAACAGGATGAGACGTTCTGCAGCTAAAAGAAGCTGTTCCATGTCACAGACACACACACAGTCGATATGCAACACTTAAAACAGATTTCTGGTTTCCAGAACTGTACAGTTCTCTGCAGGAGTGAGATTTGCAGCCAGAAAGCAAGTTAACGTTGCGGTTTTCAATCTGGTACCCTTCCAAACATCATCATTATTACGGCAATTAGGTCAAGAAATGGTTCATGAGCCACCACACAAACTCCAGCACACAGACGTTCAAACAGCGGCACACACACACGTCTCGTGCTGTACTTCAGACCTCTGGGCCGCAGGGGCAGCCAGCAGGGGCGGCTGCAGCCCCTACCGCCTCAACGTGCCGCGGGGCACAACACAGGCTGAGCAGCAACGGTAAGGAATGGGAATTTATGTGCTGATACATCACGACGAAAAGCTGCAAAACGCGCGTTAGATGTTCACTTCAGAGTGCCCCGGAGCACAGCAGGCCGCATCCAGCAGGCCGCCGTCCCGCTTCCCAAGGCGGCGTCACCGCATGGCTGTCAGAAGGGCGCACACAACCAAAGTGCAACCGCAGCGGCACGAAGGCCTCCGTACGTTTCCGTTTCGGTTAACTGCAAACACACACGCTCACACGCACAAGACCGGCGCACGCACCGGAAAAGCAAGCGGAATTAGCGGCGCTTACCTATAGATGGGCTGGGGCAGGTAGTTCTCCCCCTCGATGCGGATGTCGGGGTACCGCTGGCTGATGACCCGCATGTACTCCTCGAACACCCGCCGGTAACCTCAGGAGACGCTGCGTGCGGAGAGGCGGTGTCACGGGGCGGCCTTCAGCGCTCCGTCCCGCCGGCCCTCCCGCTGCCGCCGCCCGCCCCCCGGCGCCGCCGCCGCCGCCTCGCGTTAAAGCCATCGCCCGCCGCCGCGGCCCAGGCCCGGTCCGCCCGCCCGCCCCCGCGGCCCAAGGCCTAGCCGAGCAGGATGCCGAGCCCGCCCGGCGCCGCCATCTTGAGGCGCGCTCACCAGATCTGGAACTTGAGCAGCGGCCCGGTGGCGTACGCCATACGCAGCTTCTTGGCCGGCACGCCGCCCTGCTCCGCCGAGCCGCCCGGCCCCGCCAGCGCCGCCAGCAGCAGCAGCCCGATCCCCAGCCCCAGCCCGGCCGCCCGCATCGCGCCCGCCGCACACCAAGGTCACGCGAGCGCCTCCCGCTCTGCGCATGCGCCGCCCGGCCCCGCCCCGCCCCACACGCCCGCGAAGCGCGGCCCCCATGCGGCGGGGGGAGAGCGCTTCACCGTGAGTCGTTACCAGACGAGGCTGCGAGCGGTGCCTGAAGCAACGCTGAGAAGGCGGGTAACGGGACCGGTGCGTTGCTGCTGATGGCGACGGCACGGCTGGGTTATTTTACAGACTCAGTCCCGCCACAGAAGAACAGAACAGCTTTTTCTATTAAATGCTCTTTATTTTTATCTACATCCAAGGACAAGGAACACCTCTTTAAGCAGAATACAGCTCTGGGCCAGGCGGGCTCCGCTCCCCACACAGCTCAGGGCAGCAGCACTGCTGGGTGCGGGCGGTCACAGCACACCTCGCACAGCGCCTAAAGAAAGCCTTCAGAAGGCAAATGTGCAGCAATTCTGTCAGCTTCGGCATCTTCAGTCACTGCTGAAACTTTTCACGGTATTCAAGTTAATACGCATTACATTTTGGATGAATTTATGTTAACAGCACGCCAGGTTTCCATGAAGTTTCACAGACCCAGCTCCAAGTCCTCCAGTTCCTGGAGCAGAGCACTTTCCTTCTGAATCTTCTCCAGCTAGAATAAGAAGCACAATGCCAACAGCTGTAGCTCATACAGGAAACCAAAGCAGCACTAGCTGTGAAGGTACAGCACTCCTCCCCGCCATCAGCACACCCCTGCATGGCCCCAGCTCGGGCAGCACCTGGCAGGTGCCTAACCCTAACCAGGCTCCAGGTGCCTGCTTTGAAAACTACCCCTGAAACAGACACTGCATTGCTACATAACTGCTCTGAATAAATCTCAAAGGCAGAAGAGTATGTAAAGAGGAATCTTCAAGTCCTGCAGGCCCTGGCAGAGTACGCCTTAATTTAGCTGACTTGGTTATCACAAGTCATAGCAGATCTATTGGCTCTCTTTGTAGTTGAAGCCCAGTTGGGAACACAAAGCTGACTTTCTAATGCATTGCACTACCATTGTCCAACATAGCTGTACAGATTAACTCACAAAGGATGGGAGGAAACATGGCAAATGAGACTCAAATACTCAGGGGCAAACAGCCTTGCCACAAACAGAGCAGTGTGTGCTCTACATGCAGAAATGTATGTATTTTCCTTCTGAAGATGCAGGATTTCATTTCACATGTTCCGCCTGTGGACCAACTCCTTTTCCAATTGTTTAAAGGACCAGAAGTCAGATAGCACAATGGTTTTTCCAGACAAGGTAACTGTAAGGCCAAGATACAGCCTAGTAATGAAACACTTGTTTTGCCACTCCATTAGCATTCTTTGTCAGTGTTTGCATTGTATTTTACATACAACACACAGAAGTCGTCGTTACAGCACAAGTGGCCTCATGATGAATGCAGGGGATCATCGCATTGGGGGGTGAGGGGGTAGTCAGAAACAGAGGTACGGATCACAACTAAATGAACAGCAGGTATGCTCTGTGCATTCTGTTGAATGCTCACTGCTAGGAACTCCATGTCTCTGATTTTGAATTTGAAAGGATGCAACACGTCGAAATCTTACAAAAATGTAAGCAGTATCATCACAAAGAACTATGTAGCAAGTGCAGGGGCAAAAAAACAAAAAAAAAAACAAGTGAACTGTACAAATCTTAACAGTACCTGATTTTTCTCTAGCTGCTTGCCAGCAGCTGCCTGCTCTTTCAGTTGCTCAATTGCCTTTAGTTTCTGTAAAAAAATATATATATATATATACACACACACACACATACATACATATAGGTAAGCCAAAAGCAGAAAAAACAGTCATACAAGTTCCTGCACTTGCAATTGCCTGATTTACCAGGAAGCTGATCTCAGTATGGAAGGCACATTTCCTTTAAGCATCTCCAGATGCTCAGTCCAGAATACCCCACTAATAAGTGATTTTTTTTTCTCTCCAAGAACAAGACAACTTAAAGAACAGGAATATGTGTTTCTGAAAAACACCGTGCACCATCTGACTGAAGGGCCAAATCCATTTTCAGAAACAACAACTCCATCACTATCCCTCCTTACCACACATTTTCCTTAGAAGGCCTGAAACATCCATCAGAACGTGAAAAGCAGGAAGCAACCAAGAGGAAAAAACCTCTGATGGATTTCACAGGAACAGAAAAGATTCTAGCCTAAACAGAGCAACTTCCAATCTGAAATTATTTAAACTTGAGAATTTCCAAGACTGGCAGTAAACTCTGCATTCATACCACTCAGAGTTTAGGGAAGAAATTCAAAACCACATAGCATAGTTTCCTTCTCAGATTCAAGATTTAACAACACTCAGAAGTATGCTCTTTTTCTCAAGGACAAAACAAAAAACCCTTAGAGATTAGAGGAAGAAGAGGATTTGTCTTGCTTAGAATCAAAGCATTTGGGGCTGGTGAAGGCAGACCAAGAATAGGAACCTCACACAGGTGCTTTTTAAGAATAAACACAATTAAGCTACACTCTTTCCTCTCGGTTGTGAGGATTCTGTTGCACATGCAACAGTATTCATAACAGCATACTGGTATGCTCTTCCATGCACTTTTGAGCAGCTTCTTTACTGTCTAGGCTGACAAGAGCTTTAGGAGACATGGCAAATGACAACTTCTACTATTTTACAAGATGGAAAACCAAAAGAAGTTGGTTGACAAATTCAGTAAATTACCATCTTTGTAAATGCTATCCTACTGAGCTTGTCACATTACAATCAGACTAGATCTCAGAGACCATCTCTTTCAGAAATACCTTGTTCATAAAATAAAATCCCCTTACCTTTTTTAAATTCTTTATTTTCTTGTCAATTTCAGGATCTCCTGATGTAACGACAGGAACAGCACTTCGTGGTGTATTCTGTGATGCTGAGGACTGTGTGGATTCCTGACTACAATCAGCTTTGGCCTCCTGTAAGTAAGTTAAAAAAAAATAGATCACACTATCTACAGATTACAATGGACCGGACAAATCTTTTCAATCATCTGAGTTGATCTATTTAATATTTCTTCCTTCTCTGATATGCTAGCGTTCTCCAGAATTTGTAAATGACCTGCTGTGATGTTTTGTGCTACGTATTATAGAGGTAATAACTCTTCTTGGAATGTCACTCACACTGTTTCCTGTTTAACTTCTACTTCCTGAGGACAACAACCATACATGGCATGGGAAAACGTCAGTAAGGGTGATGTGACAAACAATTTATAGACTGCTGGGTCATTAACTCTGAAGGTAAAGAAAGATCTCTGAAGTGGTGTAAGAAACGTAAAAACCCCACCTTTTATGTTAATTCAGAACTTTGTATAAAAATTGCAGATGATTTTTATCTGCTTAGCTGAAGAACAGCAAACGAAGGGGTGAAACAGAAGAACAGAGCTTTCTGGTCTGCCCTGGTAACCCACCATAGCCCTGACCTGCAGAGCAAGGCCATTCTCACTTTCCCAGTCTGGACAGAACCTTGTGGATTGCCAGAAGGTGAAAAGGCACGATTATGTAATCTTAACATTTGTTTCAGTTAATGTTTACAGCAACTAACCACAGCTCTCATCAACTCATCCTTTTACATTTGCCTTAGTCTAATTGAAACAGACCGCCCACCCCAGAAGAACACTCATGCAAAATCAGCAGATGGCTTTCAGTGCAACTAGTATCACTACTCTGAGACTGATCAGCGTCACTGTGAAAACTGATTTAACATTATCCTTGAAAGAATAGCTTTTGTTGTACCTGTTTAGCAGCTTTCTTTGCTTCATGTTTCTTTTGATTTTTCAGAGCTGTTTTAGACAGTGGCTTTTCACTGCTTCCTGACTGTGGTTTCATATTCTGAGGTGGTTCGTCCTCATGCTGCGTGATACAGAAAATCATGGTAAGATTTTACAGAAAAATGGTAAGAAAAGAAAACTGGGTTAATGAGTTACTTTTGTTGTTGTTGCTATGCAGGTAGGTTTTTCTGGGGGGGGGGGGGGGGGGGGGGGGGGGGAACAGAAGGGTGATTGTTTTGTCTTTTGCTTTCTCCCCTCACTCTCACAAAAAAATTATTTTTCTAGAATAAATTCCTTCAAACAGGGAGCAAAGTATCAGTCAAAGAGGATTATCAAGAAAACCTCTAATAAAGCCCCATAACATTCCTGTCAGTCTAGTTTACCCTTCTAATGTCTCTCATTAAAAATATATACGTATTTGAGGCCAAGCTTCCAAAGACGGGCAGAACAACAAACACAACAATTTAGAGCATACATGAAACAATCTACTTACAAGCTTGGAACTTGTTACAGGTTTGTTTCTCAAGGCCGGAGGTCTATACGCTTGCGCAGGTTTGGGCTCAGCACTCGGCAGTTCACTCGGGACTGCCTGGTATTTCACTGCTTTCACTGGGAACACTCCATCCAAAAATGGCTGCCAGGAAACTTGCCACATTTCCTCATTTGATGGAACTTCATAGTTGTGTAAAACAGAGCCAGTGTAGTGCCATATCTTATACCCATTACTGACTCGCAGCCGGGGAGCGCATGTAGCTGTTACAATATGCTCCCCATCAGGGCACCAGGCAAAATAGGTGGAATCGGAGGCTACTGGTTTGGAAATGAGTTTGTAGTTTTTAACATCCCATACTTCCATCTGTCCCCTGAGATTTCCAAATCCTGCTAGTACCAGGATGTGTCCGTGGGGGCTGTAGTAGGCAGCATTGCGAGGACCAGTTCCAAAATCAAACACAGGGTCACATTTCAGATTAAAAACTGTTGCTTTGGCAGGCATAAAACCATACACAGCACAAAACTCGACAGAATTGGGGTTCCAAACAACATCATAAATAGGACCATTTTTTGCTAAAGGAAAAGGAAAACATGCAGCCATTGTTATGAGATTATATTATTTTCACTTGTACTGAAAAGCTATCAATGATTCTTATCTCCATGCTTCGCTAAAATCCTATAATTCAATTATTGACTGAAAATGAGTTACGCTAACAACAGTGGTAGAAACAAACAACATTACGTTCTCATAATTTTCATTAAGGTTTGCAACAATAATTGCAACCATACAAAATTACCTCTGTAGGGTCAGCATCGGCACTTTAACAGTAAGCATACTTTTTCAAGTAAAAAAATTCCTTTTATTTTTCCTTGTTATTCAAGTTTGTTATCTCAGGACCTTCTGAAACTGTCCCACTGGAAACCTGCAAAAACAGGAGTTTTATACCAGCTGGATACTAGTTTCTCTTCTTTTACTTCAAGAAATATTGCACAGCTCAGCTTTTAGAGCTTGAAGTATTGATTTAGGTTATCTCTGCACCATGGTTATGCGTGGTATTTCCTAAGACAGATTTTAAAGCGGGAGAGGACAAAAAACTCCATGGTTTTACACATATTCATGAAAACACAATACTGCTGGAAGCTGTTCTGGGAGTTAGAACACTAGGAGATTTGAAAAACAGTGCATTAATGATTGCAATTAATATAAGGTATGCAGGGCCCACCATAACATTTTGTAATCTGGATACATTTACCTACATTCCAGATAAGTGTCAAGTGCACCAAAGGTAATCCTTAACTCAGAACATTGACTCAAAATATCAAACTCATTATCTTTAGGAACCTCATTATCTTTCAGCCGTGCAACTGCACTCCCCGTGTGCTTCCCTTTTAAAAACTTTTTAGGTGACATTATCCCAGTGCAACTGCAGAAATGGAGGTCTAAAAGAAAATGATCTCTGCAAGTTTCATGACAGTAAGCAGCTGGGGGGGGATTAAGGTAGCTTTACATGGGCTTCAACATCTAAGGCAAAGGCTGCAGCGTGAGCATGTACTGTTCAAAAATGAAAAATGCTCTGACAATGATAGCGTGGAAAAAACTTCCAAATTGGACCTCAAAAGCAGCCAGATGATGAAAAAATACCTCCCAGGAGATTAACGAGCGTACTTTCAGATCAAGCAAAACACTGAAATTAAGAATGTCTACTTGCTCCTCCCCACTGTATCATTTTTATATCACGGAACTACTTCTGTTTTACTACACAAGATGCAGAACCTCTGTTTTCCAATATACTTTAAAAAATTGCTCTCAGTCTGTGCCCTAATCTTTGAGTAACAATCAACTGCATGTCTAAAACCCTACCTAGAACTATTCAATTTTGTAACATTTCAGATTCTCAAACATTAAGCTGGCTCCATCGTCCAGATCCTTCCTTGGCAAACAAAGACAATTCTGCTCCTGTGCAGTCTCCCAAAGAAATTATTTGCATACTTTAATTAGTAAAAGCTGGTGAAACAGTTCCCACTATTGAGAGCTACAATACAATGAGAAATGCTGAGAGCTACTCACGTAGTTGTACGATGGCACTTTCACCATTTGTTGCAATGTAGTGCAGAGTTTGCTCTCCATAGTAAGAAGCACCTGTTTTGTCCACGTCGGTGCTAGCTATGACCAGCACAGCAGTGGCTGGCAGAACACACACACAGTTATTTCAGTACAATTACTGACTATTACATAGGCTATTTCACAAGCAACCATGCACAAAGAAAAATTGGTTTGACGAGTTTCACAATCAGTTGCTTGCATATCAGTGCTGTTTTCATTCTCTCCTCAGACAAACTCCTCCTGACCATTAAAAGCCAAACTAATATCTTCCTGTCTGAGGAGAGTGTAAGCTGAATCACTGCTGAATTATGAGAAAATGAATATGCTTTCACAGACATAAAAAAAAAAAAGATGTTCAGTAGCAGCAACAGTGTCTTAGGCTTTTCATCTAAGACAGAAACAAGGCATTCTGATCACTAAAATGAAATGCTTCATCAGCAGCTTTTGTATGCTACCTTACGCAGACAGAGAGACCATACCGAGGCCATATAATACCTTCCCTGTATTCCGAACAACACAGGCTGAAGTAAAGCAGGTGCGTGTGGTGGGGGGGACAGTATTACTCTGCATCAGCTGATTGCTCACAAACAGCAGAGCACACAGAGGACTGTGCTACTCATCCCAACCATGGCATGTCTATGTATCCATGATTTTACAGAGTAAAAATATTATATCAACGCATAAACTTACGTTTACAGCTTAAATGCATTACTACAGAACTCAAAATTCAATTTGAATTTGCAATTCAATTCCTGAACTTTCTAGTGCACGGAGTATTCTGAATTATGATGCAATAAGGGAATAAAAAAAGCACACAGAAGTCAACATGGAAAAGTTGTGAGCACTGCATGGTATTCAGAATTGCAACCTTAGCATTGCATTGACTGGCAGCAATGACTCTTCAGTATTTATCTACACATGAAAATGAAATGTAAAACTCACAAAGTGATTAAATACCTTTTTTGTTCCATAGCATCGTCACCTTGTCAGCTTTAAAGAAACTCTTATTGGCCAGTGCAGATTGAGGGCCACCAAAATTGGGATATTGATAGAGCCTAACAAATGATGGTGCACCTTTACTGCCTGGAACATACACAGCAACCTAAAACAAAGCATTGAGATTTTATTGCAGATTAAATTCTTGGTAGCACAAGGTCTATTCACTACCAGTACACCATACTAAAATAACAGTAACGTTTGAAGAAAACCATGAAAGAAATTGGAAACAAACAGCAGAAGTACCTTGGTTGGCTGTGCTCCTGGTGATAACACAAAATCATTAACCTTTTGCAAATGAAGTTTATTTGCAATAGTATCTGCAAAAAAAAAAAAGTTACAGATGTGATGACATCAAAGAGCAGCCCGGAATACTCAGCTATACTTTCTCGTGAGTCTGTATCATGGATAATAAAGGTTTGATATAAAGACAAACAACCACTACCTTCCCATTTCACAAAACTGGTGGTCTGACTAGTTTTATTTACAAAAACAAATCAAACCAAGCCTGGCTTTGAAATCTAGTGGAAGTTCAAACAGCAAGCAAGCTTCTGAACCCTACTTGCACACACCCTGTGTTTTATGTAAACAGTATTCTTCATCTTATCTGTGCTGCTGCCTTCATAGGAGGCAGCATCACGTCCAGATAACATGCACCCCCACTACACAGTCAGGGATTCTCCACTCACAACTTTACTGGCTGACTCCTCCTGATAGGAGGCTTTCACAAAGGCTGTTCTGTGCTAACGTTGCTCCTTTACACAACAACTCACAGGAATTACACCTTATCAACTCCTAAAAAGTAAAGAAGCAACACCAACTCATAACCTGATTCCAGCAAGGAAGCCAGGACTGAGCAGCAGGGCTCACACCACAACAGACAACACACACTTCCCTTGTGCAGAGTGGGAAGGGAGCTGAGGGGACATGGGTGTCTTCAGACACCAGAGAAAAAAAAAAAAAAAAATCACTGTTTTAATGTGGGGTGAGGGGAGAAAGAACAACACTGCTCCTGCATTGGACAGGACTAAAGAAGAATACAACATCTGTCAGAATGGCAAATGCATCAATGCTACGGGGTGCGTCCTGCAAGGTGCCGGAGTGAGATTAATACCTTGCACCACTTCTAAATCCCACACAGGGGGCACAGCAATGGGATTTTAGGACTTGCATAGCTGGAGTAACAATGTATTGTAAACAGGGAAAATAGCATTCTCAACAGACTCATCTCTGCACACAAAGGCCAGAAGTGAGGACAGGAGGGGAAAAGAATTAACCTGCAAGTTCAGCATATGAAATAGCCTATGAGTATGGAAGTAGTTCATTGTGTATAATGATTGCCAGGCTCTGTGGTATTTTTTCCTATTGAGAAAGAAATGGAAAGAATCTTTGTACAGGAATGGTTACACTGAGCAAACCAGTCGTGGTAAAGAAACAAAGCACTTGTGACTGCTTTCTGAAACCCCTCTCCTCTGGCAAATTCACAACAGAAAACTCAGCGTCACTAGCAATGCTAGGACTAATGCTCAGGAAACTCTTACAAGGCTATATGTATGTATGTATGTATGTACATATGTATATATTATATACACACACACACACACTTATATATACACATATACACACACACTTTTGTTTTTTTAAACAGTAATTCTGTACTAAGAAAACCCAACCAATTACAGAAGCCCCACAGCCCATCCTGCTCCCCAGCAATTTCCCTTCATTCCTGTAAATCAAGCTTTTTTTTATTTGAAAATGCATTTCAAGTAGATATATTAATGAAAAACAAACAATAAAGAAAATATACTTAATTAAAATACAGTGATTTTGAATTTCCAGAACTAAAATGCAATACAGGCAGTGTTCCAAATAAAAAGCAAACAATGTAAGAAATGAGAAAAAAAAGTAGGGAAAAAAAACCAGAGAGGCCCATATAGAACACAGTGACACTCATAGAAATACTTGCTTACTGAAGTTGTTGTTTTCAAAGAAGTGCACTTCATTGTTCACATTCCGGGCACAAATACTTTCATCATCTGCCCAGCAGGGACACCTACATTTAAATAATAATATATATATATATTTTAAATAGTGAACAGTACTCATCTTTAGCAATCTCAGATATTTTTCTTCTCCATTTTTAAAGCCAAACAAGATCAAGCACAATACACAATACACTTCAGACAGATAAACCAGACTGCCTCACCATCCTTCTCTCTGGTGCAAAAAGACAGTGGATTTACACCAAGGAACAAACACAGGAACTGAGCAAGAAATACTTACAAGCACAGTTACTTGTTTTCAGCTAGCAGCAGGTAACATTCCAAAAGCCAACACAGCTCTAGAAGTTGTATTTATTCAGCTGTATCAGATTTTGCAAGCAATTAACACCTAGAAATGTTACTTACCAGTTCTGCATCTTTTTCTGGATGAAAGACTTCAAACACTTTCCAGTTTTCACATCATAAAGTTGTAGGTTGGGTGCCCCTGCTGTGCCATCTTTGGCAGCTGCAACAAAAACACTGCATTGAAGTGGTGGTCTCCTGGGATGAAACCTGTTTGAACCATGATGTTCCAATTTGTGACTCTACAAGCAACCAAACTTCTTACAAGAAGCATTCCACTTCCTGTCATCCTAAGCTCTAGGATGTTAATTACTTTACTTGATAGTGTCTTCCAGACTTTCAGCCTGCAGAAGAAACTAACGTTCAGAAGTGCAGGGATTCCATCACAAGACTATTACCATCGACCCCAGGACATCTTTTTAAACACCTCCTAACTTACGTCCACAAGCCCACAGCCAGCATCTGTCCTGCACCAATACCAGCATCACACCAGGCATCCCATGCCACAGCACACCACACATCCTTACCTTATGGCCAACCCTTTCACTTAAAGGAAGAATTTACATCATGCACATCAGACATGCAACTTCGATAAGTCTGTGGTTTATCTGAATTAGGAACAAACTCCACACAGAGGTAGAGAAGAGAATAAATGCTTGTGTTATCTGCATCCAGAGGGGATGTAGCTACTCTGAGACAGCTTATGATTTGTCTACACATTATAAAGTGCTCGAACAGCATGTTATTGAAATGTACCATTTGCACAAATTCAGGCAGCATTTGTTGGAAACATTCCATTTACTTAACAGAGCAATAGTTAGCACACACACTGATTTATGTTTGTGAGAATGGTCAACACCAGGTGCTTTCAGAAGCTGTAATCCCTCCCCTCCTTTCCTATACATTTCAATAACCAAGTTATTTTCTGAATGGTTTCTATGTTGCTCCTTCAACCAGTGACTGTGCCACAATGGCAAATCAAGTAATGGAATTAAATGCAATTAAAATGCACGTTTACCTTGAGTACCTTTGTAGTAGGTAAATACTCACCTGAATAGGCCTGCCATGTTGCCAGAATGTTATTCTTTGGTGAGAATTCAAGACAAACTACCTTCGGAAGATCAAAGGAACGCAGTAATCCTGCACTGGTGACGTTAACAATATTTACTCTGGAAGCAAAAGACGGCGTTTCAATGAAACACGCTTAGAAGAGATAATTGCCAAGGTAACTTTTCATGTATTTGGTTCTGTTCCAGATGTGCCCAATGGTACAAAAATAAAGACCTCTTTTCTCCTCCTGCTTTTACTAAATTTTTGAAGGAATGTATTTTAAAACCAGACCCCCAAGCATAACAGAAACTGGCAATGTGAAAGCACTGGTTGAAGCGTATCCTGTACTTCAATCTGTAACGTTTTGACTCTTGAGTCAGAGGCAAGGTATGCTCCATCCATGGAGATTCCATCCATGCTTCCACAGAAGAGGCCAAAGATCTAACTGAATAGAAACGTGCAGGATGAACGTCCATGAACTTCATTAACAGTTCAGGTGTGATAGAGCAGATTTTCAAATTACTTTGTAACACTTTGACAAACATTTCACCTCCACAACTAAAAACAGCCCAGCACTCGCTGACTCTCAGAACATGCCATCATGGAGGAAAAAGGAGCAAACAGCAGCAATGGTTGTGCTACATGGACTAATCCCAGAAAACCAAATACTGCTGTACTGGAAAAGAGGGAAAAAAATCCACAAAGCATATCCAGGTTGCAGGGGAATGTGTGCATTATAAATATGAAAAAAACAGCATGTACTTCATTTGATATTTAGCAAATAAAGCAAATACTTCAATAGCCTACACATAAACAAGGTAAGTTTGGCAAAATTAATCCAATTTACTTAATATAAGTTGACTAGCATCATAAAATGCACCAACTTTTCTCCATTGCACCAGGCAAAGAGGGAACCATCCTTGCTAAAAGCAACAGCTTTGCAATTTCTTCCAGAGTCCCTAAAGAAATAAGAAATGCACATTAGTATTCAAATGCACCGCACAAGGTAAAGTATTTTAAAAAAATTAAACCACCACAGCAATTTTTGTGTTGTACTCCAGAATCACACATTGTAACAGAAGGAGTGCAGCTGGGCAGCCAGACTATAGCACCTCCGACAGTCCCTTCCAACTGAACTATGCTATTCTAACTGTTCAGTCATTTTCACTGGGGCAATTCAGAGCCAGGTGAAGGCAAAGCCTTCAAAAGTAGCTTTCTGAACAACTGTCGGTATGAAAAAAGTTCACTTATTTACATTTCTCAACTCTGTAATCTACATTTACTTTTGAGAAAAAAATCTGACAGCCAGAGATCAGTCCAGGAGTGGGACGTGATGACCTCTGGGGCTCCTTCCACCTCACCACACCCAGTGACTTCTGGTGTGCCAAGGCCAGAAGCTGTTACAGCACAGTACCTTTGGAACACCGCGCTCTCTGTGAAACTGGGCGGCCCATTCACCATGAAGAGTCCTTCGGAGCCCCTCACTGAAAGAGGAAACAAACGCACACGCACTGCAGGTTCAGAAACTGTCCAAAGCCAAACTTTAACATAACTGACGAATGCTGAAATCCCCCCCTTTTTTGCACTTTAGAGTTAACAAAACTAAAGCTTGTAAGGAACGTTCTGGCCTTGGCACGCTGAGACACCTGGCCTCATCCAAGCTAACAGCAGGACTAAAGCAGGAGCAGATCTGTGTGTGACACGAAGCACGCCGTCAGCGCAGTGCCGGCACCGAGGCGGCCCAGAGCCCATCCCGCCGCCCCCCCGCTCCGAGCGGTGCCCCCCGGCCCGGCCCAGCAGCACGGCAGCCCGCCCAGGAAGCAGCCCGGCCCTCTGCAGCCGGCACGGCGCGGCCAGCGCTAAGGGGGCACGGGGACACGGCCGGGGGGAGCGGGGCGGCGGCAGCCCCGGGCTCTGCAGGGACGGAGGTCGCAGCCTCCCCGGGAGCCCCCGCGGCGCTCCGTCCCCCACCACAGCGGTTCTCCTAACGCTTCGCCGCCATTTCCCGCGTTTGAGCCGCAGCCCGCTGAGCGCTCTGTCACCGTGCACCAAAGTGACAACGCTCCGTCCTGCGGGACGACCCGCACTGCAGGAGCGCTGCGCCTGCACAGAGTGAGGGGCAGCAGCGGTTCCCGCACGGCCGACGCTCCCCGGCCCCGCTCGCACGGCACACCGCACCGCACCGCGCCGCGCCGCGCCGCCGGAGCCGCGCGTTACTTCCGCGCAGCGCAGCTGAGATCCGCCCGGGCGTTCCCCGGAGAGCGGCGACGGCTGCAGCGGGCAGAGCACAGCGGAACGCTGCCCACGGCCCTCGGTGCCTCCGGGAGAACGACGTAACCCCGGGCCTGCGGCCGAACCCCCGCTCGGATACTGCCGGTCTCCGGGCCCTTCCGCCACAGCCGCCTCCGCAGCGCCGCCCGCAGCAGGCCGGGAGGACCCGACCGGAGCGGCGGCATCGCAAGCGGGACTCGAGCCCGGCGGGAGGGAGGACAGAGCGCGGGGCCGTTCTCAGAGCCCCCGGCCCGGCCCGACACCCACCTGCCAGCAGCGGCGCGGGCGGCGCCATTTTGGCGGCACTTCTACTTCCGGGTGAGCGGCGGCGCGGCCGCTCCTGGGAGCACCACGTCGCGCGGCGCGAGAGGCGCCGCCGGTCACGTGACGCGGAGAGGCCGCTTCCGCCCGCCGCCCCGGAAGCGCTGCCGGCGGGCGGCACGGGTTGGCGGCGGGCGGCGCCCGGAGTGACGGCTTCCGGCGGGCGGCGCCGCGCGGTGCTGACGCGGCGCAGAGAGCGGAGCGGAGCGGAGCGAAGCGGTCCCGGCCCGGCCCGGCGCGGCCGCACCATGGTGGCCAAGCAGCGCATCCGCATGGCCAACGAGAAGCACAGCAAGAACATCACGCAGCGCGGGAACGTCGCCAAGACCTCGGTGCGTGGGGCCGGGGCCGGGGGCGGCGCGGGGCGGCGCGGTGCGGGGCGGCGCGTGACGCGATGCTGTGCCCGCAGAGGACGGCCCCGGAGGAGAAGGCGTCGGTCGGGCCCTGGCTGCTGGCGCTGTTCATTTTCGTGGTCTGCGGATCAGGTGAGCCCCGCGCCCCGCGCCCCGCCCCGCCCCGCGGCCCCGCTGAGCACCCCCTCTCTTGCAGCCATCTTCCAGATCATCCAGAGCATCCGCATGGGCATGTGAGCCCCCGCCCCGCCGCGCATTCCAGGCCCTTCGCCGCCATTCCGAGTGTCCCAGCCCGTGCCACAGTGCCTTGAGCAGCACCACATGTACACAGCAATAAAGTTCTGTTGTTGAGCCCCAATCGTGGACCTGCTTATTCAGCAACGTATCCTTCGTGCTCCCGTAACGTGTCAGACTGTGCAGTGCGGGTTCCGGGGACTGACGCCTGCTGTAAGCACCGCTCCCAGGTCCGTACGAGCCGCCGTGCCGCTGGAAACGGTTCTGTTTGAAGCCGGCAGCCGGGATTTCTGAGGCAGTCAGAGCACCAACACAGAGCGTGCTGCTGGCCGGCGGCCGGCGCCGTGCAGCTCAGCGCGGTGTGCGGGGCAGAGCTGCGGCGTGCGGCACCGCGTTGGCCCTCGGGCATGTATCGCAGCAGATAACCTTACCCTGTGCTTCCCACCCTACCCCGTACGAATGCCTGTTTGTATAGAGGTGGGGCGCGTTCCCTGCCTGCGAGCCGGCATGGCCGGGCAGCAGCCCTTCCTGACATCGCCCGATGCGGGGGTTCCACAAACTGTTCCCCCCCGAGGACACGCGCTGCCAGGCTGCTCCTGGCACTGGGCTGCAGCGGCGCTGCACGTACGTCTTGGAAACCTCCCACCCAGTCGTGGGTCTCAGTTCTAAAACGCTGTGTGGGGATAGGGATGCCTTGTGCAGGTACCGGGGACCCTCCCCCTCCAACCCGCAGTTCTGCTTTTGTGTGCGGCATCGGCACAGTATAGTATGTCTTGCTATATATATTCTAATTGTATTTAAGGTAAATCCTGCTTTCACCTTGATGTGTCATCCAGCGATGGACCCAGTGCTAAGCTGCCTCCCTCTGGATGATTGCAGTTTCTTCTTAGTAGTGCTGAAAAACAGAAACCAAACCCTCCTTACCTGTATAGAAGAATGTAACTTAAATCACAATGGAAAGTGCTGCTATTGATCATTCCTTATTGCTGATGGCCTTGGCTCTGTGAGGCTCTCCTACTGTCTGTTGCGGTAAACAAAGCGGTCTGAAATAGGTCTGCTGTTGCATGCAGTTGCTAAAGGAAGATTTCTTTTTTTCAGGTTTCTTAGAAGACATTTAAAATCTGGTTACATTAGTAGTAATAGAAACAGGTTTCTATAGAGTTGAATTCTATGTCTTTTGGCTGTGAAGGAGCAGACTTTTTGCTGGTTGTCATATTTCCATCTGGAATCATTGGAAGTGATGTAAACCGGCGTGGCCCAGGCCATGCCCCAGAACCAGGCTGTGCAACACAACGACATTCCTTATTCCTGGAAGCTCATATTTTGTAATCGATGGGGGAGGGGAAGTCTGTATAATCTCTGATTTTAAATAAAGTTCTTCTCAAACGTGAGTTGAGTTGATTTTGAGGACGGCAAAGTGCTGCTTGCTGGGTGTTACGTGGGGCCACTTCACCCCGAGTGTCGTGGGGGGACCCTCAGTGGTGATGGAGGGATCTCTGGGGGCTGCCCTCAGCGCTGGGAAAGCCCATTTCTGCCCAGCTTTGCTCGGGTGTTGTAGTTGGGTCAGAATAGCAGGGCGTCAGAGTGGGCTGTGCTGACCCCTGCAGGCCCAGAGTTTGGCTGAAGGCCTTCTCTTGGTCTTGGGTACAAATACTGAATATGTCAGCGGTTCTTCAGCTTTGCTCGTGCAGTAGGTCAGCGTGCTCTTGCACCTGCCAGCATCGCTGGGTTTGGGAAAATAGGACCATGTTGTTGAGTCATGTATGAAAGAAAGACATGCAGGAGCTACTTTGTCGCAATCGCAGCACAAGCAGCAATCCTGGTCTGAGAGAGAGTGCCAACGGTGCCTCCGTCAGTGATGGCAGCTTGGTACTGTGCCCCTTGAGAAGGGCTGTTGGATTTAAATGGAAGTGTGCTGGGAGTGCTCTGTGCTAAAAACGATAGCATCGAGAACAGGGCTGGTGTGCGCTAAGGGTGGGAAAGCTCCATAGCTACCGTTACCTTCAGCAATCAGCTGGCAAGGGGTCGCTTTGCAGTGATGTGGTATTAAATACCAGGAAAATACAGCTGGAGAGAGCAGAAGGAGCTGCGCTGTGCGGACAGCACTGTCTGATGCCCCACAGCCAACGCCCCGAGCAGCGTCTGCTGCAGAGGTGCATCCCGGTGGCCGCTGCAGCACACGGTGCTGCTCAGGAGTGGCAGCCGCTGATGGGGCCCGGAGGTTGGAGCAGTTCATCTTTAGGAACCCTTCGGTGCTGGCAGCTTCTGAAATGGGTACAGAAGCCAATACCCAGCAAACGACTTTACAACAACTTTGTACTGCAATGAGAAAGCGACGCGATTCCAGCTTACGAAGTGGCAACAAAATCTCCTCTAGCAGGGGATGACATGCGCGGGAGCGCCCGGCAGTGTGTGACAGCACCACTTCGTTTAAGCAGCACAGCCCCCGCTCCCGTCTCCGTGCGAGGCCGCGGTCAGCGGCTGCGGGGCGCAAATCAAAAGGACCCGACAGGTGGAATCCCCGGGCCTGGAAGGGATCGCGCGGCCTCGCGGCCGCCTCCATCCCACGTGCACGGCGCGTGCTCAGGGCCGGGCTGCAGCGCCAGCCGAGTGCTGCTGGGCGGGAGCTCTGCGGCCGCAGCTCCGCGCGGCACCGCGGCCGTCAGCTGCGGCAATACGGGTACGGCGCAGGCAGCAAACGCACTCCATGGCTGACACAGAAAGTAGTTCGTAACGGCGACTCCGACGCGACCAACTAACGGCTATTGGCACGCGGGGCGTGCGGCGGCTGTAGGACGCTGCCTTACGCACGGGAATCGCCGCGCGGCAGGGGAACACCGCCGCCTTCTGCGCAGCTCCCGACCGCGCGGCCCAGCGCCCATCACCGGGGCAGCCCACGCGGCGCGGTGCCGGCTTCGGGCGCAGGGCAGCGCCCGGGCGGCCGCGACCTCCCCGCCGCAGGGCGGCGCTGCAGTGCCGCGCCCGACGGAGGCCCCGCTTCGACCCGAGCCCGGGGCTCCGCTCCGCCGCGCGGCGCCGCCCCGTGGTCGGCGGAGCCAACGGCCGACGGCGCCGCCCGATGGGGAACGCTGCGCCGACCCGGGGTTCCTTCTGCCGCGTGAAACAGCCGTTCACTCCTCACGGCCGCCGCTAGGCCGAGCCCGGCGGGCAGCCCCGCCCGCCCCCGCAAGCCCCCCGCGCTCCCCGTCCGGCGGAGCGTTTCCCCGCTAACCGAGGGCGGAGCCGCCGGCAGCCCGGCGCTGACCCCGCGGGACGGCCGTCGCCCCTCCGGCCCGGAGCGCCGCGCACAGCGCGAAGCGAAGCGGCACCGCACCGCCCGGAGCTGCGCTGCGCCCCCGGAGGGCGCCGAGGGTCGCGACGGCCGCAGCGCTCAGCCGTGTCCGCTTCTCCGTTCCCAGCATTTAATTTCAGAACCGCCGCCTGTCCGTCCCTCCGGCACTGCGGCAGCTGACACAAATGATGGCCTCTGTTGAAACTGTATTTATGAAATGTACATTTTAATTTAAATACTCAGTATACACTGCACGTAATCTGCATGTTGCATTTATTAAATACATTAAAATCTGCAATGTAACAAAACGTTTCCTGCATACGAAATTCAAAACACCATTTTAAATGAACAAAAGATGGCTCACTTCACCGCCACCCGCCGGCGCGGCGCAGGCGGCCCCACGCGGCTCCTCTCTCTGTTCTTGACGCTGCTCACAGACCGACACACGTTACAATAAGAGTGCTGGATAAAAACATGAGGTACGAAAGTGGTTCGAAGGTTACAGGTCATGCAGATCATGCTAGACAGCAAAGAAAGGTGTGAATGAGGAAACACTAAATAAAAATACATACAGAATGTGCATCATAAAATAAAAAAAAACTCAATTACACAGCTTTGCTTCTTTGGTTACAAAGGAGGTTGAACAATTTCACAGCTTTTTATTCCCACCCAAAAAAGAAATAATAATTGTACGAAATGTCGAAAAGCGGAGGAATCGTGGCAAGTTCTCTCTATGGGGAAGTAGAAACAGAAATGAGCAAAGTTTTCTTCATCAAAATAGCCCACCCGCTGTACGGCAGCGCCAGGCCCGGCGACCGCCCGGACAGACGCGCTGCGCTGCGCTCCTCCTCTGACCCGCTGTACAAAATTTACATTCCAGCTGGACCTTCACTACCGTAAATAAATACCGAGGGTGAATCGCCCTTAGTGTTAGAGATATGCCAGGATCCTTTGTTCAGTTATTGCCCAAACATTCTACCCACGAAACGCAATCCCATCCATCGCCTTACCGGTACACGTATCAAAAATTAAGAAGGTTCTGTGACATTGTTCGTGAACATTATGGAAATAGCAGCCCTGTAATAAATAACACAACATAAATGAAACCAACGTAGGCAAATGTTACTCAGATGGAAAGGACGGCGGCTCTCGGCCCAATCGATGCCTCTGACGACGCGAGGCTCGAAGCCCCGCGGCCATGGAACCCTCCGGAGCCGCCGGGAACGTCACTGCGGCACCGCGCAGCCCCGGCCGTGCACAACAGCCCCGCCTGCAGCCCCTCTGCGCCGCCGGCAGGACGGAGCACAGCCGCACTTTGCCACGCTCGGGTGAGGGAAAGCTCTTGGAGGATGATTGTCTAATACTGAGAAGGCCAAACACGCGACAGAAGCATGGCTACTCGCTTTCATATAAAGTGGAAAGAACATCAGTGGCACACGAGGACAGGCTGCTCTCAGGTTTTCTGCTTTGAAACGAGGCAGGAAAGCTTTACGCTGAGGAGACATTCGGCTGCTGCGGAGGCTGTGCTGGCTGTGCAGGCTGCGCCATCACCGCCTGCGCCTGCAAAGTGCTACTGGGATTGGCCTGTTGGGCTGAAAGTTGGGATAACTGATCGTTGTTTGAAAGAGATTTCAACAGTGCGTTCTCTCGTTCAAGTAAAGAGTTTCTTTCAACTAATTCTTTTATTTGTTCCTTCAGAACTTCCACTTCTTCTCTTACTGCGTACATCAAATGGCTTTTCACCAAATCCTGCAAAGAACAAACCCACGGTTACAGCGCCTGGAAGGGTGCTTCCAGCCCAGCCCAGGATTCACTGTTCGCTGCTTCCACCGCAGCCAGTGCTAAGGCTGGGAAGCTGAAGCACCTCTCCCTGAAAACATATACAAACTTGAGCTCCAAGGACCATCAGCCCAGCTCCTCAACTCAGCATAAAGCGGCCCTGACACCACAATCTTTGCTTCTGGCACACAGCAGTCAGCTGTGGCACACAGCGTCCCCACACCTACAGTCACTGCAACCCGACCTCCCTCCCAAGCACGGAGAAGGCCCGTAGTGTGAGTAACACGATCAGATGAAGAGCTTCTGGAAAGGTCTTTCTGTTACATTACCCATATTTACCACACAAACTAATATTAAGGCAGCAGCGACCTTTAGGCTCTACCCTTTCTGAGGGCCTCATACATCAGCCTGTATTAAATGCCAGCAAGTGCCGCAGGTGGGCAGCACTACAGCACATGCAGGACATCACTGCTGCACTGTGGGGCTCTGCCTGCAGCCTAACTGAGGTGACAGAGCCCACAGCTGGAGCCGGCCAGCCTGAAGGAAAGCATCAGCTCCGTCCTGAGCAGACGGGGTGGAGCCCGGCGTCACACAACGCCAACCACAGAGGTGTATGAGAACCAATAAACAAGAAATAAAACCAAACTGGATGTAACTTGAAGCTGAATGAAATGTTACTTCTCTGTGCCATTTACAAGATAAACCATTAATGAATCTCACTAAGAGGTGTGCTATTTTCAGCACCCCCTGGAGTTCAATCAGCTTGTTTGCAGAAGTACACACGAAATTCATTTTAAATTGCTTTAGGACAAACAATGTAGGTGAGAAGCTCTTAACATTACAAGTTAAAACAATCCGGGTTTGTGGTTGTCTCATACTTTGTACTGAGAATTCTTTTTTTTTTTCCAAGCAAAGCTCTCTGACCCAACCAAAGGGATATTACAGACACACAGAAAGACAGCACAGCTGGGAGTGTGCGCTCAGCCATGAGCCTGGGGCTGTACTTACCATTGCCTGTTCTATTTTGTTGTCAATGGCAACAACACTTGCACCAGACGCGCTGCAAATATAAGCAGAAAACTTTGTTAGAGCATTACTGCATTGGTTCAAAGCATGCACCTGTTGGCACCCACAGGATTCCTGGAGCATTATTTCCGAGGCCAAAGCTGCTGCGCCACACATCCAGCACACAGCTCTGTGCACCATCCCCCTCCCCACACGGCACAGTTGGAGCTCCTAAGAGACACTGCTCCTTCAGTTTATCATTCCTCAGAAGAGATGTATGACACCAGCAGCAGAACAGTGCACTGGAACAAACAAATCAGTTGCTTTCATTCCTGCCTCATTTTCCAGCTTCCTTCACTGGGGAGAGAACTGATTCATGGGATACTCATGGGGTCCTCACCTCTAGTTTTATTTCTGCTAAATTGTTTTTTAAAAGCACTGAAGAAAAAAAGTTTGATAGTGTTTGTCCTCCAGCTCCATTTAAAGATCACTTCCTATAAAAAAAATGATCCCATCAGCACTGCCTTTACGGCTCTGCAACCGAGCAGCAACAGCTGACAGCAGAGACATGCCCGTGTGCAGGGCTCCAGGAGAGCACTGCCCAGACAGACTTCAGTGAATTCTCAGCAGACTGCATCTAACCATCGGAATGCACTGCGGGCAGTCTGAGCAGCCTCACTGCACGGCTGCAGTACTGCAGAGCAGTCTGACAGAACAGATCCATTGGTGGGACAGGAGAGCAGTATTCACTGCAGACACGCGGTGCTGAAGTGCACCTTTAAATCCCACATTATGGCAATTCAAGCCTTCCTGCGTTCAGACTGTTTTCAAGCCACCCTATTGAAAAATAAAATAATCACTTTTAACTCCCCAGAGTCAGACTAGTGGGGCCAGAGAGGCATTCCCCCTCTGCAGACTGAGCTCCCCATTCGGAGCAGAGCTGCAGCGCATCCCAGGGCACACTGGAGGCCATTGGCTCCCTCCAGCAGCACACTGCCCTCCCACCCCACCTCCCAGCAATCCCAGTGCAGCTCACAGCCCCACACCTGGCACAGGGCTGCAGCTGCGGGCTGCAAGCAATAGCTGTCAACATGCTGCCCACAGAGCGAGCTGCTATCAGCACGGTGCAGCCACGGTACAAAAAGCTGGCGTGCAGGAAAAGGCAAGGTTTGCAGCCAGGGTTGGAAACTTACCTCTTTACAAATACGTAACACTCACTGAAATCACACTGTAAGGAAAACCTGCTTACGGCTCTCTACAGTGAGTATCGGCAGCATGCTCAGAAATATTAGTTACACACAGGAAACCAAGCCCAGCTGCTGGAAGAATACACTACTATTTGGACAAGTCCATTTTACCCAGGCTCACAGGAAAACCAAAGCTGATCATGACACAAAAGAGGGAATCAGCTTTTGAGACTGAGAAAGTAGCAGCCTTCATTGCTAAACCAACAAAGCCTGTGCTCCATAAGTAAAACGCCAAGTGTTTAACAAGAAAATTGTTGCAGGTGACATGGGCCCACCTTCAACACCCCTACACAAATGCATGTAGCATGGGAAACAGACAGGGAGAAGTAGAACTCCTGGCCTCATCTCAGCACTTTGGTACAACAGGCTCAGCAAGACGGGGTGCTGGGATGGATGGCTCGGGCACTCAGCAGAGCTGGGCAGGAGAGGAGAGGAAGCGAGGCAGCCCTCTACATCAGGGAAGGTCTAGACTGCATGGAGCTTGGCCATGGTGATGAAAGGGCTGAGAGCCTCTGGGCAAGAAGCAGGGGAAAGATACCGTGGTAGGAGTTTGTTATGAACAATCCAACCAGGACAAAGCAGCAGACAAATATTCCATAAGCAGCTTGCAGAAGGGTCACAGTTACTAGGGCAGGAGGAGGGAACTCAACACTGAGAAAGTCAGGCAGCAGATCATCCTGAGTGCCATCACACCACGCACATGGGACAAGCAGGTGATCAGAGTCCATCAGCATGGGTTTGTGAAAGGCAGGTCCTACCTGACTAACTCCATCTCCTTCTGTGACAACGTGACCCACTTCGTGGATGAGGAAAGGCTGCCGAAGTTGTTTTTCTGGACTTCAGCACAGCACTGATACTGTTTCCCACAGCCTTCTCCCAGAGAAACTGCCTTGTGGTAGAAACCCAGCTGCATGGCTGGGCCTATATCACTGTGAATGGAGTTAAACCTGAGCAGCAGTACAGGCTGGAGGCACTGCGGCTGGAGGCACTGTAGCTGGGGGTGCTGCCAGCAGCTGCCTGAAGACAAGCCAGCAGCATGCCTGTGTGGCCAGGAGCATCCAGGCCTGCGTCAGAAATAGTACGGCCAGCAGGACCAGGGATACGACATCCCTGTTCTCAGCCCTGGTGGGACTGCATCTCAAATACCATGCCCAGTTTGGGGCCCCTCACTGCAGGAAGGATGCTGGGCTGCTGGAGCACATACAGCAGAGAAGGGCAGCACGGCTGTGAGGGAGCTGGAAAACACAGCTCATGGGCAGCAGCCGAGGGAGCAGAGCTGTTCGGATCAAAGGGGCCTTTGAGGCCCCCCCACGCTCACTACAGAAGCCTGTACCCATGTGGGTGCCCACCTCTTTTCTCAGTGACAAGGTACAGGATGCAAGGGAACAGCCTCAAGATGCACCAGGGCAGATCTGGCTGGGTGTGGGGAAGGATTCCTTCCTGGGATGCAGTCAGGCGCTGGGATAGGCTGCCCAGGGCATCCCAGGGGGGCTGGGGCTGTGTGGGCTGAATTCCCAGCCCCAGGGGTACAGCAGGTGCCTGCCTGCTGCTGCAGCTCCATTTAAGCCGCACAATCGTTGGCTCTTCTATCAAACAAACAAATACCTGTTTCCCCAGGACAAGTAAGCTTTCCACAGTTTTACACGAAACTCTAAAGATCAATTACTCAATACAACCTAAGAATCGATCTCAGCGGCAATGCGTGAATTTTTATAAAATATTTTAATTCCTTAGGGGAAAACAAGACCTGGGTCAGCTGAATCAGTCTGAGGTTTGCACAGGGATGTACAATGTGGCTCCTTCAAGGTCTTCGTAAGGTCAAGCTACACTAACAGGATATATCATTTTTCCCCCGTGTATGAGGGTAGTCACACTGCCCATGCCTTCCATGAGACGCAAACGTCAGAAAGAAATATAGTCCAGATAGTTTTGTTATTTTTTAGAGAATTTCAGATGGAGTTTTAAGACTTTTAATTTGAAATCAGGAAAGTTCCACCTGAAAACAAGCACAGTAAGGCTGCAATCAAGGCATGACAGTTACACTGGCCTCCCTCCTCAAAGAGGAGCACCTCATCTGACAGACAGCTGCAGCACAGCAAAGAGAAGTTTGGCACAGCCTGCCATGGGGAGACCTCATCCAACTCATCACTTTCACAGAAAGGATGTTTAGCAGCAACATGCAAAGTACACATCTGTGACTGCTCACATGATGAGAAAAATCCACATCCCGTGAATTTACATTGTGAAAGTTTAATCTTTCACACAAAAACGCAATGGAAGCTTAATCATACCGCCTGGAATTCAAGCTTACCAAAAATAATGGCTGCGTTTTAGGAAAACCCACCTGAAGGTCCTCTGCTACCAGTGCTGCCCTGAGAAAAGTCACAGAAGAGTCAGCAGCCAGACTCGTGTGAAAATGCCAAAAAAGCCTCCGTTCCTCTTCTCAGCCTTCTCTGTACCAGCACCAGAGACAGACACTGCACTGAGCTCTGAGCAAAACCATGTCAGAGCTAAGCAGGGAAAGCACCTGCAGGCTTCTTGTGACCATCTCAGTAACAAGTATTTCACTGACGTTCAATGGCTGAATGCCTTCAGCACCTTTCTCTGCCACGGTGTGTCAATGAAAAATAACCATCTCTGCTTCACTTAGTATTTAGCAATATTTTACTGTCTATTCTGACAGCGCGTGGTTAGCTTTGCTGGCCTCAAACAGCCCCAAGAGATGGCTGCTCACACAAGGAGAGCCTCTATTTGTGCAGAACAGAACAACTTACCGTTACACAGGAAGATCATCTCCTAACAAATTCCTGAGGTTCACAAACTACTTTTGAAAGAGCTGCAGAATGCAATTAAAAAGCCAACTGGGGCTTACGTTGTGCAGCATGGGAAGCCCTACATTTTAGAATGGGGAAACAAAGGCACCCCGAGGAATTCAGAAGGACTTAATGCTTGCTTTTACCAGGAAGTGTTCAACTGCAAAGATAGGAGGATGATACCTCCACAAGAAAGCTCCTACATTGGTGTACTTCCTTTTTTTAAGCACCCCTATATTCCACATTTCCAGTACTTGTTTAGGACATTATGCACAAACCTAGGATTTGTGAAGCCTGCATCTTAATTGCAAGCAATCTGTGTTGGTTTTGTTTCTTTTTTGTTTTTCAATCTGCTTTCACATCTTAAAAATTAATGCTTTCAAGTAAAGAGACACCAAAACAGAGAAACAAGCGAACCTCTAAGTGTAAACCCCTAAGTGCATTTTTGGCTGCAGTGCCAAATTTGTATGCAAGCCCCTACAGTTTGTTTCACTGCTATAAAAGCCGCCCTGAATCCCAGCGCCGACACAGCCCCACACATACAGGGCAGCAGCAGCATCTCGTGCTTAATGCACAGCATTACTGTGTACAGCTCTGTCCTACAAGGAATATGTGCTTTACAAACCCTGCCTAATGCCAGCACTTCAACAAAACCCAGCAGGATGCATTAGTACCACATCAGCCAGAACTGAACCGTATACTGCCAAGCAAACTTGGAAGGAGTCAGTCAAGTTTTGGTGAAGAGCCTTCAAGTCAAACGCAGCCATTACAATGATGACATCGTTATCAATGCTCAAATAACTGAACAAAATCAGCACTCCACAGAGCTTGCTAAGCAGAAGTGTTGTGACAGGCCAGAGCATCACAAGACATGGAGTCACAATCACTAGGACTTAATGCTGGCAAAAAATAAACCTTAAAAATCATTAAAGTGTGGGGAAGAACCAGCTCGCAGCTACTGATGAATTAGTAATGCATCTCTGACAAGCCATATCTATAGCAAATATGACTTTGTTGCACCTCATTGCAGTTTCTCGCCATGAGTTCAATGCCAACACAGCGGCTGTACTTCCTCCTCATCTCTTATGATGGGTCACGTTTGTTACCCACCTAGCTTAACTGAAGCACAATATGTGCAAGCCACAAAGCTTCCTTCCCTTGCCCCAAGCCCAAAAGATTTCAGCTTCATCAAAATTGTGTTTAAATACAATATTTTCACACCTTGTTTTCTGAGATAACACTTAAGAGCTACAGTGACAGTTTCTTTCTCTGGGGAAAAGGAAGCTGCAAACACTTTAGTGAACGCCAGCTAACAGCTGACTAGCATTAAACTCTTTCAGTTACACATTATGTATGATACATGCATAATGGAAGGAGGAAAAAGAAGTCACAGTATTTCAGACTTGTTCAGTTTCAGGCTTCAGTACAAGTATTTCAATTCCATGACTGCTTTCAGACTTCTAAGCTGCAGAAGTCCGATATGAAGCTCTGAAAAGAAGCAACACTTCTGCTCAAATGAAATGACGAGAAACTTGCATAGAGCAAAGCTGTTCATGCATACCTCAGCATGTATGCATTCCATACTGAAGCATTCATACCTATCCCAGAAGGTCTTTGACTCACGTAACTTGTTGAAATGGAACGCTTGGTAGAATGCAGTTGACGGATTCCTATGAGATCCAAGAATCAAACAGAGATATTGACAATGGATACGTAATAAAAATGCCAACTCTTACTCTAGCTGCATTAAAGGAAGTTAGCTATCCAGACAGATTACACTGATGTCTGAAAGTCAGAAGAGCTCAGTGACTGAAATCCTTGCTGTTTCTATGGGTTTTCACTGAAGACACACCAATTTAAAGAAAATCACCCCCAAGCCCTATGGGTATTCTCACTGTTTCAAGTTGCTTCTGTAAAGCAAGGTCTGTACTGTAAAAGCTCTTACTGAAACATCTCCTAGCACGCTGACCGCCTCCTGCAGGTAATCTGTATAACTAGTGCCACAGATTCCTCAATTCAAGGATACCTTTCATGTTTTCCGCAGTATTTCACAGGATGTCTCTGCAAACAGTACCCAGTATTTCTGTTCCACTTCACACTCCACTTTATAGTAGAAACACAAGAGTTCTCTAACTGAGCCTCTAAATCAGAGCTGCATATGTCACATTCAAAGTATGGAAGATTAAGTTACAATTGCAAAACAGATTAAGTTCGAAGTGGAACAGAACCTAAAGCAGTACTGTGTCTGTAAGCACTTCCCCACGCCTCGCAGCCGGCCCACTCTGCTCATCAGCACAGCTGGGGCACTGCCAGCCCTCACAGCATGGTCTGTAACTGCTCTGAGAACCAAACACTGCGGCACAGACTCTGCCACTCAACTCTTGTGACAGCCCAACCCTCCGTGCTCAGAGATAACCACCTCACAGATAGCAACAGTACCAACAGTGCAGTCTGAAGACTACAGTTATCCAAGGACTCATCTGCAGGCTTGTTGCTTACAGAATATGAAGTGAAGCACAAAGTCAGAATCCTTCACTGCTAGCAGCTGTGTCAGAGCACTACACTTCGGCCTAAAAACTCCTCTTCCAGCACTGCAGTTTATCCTCACACCGGCGTAGCCACAGCACAACTGCAGAACACAACTCAGCAGTCTGCAGAAATGCCACTCACGCTTTGTTATCAGGGGTTTTAAAACAGAAGATTACACCAACATTAGAAGCACAGGTACGTAACAAGAGCAATTCTTAAATAGCTTGAAAAGGGCTGTTTTAAGTCTTTCCAATTAAGAACACCAAAGCAGCAGCACCATAACAGAACTCCGTCTGAAGCTATTTGCTTCCCAACAACCTTCCCAGGTCAATAACACCATGTATCAGTGATGATCAGGAATCATTTGCTTGCAGAGTTTGTCGCTCCATCTCCTTCCTTCACCCCTCCACACACCCCAAATTCAGCCTGCAGCAGCCCACTACAGAAGTGGCCTGGTCAAGCTGACAAATACCATGCTCTCCAGTTACAGAGATCCTTAGGTTTTCAGAAGGCACATTACACGTGACAGTTGACTAATAACAGGAGAGCAGTATGAAGTAACACAAAAGATAAAGGGCATCTGAGTGATGCAGGGACAGCATGAGAAAGCAACTGGCTTCTGCAAATAAAACAGTCTTCCTTTGCTAACAGGAAAGATTGGGCCCAAGCTCTCCTAATTCATTCGTCTGAGACATGAAAATCCTCTTCCTCAGAGAGCAGCTGTAAGCAGAAAGTCATTTATCTTCCAAAATACATTTACTTGCAGTATACAAAACCCCGTTGCTATTGCTAGGTATGAAAAGTTGTGGCTTCCAACCACAGGGCCTGTCTTTCATCCGAGCTATTTTTACCCCAATACCCAATGCGCAGTGTACTTCTACTATACTTAAGAAAGCATCCAGAAAGGTATGAAGGTTTCTTGTTAAGCTCTCACTTGTACATCTTGCTGTTGAGATTTTTTTGTATTGCCCAGATAAGATAACTGCTTCTACTCTATAGCCAGATCTTAGCAAGGGATTAATAGAGGAAGATGCACTATCTAATAATAAGTAACCTTAGCAGTAACACAAGTGATGCCTGACGTGCAGGCCTGAGCTGACACGGCTGAGTTTCACCTATTTTTAATCGTATTAAAAAGTAAAGGGTTAGAGAATTACTAAAAGCTCTTCAGTTTGATGAATTAATTGAGCAAACTGCATAGAGAAGTAGTGTAACCTACAGCCATGTAACAGCCAGAATGTCAGAAGCCATTCTGACACCACTGTATCTGGCCTAGGAAACAAAGGCAGAGCCTCGGTCCCAAAACACACCACAGCTGTGGGCAATTCCCAGCAGAGCTCTGCAGCCTGAGGGCCCCACCACCACCACACAGAGGGAGCACACCTCAGCCAAAGCAGCGCACCTCTAGCTCTTCCTCCAGCCCTGCACAGGACAGCAGGCTGCCAAGGGCATGTGGCCTCAGTCCCAGAGACTGCCACAGGCAACCAGCATAGGAAGATTAAACATTCAGACTGTATCCTACTTTGTAAAAGAAAAGAAAAAAAAAAAGCCTCAGCTTCCAGCTTCTCCATGAAGTCCTATAGGAGATACCACATTGGTTTCCTTTACACACTCCACTGTTACTGTTTCTAACCAGTTCTAAGGTGACAAACGTGACCTAAAATTAAAGGATAACAATTTTATCAGTTCTCTCAGACTACTCATAGCAGCAAGCTTCCCCTTAAAGGGAAGTCTAAATCATACCAAACTCTCCCTTCACGTTTGGAAGCACATCCTCCTACTGCTGCTAATCAGGACAAGCACACACCATGCTCAGACTCCGCTCCACAGAGCTCTGCTTTGCTGGAAACCACGGCAGAACTTCAAGCACCCAGACAGATGCCTTCCACTGAAGTAAGGGCACTGAGGCACAGCCCCCACTGACACCAGGCCTTTCTGCTGCTGCACCTTTGGAGGAGGGCTGGGAGCACTGGTGGTCCCATACAACCAAAGGGACATTTTGGTGACCAGCTGAGAGCAGCAGCCGAGGGCCACAACCACAGGAACTCCTGAGCAATACCACGCCTCCTTCGAGGGGGCAAAGAGTTCTCACTACGCCACTTCAGACAGTTTTGTCTCAATATCAAAGACTGTAATGCGAACAGGGATGACAGAAGACAAAAAAGGCCAAACTTCTACCTTTGAGCACGAAGAACATGAAGCTAACAGGTCAGATAACCATGTTCAATACCTCCGACAAAAAATAAAGCAAAGTGGAGCCATCCAATATTGAGCAAAGCAGCACTGGGGCACCTTTTCAGAAATTTACATCAAACAAATTCCGTATGAAAAAAAAAAAACAAGCCTCATATAGAAAGAATACAAGATATAAGCATAGTATTATAAAATTAGCAGATCTTTTAATGCCACCTTGCATGACATTTCTGTAATTAAGATGGTGGTTTACATAAAGAAGGTCCAACTGATCAACTACTCTGTACATGTGGCTCTCCAGTGGATCAGCGGGAGGGAAGGATGCATCAAACAGCTCTCCAGGGTCTCCTCTGAGTCTGTTATGGGATACTTTAATCCACGACTTGGACAGTGGAGTACAGACTATCTTTACAACTGCAGATGATCTGCAAGCACTCAGGACAGCAGGAATAGAATTCAGGAAGGTCTTGCCCGATTGGAGCAATGGTCTGAAATAAAAAGGATGCAATTCAATAAGGATAAGCATGAAGTAGCAACAATCAGCTGCACAGGTATAAACGGAACGAGTAGCTGAGTGCAATCCCGCAGAAGAGAACCTAGCTTAAAAAAAAAAAATCTCCCAGAAGTATCAAACTCTCAATACTTCTGTCCTACATGGAGGTATACACACACTAGCTGATATCCTGTTTTATTTGGCCCTCCTGAGTCCTTACCTTATATTTCATGGACAGTTTTGGATACAAACTGTATCCAAAGGATACAAGCCTACCAAAGCTCAGGTAAGACCACAAGAAGATGTGTTACGTTCTTTTTCTTCCGTTAATCAGAACTGTAAGTGAGAAATTGAAACACTGAAGATGGATGGAAGACAACTACGCTCTCAATGTAGTTTAGAGTAGCAGACATGAGAAATTTTTCTCCTTGGCAGATGAGCATAATCAGAGTACAGACATTACGGGTTTTAACTGCAGTAAAAGTTTAAAACTAAAGATCAGACTTGGTTTCCAAATAAACAGTAAAGAACAAAGACAATCTATTACAAGAATAGTAGAACTCCCCGCTGATCCTAGAAGAGATCAGGCAGCTTTTGCTCCAAGAGGTTTCTGGCTTTTAAGCCCCCAGATCAGTTCACACGCCTGTCCCAGTTTCTTGAGATTCACAATATCACTAGTAAGAGCTTTAAAGTTCTTCCTTTGAATTAGATCAACTCCTGCAGGAACCAAATTTAACTATGAAATAGAACAGAAAGCAGTAAAGAAAGAGGTTAGCTTATACTCTGAAATCAAGATGCGGTTCAATTCCATTGTATTGCTTAGGTGGAGTTTTTTTTTGGTGGAAAGCAAAGGGTAAGCACTCTAAAGCAAAGTTCTTAGTTGCACACAGAGTTCAGACAGTAGCACTAAGCTTAAGAATAGAACACATTAGTAAAACATCCTTTACTCTTGTGCTTCTAGTCTTAGAAGTAAGGCTATTAATCATACAGTGATGCTCTTGCAGCAGAAGGATAGAAAATTCAGAAGCTTCTAGCCTCTTTATTCTTTGCACAAAAGTTTACAGGAACCTGCCAACACGCCTGTAAATACAGGTATTTAGCCATGTTTATCAAAGGACAGAAAGGATGCTAGTATATTGTTCATACAGAGGCAAAAGCTACTCTGAGAAAAAAAGCAACTCAGAGCCCAAAGATCAAGTCAGCAAGTAAACATATTCAGTGCCTACGCAACAGCAGGCAGTATTTAACAGCCAAGAGACATTAGCTTGATTCTGCTTAAGAGAACCGCCATCTTATATGAACGTGACTTTACTGTGGCCATCAGTAAGGAATTCAAGTAACAAGGAAAATTAAGGTACAGCCACCCATTGCCCAAGATGATACATGCTGCTGGACAATAAGTGATTGCCTCCTTCGTTTCTAAAGGTTACACAGACGAGATACAGTGGCGCCTAGCAGCTTTTGGAACACAAACTGGTTTATAGCTCAGTGTTGTACTGACCACCAGAAGGCTGCCTTTATCTCAGTTACCAGCTACAACCTGTGATATAGGCTGATCACTGTTGGTCTTCAGATGAAAACACATAGGGTGGCTTATTCAGGAGCCCAACCCAGGGGGCACAGAGGGGTTGCCATTCCTTAACAGTAGCTTATCAGGGAACTCCGTGTGAAGTTTATGGTATTTCAAGATTATGTTTAACCTAACAACAGAATTCCTTCTCCACTCCTCTTTTAACAGACGTTTCATTTATACGTCCTCCTGCAACCTTGGTCCAATAGTATTTCCTACAAAACACAATAACCAAAGTACAAAGCTCACACGAGAGACTTTGCAAAAAAAAAAAAGCTGATGTATGGCAAAGTCGATGTGGAGTTAAAAGGAAAGGACAAAAAAAAAAAATCAAGATTAAAACTCTATTCCTTTGTGCTTAGTTACACAGCTCAATTGACACACTTCTTTAAAGCCATTATATTCAAAATACATGCCCGGAAGAAGCAGAAGGCACCAGAGAGGTGCATGCAGTTTCAGGAGCACTGTGACTACAGATGCTCGCTCAGCCAGCAGCCTGCACAGCCATCACTGGTACTCATGGCTGCCAACACTGCAGCAGGAGGGAAAGCATCCTGCACAGGTCTGACCTCTGGCAGAGGCAACATCAGGAAATCAGTCTTAATTTCTTAACCGATTACAGTAATTTAATATATTTAATATCAAAAGGTCTGTTGTTAATACAAAATTCCTAACTGTAAAAATCAGGACAGACTCCTCATTATATACTCCAGCTAGTACAAGGTGTTCTTTAGAACAGGCATTCTATAAACACTTGCTTTACAGAAGCTAACCAGAGCAGATGCCTCAGGTGCAACTACACCTAGCTATTCACTTATGTCTACCAATTGCTGTTGGTAATTCCAGGCTTTCTCTGATGAACACCACTTTGTAATTCCTGTCTGACACACCTCTGGTAGATAGACAATGAGCACAGCAGTATGAGAAATGGGACACTTCCCTTGATTTTATTACAACTGCTGAAAGCACAGGTGACAGCATCTACAAAGAAAGTTACAGTTTAATTATACTGGCAAAAATTAACGGGGACAGTGGGACACCACACTTTCCATACCCTGGGCCTTGGATCATAGTAGGAAGGCACCTTGCCATAGGACATAAGTAATGGCATTCTGTAACTGTGCTAGGTTAACAATCATTATTTGAGCCAGCTTTGCACATATTCTGATGTGAGTACTTAATACTTACCATGAAAAAGAAGCAAACGCTCATCTCTTAAATTTTCATTTAAGAAAAAAAGCAGTTTGAAATTCAATGAAATTTCATTATTCTTTTTACACTAATTCAGTTCTCAATATGTAACATAATTACCCTGGTTTCTACTAATGGTTACCCTAACAAGCAGATAGAGTCTCTGTCTATAATGACATTTATTAGCAATACTCAAGGAGTTTCAACAAGTAGTCCATCACTTCTCACCCAAAAAGAGGAAAGACTGCTGGGCAGCTTGATGTCTCCTGCACTTGTCCAGAACTGAGCAAAGTAGGTGGACAGGGATGGCTGGAATACATGATCTTAGAGGTCTTTTCCAACCTTAATGATTCTATGATAAATGCAGGAGAGAGTATCTTCTTCTGCAATAAAACACTTACTGATCACCCGCATTAGATGACCTAGCTGAAGAAACCAGCCATTAGTTGCTGTAAATGTCATATGTATGTACATAAACACTGTGCTGTTTTATTTAGATGTGAAAACATGCTCTCTGAACTAATTTTAATAATTATTCAAAGAAAGCTTCATTAATGTAGCCCTTTCCCCCCAAAAAAACACCAAGTCTCTAGGCAGACGGAGGTGCTTTTCTGTTGTTTTTACAGGACACCTGCAACACAAACGTAGGTCACAGCCCACCTTAAGTGGCCAGTGCATGACTCAAGGAAAGGGGTTTCCAAGAGTCCAGATCATACTGTTTATGACAAGGTTGAGATAGAAAAGAAACCTCACCTCCCAGAACTTCCTCCCTCAGAGAATGACCAGCCTCAAATCTACAGAACTTGACGTAGCCTTGTCGATATTTCAATCAGAGCAGGACGCCCTACTTGGAAATCAAGGCAGATTAGGTCCAATGACACATCCCAACAACTCGCTAGCTAGAAATATTCCCAAGAACTGCACCCAAGACCAAAACCCAAGAACAACAAAATCCACCACCTTCAAGCTAAAGAAAACAGATTTTAATCTGTGCACAGTGAAGTCCCTAGGCAGGAACCAAAGGCAGTCTGAAGCACACAGTGCCCACTGCCACCTCCAGACTCCCCCCAGCCACGCTCCCGGCCCAGCTGGCAGCCACGCAGCACCAAGGATGGGCATAGTGCTCCTACAGCAAGGCTATTTTGTGAAGGCTGCTGCAGTTATCAGCCAGAGTGAATTTTCATCATGTAAACTCACAGCTGCATAAGGAGTAACTGGACTAAGTCTGTTTTTAAGCTTAAACACAGAACAACTGCAAGATTTCTCAAACTAATCACTTGCTTTCTCACTGAAGTTAATCTTAATTGTTGTAGGGAGGGTACGGCTCAGTGTAGTTCAGGAATCACTGAACAGCTTCGCAGGCAGCTTCACGAAACAACAGAGCAGAAAACATCTTCCCAAAGAGACAAACAGAGATTAGAAGCTGCCAGAGTCAATGGCAACACCAAACATCTTCCTGTGTCCCAGCAAGGAGCTCCTGCTGCAATTGGGGACAGCCGCAGCAGAGTGCCCTGCTCGGGCACACCATGACAAGCTCAGCATAAAGAACACCTGAGAACACTTACATGGTGTGAACAAACACCTCAAACTTCACCTCACAAGGGGTGCAGCATCTACTATCTGCTGGTAATCATCTATCATCTTCAGCATATCTTCACTGTCTTCATCTTCAGTATCTATTATAGCTTGCTGGCTAACATCACTGAGATGTATTACTCTCTGCAAAATATCTCACCTAAGACAGCAAGCTTGGAGCACATTGAAAAAGTACATGTAAACACCCCAGATGAAAGGAAGATGCAAGAAAAGCAAAGCCAATCATTCTGAATTAAGAAGATCTACACTCACTCCTATTGCATTAAGTCTAGAAAAATATGCTTTTAAAAGAATTTTGACACCAACTCTTCCTTTTCCTCAGCTTGGTCGGTAATGAAGACTGCATTTATTAATATATGTGAATTTATTGTAGAGGATTAGGCTCCTCCTGCCTCCCCGGCCCACAAAGCAGGATTCCACCAAACCCCCAGGGGAAAGGAAAACCTCCTGTGATCACTGATGAAAGTGGCATTGCAACAACTAAGTTACACACAAGTTACTGCACAGCAGTTTCAAATACTTATTTGTCAGGAAAACATCTATCTCAAGACCTGGGAGGAAAAAGCAAGTAAAAGAAAGCAGACAAACCTGGACTCAGCAACATCCTCCCTGCCCATACTCACATGACACCGGTGGGTAAAGCATCTCTTCGCAAAGGTTTTTTTTTTTTTTTTAACAAAGTACTTTACTTTTTAAAAAGAAATCAGGACCCAGACTGCGTGCAGCATACTTCTGTAAGTGGAATACTTACAAAGAAATAAATACTTACAAATAATAAAGAAATAATACTTACAAAGAAATAAAGTTTATTTCTTTGCCTTTCTACATCATTTACATGTTCTTTATACCTTGTTTCATGCAAATCTGCACTCAGATTAAGTCAAAACCGAAGCACCTTCAGTACAAAAGCTGCCCCTTGACTCATACAGACATCTTAGGGAAAGCACTCATAAGGACAGCCAAGGTGCTTGTGGGCCGTGCACCCTCCCAACTGGAGCCAAGAGGAGTGCGTCAGGCCCAGCCTGGAGCCCAGCACAGCTTTGCCCTCAGTGAGCTTTGCTGGGCCAGAGAAGGCACCAATGGGAGCCCAGCAGCTCCGGGGCCGGGGGCAGGGCTGGGCCCTTAAACTTCATAAGTTATGAAGTTCATAAGTTATGAAGTTTAAAGGGACCTTCAAGAAGAATGAAGAGAACCTCACAGAGCACTTCAAGTGATCGTGCATGTCTGGAGAACCTGTTCAGAAGACTGCAGCTCCAGCAGTCACTGCAGATAATTCTGTATTTACACAACAGATATACCAATAAAAGTGAACACATAAGGCCAACAATCTTCCAGATCTAAAACAGACTTCAGCAGAAGACTCTCACAGAATCTTATGGAATCTTTATCAACTGTGCATCAGCAAATTTGACGTTTTGCAAGAGCAACAGACACTGCTAATAACCAAAGAAACACGACTGCCTCAAAATGCAGCGGGCCAACATTCAAACACCCCATACCATAACAGGGAGCAATTCCTTTTTGCTTCAGGGTCACCTAGGGCCAAAAGAGATTAACAGCAGCAAGAAACCCAGCCCCAGTAGCTCAGCAGCCATCCTGCTAAATACTAGGAAGTTCAACTTTTTAACAAGAACTTTCAATACGCTCCTATGAAGCTATGGCGTTATTCCTGCGTACAAAACAGCATTCAGAGAAAAGCTATGAACACTCGCACTCTTCTGTAGGGGACAGAAGCAAAACCTACAGCAGTGGAGCTGCTTGGACCTGGGTGTACAAGGTACAGAGAAGCATTTATTTCAGAGCTGGTACACTACAACGTACCAAATCTCAACTGCTTCCATCTGTGAGTTTCCTTCAAGTACTTCTCCTTTCTTCCTTCTAATAACTACCTCATCTGAAACAATTATACCTCACTAGTCCTAAGGCTGCATTGACTTGCCATTAACAAAGGCACTGAAATGTTTAAACTGGGGAACATCACTGCCAGGTAAGCAACCACATTCTTCTGTTCAGCTGTCTTCTAACAGTCAAGAACAGAATGCAGAACAGGTGCCACAGCCCAGAAAGCAGCGTGCTGTCAGAGTGACCTTATGGAGGTTTTCTTACAGGCATTACAGCAAGAACCAAATACAACCAACAGCAGTGCTGTTTGAATGGTCATTTGGTACCACCAACCAAAACGCTCACCTCTGAGGTCCCATCCCCACCATCTCTCAAACACTCCGGATTCCAGCACAGATCTGTCCATGTTATACCATCACCCACTGTACCACTGCTCAAACAGAAGCCCCTAGGATAGCAGAAAACTATTCACCTCTGCAGCTGCAGTACAGTGCAAAGCTTTGATAAGCTTACAAACAAAATGAAGACAGAGACAGTCAATAATCAACAGCAATGCAACTCAAGTACTGCTTACTGGTATGCATTTTCAGAACACCTCCATTTTTATTCACAAATATGCACCCAGAGCAACACAAAACAAGTTGGTAGCAAAGTCGCGTTAGTGCCTGTTCCTCACTTTTGCCCTTGTATTACAAACAAGGTCTTGGGAGCTCAGATCCCCTGGTTGTGTTTATCAGCAACAATTAGTACACTACACAAATAAGTGACTTAACTGAGCAGAGAGGTGTGTTGTGTGGGTCTGCATAACCAGGCTGCCAGCAGTTCAGCTGCTGCAGCGGACATTCACAATTGCAGCCATTCATTAGCATTCCTGGAATACAGCCTGCCCAGCTCAAGCTGGTCAGATATCTCTGGAAAGCAATCGGCACCCCGCTCCTTTTCCAGCACTCCTGGTAATATCTTACCCCCAAAGTCTGCCAAGCATGTAGGAGGTTTGCACAAGCTTTCTCAGTAACATTTTTTCAACACACACAACATATTTCTTTTCCCCAATGGCCAAAAATAAAAATAAAAAAATTTTAAAAAGCACAAGGCCAGCTGGATCGTGACACTTGTTGACTATGGATTTGGGTATATGGACACAAGGTGAAAGGGGAACTGACGAATACTGACCCTGAAACATACCACTACTAAAGGCCCACCTAACTTTGAGTCCCACTTCTGCCTGCTTTCACAGTATTTGCCAGATAACAAATGCAAAATGCACTGCAAGGCTCACAGCTGCCTCACTGAGAGCAGTATTTCCCAGATCCTTGAATACTGCTGCTTATTCTGCTCATAGCCACATTTAGAGAGGAAAATCAAGTTAAGTCACTCTGTAGATCTTTCATAATTAGTACAAGATGTATTTCTTCTTAATATCTTAGCAAATTAGGTGCATAAACTAAATAACATAGCTTTGCTTCTTAAAGGAAGACTGGGATGTGCCAAGGGTACTTTGCTTTTTCCCTTCAGACACCACTTCCCTTCCTCCCACCTTGACAAGATTTCTCGATTACCCAATTCTGCATCATTCAGCACGTAATGGATATTCAAAGCAGGAAAATAAAGGGTTTCATGAAAAATGCTCTGCAAAAAAAATTTAGTTCTACATCTGCAGACTGATAAGACAGAACAAGTTATCAGTCATGCTATATACACCTCCTCACACCTCCACTTCTACTTTAAACACAGAGCAACTTAAAACAGTAGGTGATGAGGCAGGAATAACACACAGAACTTTCCTCAGATGAGAAGCTGCCACTCTGCCACTCACTGCAGCTCTCAGTCTGCTTCAAACGAAGCCCCTTCTCAAACTAATTTACCTTTAATGGAGTTCCTCTTCATATTCCAAATGACGAGTGATTTACTAGATGAACTCAAGATACTTAGAGCTATATGGTATTCCTCCATCAATTTTAGAAGATGACCATAAGATAAATCCATGCAAATTCAGTTCCAAGTACATAATGAATGCCTGAATACAAGTGAAGGTGTGCAAAGAACTGAAGACACCTGCCAATGCACCCATCCACCTTTCTGGCATGTACACGTTAGGGCTGAAAGGAAGAACACTTCCCACAAAATTTCTAGCTCTCACAACCACAAAGTAAATCCTCTAAACAAAGCCAAGTGCTCACTTCCTGAACCTGCAGGCAGAGCAATGACTCATGGTGAGCAAACTCCTATTGTGCTTTATTAGTGTTATCAGTGTCAACCCTCAGCCTATTAATGACACTTGAAGGTCTTCATTAACTATTTCACCACTGATTTCAGTCCATAAAACAACTGGGAACAAGCCCATAGGAGTAATGGTGCGATTTAAACATCTGGAAAGAAAAAAGATGAAAAGAGCAGACAAGCAATGGTTTTGTAATAAAGCCATCTCAGCAAGTAAAGCAAATAAAGACAAAGTGGTAATGCAGCACCTAAAAAGCCACCAGGCTTTTCTTTTCTCCTCGGTCTGAAACCAGTGGAAGTCGAGCTGCTGCCTGAGGGGGGTGAGAAATAAGCTTGGAACTACACCTCCTGCCTTGTGTGATGCGTAGGCATGTTTCATATGAGTCCTCCTTGCTTATCAGCATCCCTAAAGAAAACTATTCCAACCTGGCAGAGCCTCCCTGCCATACAGCTCCACTCTGTACCACTCCAGCAAATGGTGAGCCTTTATCTCCTGGCACAGAAGGACGGAACAGAGAAGTCTGCATTTCTCCAAAGATAACCACAAGTTGGTTTCTCTACTGCACATCACAGCGTGGCACGTACAGCCAACACAGCACACTGCAGCCGTTCCTGTTCCTCACTGCTGGCTCTTGTGGCTGTGCTTCCAGAAGTGCTTCCTTAGAAACTAGCACTGTATGAAACAATTCTGCAATTCTTCAAAATACAAAAATAATTTAAAAAAAGCCACTACTCAGGATACGCTGCCCAAGGCCTGTTTCACCATTCCCCCCAAAGGTGTCCCACTTGCTGCTAAGTTCTCCTTATCATGACATGAAATGATCCCTTGGCACAATCACATCTGTGACTACCATTTATACAAACATTTGGGATTACAGGCTGTGCAAAATGAATATAAGCCATTAAAATGACTAAAGTTATTTCTCTTAATATATTGGGACATTAAAAAAAAAGTGACCAGTTTGAAATCAAACCTTCTCAGCACAAAGAAAAGTTTGTCAGCAATCTCCCTAAGGTAGGCATATTCAGCTGCAGTCCTGGTGGCTAACTAAGGCTGTACTGCTTTAAGTGGAGCTCAGCTGCCCACAGCACCACTTCTGCCTGTATGAATGCCTTAGCAGTTACTGCTCCAAATGCAGTGTCAGAGTTGCAGCGAGCACAAAGCCTGCATCACCACAGATACAATTCTTAAGACTGATTTGTTTGAAGTGCCTTCCCCATCCTATGCCCCACCCCCACATACTCAGCAGCTTTACTAAAAGCACACCAAGAAACACTGACGGTATTATCTTACAGTCTGACATTCTTCCCAGATGAGGGAAAGCCTATAGGACAATTTAGTGCATCAGAACTTCTCATAATGCTGTTATTCCTATCTCTAAAAATAGGGACAGGAATACCCCACTCATATTATATTTCTCCAAATTGCAGTAAACACAGCAATAAATGGTAATTATATTAATTCAATGCTCAAATACTGCTTTCCCTGGAAGTCCTTCCTGAAAGGAGCAGTCAGTTAAGAGCAGTTTCAGCCACTGTGCCACATTCAAGAGCAGTCTGCAAGGCCTCTGAGAACGAAAGAACTGGGTGCTCCCTCTCTCAGGCCCTTGGCAAGTTTGCTCGTACTATGTACTACATTATAAAAATCTGTTCCTATTTTCCAACTAAGAAGGTTTTTGTTTGAGGTTGTACTTTTCCACTGTGCCGACAGCCTCATACAGATGAGCAGAGTTAAGTGGTATTGGTTTCATTTAATTCAGAGAGCTATTATCTGTAGACCTTCCACTATGTTAGCACATCACATATATCCAGGTGCAAGTACTCTCCTTACTAATATGATACAAAATGAGAGTTTACCAGCAGGGTAAAAAAAACAGGATAGTGCTAGCAGCATGCCATGTTCTCCAAGGCACCTCACCCAACAGCCCTAAGACAGCAACATACTCATCTTTAACAATAGGGCAATGCAGCAGTGGAGCACTACTTTAACCTTGCTGTCATTTGCCTGTTTCACAGTAAGCTCAGAGGAAAGGAGGAGTGAACAGACTTCCTCACACTGTGAGGAAGGAGGTGTAGGAGGGGTGACTGTTTTCAGTCCGTCTTTGATTCAGAAATTACATTACTTGTGCACTAAGCAGCTTTACAGCCACTTTCTGCCTGCTCTGAGAACAAGCAGTACAGAACAGTTTTCAGGCAAGCAGTGAATTGTACACCTCAAAGAAAACTCTAAAATTTCAGTTAAGACTTTTCGAAAATATGAACTCATAAAAGCACTGACCATAACTTGAAGATTGTTTCCTTAAGAGAAGGTATTTTTATAGTGTTATAAAATAATTCATACCTGTCTTCATCACCATCAACAGGAATAGATATGCCAAACACAGAGCTGGCAAGACTGTTCATAGGAGTACTTGCAGGTAACTGAAGAGGATTTGCTAGAGTGTCTGGAATGGGAGGCTTCACAAGAGGTTTAATTTCAGCTGTAAGAGAAAGTGGTGGCTGAGGTAGGGGTTCCGATTTTCTTCTAGTATCATCAATCTGGCCTACTACAGATTGAGCAGGAGTCTGAAACTGTCCGAGGTTCGACTGTGGCAGATTTGTAGGTACATTAGGTGCACCTTGTATCAAGGAGTGCCCGACGTGCTGCTGCTGCTGCTGGACAACACCGGTACTTCTGCTGACAGAAGTGTGGCTAGGCAGTTGTGACTGGACCAGAGTAACAGGGACATTTGGCATAGTAACAGAAGTGGTAGACACACTAGGCACACTTGTACCGGGCACAACTGCAGGCACGTTCTGAACTCCAGAAACCACGGCATGGGGAGCACCGGGCATTCCAGACACTTGACTGCTTCCACTCATTTGATGCTGAGTCACAGATTTCTGTTGCACAACCCCTGCATGTCCAATTCCTTGCTGCACCATGCCTCCTGGCTGCTGGACAGCAGTCTGACCAGCTTGTGTCTGGCCACTTTGCATAATTCCTGATCCCTGTGCAACTGCTTCACCTGGCTGCGCTGGCACCCCCATCACTGGTGCTCCCCCAGGTGAAGGGCTTGGACCAGTCACCTGTCCAACAGGCAGGTTGGAAGCCGCAGTACTTGGAACAGAGCCTGCAGGAGCCTGCTGAATAGCTCCTTGAGGCTGCATAATTGTCATGTGTTGCATGTATTCAGACTGACCAGAAGGTTGCGTTGGCAGTAGGTGCACCGGTGGAATCTGGGACTGAGAATAAGCAAATTGTTGAGGCTGAGTCACTGGCACGCTTGCTTGCTGCACCTGCTGCTGTGCCACAGGAATGCTTGTCTGGCCCATCGTTACACTTGGAGGTGCTATGCCTTTTCCATTGGGTCCAGCCTGTGCAACACTCTGCGTATTTACCTGTGGCTGTGATTGCTGTGGCACCATTATCTGCTGATTTGCTACCGAAGCCCCAGAAAACATAGACTGAGCAGTACTTTGAGGCATGGCCCCACCTATAGGTTGTTGCGACTGCTGTTGTTGCCCAATGACAAAATTAGGTTGCTGTAGAGAGGCCTGGTTCATCTTCTCTGTCTGAAGCAGCTGTGACACAGCAGTAAGGGAACTGTCAGCTATGGAATCAGGGCCATGTGCTGACGCTGGCACAGCTGAGACCACTACAGAACCTCCTGTGGCACCGAGCCCACTGTCCCTCTCTTGAGCAGCCTGCTCAAAGGTGCTGCTGTGCCTAATGCAATCTCCAGTCCTGCCCAAGACACCACTGCCATCAGAGTCCCGGTCATAATACTCCATACACGTCCATCGTCCTCGCCTGTAGGGTTCCCCAGTACCGTGATCCAGCTTGATCACTCTGAAACGTGAGCTGCATGCAGCAGCCACTGTCTGAGCCATTGTCCCAGGCGCAGCAGGCGCAGAGGGCCCCGAGTAGGGCAAGGCAGGTTGAGCACCGCTGCCTCCAGTGCCAGCAGCTGGCAGGGGTACGGCAGAGCTCTTGGGCACAGCCCCCCCATTGGGGGCCACTGCTGGTGGCACAGCAGCTCCCCCGCCAGCAGCTGCAGCCAGCTGCCCATCCAGGAGGAGGTTGGGAGAGACGCTGCTGGGAGTTTCAGCCTCACCCACGTTGTTGAGAGTTTCTTCAGAGGAGCTCCGCTCACAGACATCCTCAGGGCCATAGTCGGTAGCTCGGGAAACATCAAAGATTTCAGAAGACACATCCTCGGTGCGAGACTCATCCGGGTCGTCCAGGCTCTCCGTGTCCTCGGTAATGCTGCTGGCCACCTGCGCCGTGGTCACGCTGGTGATCTGGAAGCAGCTCTTCTTCTTGGCCGGCATCTTGGACATGCTTCCCCCGCTCGGAGGGGCCGGGCCGGCCAGGCCGGTGGAGCGCGGCCCACCGCGGGTTGTCAGGGCGTGCGGGCCGACTCCCGGCCGCTACCGTACATCCTCCGGCGGCTTCCTCCGGCGGGCGGCGGGCCGCGGCGCTCCTCCCCTTCCTCCCGGCCCGCAGCCCTCCTCCCGCCGCCGGGACGCGGCTCTCCTCCCTGTCGCGGCCCCGCTCCGAGCGCGCCGCGTGGCTTCCTGCCGGCCGGGGGGGGAGGGGGCGGCCGCAGACGCGGACCCGCGACCCGCCCCACGCGAGGGGCTCCGCGGCGGCCGGGCGAGGCCCAGGCGGCCCCGCGTCCCCCCGCCCTGCTCCGCGCTCTACCTGGAGACCAGCGCCAGACGCATCTCGCTCGGAACCGGCCCGCAGGCGAGCCCCGGGCGGAGGGCCGGCTCGGCGGAGGCGAAGGAGGAAGGACGAGTGGGATCGGCTCCTCCGCGACGGGCGGACGCGGGGCGGGCCGTCCCGTCGCTCCGCAGCAGCACCGGGAGCGCGGGCTCCGTCTGCGCCCCGCTCGTCCAAGATGGGGCTCAAGTTCTGCCGCGCTGCATGCCGGGAGGGCACCCCGCCCCCTCACGCTCGCCGCGATGACGTCACGCGCAGCCCGGGCATTCGTTCCAAGGGGGGGGAGGTGGACGGCGGGCGGGGCGGGCGGCGCCCCCTACCGGCGTGGAGGTCCATCTGGCCCTCCCGTGTGTTGTCAGTACTATTTCCCGGTGTGATGCCGTACCAAACCCTTCTCCAGCTTCAGCGGAGATTACTGCCGCTGCACCAGCAATCTAAGAACTCGCTGGTGCTAGAAGAGTTCACACGTGCCTGGCTGAGCCTGTGCATTCGTTAGGCTCAGGTGTGCAGATGGCCTCAGCCCGGGGCAGACACGTTCCCTTTGTTCAGTTTGAGGTCCTCACCACCTGTGAGCCCCAGCTCAGGAAGCGCAAGAAGGGTGCTCAGATGGCTGTCCACGCGCTCTTGGCGTGCTCTGATCACACACAGTGCCACTGAACCCTGTGAAGGGACCTCTGTGACCTCCTAGCATTTCCCTACAGCAGCTGCACAGGAACGTCCCGGTGGGTTTGGACACCTCCGGAAAAGGAGACTCCACGCCTCCCTGGTCAGCCTGTGCCAGGGCTCCGCTACCCAACGGCCCTATATTTCCTATAGAATGGCCCTCCGCCCACAAACGTTCTCTTGGCCGTTGTCATCCCATCGCACCTCCTTACTCCTCTGGGAGGAGTTCTGCCCATGGCCACCCAGGTCTCCATTTCTTTGCACGTTGCCATCGCTTTCACCACCTGGTGAGGAGGCCCCAGTACCACTCCATGGGCAGCCAGCAGCGTCACTTGACCAAATGCAGGAGATGACCAGAGGTTTTCCTCCATTAGCCTCAGGTCCACGTTTCACAGTCTGTGTCCTTGCAGATAACAAACCCCACATTTTCAGCATCCTCTGTGCAGAGGACCATCCCTGCACCGCAATCTCTTACAAGCCCTGAGCCTCAGGGTCTGCCCTTCTGCACAGCACTCTGTGCGACAAGCACTGCCTCACAACTTCTGTGCAGCATCCCAGGTCTCCCTGTCTGTGTGCATACAACGTTCCAAGACTGTCTTCTTCTCTGCTTAGCACTTCGTCTTCTGCCTAGCTTTCTTTGTGTTACTATGAGCCTCATTCTCCACTCTGTTTCTCTTTGTACTTGATCATCCCTTATTATTTCCTGCCTTCATATCCTTCTAAACCTGCCTTCTAGAATTTCTTTGCTCTGCCTATGTTAGAAGATGATGGGCTGACAGTGCTGTATCCTTTCTCCTCCTCACTGATTTTGAATTCCGATCTCAGCTCCATTTCTAATTCTTGTCCCTCCTTCTGATAGAAAGGAGCTTTCACTGCTCGTGATGTGTTCTGCCAGGCAGCACCTTCTGGAACAGCTTCCACCAGGTACCCACTGGAGAATAAAGCACATTCTTTATCTTCTGTTTGCTGCCATCTGTTTCACTTCCTCTAGCCCTCCGATTGAGTCTGCATTCTTAGGATTCATCTGTTCTGTTCAACCCTGACTTTGAAGAGGAAAAAGACAATTCCACCAACTTTCCCAAGCAATTCTTCCCAAACAAATTCCCTCCAACATACATTCCTTTGTTTTCTGCACCTTCTTTGCCGTAGGATTTCATATACACCAACATTAGAAAGGAAAGGTAATGCACAAAGTACAATATATTTAAAAAATTGTAATATCATCTCAATACCAAATCACAACGTTTAAATGTTGATTTTCAGTGTAAGAAATGTGTTATGTCCACAAGAGTGTATTTTTGGCATGGGTTGAAAGGTGTTAGACCTTAACCCTGCTGTTAGTGCAGGAACTGTTACTCCTTGCTCTGCAAGTCAGCCAGGTATCATTTGATACGGGAAAGCAACTCTCTATTGGAGGAGTCCACTCTGTGAGCTGTGTATGTACGAATGTTCTAATGTAACCTGAGGAAATGAGGAATGGGCAATTTGGATAACATTTTGCGTGGTCCGGCAAAGGAGAAAGAGAGATTAATAGGAGAAACAAAATGAGCAAGATAAACGGATTGACTAACAAAACAGAGAGCTTTCTGAAAAGTCAAACATAAAAATTGCTACAGCCCATGTCCAGGTTGGCCAAGATACACACAGCAGCCTTGGCAGCATTACACTGATAATATTTTTGCAAGGTGGAATTATTGCTGAACAGTATTTTAGTATATTGGACACAAACATACTGATATTTTTATTAAGTGTCAAGCATGTATTTGTTCCTCTTTTGCCTGCAAGAAAAACATCTGCCGTTGTTCATTAAAAGGAATTCTCACATGATTTCTATTTGAGTTTATGTGAGCGTCAACTGTACGCAACTGTAATAATTTCTGCATGTATGTGCCATGTTCCTGCTGTGCTGAGATCTGCCAGGGGTGGGTTTAGCAGGCAATGGGGAGGGCAGCACAGCCTGGGTCGGTGTCCCTGTGATGGATTACAGGTTTGTGCGGTTCTTCACAGTCTGCATCCACTTCTACCATGGAACATCTCAATGAGACCATCACTTCAGCAGCAATGAGAAGGCTAATATAATATAATATAATATAATATAATAATATAATATAATAATGTACTGGGGGGGTGAATTTACATATGTTGCCATTTACGGATCATGTACCTGTCATGCAAAAGGCACACATCTTTCACACAGCTCAGCAATGTTATCGCAGATAACAGAAGACCAAAAATCAAGTTCCTCTGCCATAGAGTCAGACAATGACCACATGTATGTACTCAATGAAAATGGTACTAAAACGTTCTGTTTGTTTGTTCACATGATTTTAAATGGGCAAAAGGCAGCCCATCTCCTTGATCATAGCAGGAGGTCGTGTATCATCCGGGCAGTTACACAAGTTGTACGTTGGAAACCCTAAAAACTTACAGAGGCCACACAGACATTCACACTATCAGATCTGTGCATGAGTGTATGAAAGCAAATAAGCATGTTCGTAGGTGTACATGTAAACTTAGAATTTTGAAGATCCCCAACAACAACATTAAAATACAATACTGTTAAAAGAAAGCTGTAGGAATTACCAAAGAGAGTCAGACAATTTACTGGTATACAGAGCTCATGGGTTCAAATTTCTTAGCCTTTAATAACATTGGGTGATTATTGTTGAAGATTACTGGGGAAGCAGTGAGACCTAACAAATAGGGCACTTGCGCAAGTAATGAAGTACTGGTTTTGTTGTAGTAGGAAAAGTTCAGGGGACCCATTTATTAAGCTCAGCCTTACACCTGGTTGGTGTTTTCCTGCAGTACAACCCTTAGTGTTTTAAGGGTGCACTCCATTTCACACAGATCCTTATCAAGATTCTAAGTTAGCATCTCAAATTTAAAAGCATCAGAAAATCCTTTATTTCACTGCAAACTGTGTGTTTTACAACTCATTAAGCCAGTAGCATCAGGCTGTAAGACATACTTCCAAATTGTTGCATTAAAACTCATCTTAATTACCTCAAACAATCTCAAACCGTGCTGAGATGCAATCGGAATTTGGATTTCAACTCCTTTTGAATTTCACCTGCAATACATTGACTGCAAGACCTGGAAGACAAATTCCAGGTTACAGTTTGCTGGAGGGAAGAAGGGCGTAGGAAAGGGCAAATGAGCTACTTGAATGTCTAAGTAGGACTTTTGCATTTATAAAGGCCACTAACTATCAAGAGAACCAGTGAACAGTAGTTGCAGTATTTAGCTTCGGGCTCTTTTTGAAGTCTTGTGTGACAAAACTCATGGAAATTTCCTTTTTCCTGACCCAACAAAATCAGCCTTTTTTTTTTTTTTTTTTTTTTTTTTTTTTTTTTTGCCCTTGCAGTGTTTGTTGCCTTCTGTAGAGAAAACAGTAGGCACTAAATACAAGTAATAAAACAAAAGAGTCTGACCAGCCACAGGGAGCAGATGGAAGCCTTTACAAACATGGAAATGCATTTCAATTGCAAATGGAAATGAATGAATGTTATGAAATCTCATCAGTTGTCAGCGCAGTCCTGACGCCTTTCAAGTCAGTCACAAAACCAGTGGATGTCAATGAGAGCTGTGTTTTACCTAAACAAATCATGTCAAAAACCGACATGAATATTTGCACAGATTAGCAGACAGGTACATGTACTTTTTCCATCCTGCCCAGCACTGCACGTGATGTGATGTGATGTGCTGGCTGGCTGGGAGCAGTCTGAGGAAGGACTTTTCCTCTGTTCAGCTCACCGTGCCAAAGAGCACTGCACACACCTAAGGCACTGTGTAAAGAATTGAGGCAAATTACAGCGCAGTCTGGAACGGTTGCCCAAAAAGTGCTGTTTCATGGGAGAGTTTGGGGTTGTTTGTTAATAGGAAGCTAACTGTGGGCTGTGAAAGCCCCTGTGAGGTTTTCCTCTGTTTGATTTGGCTGCTCTCGTCTACATTGTTGTTCTCTGCCTTGCTTTTTGCTGTGTTTTGAATCATTTGTGGTTTTGAGGTAGAAAGTCAAAGTCAAATCCGATCAGTAAACTGAGTTTGGAACTGCAGTGTGCTGTTGATGCTAAAAAACATCTATTTTGAGGTGACTATGAGGCAATTCCCATGTGCTGGGACACTTTCAGGGAAGGCAACATCTGTTTCTCGGTTGTTTCTGCTGTATTCCTGGTTTTACTGACTCCTAAGACAAAACTGTCCCTCAGGATCTTTGGTAAATGCAACTATAAATATACGGCCAAGCAACCACGTATTGCAGAACATCTCTGTCACACACAGCACGCTCAAAATCCAGATTTGAAATCAAATTGCTCTTTACAGTGCTGCACCCACTCAGCATGCAGAGGTGAACATCCCATCACCCCAAACCTCCCCCTGCTGTAACTTACAAAATCTATGGAGGTATTCTTACAAGACTGCAATCATCTGCTCTTTTGGTCTTTATTATCTGACCTGATAATGGTAGAAACTTTCTTCTCAAGTGTTCAAGACCGATGTTCATGGTTGTATATAAAGCAGAGCTGGCGTGGGGATTTAGTTTAAAAGACAATAAAAGAGAAATCCTGGCTCTGTGATAAATAACTGGGGTTGGTATGTCTTCTCTTTCTCCGTCTGAACATGAAACAGTTTGTAAGCAATGGATATTTAGTTAACACATGGTAATGCAATGAAATTTAAAGAAACATAAAACTTCTTCAATTTGATGCATAAGTAGATTACAGCATTTTCAGCATTCCAGTCTAACGAGCAAGTGGAAACTGAACCAGGTTTCATTTAACCTAATTAAAAGTGCATTGTGAGTGGCTTTCTGGAGTTCAGCAGCATATTCCCTCATACATTTCAAATTCATTTTGAGTGAAGACTAATGTCAGTAGTGGTAAAAATGGACATCTCTTTGATAAGCTTTGTATGCCTTTTTAATCTATCTGTTTGGCAAGAAGGTATCTATTATCCCTCATTAAAAGAACAAATAACATCTGGGCAGTGTTTTTTTCATTAACACTGGATGTTATCTAAGAAAAAAAGAAAATGTACAGACGTTCCAAACAGCCAGTCAGAGACTTTAAAGAACCCATATAGTCATAGATCCGTTGGCAGCACTGAGTTCCTACAGTGCATGTCTTCATGTAATACTTGTAGCACAGGAGTAAGGAAGTGTGGAGTAGAAAGACTGTCTTTCTGAGATGAGAGAGCCATTACAGAGTGGACATTACAGCAGTTGCAACTCTACAATAATAAATGCAGACAGCCCATTTAAATGAACTCCCCAGGAAGTCCTGCTTGTTTGGTGTGCCGGTATCTGTGCCCTGGATCTCAAGCTGAGCCAACACCTGAAACACGGGAGATACGCAGGTTCAAAGGTGGACCTGCCTGTGTGCCCCTCGCATTTCGCTTAAACACACACAATGCCTTTTCTTCCTCTTTTTCTTTGGTAAGCACACATTCAAGAGCAAAGATTAGAGCTAGATAAATAAAGGTGTGTGGGAACTTCTACATATTTAGGTTCTGAGTAATTTTTGACAGATGTATTGCTGCCGTGTCATATGGGACACTGATCAGCCACAGTTGGTTCCCTGGCCCTTTTTTGTTGTTGTTTGCACAAACATGCTACACAAAACTTACATTCTGCACCGACTTAAACATCTTACAAAAGTCAAAATACCTTTTTTTTTGTACTGGATAGTGGCTGATGGATTACCTGGCTCTGGATGGAAGCTGTGTCCAAAACACAAGGCTTCTATAATCATAGAATCATTTGAGTTGGAAGAGACACTTAAGGAACATCTCGTTCAACTCCCCTGCAATGAATGGAGACACCCACAGCTCCATCAGGTGCTCAGAGCCCCTCCAGCCTGACCTTGGCTGTCTGCAGGGATGGGGCATCCACTCCCCTCTGGGCAACCTGTGCCAGTGCCCCACCACCCACACTGTAAAAAACATCCTCCTTATATCCAATCTAAATCTGTCCTTCTCCAGTCTGAAACCATTTCCCCTTGTCCTGTCACAACAGACCCTGCTGAAGAGTCTGTCCCCTTTGTCTTACAGCCCCTTTAGGTACTGACAGGCTGCTCTCAGGTCACCTTGGAGCCTTCTCTTCTCCTGGCTGCACAGCCCCAGCTCTCAGCCTGACCTCTTAGCAGAGGTGTTCTGTCCCTGGGTTCATTTTTGTGGCCCCCCTCTGGACACACGCCAACAGCTCTGTGTCTCTCCTGTGCTGAGGACTCCACATCTGGATGCAGTGCTCCAGGTGAGACCCCACAGAACAGGGCAGATGGCAGGATCACCTTCTTGACCTGCTGGCCATGCTTCCTGTGATGCAGTCCAGTATTCTGCACCAAGCTCCTGCTTTTCTCATCAAACAGTAGAGATGCCACAGAAGCCTATGACTTCACACTTTCTGAAAGCTAATCTAAGCACACTTTCTGAAAGCTAATGCTATCAGATACTAAAATGATGTGATGGGTTCTAATGACTTCATCCTGTAGAACGTGTAAGGTGTATTGCATCTTTCCATGAATCACGTAGTTTCACGTAGGTAGGAACCCTGTAACCCTGCTTGTGATCTGTAAATTGTTAGACAATACCTTTCAGAATCATCTTGCAGAAATACAAGAATGAAAAACCACACCCTTGCTGCCCCCACTGCCCCCAACCCAGCCCTCAGGAGCTCCACTTGCAGCAGTTGCCCACTCAGCTGTAAAAGAAAAAGCTTTCTAACAGAGTGCTGGTGGTAGGAGCGTGACTGCAAGACAATCCTTCATTTACTTTTGAAGTCAGGTTTACATGGAATATCACGTAATAACTGAAGTCTTTCAGGCATTTACCAGTGCAGGGCAGAAGGAGATGGGAACACACAGCATAGTAACGTTCTGTTCTGCAATGAATCTCCAGACAACACGCTGATTCAAATAATAATGAAAAGTTTTAATGATTAAAGAGATCAGAATCTGATACCACATCTGGGTGTGTGCAAGGAGTAGAGATGAGCATTCTATGGTTTTTCCCACAGATGACACAGAACCTGAATTACAAGCTCACATCACATCTCTTATAATGTGTAAACTTGCAACCACTTATCCTCAGCCTCCTCCATGCTGTGTTGCAAAGAGAAAGTTCCAGAATGTCTTGGAAGGCATGGACGTCAGTGATGTGTTAGAATTGTAAGCTTACTGTCAAAGGTTCTAAACCAAGAAGAAGAGAATAATCTAGCAGTGTTTTCCTTCATATGTTGTATTTATAAGGGTTTTTTAAAAATTAAACATAGTGACTTGTGTGGGTGCTTAAAAAAACCCACCAGAGGCAAAGCAATTTGATGTCAACGGTACTTCCAAATTCACTGAATATAGCTCAAATCACTCTTTGCTCTTAATTGAATTGATATCCATCTGGAACAACTGCACTATCACGTGGAAGTCATAAAGAGGCTGTGTACGTCCTGACTGCAGGACTTCTGGTAACACAAAGGACCTAAGCAGTCCTCAGTGGATAACTGTGAAAAGTTTAGAATTTGCATAATCAGTTGCTTCAATTTCTTACCTTTAGGTTTTCCTCCTGAGTTTACTTAACCATATGCCAAATATCCACCAAAGATTTGATAACCCCCAAAAAGGCCTAAGAAAGGAAACATCGTAAAATATCATGGCTGTATATTTGTGCTTTATTCCCTTCAACGGCCTCCTGAAGCTCACAACGTCTACCAAAACCCACACTTCTATATGCACAGAGCCTCAGCTCTGCATAAACACGATTCTCCTTCTTTTGAATTTGTATGAGCTTTTGCAGACTGAATTTCAGTCCCCGAAGTGACACCATAGTGCCATCGTTCTCTCTTCTTTGAAGCATCTGAAGTCCTCTTTCGGTCACTTAAAAGTCTCTTAAAAAGCCCTGAGGAGTGAATTAATGCCTCCTTCAGTGCACCCCTTTGCTGAAACTGCGAATGGCAGTAAGAAGTGGTTCGGGCGTTCGTGTCCAGTGGATTACGAGCAGAGCCAGGAATAGGGAAATGTTTTCTAATCTTTGTATGGCTGCTAATTCATTTAATGGCATCAAGCAGATTTCTTAATCTCATTACATCATAGTTACTCCATGTTTGAAATAAGGTTGATGAATATCCAGCATTGTTCATCATCTTGCGATCTGCAGCTATAGAATAACAACGTAGGCAGACTGGGGATGACAGATGATTCAAATAGTGTTTTGTGATCCTGGCCTATGGCAAAAATGTATGTTGCCAGGATAGCATACTCAATACCAAAGCAGTTGCTAAGTAAACAATGTGGATTATGAAATAACTAATACTTAATTAAAAACGGTGTTAAGATTTATGAAGTCCACCAAAAGACCTCCCTAGAGACTTCCTCAGCTTCTTGTCTGGAAAATATTTTAAATTTATTGTTATCATCACCCTAATTATTTTCATGATTCCAGAGTCCTATTCAGGATTTATGTACTGAAAAGAAGAACTATGTTATCTAGGTAGGTCTTCAGAAATTGGCTTCTTCTTGTTGGTTACTCAACATGTGTGGTTATTTTGGGGCTGTTAGGGCCTGGTGATAAATGTAAAAAAGCTGCCTATCGTGCATTCATCCCTGCCTTAGCTGGGTACTGATTAGATTGGCTTTTCATTGTGCTCCCAGAACATCGTTTTATTAAAGCTTTTTGTCATGACATGAGACTCACTGTATTCATGGATAAGGCTTATTCAAGGGAGTGTGACTTAAGGGGCTGGGCCCAAAGCTAGCCAGGACACTGAGGTTATGTAGCTTTGGAAAGAAGCAGGACACTATCAGCAAGCATGGAAAATAGGTCCTAAACATAGAACCAGTGGCAGTCTATTTGAAGACAATCCTTCTGCAATGAAACGTGATCCAGATTGGTGTCAGGGGTCTATTTGCTATTCACTGACATTAACGTCAACTCACAGCTGGTATTCTTGAGGATCAGGAGTTTTGTATTAAACTGGAGGAGAATGGATGCATTCCTGTTTCCAGGCCTTCAAACACTGCAGCTGGGGCCCATGTTGCATGCCCTCTTGTCTGCTGCTACTCCTGCCCCCAGCAGACCCATATGGAGCAGTGGTGGCCTTGCAGGTGCTTCCCTCAGAGCAGTATCTCCAATATCTACTGCACTGCGGCTGCCCGTGCAGCTCACCGGGCAGATGAGGCCCTGCCAGCAGCAGCATGCCAGGTTGTTGCTGGCAAAGCTGGGCGCTCCTGGCCAGGCCTGGGGCATCTGCAGGGCTCTTTCCGCCTGGACAAACCCTTGCAAGGTTTGCAAGATGGAGTGTGGGCCTTCACATATACCCATAATGAATTAAACACAGAGGTATGCTTTGCCCACATCAACTTCAAGTAATTCCTCTCTTTAATGTAAACCTCTGTATGATACAGCATTTGTCTCTTTAACCTGGCACATGCCTTTATAAACACACCTTTGTTTTTTTGCATGGAGACGTATTGCCAACATCGTCAAGGTCCATCTAAGAAAATACAAAGCCCATTAGAATGATATTCATTTTATGCACACTTACTTACACCTTAAACCATACCAAATGTATGAGCCTTAGGGATACGTAGTGAATTTTTCACCCAAAGCTCAGTTATTTTCAATTCAACTGATGAATTGAGTGTACTGACTTCAAGGTCACAGGGCATGTTGGTTGGATGGCTAAAATTCTTCAGAAAGGGCTTTGTGTATTTATAAGGATAACAGTAATATTCAGAGTGACATCAGGAGGGTAATAAAAATAATCAAAGGAGTTTAGTGAAGGAATTAATACATTACCATGTAGAATAACAAATGAGGAGTAGGAAAATGCAATTCCTCTGTGGGGTTTTGTATACCTGCCTTCCACTGTGCTGCTCCCACCTCCCTCTGTGGTCCTCAGGGCTGCACACTCTGAGAGGCACACCTCTTTTCCAGCTGGGCAGCAGACACCAAAGAAATGTGGTCACCGAGCTCTGATAGATGAGGCATGGTTTTACTAAAGAGCACAGATGACCGTGGTAAAAGTGTAGTGAAGAGCAGGGACTTAAGGATTTTTGGGTGGTGCGTGCTATGAGCTCGGCTGTTTCATGCTGTGGAAAAACCAGAGTGACTGTTCTGCATTCTTACCTGCAGGTTGCTTGTGCGTGCCCGTTCCTGGCTGCTTGCTTTCCAGCAGTGCAGACAAGCCCGCCGTCCCATCCTGCCTGGTGCAGCAGCAGCGTGTCGTCAGGCCTTGTGGTAACTCTGCAATGTGGAGAAACTGGCATGAGGGTGAGATCACGCTGGTTCTGTTTTCTGACCTGAAGGAATGTAACCTCAATGACCTCATACATATGCAGAGGTTGGCAGATGCTCATATTTGTTCCACTTGGAAATGCAGCATTGCGCTTCGCCCTTACACTGCCTGATGCGGGGCAGATTTTGGCAGTGAGTGGTCTTCCAAGATACCACCATTGCACCAGGAGTAAAAGCTCCTCAGGTGAGCTGACCTTGGCCCCAGGGATGGCCCAAGGGTGGCCAAAGGCCCTCATTCCCTGCTCAGGGCCATGAGAATGCATGCATCTATGTAAGAGCAGTATGTGGCTAAATGAGCTGCCCATACACAGCAATTGCTACTGCAATCCAGAACAGTGAGAAGCTGGCATTAACCTCTACTTATGTACCCTTTCTGCTACAAAACTGGGTGCTTGGGAAGCATCAGCTGGCCTTGAAAGGCAGAAGTGGCTCACTTGTGTAAGTGCAGTTGTCTGCAGTGCAGTAGCACAGAGCAGGGTGCTGAGGTTCCTGCATGCTCAGAGGATACCTTCAGCAGAACGTAGGGTAGGGGCATTCAGGTGCAGAATCTTTGATGGTAAACACCGAAACTGTGTAAGAAGATTATGTCTCCCTAGTCATCCCGTTAATTAACATAATTAATTATATTAATTCTAATACATAACGTCCCACCAAGAATGTGACAGGGAGAGCTCCCTGCTGCTGGTGCACAGAGGGTGCTATGGATGGCACAGAGCCAGGAGCTGCGTGGGAAGGTCACTTCTACTGCACCGCTTCTGCACGAGCGAGCCGTGGTGGCACACTGCTGTGCACACTGCCTGGGCTGCTGTGCAGGAGGGCTGTGCACCTCCAGCAGCCGAGCAGCACCGCGCTCTGCTCGGGCTCCGACTCAGCACAGGCAGCAGTGTGCTGACAGTGTGCCCCCGCTCCACCTCTGAGCTTATTCCAGTTTAAACAATATCTTGCTCTGGATTTTCTTTAGATCAGTTTCCTCCCACTGGTGAGGCTGGGTAAAAAGCTCTCCCAGCAAACAAGCAAACAGAAGGTGTAAACACATCGTGTTTAAATAGAAATCTTTCACTGGCATTACTTCAGCCACAGTAAATAAAATAACCTGCTACAGAAAAACAGAATTTATAAAAATATTTGGGTGCAGCTCCAGGGAAGAAAAAGTTGTTTCTGCTCCAATGGCTCTTGTGTGTTTCCATAAGGACCGCTTTACCAACCCAGTTCTGTCTGCAGTGACTGAGAAAGTAAGGGGAGCAGAGCAGAGGCAATTCGGTGTTGAAGGAGAAACTCCGATGAGGATAACTCAGAAAGTGCACAGCACGGTGAGGCCCATCCATTACAGCTGTGGATTACTATCTCACCCTGAGCCACCCTCTTAAACCAAACCATTTTATTTTCCAATGCCTTTAAAACACAAGGAAGCACGGACTGAAAGTACCGTGCGAAAGCACGGCAAGGTCAGTTCGTCTGTGCTGTGGATCCATGAGGGATACTTCTGTGTCTCTGCAGAATATGCCTGTGCTGTGCTGTGAACTACTGGAGCTGACTTTGAGTTCAGCAGCCATACAAGAAGTCTGGTGGTGCAGATCTGTACTGGGCTGCAGCAGTGAGAGAAAACAGTTCTCTGTTCCCATGTTTGACATTTTCAGTGCCTTCCAGCAAGGTGGAATATCCTGACAAACGGAGGTTACTTTGCATGGCACTGCGGAAAGCAGTCAGGGAAAATATGGCCAGAGAAGATTAAACCATGTAAAATAAACAAAACCTGAGCATTTCTGAACTATTCTTGTAAGACCCAATCATTCCCCTTCATCACGTTTATTTCAAAGAATTCATAGATTCGTTATATAAATTTGTATATATAGCAAAATGCAAAAATAACCTTTCTCCTTTAAGAATGAATAGCTCAGGGTTCTTACACCACATCATATGTTCACATGAGCAGAGTTATTGACGCCAGTAAGGACAGCTCTGGGACCAGAGGGATGCAAAATCAGGTCCAATTTTTGTTTGCTTATTCAAGCACAGATCCTTCTTAGAAGAGGAAGAAAAAGACTCTGTACTCCTGCAAAACCCGTGGCACTGCACTCTGCGCCCATGACGAGGGCAGGGCTTTAACAGCCGCCGCTCCTCCCGGCCCTCACAGTGTCCTCAGCACCCACCCCAGCACAGCACAAAGGCCGACCAGTGCCGGGAGGTGGGAATGAGCCATCCTGCTTGGAAAGAGAGGCGAAGAATCTGCGGGCAAACAAAAAGGTTTGGTCAGGTTCCCACTGCAGCTACTTGAGATGCAGAACATTGAATTAGCTGGGAAATATGGCAGAAGGCTGACAAAAATGACAGTTTTAATGAATGGGCTCTTCTCAGATGTCAGAATTCGGCAGACTTAGAGACGGGGCAGAGAAATGATGCGTGCTCTGCTAAAGGCCTGCATGCATGCCTTGAAGGTAATAAAATGGTTTAAAAAACATACACTTCATCTGCACAAACCTGGCAGTCTTTCACACGGGTCCTGACACGGAGATCTGAATTTCAATTACAGGTTTCCTTGAAAGAGACAATTTAATTCTGTAAAACAAATCAAGTCTGACAAAAATGATCCGTTTTTGCACAAAAAGTTATCACAGCAATTCTGTGAATTAAAAGAAGGGCGACGTCCCCAGGTGAAATACAAAACACACAGCTGTTGTGGTGCTGCTGTTCTGAATTAGCCAGATCAGTAACTGTAATTGCTAGAAATGACTGTTTAACCCGGTTTTTGGCACTGTTGGTTTGTTTTGCAATGGCAGCGATTTCCAGAGGTAAAATAAAAGAGAATCACATCTTGAAATCCCACACTGGAGATCCCACAGTGCAGAGGCCACGTCCTCAGTCTGCCATCATGGCTGACTACTGGGCAGCAACATCACAGTGATGGCAGCCCCTGGCGAAAGCTCATCAGTCCTTTCACCGACTGCAGGTCTGCCAACAGAGATTCCTCTGTGGTCTTTGCTTTGGTGAGCACTCCGCCGTTCAGAAGAGCTCCCTTTAACCAGAACCTGTGCCATTCCTTGACACGCATGCAGTGGCATGTACCTGGCAGTGCTTACATCTGACCACACCAACACTCCTGGTGTTACTGCCAGCTCACAGTTAGTGACTGCATTACCACCACATGTTCCCTCATTCCTGTTTTGTAATGGAGAGCAGCTGTAGGTCAGTACCCCTCCCCAGGCACCTTTGCTGCTGCTGCATTGTGCTGGAGCAGGTTCTGATCCAGAGAAGGTTACCCTGAGCTGGAGCCCCTGAAAGATCTTTACTTTGCATCAGAAATGTCTGTGAAAACCCCAATGGCACAGCCTGGGGATCCCTCGTTTCAGGAAGAAGCTGCGGAGCTCTGGGGAACAGCCTGTGCCTGCCTTCTGAGCGTTACTGAGGGTGTGCTCAGGTGTTTGTGGGCAAACGCAGCAGGGAGCACTTCCAGCTCCAAGGAGGTCAGAGGGGCAGGCAGGGAGCAGAGCTCGGTTCTAGCTCGGCTGGAAGTGACTTGTCTCTGCTGCTCACATGCAAGGGCAGAGAGCATGCACTACCTGCAACAGAGCTGAGTGTTCAGCCAGAGGTAAGCACATTCTTCTCAGCAAAGAGAAAGCAAGAGAGTGAAAAGGGCCAGAACTGGTCAGTATTTGGTTGGTTATTGGTCTCCACGTTATGTTTTCATCTGTCCATCTTCCCTGCCGGTGAATTCATACATCCTTAGCTGACCAATTCTCTTCCACCTGCATAGTTAGGTTCAGACCCACAGGGTTTGGTACAGCTCACGTCGGGTCTCCCTGTGCACACAGCGTGCTGAGTGGGCTCCTCCCATGTGGCCACTGGGAGACTTTTGGGGCTGTGAGCCTATAGAGAAAAATAGGTGGGTCTGGTTTCCCTAGTCATCATGTTTAGCGTTACGTATGCCACGGTGATGAAGCATTGCGAATCATGAGTCTGCTTGCATTCACTGATAAACCGGTCATGCAAAAGGCTCTTTGGAGTAGGAATTCAGCAGAAGGCATTTTACATCTGTCAGAAGTAATTCCAGGGTGTGGAGTGACTCGTTGGGAACTGCATGAATAATCACGGCCTCATTTTCAGTAAAACAAAGCCATGAACTTGTGGTTGGCACATCAGTGGGGAACACGTTCCCAGTATTGGGGGCTGCATTCTGGGCACTGCTGCTAGCAAAATACCTGAAGGATGGATTGTATTTTAATGAAAACAGCCTGATCACTTTTGAAGTTCAGTGTTGCATATGTTGATACGGTATGGACATAAGACTGCAAAACTCAGATTGGGAAATAAAAAGTAAGAAAACCTTGCACTGGTGTGCAGTCAGAAGAGTTTCTGTCGTAGAGATCTGTCAAAGGTGTGTCAGTCTCCTAAGTCAAAACAGTATTGCAGCACATTAGCAAGAGAGGCCCACAGCGTCAAATGATCTGTCCCGGAGAAAAGCCATTTCCCACCACGAGATCATTCCCCAAACCCTTCTCTTCCTTCTGAAAGGTTTGCAGTACCTGCTGTGCACATTTACCAGTGCTCCCTCAGCGTCCCCGTATCTTTGGTCAGACACAGGAGAGGGCTGCCCAGGGGGTGCTGCCGTCACCGTCCCTGGAGGGGTTGGAGGAATGTCCAGCTGTGGTGCTGGGGGACATGTGGGGAAACACTGCTGGTAGGGGATGGTTGGACGGATGATCTTGGAGGTCTTTTCCACCCTTGGTGATTGTATGGTTCTATGATCTTAACTCCTCTGATTCTTTACTCAATTTTGTCACTTTCTGGATTTTTATTTATTATAATCAGGTTCCCAAAATATATGCCTTATCTGCCACGATTCTCCTCTCTACTGACCTGCAGGACCCACGTGTCAGGCAGGTGACTGGAAGGAAGCGAGGATGACCAGTGGGCTGCCTGGTCCCACCAGAGCTCGGGGACATCCCTGCCATACAAATAGAACAACCCCTTTTTGAGGTATCACTTCTTAGATTTTTTTCCAGAGCAGAATATTGTTTTAATTACAAGGTAAATGCTTTGTCGTCGGTTGATTATTCTATTTAATGAACAGAATAAACTTAAAAATAAAGGACCAAACTAAGAAGTGAGGCACTAAATCTGAGATTAGGACAGAAGAAAGGGAAATGAAATCATCCTGAGCTGTATGTTTTACTACTAGTCAAGGACTCGGATCTTTCCCTTCCTCCAGTGAGAAGCAAGCAGATTTGTGTTTCAAAGCAGTGATAGATTAACAATTTCCTTTGCCCTTGGCTGAGGCCAGCTAGTTGCCAGCCAGTACTGGTTCCCGCTTGTATGAAAATAAGAAGCTTGAGTTTTTTTCCTCTGGACTACAAATTAAGTGCTGGTGGGAGTTAAGCAGCTCTGAGGTTTGGATTTGCCCTGCTGCACAAGGAGAGCAAGAAAGGGAAAGGGGAAATCACTTTCTGGATGGCCTGTGCCCAGGTCCAGCCTCAAAGCACCGTGAGGTGCCGCGGCCTCAGGCGTTGTTCCATGCAGTGCGCCGAGGAAGCCAGAGCTGTCTGCCAGAGAACTCTGGGAGTTTGAAACGTGAACACCACTTGGAAACTGGAGGCAGATAACACAGGAGATGGTAGAAAATCTTTATAAACAGAGAAAAGAGTGGGAGAAAGCTGTGGTCACAGATCTGAGATAAAAATGCATTAAGGGAAGAACATCAGCTTGTGCTATGAGTGTAGGAAAGTCCGGAGGTTTTACAGATCGGACATTTCCAGCATATTATTTTCTTTAAACGAGTCATAATACTTAAATTTCTACGTAGGGGACAGGATAATGTGCCATCAAGCTGTTCTTTCAAGGACAGGATCACCTGGCTTTCAAGACTGTGGTCTAAATCCATCATTTCTGTAACCCAGAAGCACTTTGTAGGACTGCTGGGTGCCACAGGAGAGAGAAAGACTGCAAACGTGAGCTCCAAGAGTGCAACTAGATGGACAGGGCACGTCTTGGAGCTGAGCAAGGAATGCAGATGAGTGTGCTGGAAAGGTGTGGCAGGAATGTGTGAGCTGTTAACGACTGTGCTGAAGAAATACTGGTGATACCGAGGCGAAGGGGTCCAAGAACTGGAGGGAAACCCTTGCTTTGGTATGAAATAAAGGACTGCAGCTGGTGCAGGATATTTGGATGAAAATGCTGCTCAGCAGCGATTCTGAACCTCACATAGTAACAACAAATACGGACCTGCCTTGTTATCTTAATTTTCAAAGGCTTTGCAGTGCTCTGCACGGTGATGTTTGCTTTCATTTGAGACTTTGCTAGACAGGGCGCTTCGCAGCTGTTTCCAACACCACAGCAGCTCTCAGAAGCTGACCTTGTCACCCACTCACCAGAGAGGAAAGGCAGAAAAACCTTGATTTTCCCTGATGGAAGCTGAATAAAACTGAGAAATATGATAAAGGAAATACGATGGGATAGATGAAGACCACTGACCAGCATTCATAAGGACAAAGTGTGGAAAGCTGAAGTTCTGGAACGTGTAAAATATGGAATCTGCTATATTGTGAGTCAAAGCTGTGCCAGGATCTGAGCCCGCCGCCCCCCCCCCCCCGCTTTCTGCCCTGTAACTTTCTTGTGAGTCTGTTTCCCCATTTGATGTGTGCTTCAGCTGTGGAATGCCAAAGGGACATACACAACACGTGCACTACCTGCTCTACCTGCCCACACTGCCTAGCTGCAAAGAATGACTCCAAAGTACAGGGAGTCAGCATTGTACCAAAACTGCTTCCCCAAAAACAGTTCAGTGACATTCACCTTATGTGCTTCATTGGCTTTTCGAGTTCCTACTGGTTGTCCCTCATTGCACAAAGTGCCACAGCATGCTCCTGAGAAGACGGTCACAGTGCCACAGCAAACACCAGGTGCAACCAGTGCCTCCTACCTGGGAACAGAACAATCCCTGGCCATGAAATGAAGCACTCACCGAAGTGGTCTGCCCTCCTGCCTGGCAGCTGTCCCACCAAGACATCCGTGCTTCTGCCATGACCAGAAGGAGCAACAGCCCACACAGCTGGCACCGGAGCAGCTGTGGGCTCAGCGGGCAGTGCGTGACTGTGTGTGCTACCAGCAAACATGCTCTGGTGTACCAGGAGAGAGTCACACTGCCTGCACCCCGCTGACTCTTTCAGGACTTTCCATCTCATAGCGCTAGCTAGGGAATTGCTGGTTTGTTTGTTTGTTTTCCTGCAAAGTAACTAAAGATGTTTACCACACAGCCAGGATCTTTGGTTCCTTAAAAAAGCAGCCAAACTGAGCTACTGAAAGTAGGCATCTTCAGTGGTTGCACTCAGGGCCTGCAGACTTGGGGCCTTATTAATTTATCTGTTCTGTCGCTAACCCAATGTTCTGGTGTGGAAGGATTGAATATACGGTGCCAACAGCTGCCTGGGGACCCATCAGTCCCAGCAGGACCCAAAGTCACCATCAGCAACTGCCCTGCCCTGCAAAGCATGGTGAGAAATGGGCACATCGGGTGAAGGGGAAGGACAGGGTGTACTCTGTGTAAATTAGCAAGGGCTTTTTGCTGGAAACATAATGTATGTGCCAAATATTACTGTTGACTGGTGGTTGTGAAAGCTAAATATGCCATCTTGTCCGCAACAAGAGGCCATCTCTGAATCATATCCTTCAGTGAATATGTCAGGAAGAAATGCAACAGGGGCTATCATCTGTGTGTGTGTTAGTAATAAAGTTTCCTGGAAAGAAACGAGAGGTTGAGAGATGTGTTAGAGGCATGTTATTCACCCCATGAGTTCTCTTCTTCACATGGTTGATCCTCAAAAAGCAGCTCTAACACACCAGAAGCAGAATGCCAGTCACTACATCACAGCAGCTTTGTGTATCCCTCCCCAAGAGGAAAGAAAACAAAACTCATCCCAGTGATTGTCTGCTAAGTTCCCAGCTTTTCTGAGATGAACAGATCTGTGCCAGCAGAGACGAACAAAGCTGATCTTGTATGTGAACAGTGCTGTAATACTGCAATGAACCTGTAATTCTGCACGCATGCACACTGGGTGCTCCTTCAGTAACAGCTTGTGCATCCTGTGCTACTGAATTCTTCCAGGCTGACTCATATTTAAATCTAATTGTTGCAAGAAAGGAAGAACAAACCTACTCAGCTAAAATGATTACAGGAGGAAGAGAGAAATCAGTTTAGGAAATATGAATCACTTGAATTTTACAGAATTCCTGAATGAGGAAGCTGGGGCTCAAAGTTCATACAAAAGATCTGCTCATTGCTGGAAGCAAGCCGAGTCCTGCAGCTCCTAAGTGGGGTCTAACCACAAAACTTCCTGTCATCATCTAAGTCAAGATGCTTGCTCATCACTTTTTAAAAAGATGCTATCCTAATCTTTTTTCTTCACTTTGTATTTCATGTGTCAATGCAGCTTATGGGGTGAGAAGGAAATGAACCCAATCACGTATACTAGCAGGGCCCAAAGTAAGTTTTCTATTGCAGCTGAAGTTACAGGAGAACAGTTTCCTGGTGGGATCTAATGTATGCAGTGGTTACAAAGTCAGATACATTGCTTTGGTGCAAAAGGGGATTGTAGTGACTTGAGTAAAATTGGCCGTGTGGTCTGACCCAACAGCTTTATCCAGTACAGAGATCGAGGAGCTTTTTTTAGTGTATGGGAATTAAGTGCTGATTTACATCTGACTGTAAATTAAACTGAGACGAGTGATGCTGTAACCATTCTGTCTGACTCTCTTGGATGCTGCTTACCCTTGAGAGAAAATGCTAAGCAGGACCTCTGGCAGCTCCTGGCCCAGAACAGCCACAGCCCAGTGCTCTAAAGGCAATTAGCACTTATTGCAATATACTGCAATAGTAAGAGTTGACTATGAAGAAATGCAAAAGGACCAAGAAAAGCTGAGTAACAGAGCAATACAACAGCTTCTGTGTGGGGAGACTGTGCTGGCTGGGACCCCTCAGCCTGGGCAGCGAGGGGTGGAGTGGGGAGAGGATTACCAAAGCCTGCAAAGGGTACGTGGTGCAGAGAGTGTGGGGAAGCGTGCCTACAGAGCATCAAGGATCCTAATAGCCAGGTTCAGAGCAAAATCAGAGGAGCTCATTCCTCATACAGCAGTTCTAGCCCTCCTGAATTATTTGCCCAGGATATTTACAAAAACATGCAGAAGTTTCCCAGGGGCTCAAGGGGAGAATGAACAAGGATGTGAAACAGAGCCAGTGAGAAGCGCTAAGCAGACTACAACTAGCTCATCAAAATACGCTGAACTGAAAATATTAAAGGCAGAGAGATTACTGGGGGAGAATGGAAGATGTATTTGCCCTTATATTACTGTTCTGTAGGTATCTGCCTGCAGCCAGGTTAGGAAAATAAACTCTGGACTCAAAGGAGCTTGGTCTGATGCAGCATGGTCTGTGTTACATCAGACCAAGTGTGGCTTTTAAGAGGCTGCTGAATGTCCTACTCACCTGCCCTTGCTTTAGGTCCAGCGGCACCCAGGACAGTGATGTGGAAGGCAGTTTGTTGTCATAAGAGCTTTGGGCATGCAGTTCAGCCCAGCACTCAGGTCACATCCAGCAACACCATGACTGAGTCACTAAGGAACTGCCCTGCGAGAGTTGGTACGTGCAGCCCTGCCACTGCCTGTACATCTCCAGCACAGGGAATTGGAGCAGCAATCTGGTATCCCAATTACCACCTTTGTACTCTGCAATTACAGAGAACCAGGAAAGAAAAACAAGGCTGATCTCTAGCAGGAACTCAGTGAGGATCAGACAGCACAGCGTGTCTGTGGGATGGATTCAAAGAGGTGAGAAGCAGCATATTACAGTGATCCAGCTCGTCACCATAAGGGCCTGTCGCTGCTGAGGTAGCTACAACTGCATCCCCAAGACCAAGCTTACAAGAAACACATGGGCACTGAAACGTGACCAGAGGCCTGTACTTCTGCCCATGGAAACCTCTCTTAGAACCCATTAAGGGCTAAGGGCAAGGCAAATCTCTAACATGCAGATGAAGATTTTGCTACTTTACTCTTTCTACCGTGGGTTGTTTTTCTCTAATTTTGTGTTGCTATTTCCCTTCTGATAATTGTTGCCCCTTACAGAAAAGTCTGAACAAGTGTTTCAGAAACACTCCTCAAAGAGGGATGTGGTGTCGGTTGTGGATATTTAGAGCCACTGCTCTGAGAGATCACCAACACTCACGGATGTGAGAGCCTCTGTCAACAAGAAGAGAGACAGATCTGCTTTCATACTCTGACTGCCATGGCACCGGCCTCTGCCCTCCGGAATAGCAGCAAAAAAGGTGTTCTGCTAAATGGTATCCTGAGTTAGTGGCTGTGTTAGCACACAGGGCTCGCTGCTGCACGCTCACTGAATGTCACTCTGTTCTGGTATTCGATGTGTTTTTCATTACAGTTTCATAAAGTCATAATTAGAGATTCAGCTGCCCTCTAATGGCACTGATTTTAGCAGGTGACAGCCACACAGTTCTCCAGCATGGTGCAACATTACACAAAGCTCTGTTGAAGCTTCTGCAGTGTATGAAGAAAGCAATGATATTAGGTATTAATAATTGTTTCTTTCCACCTCACCTTGGAAATCCACCAATTGCTATTCAAGCATAAAATTGATTGTTTGGAAGTTATCAGGAAAACTCTTAAACTCTACACAGGCGGGAGTTACCTTGCTGGATTTTGTCAGAGAGGCAATCTGAGTTAATGCACATTTTCTCCCTGTAGCCCAAGTGACACTGACCTCCTTCAGGCCACAGGCAGTACAACAGCAGGGCTGCAAAAGCCTCGGAGCTGCGAGCACAGCTTTGTTTGGCTCTGCACTGGTCTGAATCCATCCCAGACCACTCACAGTACTGCAGTCCATCTGTACACAAGGGCTGTGCCGACTGAAGGCCTTGATACTCTCATCATTCAGACAACATGTGCCCATCTTTTGTCTCCCCAGATTGTATTCCTCGCCGCCCTAAAGCTCACTTTTATTTCCACAGTTTTGCTTTGCATAATAAGATTTTATTATTTTTTGTGTTTGCGATGTTTTCTTTCATTTCCATCTCTATTTATTTCCTATGCTACTTCAACTGTAATTCCGTAATTGCTCTTAAAATCTTTCCTACCTGAAAGTTTTTTCTACAGTATATTTTAAATTGTAATTCTAAGAACTTGATGTAAGGCAATAAATATAGCCTAGATTATGGGCAAGATCAGACCCCAGTCTGGATAGCACAGCGAGTCCCCATCCCTGCGAGGGTTACACTTTTCTCTCTGTGAGCACACAGCCAGGGGCACCCAACAGCCAGCAGCAGAGCCCCAGCAGTGCTTCCCTGAGCAGGATGAATCCTCAGCAAGATATCCTGTAATGAAGGGTGTCTCTGCCCTGGTTTTCAGAGATCCCAGGTAACTGTAACCACAACCCGGAATACCTGAAACTACAGATTTTTGACCCATCTATTCCCCCCCCCCCCCCCCAAAAAAAAAAAAAAAAAAAAAACAGAGCTGAGAATTCCTACAGCTTTTACATGCATTTCTGGGCACTGATGTGTGTTACAGGCACCCACACACAGGCTCAGGTCCCAAGGTGGCCAGGACACATTGCACATCGGTACCCAACATGTCTCTCTGTTCCTCTCCCATACTCACATCCCTGCTGCTTGCTCCTCCTGTGGGGTGTCACAAAGCACCTGCAGCATTCCCTATCCCACACACTGGTTAAACCCAGCCTGCCTTTCCCCGGGCTTCACTGGGTGCTAACAGAGATCTTTAGCTGAGCTTTTGACTCAGGGTTGGCTGTACCAAAGTTCCTTGATAAACAGCTCTAAGCTTACCATGCTATGCCAGAATCTAGAAGTGACCCAGGCACAATCCCCAGCCCTCTGCTTCTCTAAGACCATTCATTGTTACCTGCAAACAAGGCTGAAGTTAGAGATAACTGGAATGATACCAGTGGGTAGCGATGAGGAGAAGCACACAGAGGAGGAGGTTTGAGGTTTGAGGAGGCCATGACACTGGCATGGCCTGTCGGGAGGAGGAAGCAGCAGAGCCTGTGTGCTGCCATGGGGTGGGCAGGCAGCGTTCGGACATTTCTCTGGATGCTCAAAAAGCCACGGGGTTAATTCAAGGTTAATTCGGAAAAGCACAAGATTATTTCTAGACCTACTCTACTTTCCTGTCCCAACAAGCAATAATTACGCACCGCCTTTATACATAGCTGTGAATTTTAAGACAGAGGCTTGGCGGAGGGGTGAGGCCGCGGGGCTGCGCAGGGCCGGGTGCTGCAGGGCAGGGTGTGGAGCAGTGCTGCCTTTATCTCAGCTGTCACCATGAACTTTTCAACTCTCACAGATGCTGAACAGTCCCAGCACCATCCCCTCTATCACTGGCTGTTTCAAACAATTGGGCAGCCTAGTTCAAAAGGCATGGTGGGCAAGCCAAGCATGCAGGCAAAGTCTGCTCCATGCCCACAGGGAGGGTTTAGGCATCAGGCCCTGCTGTGCCCCTGTTCTGGGCACTGCACTGGCCCTCAGGATCCTGCTAGAGCTCAGGGAGGGGAGCGCAGGCAGCTGAGCCATGTTGCTGCTCCCAGCCCGTGCTTCAGGTGGGGAGAAGCTCCAGCTGGACACAGAAAGCATGCTTGAGCACTCGAGCCTCATGCAGCCACATGGCCTCGTGCAGCTGCATGGCCTCGTGCAGCCAGGTGGCCCTGCTGCACATGCTTGTTCCCCAGGGCCCAGGCTGAGCCGGCAGCCTGGAGCAGGACAGGGCTGTCCCCACAAGCCCCTGGGGTTCACCTGGTGCACAGAGCGGGGCCATGCTCCTGCAAGCACAGGTTGCCAAGCAGACATTCACTGTATTTACAAAAAACATTAAATAAAATAAGCCATTGGGTTTCTCCATCCCTCCCTTCATGGGCCTCACCACTTCTTCATCGTTCCGTCAATGTGGTATTTAATGCCTATATTTAAAGCCCCACCGTCTCCTCAGCAGTGCCCTACAGACTGACTGAGCGTTATGTGGTCACCCTGCAACACCACAGGAGCCCCAGCCATGCACTCCACCACTACAAAGCCCCTGTACAATGCTACTTTTTATATCTTGCACTAAGCTGAGTGCTGGAGCAGGCACAGCTATTGGCGTCTGGTGTCTGCTCAGCTTTATTTTGAGGTGTTTAAACTTAACAAACTGGTTTTTTTTAGGCCCATATGCACAGATCAGGCAGTCACCTGTGGCAAGATGTTTATTCTCAGATTCTAGCCAATGCCAGGGAACAGCCCTCTCCAAACATCATTGGAGCTATTTAAGTAGCTGCTCACAGTTACCCCTCGGTTCACACCAAACACCACAAACTCGCTCATTGAGCAACAGCTCCTGGAGACACGAGGGTGAAAAGCCATAGGCAGTTCAATCTCGACTTACCCATGGGATTTTACGGTTCTGCTGTAAATGGGTGTTTACTTTTGAAGAGTTGCACACCCAGTATAGTTTACTATAGTGTACTAATCTTGAAACTAGCAGATTTACCTGGCAGTTTGGCAGCTGCTAACATCCCTTAGTATCCTTTGCTTCCTGACTGCATTGCAGGCTGTGGAAAGGCAGAGAAAAGCCTGGTTCTCAGATGGATGAGCATCCAGCTGTGGCACAGCAGACTCTCAAGACTCTGGTGAATGTGCTCAGGACCAGCGGTAGCTTCCTAGAAGAGGACAGATGCAAAAGCATTAGTACAGGCGAGTGGTAAAGCCTGAAAATTTGGATAGCATCAACAGAGAGGACAACTTTCATATGTCTGATGGCCATGTTGCTTTCCTTGGCACTTCTCCTCACCTCAGGACTACAGCATCCTTCTTCCTTTTTTCCATACCCCCCACTCCGCCCTTCTCCCCCATGGTGCTGCTCCTCACCTCCCTCCCTCACCCCTCTCACACAGCCCCTGCCCATGGCTGCTGCTCTGACTCGCCCAGCCCATGGTCCTGCAGGCCACCATCACCTGCCTCAGCCCCACACGCCCGCAGCTGGGTGTGGGCCAGGCTCTTTGTGTTGCAGCCACCCTGAGCATCTTGGAGCAGCAGGAGGGGCAGCCCTGTGCTGTGGGTTCTCCATCACTGTTGCTGCAGCACTGAAGAGCGCGCAGATACATTACACAGTTAAAGCTCAAAGCAGAAAAGACGAGGGAAGCTTAACTGTGACAGTTTCCTCAGTGTTCCACTGCAGACTGTACTCCCTGCCTCGTCTGCAAGTTGCCTGAACAGGGTTTAGATGGGGAGGCTTCTTTGGCTTTTGTACTTCCTCCTCCCGAATAACTTCATCTCTGGGATTCCAACAGGGCCATCGTATTGAATGGATTATGAACTTTATTTATCTGCTGGGCTCAGCAGGAACAGCTTTGCATCTAAGGTCCCACACTGGTTTGAGTGACACCGTCCTAGGTTTATGCAAGTGTCAGGTGAACAGGACTGCCCTAGGCTCGGCCCCAGTGGGTGCGGAGTGATCGGGTTACCTGCAGTACGAGCCTCACTTGGGAGCAGGGCAGTTCTCTCTGCAGTGATGTTATCTTTGTTCCTGGTTTCTGGCAGTAGAGCAGCTCACACATGCTATTAGCAGATGGCGTGAGACACACACGGAATTTGCACCCAGAACATTTCTCCCATTCTTCCTTCCAGAATGAAGAAGTGAAAATTCAAGCTAAAAGCATGCACTGCCTGCAGCCCTGCAGTCAGTGCTACCAATAGTTAATAGCAGGCTGGAGTACAAACCTCTCAAACACTTCAGTCTCTGCCACAGTGAACCACTCTGCACATACCCTTTCAGTCAGAAATGCAGGGAGTGCATTTCTGGAAAATTATGCTCCTTGATGCCCTTATGTCAGCTTCTTTCGGGATCAGCTGTGAACAAGCAGCATGCATTACAGGACACATCTCTCCAGTGAGCTGAGGCATCCATCTGTGGCCCATAAGTAATCGCTGCAGGCTTGACAGAGCGTGGCAAACTTTGCAACCACCAGGAGAAGTGCATAGGTTTAAGTTTCAGGCAAATAAATGGCCAGGATGGCATGATCCAGGAGTGCAGGCTTGTGCTCAGCTCCAGGAGGAGGTGCTGGCCTGATGAACCCCACTGCACCCCTAGCTGTGCTGCTGCGAGCTGAGGCTGAATGGGTCTGCTCCAGTGCTGTAGCCACATGCTTGAGTTCTTTCCTGAATAACCCTTCGCTTTTGGTCTGAATGCCTCACCCAGGTAAACAAATGGCTTTTTGAAAATCTCCCTATCTGCAGTTCTTTGCTTCAAACATATTATGATGTTCTTCATCCCCGTGCAGGGAGGTGAGTCTCGCCCAGCGCTGCTCCTGAGCTGGAAGGAGAACAAACGCTCATAAAAGAGCACTTTTGGATCACCTCATGTGAGCACGTTCCTAATCTGCTGTGCGTTGCCCCATAGGACAATCTTATTCCAACTCCATGAACCGTGCAGAAAAGCAGCAGATCCAAAATTGTAAGGAAACGCGAGTCAAGCACTCAGGATCCAAACCTGAAGTGCTCTCGCTGAGCCCACGTACCGGTGTGGGCGCAGCCCCACGCACAGCCGCACGCACAGCCCCGACAGCTCACGGAGCAGCGCCCGCCCGCAGCGCGATCATCCGCTGCCGCCTACAGGTGGTGCGGCCGCCTGCACGCACAGCCCGCAACGGGCTGCGCGGCGCAAGAAGAGGTAGGAATCCAGCTCCCCAGTTCTAAGCAGACTTCAGCCTCTCCTGACCTCATGCAGCAGAAGGGCCCGTCCCTGCTTTCCCCGGTAGTGCTGCTGCAGCTCAGGACAGAGGGGCGGCAGAGAAATAGCACTTTGTGCCTCTGCCAACACTGAGCTATTGAAGTCGTACTGTCGTGTGCACCTGGTTATGCCTTCCACTGAAAAAAAAGGAAAAAAAAGAGTTCATCACAAAGGCACTTTTGTGCCTACCATGGAATTTATTTCCTTAAAAATTATTTTCCCTGAAGCCTCGTAGAGATTACAGCCCCAGATAACTTACATTGTTCTGGTGCCATGCAGTGGAAAGAGCTGAAATGGCAGCAGAAGGGGCACGGCCAGGCCCTGCAGCGAGCTCTGAAATGGTACAACCAAGCAACCTCCTGCGTACAGTGACTGCAAGAGCAGAAGGAAAATAAAGTTGAAAGGGGAATGCAGGAATGTAGCATTTCTGTTATATTTTTACCATTAAAAAAAAAAAAAATTCCTGCGGCTAAAAAAGCTAAATGCATTGCATTCTGTAGTTCCTACCTGATTCTGTGAAACAGACTGTCCCAAAGGCCACTGCTACCTCAGCTCTTTGCTCTGTAACTTTCTTTTGAAGTTCAAAGCCAACGAGCTACTTCAGGTTGGTACATTTGTGTGCCCTTTCCTTCCTTTGATGCAAATATAACATGTAAAATTCCCTGGTGCTTTTCTCACTCCTTCCTAAGTTTATCTTCTCAGTTCCCTCACCGATACAACCAGACCCCTTTCCACGCTTGGGTGAACCTCAAAAACCATTCCGAGTGGGAACCACATGAACCAGTTCAGCGAACAGCAGGCAGCTGTGCCTCAGAGGCCTTTCCAAAGGTCAAACATTTCTAGGTAATTTGTCCAGCTACTTTAATGGTTAAACAAAAGCCCACTGAGGCTGGGGAAAAAAATGACATGGCTTTCTAGGGGTGTCTGACTGGCTTGCCCCATATTCCTGCATGATTTCCCTCAGTTTGGCTGCCCTTTAGACTGTGTAAGTCAGGACTCCAGTCAACTTCATCTCTGTTTTCACATTATTTTCTTGCTGGCAAGTTTTCCTGTGCTGTACGTAATCTTTCAGATAAAGATTCACATCTCTTCTCTACTGAATTGAACACGTCTGTGTGCCAGCAGCTGGGCTGGAGCCTCTTGAGAGAGCCCAGGCTGGGGGTGAGAAAGCCTGGCCCTGTGGCTGTGCTTTAGGGCTAAGTCACAGCTACTACCTCCAGAAGTCACCTCCTCTTACAAAGTTCACGTAGCTCACTGCTGCCTGGAGAATGGAGGAGACATTCAAATACACGTTCAAGTAGGTTCTTATACTTCTCAGTCCAAAAGCCCTTCCCCACAAGAATTAATGGACGTGGCTGTGGGTTGTGTTCCAGTTACTTTTCCTTTCTTCATGCGCAGTACAGGCTCCAACCAGAGAACAGCAGACTTGGAATGGAAAGCCAATAATAAATAAAACAGCAGCACAAAAAAAAGCAAGGCTAACATTTGTAGCAGTTTTACCTAGAGCTTCAGTGTCAGTTTATTTAAGATTATGAAGGTACATTTGAAAGAGCAAGCAGAGGCCTTATGGACAGCAGTGCCAGCCAGGCTGAGAGCAGAGCTGCTTGCTGCTGCCCTCTGTTCCCTTCACCCCAGCCTTGCCACAGTCAGTGGGACTGTGTCCTGCCAGGAGAGCATCTTGCTGCAGGAAAGGCTGCCCAGCTCTGTGCTGTGCCCAGCTCTGTGCCCAACTATAAGCCCAGCTCCATGCTGTGCCCAGCCATAAACCCAGCTCTGTGCTGTGGTTGGACGTGAGGACAGCCACACATTTGCAATGAGAAAAGGGAAATGGAACATGGGTCAGCTGGAGTGTTTTAGCATTTAGATGCTTCCCCTTTCTTTTTCCTAGGATGTTTTTGGCTGACACTTTGTCCTGCTAAGGCTAATGCATTAGGGCTCATCACTCTCAGGGCATTTTTCTTAGTGAGAACAAAGCAAAGTCAATACAGAAAGCTCACCATATTCTTTGCCCTTTGTGCTGAGCTCATCTATTTTGCCAATATGTCGTCCCATCTCCTTGGGCTGACGTGAGGACAGGAGGAGGCTGCTGTCCTGAGGCCCTGGTGGGCCAGAGGCACCATGATGGCTCAGCAGCTCACTGCTGTGGTGCTGGGGGGCCCAAAGGCAATGGTGTGTGGCTCAGCCCTCCTGCAGGACTCCTGCTGTGCCTGCGTGGCTTCCAGCAGCCAGACTGGATGAGAGTGCACACCAAAAGCTGTGGCCTGGTGCAACACAGCGTGTTCTGCTTGCTCACAGCCCATCCTCAAAGCATCAGCTGGGGCACAGAGACATTTGCTTCCCTTCACTTCACTCCTGGAGAGCCGGATGCTTGCCCCACTCTGGCTGCTTCCTGAGGAGTGGAGGGACAAGGGCTGAGTAGTGAAACCTGGCAGCCTTTGGGTGTGGGGCTGGGGATGCTGGTGCTCAGTGCAGTGCGCAGGGTGCATTACTGTGATCAGCACACTTATTTAATACAGTAACTTGAATATATCTGCTTCTGCGCTTTGTACAGGCAACTGCTGTTCCAGCGTGTCCCCTCTGGATGCAGTGTTCCCCAGAGAAGGGCCCAGGGACAAAGAGCATCTTTTGAAGGCTCTCATTACTCCTGTGCCATATTTATCATATCTGATATGTTATCAATGAAATTCCAAAAGAGATGTTTATCTCCTCTTAGAGAAATAACTTTGGCTGAAGTTACTTTGATACAAACCTGCTATGATTCCTTTCTGTAAGTGGAGAACTACTTAAGTGCTACCCTTGAGGAAAAACTGGTGTAATGTTTCCCATCTGCCTGACTCTGTCTCTATGAAGACCACTTTGTGTACCAGCTCTGCCCTGATATTGTTACTGGAGGTTTGATTTCAGTATGCAGTCATAGTTCTATTTACTGCAGGTACAATTTCACAAGCATTTCACTTTGGAATCAGCGAAACACCCCTTCCCCCCCCCCCCCCCCCCCCTTCCCGGTACAAAAGGCGTTTTTTGGGTTCAACATTCGCACATGAAAGGGCAAAAGAGAGGAAAATTCCATGGCATTGCCAGTAAGTTTCTATACCTTCCTACAGACATGCATGAGATCATCTAGGCCAAGCTTACTGTGCCTTAGATCTCCGCATGCTGCTCATTCCAGCTCAGGATCTCAGGCTAACCACAGTACAGAGGGAAACAGCTACGGACAACAGGAAGGACTTTAAGCATTCATCACTACAAAACAGTATATGTTAAAAATACAGTCAGTATTTCCCAATGAAGCCATCGGCACCGCCAGATTAAGGCTTTGTTCTGTATTTCACTCCAAGTTCAGCTTGCTGGCATGGGTGCAGTGAGGCTGCCCCAACGGATGCCAGCCAGAGCCACGGCCGTGTGCAAGGACTGCAAAGAGTACAAGGGTGGACCACCAGCATACACAATAGTTTACATTACTCAAAGTAAGTGATGAGTTTCAAGGCCAGGTTGGATGGGGCCCTGGGCAGCCTGGTCTGGTATTAAATGGGGAGGCTGGTGGCCCTGCCTGTGGTAGGGGGGTTGGAGAATCATGATCCTTGAGGTCCCTTCCAACCTCAGACATTCTGTGATTCTGTAAAATAAAACAGATTTATTCCAATGGGGAATATCTGTATTTCAAACATTCAGTACATACATCCTGAGCCAGGAGGGCTGCTGTCTCCTCCAGATCAGACTGCTTCTGGAGAGCAGAGCCACTCACTGCTGTCACCACGAACACCTGAGGCATCAAACAGCAGCTAACTGTACACTGCCTTTGTGCTAATGACCAAGCCACAATAACCACATCCCTGGCAAACTTCCCATTTAGTTCAATTAACTCCAAGCTGATCGCAGCAGTCAGCGTCAGAGTGAGCCAGAGCCCTGTATTCTGACATCAAGGAGAGGACATTCAGCACAGCTGCAGCACTCTGCCCTGCTGCACCTCCCAGCACCCTCATCAGGCTCAGACATCTACACCTCAGGCTCCATGATGGGCCCCACCATGCTCCCCCTGCCACTGCAGCCACAAAACCTTCCTGTGCCGGAGCTCAGCCCTCCTGCATACCCAGACACAGCCCCTGCCCAGCCCTGCCCGCCACCCCCTGCTATGGCTCCATCCTGCCACGGCCTGGGTGCAAGTCTTCTGTTGGAGGGTGTTAGGGCAGAAAACCGGCTTCCACACAATGCAGAAAATGTTTGTCTGCTTGCTAAGATAACGAAAACAACTTACTTCATTTCATAATGTTATTATTAGTCTGAAATGCTGTTAAGCATTGGTTTGAGCAAATGCTGCACTGCATCCCCTCACTGGTGTGCAGTGTTGGAGCTGCAGAGCTTCCAGGGCGATTGTGTTCCCCCTAATGCAATGCAGATGTGTGGGTCACCAGGCTGTGAGCTGCTGCCCTCTGCCTGGGGATGCTGACACTTGCACATTCAAGTTCTGAAGCACCGACCAAAAGGTGCAGCTCCCAGGGAAAACCGAAACTTAAACTGAAAACTGATTGTGAAGGCAGTTCAAGGAACAAACTGACTGCTACTGATTCCAGAAATACTGAAACATTTCAACTAAATAATAGAGACATTCCCGAGCCCTATTTGGACTTTTCATCCCACAAAAGCAACAACAACGAAAACACAACATGGTTTTTGAGATCAAAACAGATATGGACTATATCATATCAACTCCTCATCGGGCACCTGCTCTGTTTCATTCAGCTCTGATTTCGTTTCAAAGTAATCTCTTTAGAACACAACTAAGAGAATTTAATCAGTGTCTGTTCGGTGGTTACAGAACAGAGGGTCACAGTGCAACCTCTGCTCCCCAGGCTCACAGAACATCTGATTCCATTAACACCATCAGCTGCTTTTTCAAACAACTGTGAAGAAGGGGAGGAAACCCGACACTGCCCTGCTGCTATTTGTGCAGATGTGGCTCCTCAGTGTGTTTGCTTTGCATAGGAGAACTGGAAGAAGTTGGGGCCCAGTCTGAGGAATGCACAGATACAGGGACAGCAGTGCAGACCTTGAGCAGAGGATGCCATGAGTTGTGTAAGAACATTCGTTATAAACATCTACACTGAAGAAAGGAACTTAGCGGTCCTGTGGATCTCATTGATACAAGAAAACTCATTGGCATTCCTGCAGAGAGGAAGGTAACTTCTTAGCACCCTTCTGGCATGAAACGGATTCACAGTGCAGTAGTGTAATGCTATAATGAGATGACAAAAGCAGAATGGCAAAGTCTCTGGCTACAGAAAGTGAGAACAAGACCAAACACAGCAGCCATAGATGCAGAAATAAAGGAAAAGAGCTGCTCATCTCCAGCAAGAGATACCCTCACCTCCATTGCCAACCCTTAAATGAGGTCTGAGAAGGGGTGATCCTGGCTCCACCCTTCTAGTCATTCAGGTGCACTGCATGCAGCTGAGCTCCCCTGGGTTGGCCCTGCCTTCCCACTAGGTGCTCAGTCACTGTTTCAGGCCGTGACTTAGCATTGCCACTACAAGTAGTATTAGCAAAAAAGGTCCCACTGGTGCTGGCAAGGCCTAGCTCTGCAGCATGTCCCCTCTTGCAATATGCTCAGCAAGCCAGATGCTGCCATGTGCTGCCGGGCTGTGCCATGCACGGCCACATGCTGCCGTATGCTGCTGTACACTGCTGCCAACACCTGCAGAGCCTAGGCCCCAGCTCCTTGCTAATACTGGGGGGGCCACATGGGACAAGGGGCAGTGATTACCAGTATGCTGACTGCTGGCTGGCAACTAAGCCATTGCATCAAGCTTACAGAAATGTTAGAATGGGTTTTGGTGTGGTGCCTGCAAAGTGTGTTTGACGTGAAAAAGAAATTAACTGGGGAAAACTAAGCTGAAAGAACAATTGGTATAACCCCTCAATTCAAAAAATGATAGAACCACAGGATTATCTGGGCTGGAAAGGGTCTCCAGCCACCAAGCCGCCCTCCTGCATCCCACCACCAAACCACATCCTTCAGCTCCGTGTCCGCACACCTCCTGAACACCCTCAGGGATGGAGCTGCCCCAGGGAATCCCTCCCAGTGTCTGACAGCCCTTCGATGAAGGAATTCTTCTGCCGGCTCCTCCAGGACCATTGGGTGGATCCTGTCTGGCCCACAGATTGTGAAAGTTTGAAAGATGAAGTAGGTTGCTCAGTTTCCCTTTGGACTGCAGGGGCTTAATCTCACCACCTGCTATGAGCTGATACAGTTTCCAGGTCTGTGTAATAGAAAAAATACTCTCTGGATATTTTCCTTTTGAACATTTTTCTATATTAAGCTTCCATAGGCTGCAACATATTTGCCCACTCACGTTATTTAGTTGAGAAGTTTTGAAATAGAACGAAATTTGCATAGATATTTCCTCAGCAGCACTTTGAAGTGCTATGTCTGGGATCACTGGTGAAATCCCTGGAAGTCTGCACACTGCCAACACAAATAGCAGCTATATTTAAGGACGGAGGATTATCCACTCCTTCACAGGGCCATGCTACATACCAGGCTCTGCTGTCAGTCCCTAGCAGCCATTCTGTTTGAAGCTCAGACCAGCACAAATAATACAGATGGACTTTTCTCCCGGAGAAAAAAAGCTTCAAAAGGACCTTCAGAAGGACCTGCAATGACTGGTATGTGACCACCACCTTGGACATATCTCAGGAACAGCAAAAGCCAGCTTCAAGGAGTTTTCTTTTCAGGGGAAAACCTGTGATGGCATTTTGTCATCTTTCAGCCTACGTGAGCATCCCCCTGCGCAGCTGTGTGCAATGTGAAACCAGAAGGATGCTGTGTTCCCACCTGCAATTCCCCGGAGAGTAATGCTTCTCTGTAATAAAGCTCAGCTGCTCTGGGTCAGCAGAACTTCAGTGGGATTTGTTTTTGAAGCCAGAAGACCCGTGCTGTGGTTCCAGCTCACAAACATTAAAGATTGCACTCACATAAACCTTTGCTTTCTGTGGCAGTTTCTCCAATCGATGCGGTGCTGAGCATGCAGAGGGTGAGCGTACGACTTGTATGTAAATCACAAAATCTTTTACAGTGCACAACAAAACCGGCTCAGAAGCATGGAAGCTTTTGCATTGGCCTCAGAAGGGTACAGCACATGTGTAAGGCTGAGGCACAGACGCCTTGTTTAATTATGCGATGGTTAAGATCCAGAACAAGACCTGTAAGTGCCAACGTACTGCCATTACAGCTGCAAAACCGTAGCAACGAAGAAGCAAGCAATCCCTCTGCCTCCATCTTAGAGAGAGAAGCATGCTGATGTCCTGCTGTGAAGCCTATGGCAACGTGCAGACCCTCTCAGGCTTTCAGTGCCAGAGCTGTGTGTGCTCTCCTGCCTGCAGTGCGCTCGCTGCAATGTGTGAGATTGCCACAGCTCTATTTTTAGCTCAGTGCTCTGTATGACACCTTTCCCTCCTGTCTCCCTGCACTCGGTGTGGGCACAGGATGTGGCTGTGCTCCTGCAGTGCTCCCTGGGGTGCACCGAGTCTGCGTGCATTTCAGAAGAGCCCAAACATTCACTCCTCGGTGACGCACTCCTGTGTGCCCGGGCCTTACAGGGGGATGGAGAAACTCAGCCAAGATGGCGGGAAAATGCTGCCAGCTGAGAAGCCTTCACTGGGTGTTCGGAGATACCAAGTGCATTTATGGGGGGAAAAGTAACATTTCCAACCCCGCTGGCATAGTGGCAGACCTCACCTTTCTGAAGTAAAACCTTTTCATACTTCTTTGCTTTAGAATTCACACTTTGCCAGGAACAGAAATGTTCTTTGATACGATACCGCAGACATCGGTTCATCCCACCATTTTGATCCACGTTTGGGGCTGTTATCAGAGGACTCTGACTGCATTCTGGAACAGTCCATGTACATTAAGAGAGATTGGGTACTTCTCTACTCGAAGTCTGCAGTGCATGGCTGTCCTCAGTATTCCCCAACACCTCTCTCTGCCGGTGATGCCCGCTGTCCCAGCACCCCAGGGCCAAAGGCACTTGGTGCCATGCTGGCGGGCTGTGCGGCTGCCATCCCAGCACCGGCCCCTCCGCAGCTCTGTGCGTCTGTCCATCTCCACAAGTGCCTGTCGGTCAGGAGAGCACTTTGAAATGAAATGAGGCTTTGTTTAAAGCTGGTTGCAAAATACAGATCACTCTGATCAACTCCATCTATTTTAAAACACCAGATACCTCCGGCGCAAAGCTCCCATCAGATGTAGGTTTGTGCTCTAAGGTAAAAGCACTTTGAGCAGCGTCACAAATGACCAGTGCTCAAAGAACTATCAAAATAACACTTCATTTAGCATCCTCTACATGAAGTTATCTGGCAAAGCCCTCGAGGGAACTGTGCCGTACAAAGCTCAGACTCAGGGCTCCAAATGTCTCTTCCCAAACAGCAGTGACTGCAGCTCACAGCAACAACTGAAGAGCTGCGTTTCAGAAGTGGGCTGGGGCTGAGCATTACAATGCACAGCTCAGCAGCCACATCCAGGGCTGTGACAGCCTCGCTGGTCTCATCTCCTTTCCCGTCTCTTTGTGTACGTGAATTAACCTCCCACGGAGCTCCTTTTATACCAACAACACACGCAACCTCTTTCCAAAGGCAAAGTGGAAATCCCTGCAAGTATTTCTGGTACTGCTTCCAGCCAGAAATAACAGTAATCTGATCCACGAGCAAATTCCATTTCTGTTCTGAATTCCTTTGTACAAATATATTTGCTTTGAAAAGGTTTGCAGCAGTTAGGCACAGGCCGAATTTACTTATACGGTGTGAATGAAGAAAGCTTTGCAAGGTTCTGCATCACAGACAGAAATGTCTGCAGCCTCTCTTACCACGTCTGTGCTCCGGTCCATAGGTGAATGATGCTGCCTTTCCTTCTCTCTTCAAAGAAGCCCTTAGAGGAGGTCTGAAGGGTTCACAGATGACAGACATGGCACAGAAATTAAGCGGCAGTGTTGCAGGGCCCTCCATCTCCCAGCTGTAAGGGATCTGGCCATGGGCTGTAAGGACAGATCCGCCCATAAATATCAGCACCAGGCATGCTTAATCTTGCTTGATTATTTCTGTACACTGCAGCCTGATGGTTCCTCTTCCGCACAGCTCCAGAGTAGATCACAGCCATTTGTCAAACCAAATCATTCCCCGACAGTCCGGGAGACATCAGTTTGCCATCTGTAATCTATTCCTTGGCTTCTGGCAGATATTTTCAGTGCTTGTTTTCAAAAGCTGTTTCAGATTTCTAAGGGCTTCTTCGTAACCTCCACCAGCAAAGCCTCACACAGTTTAATTGTTGGCAGCTGTGTCAGAGAAGCATTTCTGCTGTTCCTGGTGTTGCTGCAACCAGGGATGGAGCGGCTATGCGATGCTCTGGAATGGGGAAGCACATGATGGCTTTGGAGAGGGTGGTGCTGGGAGCTCTGATTTACGATTACATGCAACGATGCTACAATTTTACAGAGATGTTTGCAGCTATACATATTCAAACAGTAACAAGACACTTCAGAAAATTTACATGAAGCTCTGAATTACCAAATAATTACCGACACACAAGTACAGAGCTAATTAGTATAACAACTGCACATAGGGTGCTCAGGTAGCACATCATTGTTCACAGGAAAATCCAATGCTAGGAATGCATTTGTCACTGGGAGAACTTGCAAAGCTGTGCTCAGGCTCCAAAGAGCAGAGGGCCCATCCCCGCCATGGCAGACACCCTGCTGCAGGCTGGCAGCTACCCGTGCTTGCAGAGGGAAAGGCAGCAACTATGTGCCCACTTCAGAAGCAGAAGAGCCCGGCACAGCCTCTAAACTAAAGCCTGACTATGCCATGACTTGTGCTGTCCTCAGTGCCTCCCATATCCCTCAAAATCTGGATCCAAAGCAGACACGCATATAGATGCACTAAGCACATGCATAGCATATGTAAAACAAAGGCCAGCGCTGTCCTTTGTGCTCCTGATACACTCAACACCCTCAACCCAATCATCTTTCTTGAGTTCAGAGCCCCATTTTTACCTCCGAGGAGTGGGCGATTCAGTTTCGTGGTAAGGAAGAACTCAGTCAAAAAAATAAAAATAAAAAAATCACCATTGAGTACATTTTTAAGGCAGACCAAGGAGCACAGATGTGGTGCCAGTGGGCGTACCGGGGAGCTGTGGGGATGTGTCACCAAGAAAGATGGAAAGCACTGGGGACAGAACTGTTCTCTGCTGTGCCAGGCTGAACTCCAGTCCAAATCGTCCATTCCCATGACTTCAGATGAGCTCTCACAGTTAAGCAATGTGAACACGAACTCTTCCTGACACCAGCACGGACTGATCACCAGTTAAGTCCTCGTGGGAATCTAAGAATCTAGAACCTTCTGATGCTCCCTGTAAGCACAGAGTAATGGTGTTTTAGAGTCAGATAATCACTTGCAATGGAAACCAGTGCTTTTTATTTGTAAAACACACGGTCACGTTACAAATCCTGAATTTTTCTGATTTTTTTTTTTTTCTAGAACTGAACTCCTTTGTTCTTTTATGAACAATTCAAACTGGCCAGCAGTGGTTATATATAACGTGTGCCTCAGGCCAGCACAACTGGCATGTGAACAGCAGCCCTTGGTTTGCCACTTGCAATAGTAAAGGTCAGTGGAAAATACTCCGCTTTGGGTCTGCATTACCACTATTAAAAGCATAATCCAAAGGGCAGAGTGGAACATTAGTTCAAAGTACTGAAGGGAAAACGTCATGCAGAATTCACACCCAGACATATCCCCACACGTCCTTGCAGCCCTGGGCCATGTAGAAGAGGGATCTGGTTTTGTGTAGGGCTCAGTTCTGACCTATGTGTATTTGCACGAGGAGCTCTTCCCTGACTGTCTAAAATACAGCAATTTCAGAAATAACACCACAGCAAACAAAGCAGAGCCACAGCACTGCGCACATCCTGGACTTCACTTCTGCATCTCTAGAGCAAGCGCTGTCTGCAGTCCTCCCAAATACCTCTGCAGCCTTTGCAGCGAACCCTCTCCTACCAGAGACAGGGCCCAGAAATCACGGCCAGTTCCTGCTCCTGATTCCGTACATGGATGGAAAAACCACTTTGTTCCCGTGCCACTTTTCTCTGTCCTTTGTCTGCCTCCTGCTTAACGACAGCTGGGTGCGGACCGTCCCCACCTGCGAACCCCCGCAGTGCCCTGGGCAGGGGACGGCTTTTGGAGAGGGAGGCTCTAAACGGCAAAGTAAGAAGAGGGGCGAGAAGAGGGCACGGCATCGAGCAGCCTTTCACCGCGGGGAGAGGAAAAGAGAAAGCCGCGGCAGCTACCTTAGCATTCTCTCTGCGCAGCAGTAGATGGAGCCCTCCGCCAGCAGCTCCAGCAGCGCTGCCCGCCCCCCCCACCCCTCCGCCCTCCTGGCTCCGGAACGCGGGGCGCCGCCGCCGCCATGGGCGCGATGGGTGGGCGCGGGCTGCGCGTGTGCCTGCCTGGCATCAGACGGCACTGTGACTCCTCCCGAACTCTGAAATGCAAAGATGTTCCATGGACCGCGGCATCGCCTTTCCTCCCAGGTCCTTCGTACGTTGCCAGCAGGCCCTCGTGGAATCAGCACCATTTGGAAAATGAGATGAAAGCTGTTTTATTCCTCTTGCACAGTAAGGAATGAGAAATCCTCTTGCCCCAGTTGGTGTTTCGATATAAACTGCATCGACGGTGGAGCCTCCATTATCCAGATGATTTTGCAGAAACAAATGGCCATGGGCTGTGCAGCCCCTTTGTCACCCACTGCAGATCTACCACCTCCGATGGGTTCATAACAGCAGAGCTGAGGGAGAGGAGTGAGGACAAACGCCGGCACTTGTTTGCATTGCTGCAGAATACAAAAGGTAACAGATACACGTGGGGACTTTTCCTCTTGCCCCCAGACTCCGTGTGCTGTGTCAGCTGTCTGCAGTAAAGCTCTGCGTGGACACAGAAGGCTTTTCTTGTGTTGTGCACTGCAGGACCAGAACTGCATGTTGCAGCCGCTGCAGGAAATGTCAGCCAGAGCTTGGGCTACAACAGCTGAGTACCAGGTTTTGCTGACCACCAAAATCTAATATCAGGTCCTTGGAAACAAACCACTCCTGTGGAGCAAGGCGAGCGATGGCAAAGGAAGCACATTCCTCACAAACTCAAACAGATGATCTCCAAAAGACAAAAAGATCCACACCAAGTAACAAAGATCGTTCATTCTCAGTAGTTGGGGAGTAGGAATACAGATAACAACATCTCACCCTGAAACACAAGCAGGTGGAGGAGTGCTGTCCTCCTGCAGCTGCCAGAATAGCACCAGGATCACAGAGCAGGGCAGCACCAGGCAGTGCTGGGCTCCAGGGCCCACCAGCTTTCAGCTGAAGGATGCTGCGGGATCAGAAGCACTCACGGGCATCCAGAGGAGCTGGCACAAAGCTTTCCACGTCCTCTGGATGGAGCAGAGCAGGATACCCATTACCGCTCACGTTTTCCTTCCTTGGGAAGGGAAGGAGCAGCACAAGGAGATTTTTCAAAGCAGTGAAAATCAAAGAGGTTTTTCCTCACATAAGAAAAAATAATATAGGAATGCTTGTTATTTGAGACTGTTTAACATCCAAAAGCTACATTATATTGTAACTCAATTTTGTATATATTTTGACAGTCATATTCATCAACCCTACAATCATTCTGAGGAAGCGTGCTGCTTAAAATTATGCGTGAGCAGAAAAAGGCAAGGTGGATATATAGCTCACAGAAGGATTTCACTGCCTACCCCCCAGCTGCTGCGGAGCATTGACATCTTTTCTCAGTGGTCTTCTCTCAGAGGGATCCTTAAGGCACCAGAATCTCTGCTCTCTGTTACCCCAGCTGAAACAGAGCTGATGTACGATCACACCAGTTCAGCTTCTGTAAGTGAGACCGACATTTGGCTGCTGTTCTGGGGTGTGTTTGTCCATTTGCTTGATAAAGCACTGTGCACATGCTGCTTCCTTCCACTGCACATCCAAGTAGAGGCCCGGCTTTCAACAGAAGTAATCATACAGTACCAACTGCCAGGAAGGCCATCTTCAAAGTCAGCATATAATTCTCTGGAAACACACACTGCTATATAAGCAACATATAAAAATATAGTGGGACATTTTTAGATTCTTTGAAGATTTAATGTTATGCAAGTAGGAAAACTGAGAATATTATAGAGTTACATGAGATGCTGAAAATGATATTTACCAGCAAGGTAATGCAATATACCTCTATTGTGACATTCAATAATTAAAGAGAGGCCCCCAGCAGTGAATTGGTGGGTGATTAACTCATGGCAGCACCATCCTCAGCCACCAGAGAAGTGGCAGCGCCTGCAGAGGGGCACTGGCAGCTGTGTGCCACATCCCCAGCCCGGCACCGAAGCACAGCTAGGGAGTGCTTTTGGCAGAACTGATTTCTCCTTTCTCCGAATGGAAATTAACAGAAAAATGGAGACTGGGCGGCCATTTCCAGAGACAGGTTTTTTTTTTCCTGGTAGTAGCCTTAGGCTGACTTTCTGGATTTAAGACATCATTCTGCCCCTAATTCTGCATAGGTACGATGGTCTGTTCAGATAGGATCTGTAATTCAGCTCCAGCAGAAAAAAATAGAGGAATTTGAAGTTTGGTCTTTAATGAACAGAAGCCAACAGCTGACAAATTAAGTACTTTGGAGAAGTGAAAATTAAACAGTCCTGCAGACACGAGTGTTGGCATATGGAAAGCTGCCACTGAGCTAATAATAGATGTGTCTACTGCAGCAGAGAGGGAGGTCCCCATCGTCCCGGAGCACACCATACATCTGGGCACTGGGAAAACAGCCACGAGGCGGTGTCTGTTTGTTGCTTGTTACCTTCCTGCCAGCTATTCATCTGCTGCAACTGCTGGCTGAGGGCAGCCATCCACAGGCAGTGACACTGCACTGCAACGGCACCGGGATCAGTTCTGCCCACCAGCTCCCAATTTAGCAGATGAGTTTCCTGAAGCCACAGAAGCACAGGAGAGTCTTCCACTAGCACACTGCTTGCTGCAGTGCAACTGCTCTACATAATTCCCCCAAACTCAGCCAACAGAATGCAGAAACGTGAGCGTGTGACAACAGCCATTTCCTCACATTACTTCAGGTAGCTGTAAAAGCACAAAACTACCTGTGGACTGGGTCTTCCTTACTTATACCAGCCCAACCCCTCCATCATCTCTTTGTGTGCAGTAGAGTCATGCTGCTGAAAAACAGGAGGAGAACCAGGGTCACTACATGAAAGATGGAAAAAAGCATAGAGAAATTACAAATCAGAGAAGGAAAGTGATTTACAGACAGGTGATTAAGAAACTCATCAACTGTATTTTCGTAAGTATTCTCTTGTTCATTAAAGGGAGGATACAAATGAACAGGGTGGTGGAACTGCAGGCAGCCGGCAGCAGGGTAACTTAGCTCCAGTTATTGCCAAAAACACTCCAAGCAAAGAGACCGAAGTACATGATGTGCTCCAGCAGCCAGCAGTAAGGAAGGCTGTGTGTACGTTGTACGGCAGTAGGAGGAGGAGCACACTCATGTGAAACACGCCTCACCCTACAGACGCTCTCCTGGAGATGACAGATGAGGTTGATTCACAGCACTCCTCCCAAAGAGTGTCCCTACACCCTGTAATACAGAAAGCCAACAAGAGATAATGGGCACTAAAGAGCAGAAGTGAGATAAAGCACTAAAGAGAAGAGAGAGATAAGGTGCCAGAGAGGAGATACGCGTGAGTGTGCGCACACAGAGGAACAAGCTCTAATATGAAGCAAGGGCAGCCTCTGCCAGTTTTAGCACTGAATCACTACTTCTCTTCATAGAGTACACAGCCCATGAGCTTTTGGAGACTTCTGAGGTAACAAGCCATGGGGCAATTTTGGTTGCATCACAGCTGAGTAAGCTGGATAATGAGATGAGTGGAGATGAGGCGACTCTGCTGACATTAAGAACCCATCGGTCCAGGAAAGGGAAGCTCCTGCACACCCGAACTGCTTTTCAGTCAAGCCTGATGCTGTTGTCATTATGATGGCAAATACACAAAGGACTTTTATTGTAGGTATATGCTCTGAAAAACCTGTGCCTCTGCCTGAGACTGTAGCAAGAAAAAGTAACCTTAATAAGAGCCTGTAAGTTCTGTTAATGTTTTGGTGCTTCCAAGTCAGTTCAGAAACTAAAAGGCTGTCTGAGAGTTCTGCATCTTCTAGCTGCTTCCAGCAAGTAGTTGCTGTCTTTCACATGGGTAAGTCCTCCATTGGCAGAATTCAGCTGGCCATTTTATCCTTACAGACTCCACCTACTGGCACTGTATTGTCTACCACTAAAATATCACATCTGGTTGGGTACCATGAGCTTCACAGAGCTGATAGCTGCAGCAGATGAGCTTGCTGATAGCCTTCCACGTGCCCCTGTGAGCTTGCCAGAGCAAAGAATCTGACCCCAGCAGCGCTGGCTGCTGGGAACGTGACTGGGACAGATTTCTTCAGCATCAGCCAGGTTTTTCCAGGTCTGATGAGGAAGGGGTGGCTCTCTGGCCTTGCACAATGTACCACTACAGCAGCCACACTTGTCGCCATCCAGAAGAACAGGAGAACAGTTCCAGAAGTCTGCTCTTTCCTCAGCACAGGGTGCTAGGCACAGCCGCAGAAAGGTTTTGGCACCATGAAGGTGCCCTGGCCTCCCCTGGCTGCCACTCACACGACTACTCAGACCTGCGCCTCATCTCCCTTTGCTTACTTTATATCCTTCTCCACTGCTGAGCCCTTTGGTCCCTTTGTGCCCTCCTGGCTTGAACAGGGCACGATATGGGCACAGCATGAGGAACCCGAGACAGGCAGAGGAGTGCAAGAGGTCCCATGTGCTGCACCCCTGGGAAGGTGACACTTCTCCATGCAGAGCAATGGCACTGACACCACACAGAGCAGCAGTCCTTGAGTTAAAATAGCAGCAACACTGACAGTACTCACAGGTCCCAGAAAGGAAAGGTGATGCAGAATTGTCTTGTTCACATTTTCCATACTGGGAACCAGCACAAACGTTGTCTGCTTCAATCATCCTCTGCAATATGTGATACTCTGCCTCAAGATTACACAAATAAAAAAAAAATACCCACAGTACTCCATTTGTTTTCTCCAGGAAGAGCTCAAAACGCAACAAAATCCAGCCCCTCTGTATTGTTCTTCACAAGCTCCAAAGTGTTCAGCTGCTCAAGATATATCACATTACAGCCCAGGGATGTACCCATCCTCTGAGTAAGGAGGGCCATCACCCCACAGCCAGCTGCTGCAGGACACGTGCTCTGTGCATCTCAGGGCCAGCAGAGCTCCCAGCCAGCCCTGGCTTCTCTCATATTCACATCAAACTACAGCTCAGATCAGGGACAAAATATATTTTCAGAGCTTTGAGAAAAATAGGGTTTTTGTTTGTCCTCCCCCCCTCTCTTTCTTCAAAATGACTCACATCCTGTAATAATGAGCAAAGGACACCAACTGCAATCTCTTTGTGAGAAGTAGCCTCAAGAAATCTTACGGTGTTTTAGACATTCAAAATAAAAAACTGATGATTTCACAGCGTTAGTCAGCAATAACTTCAGGAAGGCGTATTGGAAGTCAAACAAATCCTAAAGGTGTTGATCTGATTGGGAATCTGACAGTTCCACATCTTGCGGCAGAAAGCTGAAAACAACAGAAGGACACAGCAACAAAACACACACGAGAGTAAGATCCAGTGGAAAAAAAGATCTGACTTAGTAAAAACAAGACAGGATACAGCATCGGCCTTGTCCTAAAGAGAGATTTCTTTGGCTTTTCCTAGTTTCTGAGGGCAAAAAGTGTGTTTTTCTTCCTTTCCGAGGGGCTGGATTGAGGCTGTGCTGCTGGTGGGAAGAGCAGGTAGGGCAGATGGCCGCGGGACCCCCACTCTGGGATCTCCTCTCCCTGCTACTGCATGGTTTGAGCGTGGCTTCAGAGCTGTGGAGGACTGAAACACTCAGTGCCCTCCTGGGCCCACGATGTGCAGCTGTCCCAGGCATGAGCTCAGCGGTGCAGAGGAGACAGCAGCAAATTCTCTCTCTCTCTTTCTCCATGATCAGCCCAGCAAAGAACAAGATAACTTGCTGTTCGCACTACTTTTGGTTCATTTGGCTGCATTCTAGAACAGACACAATTAGGCAGATTTTTAAATGAACAAATTGTTTAGGTTTCTCATTAAAGTTGGTTCAACAAGATTGCTTCAGTGACTGAAAAGCCAGCACTGGGGGTCTTACAGACCTGCACTGGGCTGAACTGCAGCAGTTTGCCTGCTGGCTGCATGCAAGGCTCTTCTGGGGAAAACAGCACCCACAGTAACAAGCTCTTAGGCCACGACAGGACGAACTGCAGTTTCCTGTAATGTAACAGCTGCTCCGGATTTCTTCCTAATCTGCATTGCACGCAGCATAGAGATTTCAGTAGCCATGATCTTACTTCGGTGCAGAACATGATTTCCTTTCACACACACACGAGGTCCCTGGAGCCAATTTGCACAGTGCCCAGAGGCCCCAGCACGGACTCCCAGCTGCAGAGGTCTGCTCCTGCCCTCCATGTCTTCTGTGTATGCCTGCAGTGCACAGCTGCCCCTGACAGGCATGTGCATCAGCAGTTTGGAAACAAAATAAAGGGTGAGTTCTGATGAAAGTTTAGCCATTATAACCCAAGGGTAGGACAATGTATGGGTAGAAACTGGATTTCAAATTACAGCAAATCTGTGTTAATATTTTGAGTATTAGTTATCTGCACAGGGCTTGAAAAGTAGCCGTATGAAACGGAGCAGCTAAATGCCCTGTGATTTCCTTTACCACCCAAAAATGTGAAGTGAGGGTAAGGAAACAAGCTTGGCAATTTACTTTCCTGAGCTTTTGTGGTGATTACCTGAAGTAGATGAGGTACAGCCATCACATCCCCCCACCTCCCCTCTGTCCCACCTCTCCAGCTGTGCACTTCCTTTTACTCCCCAGCATGACTTCATGACACTGACGGTTCTGCTTTTCCCCCCAGATGGGGAACATGCCTGTCCTGGCTCCATCCATTATGTGGCTCCATCATTACAAGAATCAACAAGCTTTCTGTCCTGCTCCACACAGCGTTAAAGCAAATGCAATGAACCTAAACTTGTCAGTAACCACAAATGCACCTAATCCACCAAAAAACAGGGAGCTGAGCCTGCAGGACAAGCTGCTCTCAGAAGTCCCAAGTCTGGAGACAGAGGAAAATGCAGAGCACCACTTCTAGAATATTTTGTGTGGTAGGAGACCATGTAATCAGTGTACCAGAGTCAGATGAGTACAGAATCAGCATTAGAAGCTGAATCATTTCCAGGATAGGAGAGATTTATCCTATACTGCTCCCTATTAAAGTCTTACACAGTGTACTACCTACTCAGTAAACCCAAGAAATTAATTGACTCTGGCACAAATGAACAGATGATAAAGAAGATCCAATAAGAAGACTTGGGAGATAAAAACCTCTTTGTATCTCCATCGTGGGAGCTGGACCAAGGATGAGGTTGGGCCCTGCCCTGCACAGCGTGCGCTTTCCATCACTGCCGCAGCCTCTTTCTTGCCTGGATACACCACACTCCTCGGGGTGAATCAGGGCTCCCTCACATCATGCAAGAGCCAGCAAAGAGCATACGAGCCTGAAGCCACAAGTCTGAAGCTACTGAACACATGACAATATAAAGCAAGTCTGAAGCTTAAAGCATGGGTTTTAGGAGCTAAACAGTTGTGCCCAGCACTGTGATCTGTCGTTACTCTGCTGTTGTTGGTCCACCAGAGCTTAAAATAGGCTGAGCAACAAGATAAACAACTGTAAAAATCCCAGGCTGCTGCCAGCAGATACTTGGGAGGCCGCAGCATCACACGGTTTCGCTTCACTTCCAGTTACTGCATTATTTGTAGAAGTCTCCATTATAATTCAGGAACACACTGAACCCAAGTGTTGATGCAGCCAGAGAAAAACTTCATGCTGCAGAAGAATCCACACACCGCATGCAATGCTGCATCAGCCCAGCTCCAGTGCTGCAGGCAGAGCATGCATGAGATCATGGTCTACAACCTTCCCAGATTCTCCGAATTCACCCTGTCGAGGGCAGGTAGTTCTCATGCTTCAGCTGCTGCCGTCACAGGCTTTGTTAGTGCTGGAGGCTGAGGCTTTGTAAGGAGCCACGGGAGTTCAGGACATTCTGTTCAGAACGCCAAAGGCGCTGAATAACCACTTACATTTGCATGTGCCTAAACATAGCCTAAACAAACTGCAAATAGCAGGAATAGGGTTAGCACTGAGAAGCACAACTAAAAGCAACGAATACCCATTAATGATTTGGTACTTTTCCAGAAAGGCTAGAACACAGACTATCAAAAAGAATACGTGAAGTGGTATTTTTGTACAGACAATGGAGGAAACAACAAACAAAAAGCCCACAGTCACAAAGGGTAAAGATTTGAGATGTTTGCTGCAAACTTCAAAGCGTAGTTTTAACCAGTCAGTATGCTTTATGAGATTATCCCAAGATAAGATAATCTGTTAAGCACTGTTTCTGGAGTTCTGACTATTTGCTAGACATGCACAATCTCTTTGCTGCCTGAGCTCAAACGCTTTTCTCTGCTGCAGCAGCGGCAGCTCACAAAGAGGCAGCCAGCTTACAGCAGAGCCTCTGCATTATGAATCACACCATGTGCAGCAGAAGGCAGGCTGCAGTGCTCAGGGTGGGCTACAGAGAGCCAGAAGACCCGGGGTGCTCCTCCTGGTGCTGCCCATGGTTTGACAGACGATCGTCAGAGCGGCCCTCATCGCATACATCTGTTTCTCAGCTTCCATATGCTAAGCATCAGCAGTACAGCAGAACACCCCAGGGGTTGCTCACCTTAAGAAGTCAAAGAAGGGGAGAATGAGAACATCTGAAAAGGAAAGGAAATAATTTGGCGCATCATGAGGCATTTACATTTCTGATTTCAGAGGCAATTCAGGCTGCACTTTAGAACACAGGCTCTGACCCATGTAACAGAAGAGAAGGGAAACGTTAAAAATGTAACAGCACTCCTTACAATTATTTCAAACCACCCCCCCCGAGCGTCTGGTAAGGCAGGCTGTAGTTACTGCAGTGAGGCTCATGAAGCGTCTGGATGCTGTGAGCACTGCTGCCTCTGCTATACCTGACCAGATTCACCCTCAGAGCCTCCCTGAGCAAGGGAAGTAGGGCACTGAGTGCGGTTCATTGCAGAGATGGCTGCAGAAGAATATTCCCATAGTTAAAGATAGTCCGTGTCAGTGGATCCGGTGATGCACGCAGTGATTTTTAAAGAAGCCCCGCCCGGTAACAGCGCAGGATGCAGCCTACCGGCGGCACAGAGGAATTCCCCCTCGGAGCCGATTCGGCACAGGCAGCGCTGCAGAGCAGCAGGCAGCACTCTGCCGGCCGGGATGCGTCGACACCAGAGGAGCTCCCGACAGTCTCCAGCTGCAGCAGACAGCGTGTCGTGCAGCCCGGCCCCCCAGCCTCCCCGTCAGCCTGTAATCAGCTGCACTGTACATGTGCACCAGCCTCGAGAACATAGCAACAGGTGTACTTTGAAACCTGAAAGGTCCTTAGTTCATTTAAGCCCTTGGCAGGAAGCCACAGCAGAAGGTCCATTAGCACAGCTGTTGAAGCAGAGGGACTTACAATGGCCACACCTGTTCCATCACCACTGAACACCCACAATGCTCCTCACTCCCACTTTCTGCCCAGTACACAGTGTGACAGACCCTGAGCAGCACAAAATCCAAGTACAGCTCCAAATGACTTCAGAAGCATTAGCTCCACATTGTGGCAGGATTTCTTCCTGCTGTGACAGAAGGCTCTGCCGAACACACCACAAGACCGTATCCGCTGTAGATTCCAGTAGGGAGCATTCACTTACTCTTCTCGGCAGGATGGAAGAGACATTCCCATTTTACAGACAGAAAAAGAAGCCCCTCATGATGGCAAGGATTTAAACGAGCATTTTCTCAGTCAAAAGATAGGCTTTTTAAAAATTATTTTTAAAGCTAAGGATCGCTTGTGTTTTTTCTGTAAGAAAGTGAGATGAGGACTTGAACCTTTCTGAGTGGAACTACTCAGTCCTGACCACCACGTGCCAATCCCGTTCGGCTTTGCTACTTCTCCCATTTATAGAAGCTTCCTTGATAAGCATTTCATCCAAGCCACTGGTAACTGCAGTCTGATGTCAGAGGCTTGAGTTCTGTCTTTTAGGTAGATCTAATGGATTTCAACCTCTCCACTGCAGTCAGAAGCAGGATTTTTTCCTAGGAAAAATCCATTGCCACTGAGCTAGATCTTTTATTCTTCTTCATATAAATATATATATATTTAAGTTCAGATTCATGAACAAAGATTGAAATGAGCAAACCGTTTGTATCAAGAAGAGAGAAAACCCTATTTCTCATTCTTCAGCAGCCGTTCCTGACATGTCATTTCGCAGATGAAAAGGCTTTTTATGTAGAACCTGATACAGAGACTGAAATGACTCGCAGAGCATTCCATTAAAAGGAAAACATCCCACAGTACAGCAGTTGTGTACATTTCTCTTGCTGTGGAACAAAACAGCAGTTTTTACTGCTATGATCTCCAAATCCAACAGTATTATGTATTTTATCAATGTACGAATACTGATGGGGGAAGAGAACAGAGCTCTTCTCCATGGTGTCCAGTGACAGGGCAACATGCAATGGGCACGTACTGAAGCACGAGTAAATCTGTTGAAGTATAAGAGGAAAATCTTTTTGCTGTGGGGCTGATCAGACACCAGGACAGGTTACGCAGGGACGCCGAGTAATCTTCATGCTCAGGAGATATTCAGCAGCGACCGACAGTGTCCTGCCTAACTTGCTCTCATTGCCCCACTTTGAAGAATTCACTAGGTGACCTGCAGAGGTCCCTTCCAACCTCAGCTATCCTTTAATTGTGAGTAATGAGAAGAATGTGATTTGCTTAGTCTAGAAAGGGAAAGCTGGAGGTAGGCATAATGGATCCCTTTGAAGCAGACAGATCTCTACGTGTACTGACCAAGACAGATGAAGCAGTAACAGGCTAGCTGTAGGGAAAGAATGGCACATATTTATGTTCCACAGGTAGGAGTATTTAAGTGCTGGAATAGCCCATGGAATCTTAGCAGCAAACTTAAAAAGGAAAACACGTGAAGAGCCATTGGGAATGGCCTAGGTGTTATCAATTTTGCTTCAGAGAATCTGAATATTCTACTGCTTGGATCAGCACTTTCCAAGCACAAAATAGGCAGCTTCAGCATTTGTGCCTTCAGTGAGTGAAGTCACCACCACGGCAAGGAGGACACAGCAGGCAGGAAGAAGGATCTTTGGACAAAGGTTCTCAAAGAAGGAAGGTGCACAAAGACAGATGGAGAGCTGCAGGAGCCAGAGGGCGTAATCATCGTGTCTTATCATCATCAGACCAGAAACCAAGATGACAGCGCTCCTTAGAGTGACGGGAAAGAAAAGCCTCCATTAAATTGGGTAACTGGGGAGAAAAAAGCCTCCAAGTTTATTCCTGCCAGCAAACTAGCTTCTCTATGTCCTGTAGCACACACAGAGTACACCAGTCCTAGACAGGAGAAAATGTCAACATTTTTTCTGTGATCCCACGAGAAAAGACTTTATGTTGTAGGAAGGCTTTGTAATTGCAAAGAAAGCTCAATGGAAGAGACAGGGAAGAAAGGAAATCTGATGTCAAGACTCTGATGAATTTAACTTGTTAGTATAAATGTACATACTGCACATTTAAGCAGAAATCCAATATCCTAAAAATATCCCCAGTACAGCCTGAGAACAGAAGATTGTTGCCTTGCTAAACACCAGCCTCACTCCAGCTGATTCTTGCGTTTTCACAGTATTGCAAGTTATGAACTCCTTCAAACTCTGGAATACACCATCAGGAAAAAAAAAAGAACAAAACCGAGAACAGTTTAATTATCTGAAAGTCAAATCTGCAAAGGAACAGCCTACCTGACACCAGCACTGACACAGCATTCATACATTCCACCACTGCTCACTCGGATGTTTCCCTAAAATGTTCATTTATTTTAGTGTACATTTACTTTAATAAATGGATATTCAATACATGAATTGGTGTTTCTGAAGACACCTTTTTTTTTTTTTTCTCTGTAAAACAATTGAGAAATTCAGACTAGCATCTCCTCATGAGTATCTTACAAACATTCAGCTTCACCTTGTTCCTTAGAAGGAACCTGACAAGCAACATTAGTCAGCACTGCTATGTGGGCTGTCACCTCCTATTCTATAAGAGAGCTGGAAAGCTCCATGCACAGGGCAGGGTGCAATAGGGCAGCAGTCACTGGGGGAAGAAATTAATTTAGCATGCAAGCTTGTGCCTGTCTAGTTGGTTGGAGATCCACTTGTGAAAGGTTTTTAAAAAGCACCAAATATACCTGTGGCTACACACAGAAAGCTGGCTTTTGTAGGAGGTTGTTTTTAGGGGGCTGGGAATGAGACACAGTCCTGACGCCTGCTTAGAAATGACAAAGTCCAGATGATGATTATTGCATGGGGAAACAGATCATCCCAGCCTAGTTCTCAGTCAGCAAGCAAACAGATGGTGCACAAACATCTTCTCCCACACCTGCTTGCATTTGTCTCCTGCCTCCTGCTTTTCATTTGCCCAGTGTCTGGTACAAGTCCAGCCTCTAGCTAGAGATCCTGCAGTAACACAAAGAGTGACTGAAGATCGTCACTCAGTCTTGCTGGCAGCTTGAGCGTTAGGGAAACAGCCAACTGAAAGCTTGGAAAGTCAGGGGAAGTTTTAAGCACAACCTAAGTTGCAAGAAGGAGACTGAGGTGGGTGAGTAGCGTCTGTGCAGGCATATGGAGAGCTCACAGTCCCGATGGAACTGCAGCTCCCTCTGGGTCAGCGCAGCACAATGGGAGCTTCCCAGCAGCAGCAAGCTTGAGAAAAAAGCACTGCAGCAGCAAGACAGCGCAGTAAAAACCAACCAGCCTAAAAGAAAAAGGCAGCTAGAGCTGATGTGTCACAGGTGCAAGATAAGGCTCCTCATGTTGTGAATACCTGAAGTACGCTTTCTATTTATACCAAGGTTCTGGGCAACAGATAGTGCATAAGAAGCTGCAAAGAGAGGATCTGATTTCCCTTTATACTACAGTTTTCCTCCTGGTATAACTTCCTGTAAGAAGCAACACAAGTCTGTTACCGTTGTCTTTGTTGTGGCTGCTGCTTTTATGCCATCATAAGTATGAAATGCACAGATTTATATATAATATTACCAGCATTTTTTCCAACCAAACCAGCTTGTTAGCAAATAACAGATTGGATTTCTCTGCCACTGTAAGATGCTGTCAGGGTTTTATAATTTTTTTGTCCCCTGGGGTGTGGGACCCTTCACCCCTTTGTCACAGAACCAGGCCAAACTGTGACAGATGCTTTACCTTCATCTAGCAGACCAGGAAAACGGGTTTGAAACTACCCGGAGACTGAAAACACACAGGTGAAGCTAACTAAAACCAAGTTATCTTTCTCCATTTAAAAGAAGATAGGTTCTTCCCACTAACGTGGCTAACAATTAGGAGCCTGTCTTTACATGCAAAGACTACCTCAGAACCTCACCAAGATCAGCTTAATGAATTAAAAGTTGCATGGTTGTGCAAACCAACGTGTGCATTAAAGTCAGCATCAGTGCTTGTGTGATAATACAACTAAAGGAAATTCTCATCATGTTTTACTTCATGTTACAGGCCAAAATACATGCTTAGCTTGTGCCAGCCTCGAAGGGTCATTGCAGACACACAGCTGCACCCGGGGCCATGTTTCACTGCCTCCCAGCACAGCACCACCAGCAAAGCAGAGGAGCACCCGCTGTGCTTGGAGGTGGACAATCAGCACTTGTCTCTTTATGTACACAGAGTGGTGAAGCAGTTCTGTGTGGTTTAGTGAGATGAGTGTACGTTCTTTGCAGTCACAACCCAGGCTGTCGCTAAGGTATGGGTTCAAGTGAATTCAAAGCAAAAATAAGCATCACTTACTGCTTTGCATTTCATTTTTGTGACAAGAAGTCACCCTGTGAATGCAAAATAACATCAGCCCAGATTCAAAAACAGGTTTTGTATACCAGCAGATCAAGGTTGCTTAGCTGTGCAGCCCTGGATTTGTTCTATTTTCAGTATATTTCTAATTTAGCTACATTATTCCTAAAGCAAGGAAGTAGAAGTGCACTATTTTATACATGTTACGCATGTACTGCAGATTCCCCTTGTATTCTCCACTGTCTCCCTCTGTATGAGCTTACAGTCACAGCATTTAGAACAACTCGACCTACTGTCAAAGCTTCTCACAGTGACTGTCTCCAGCACTTTGACAGTGATAAACTGCAACTGCTCCACCTGTACTTTCCATGCGAGGAATCTGCCTCAAAGTGACACCTTTGGAAAGCTTCCAAAAAAAAAAAAAAAAAAAAGGAAATGGGTGATAAGGCAGCACTCCATACCCAAACACAGAAACAACTGCAGCCTCATGGCAGGGCTCAACAAGTCGGGGGGGAACGAGATGGTACAGATACCCAAAACAGAGAAAATATATATTGTATTGCATGCAGTGCAGGAGTTACGCAAACTGCTCCCCAAGGAATCGTGCCAAACAAGGTTAAATATTTCACTGGCACTAATATTTTCCCTTCTCTTTTTATAATTCGATTTGTTATAAATCAGTCTGCACAGTGTAAGCTGGCATCCCTCATTTTTCACATTTTGCTTACCATAATAACGCTAACTCTGCAAATCACCCCAGCTATGCGTTATTTTTATATCCGAGAGCACGAAGTGACAGCAGTTCAGCAGGACAGATCTGACTAAGAGACAGAAAGAAATTGTTCCGCTTCCCAAACATGCAAGAACAAGACCATGCTCCACAGCCCAAGAAGGCTGATTTTAAAGCCGTAGGATGAAAATGACTCAGCCTGCGTTAAAATTAGAGGTATGACAGGATTAAAACTGCAGGATAAGTAACAAATGTATTTTAACTTGACTTAAAGTAATCTTGTTGTTAACGTCTCTTAAGGAAAAGTTGGAGATCCAGCAACTTCAGAAAGCCATGAAATAATCAAACCTACAAAGAGTTCTCTAAAGCTATACAAGCTTTGCACTGTCAGTGCTGGAGGAAGGCCAGCCCTGGAGCATGGGGCTATACAGGGCAGCTATTGCCGTGACTTTGCTCCCTGTGACAGACCAGCAGCCCCAGCACCACGTGCACAGGGGTGTGAGCTACAGACACAGGGCAATGTGGAGAGGAGCAGACATAGCAAGGAAGCAGCTGTCCCAACAATCCTGCACAACACAACTCACCACCTCACTCCCACCAGCAGCAAAAACTCCCTCCAAAAGCCTCCCCAGCCACCTCCATCCAGCTCCTCCTGCACTCTCATCCAGGGGGACCTCTACAACCATTCTCTGCTACATCAGCTTCTGCCTTCCCTCAATAAGGAACAGCAACTCTCAGCCCCAGGGATAACTCCGCAGGGAGGGAAGCACTCTGGCAGCAACCTGAAGCGCGTGGTGCAACTGCTCACAGACAGAAGCTGTTCTCTAATCAAACACTGACGCAGCTGTAAGTCATTTAGCTCAAAATAACCCTGGTAAGCTTTTCTGTATCTTTTATCACTTCTCTTTGTGTTCAGAGACAGAAACAAAGCATTTCTGGAGACTTTAATAATAAAGAGCTACTGAAAAAATAAAAATAAATGTATTTTAAAATCTATCCAACGTTTTGGATGCTGAATGAAAAGCATGTAAATTAGAAGAGCATAATGGGCCAAGAGACTGTCGTGGGAGGTTCCCTCCTTCTGAATACACTGCTTTTAGCCAGGAACAGCACCCCCCCATCCCAGCATTTCCCATCAGCCTTTATAAACTCAGCTTTGTATCAGCTGACCTCAGGTGTGTGCAGCATTTGCAAGTGACCTGTGGGCAGCCATTGCTCTTGGTGGGGTTTCCCTGCTTTCCTGATTGCCCAGCTTTCTTTCTCAATTAGTGCCTAGATGATTAATAGGAGTAAAAAGGAAGAAGATAATCTCCTGAGCAAATCCTTAAGTGTTTTTCAGCCTTTCTGCAGTGTGTTTGTATATATACACACTCTAAAAAGAAAGGTGGAAACAACTGCTACTAAAGGATTCCTCATCTGCCAACACGGGCTGACAAAGTCCTGCTTAAATTTGTGTACAATGATTTGCTTGTAGCACTATTGCAGTGTTTTCTCCTGCTAAGAGGACAGACAGAACCACACTATGGTAAATTAACATTCCACTCATGCTGTCAGTGCTGGCTGTCTCACTAGGTCCCTTGTACCAGCACAGAGGCACTAAGCTCTGCACTGCAGAGTGAGTGGCAGCACGGCACTGTGTTCCAAAGAGCCACAGTGACCAGGCTCTTGTGCACAGGTGGTTTTACCAACACAGGCCAGGTGTGATTTCCTAGCACAGTGCTGCACCTCGGTCTCTCAGATGGAGGCTGTATTCTGGCAAACTGCTCCTCTGTGGACTCCTGCATGGTAGCAGCCTTTCTGTGACACAGGGCAGTAGCTGGCACCTCACAGACTGACAGTGGCTGATAATGAGCAGCTGCTGAGCTTCTGCTCCACATGGCCATGTCATCCACCTGCACCCAGCATAGCACCCAGCACTACACCTAGCACAGCACCCAGCACAGTGCCCAACAGCACCAAGTGGCAGGCAGCCAGCAGGGCAAGCACCACTGCCTCCAGAAAAGCCTCAAGGAGAGAAAACATCAGCTCAGTTACTCCATCTGATCTATTCACATATGCTTAATGCAGACTGCAAAGCCCGTAGGTCCTATTCATCCTATCGGTTGCTGCTTTCACCAGATCTTGCAAGGACTGCATGCAAGCACTGACTGTACATTTCTCATAGCAAAGCACTGCAAGAAAGAGGGTGAATAGACTGAAAAACCAGACCCTAGGAAGCAGGCTGCTAGTGTAGCCAGCGGGGGATGAATCATTCTTGTTTCAGAAGCAGTACCATTAGCCCGGAGCTAAAAAAAGCAAAATAGGGAGTAAAGTAAGGTACTTGTGAGGAAGAATGTTCTTATGGGTGTTTGCTTTGTTTTGCTCTATTTTAATGATTAACAACTATCAGCTTGATGTAGCAGAACCTGTGACAATACAGAGACTAAAAAGTTTTTGCTCTCAGAATGTGGGGCAGCATTTTCACCAAACAAGAATGGGCACGTGATTACTTTAATTCCTGGCATAGCTAGGCACATCTTATCACTAGCTCATGAAAAAATGGAAGTACATAATGAAGACAGACAGTTTTCTTCTTAGGTAGTGAGATACAACTCTCACCACAGGACGGGGATTGTTGGCAAGATGCAGTATCAGTGCAGAGGAGCTCAGTACTGCCAGCTGAATAGATCTGTCATATTTCTTTCTGCAAATGTTATGTCTACTACTGCTACAAATAGCACTGCTGAGTGATAAAACTTTAAAAATGTGAAAAAAATATTTTCTTTATTTCCATGTCTGTTTGCTGTGAGAATCTGACAGCATTTTGTTTTGTCAAAGTCATATTTCAGGCTCAGAGTGCCAACATTTCTTGGACCTTTACACCTGCACTCATCACTAACAGCAGCAACTCACACAGGACACAGAAGGCAGCCTTGCTAAGCGTCTTTCAACTGGAAAGAAATAGGAATAAGATATTTTTCATAAGAATATATGCTTTAAAGCATTGAAACATGCTCTTTGATGTCTACTGGTTAAGGCCTGGGCCTACAGTAACTAAAAGATCTCCACGTTGCCAGAGCTTACCTTTCATAAACACTCACATCGGGTTCACCTTGGGTGCTCCTTTAGGATCCTCGATGACTCTACTTTGAACTACACAAGGAGCAAATGACTCTCGGACACCATCACCTTCCAACTGAGCCTACACGTTCCAATGCTGTTCTCATCTGCTCATAACTAATGTGTGCGTTACTTAGGAAAGAGCAACAGCAGTGCTGCAGTCCCACGCACTGATTTCATTACTGTACAGAAACACGCTGCTGTAAATTAACCAGTACATAATGATTCGTCATAAATAATTACAACTAAAAGTGCAACTGACAGAATGAACGAAGCACAAACACGATGTAATCCTGTATTCTTCTTATCCTACCTGATAACGTCCTGATTTAGCTCAAACACCAAATCTGAGTCTGCTTAAACACAGGATAGAATTCGTAAGTATCGTATATTACTTTGAGCAGCACTTTGGACAGGCACAAAACATTACAACACATTCTGAATTACCCATGATCTGATCACAGATTAAACTACAATCCGTACTCCACACAGACCTCAGCCATCTTTCATCAGCCTCACAGGTGAAGCCAAGCAGAGCACCGTGAGAGGTGGTGACGCAGCTGCAGGAAGCGCTGCTGCTGCCTGAGGGACATCAGGGCCCACACACCTGCTAACAGCGGGCAGAGGTGGGCTGTCCCCCCATCTCTCATCAGCAGACCTCCACAGCAGTGCCTGCTTTGCGCTGCAGGCGGGGCTGAGAGTTGAGTGTGGGACAAAGAGCTGGGAAAAATAAGTTCTACACCAGCGTGTGAATTTAGAGCAGTTCAGCTTCTGAGGCCTGGAGATGTGCAGACACAGAGAGGTAAGCAGGACACGAGTAATGCTACTGCATTTTTTATGTGGACTTTTAAAGCAGACCAAAGATGCTTCCAAGCAACTTCTAGAACACAGCTTGCTCCATTGCTTCCATCAGTAGAAAGTGTCAGATTATTTTTAACAGGCTTCTTATATTTTTACTCATTAATTTTAATGAAATATCAAGTTCTCTTTTCTAGGTAGACATAGGACTGTCTGACAAAACCTGCTGCTTCAATCTCTCCGGGAATCCTCTGTATCCTGCTCCATCACGGCTTGCAGCTCCCTGCCAGGTCTTCTCTGAGGTACCACAGAGCTTCCACACACTTGGATTTGTTTGTTTATCTTTCTATTATTTATTTAAAAACAAAAAGGTTTATCTGCTCACTGCTGTTGATGTGTTTAGAGCCAGCCCTGGCCTTCATCTGAACAGAGCAATCCCTGCTGAGGAGATAGGGCAGATCTTGCTCCAATTCCTCACATGCAGCACCACTGCACTGCCCACCTCCCGCACCCCAGTGGGATCATGAGAGATGGAGCTCCCAGGGCCACTGTGGGGATGGTAACCCATGGGGAGAGGGCTCTGACCTGTTTCTGTGCAGTCCATCTCCAGAGCGCACCATGGCATAGAAGCACCTTGCTGCTGCCATGAGCGTCAGTGGGCCACAGGGGGCACAGGCAGGGAGCAGCAGGAGCTCCGGAAAAACTCTGCATACAGGGCATCATCTTCTGCTGTTGTACAGGAACAGATGGAAATTATAAGGAACGGGAATGTTCTCCTTTACTGTGTTCGGCAGAATTCCATGATGGAATGGGGTATGAACAGCAAATGAGATTGGCCCATGGGAAAAGATCACTTGTAGCTGCCCTCTGACAGTAGGAAAAGGATCTTCTTCCCATCTGTTGCTGCCTACACTCATCACAGCCTTGCTTGGAGTCTGAGTGAAGGGCCTGCCAGCCTGCTCTGCTGCACAGAAACCCCGTAGAGAACCCAGGGTGTTCTAAAGGAAAGCCTTCAGGCACTGTGTGATGCTGGGGAAAAGAGGTCATATGTTTGGCTCCAGCAGAACTGCATTCCCCTGGCTCCTGACTTCTGGTTAAAGCATTGTAGCTGAGAGCAGCAACCCACAGAACCACACCATGGATGAGGACACTGGTAGCTTTGCACTGAATACAGACCAGCAGAGCTTATAATTCCCTCTTCTTTGCAATGCTGATGGATTGATCTTGACTTTGCTGATCTGCCAGGACAGAGCAGCTGACACCTGACTCCTCCATGCTGCACTGGGTGCTCACAGCTGTGTGAGCCACAGTTTTAAGCACACAACAAACTCCCACAGACCGACTTCATTTCTTTTTTTTTTTTTTTCTTTAGGCAAGTCTCTCTTAGTATTTTAAAAATTCATTTTAATCAATTTAAAATTAATAAAGAAACAGTGAAATCCTCAGGGCCTGCACACTCCAATCTCTGCCGTTCTGGAAGTGATGATTCAGCGTCAGCACGGTGCTGCTGCGGGAAGCTCCAAGGAGCTGTGCTGAGCTGAACTAGGTCACTCGGCTTGCTATTTACAGAGAGGCAACCGTTTCCATCATTGGATGTTTCTTTGTTTCTTATCTAAAAGAGAACTGCTGTGTTCCAAGGGCACAACCTCCAGCCATGTCTCGCTGGGGCCACATGCCCCGGCTCTGCCTGCACCCGTCTGGGAGGAGGGAGTGGACACAGCTGCTGGGCACTGCTGAGCCCTATCCTGGACAATAGCCCTTGCAGAGCATGAGGCTCCCAGATCCCTGCTCGGATGAGCACCTTCACTCTTCCCCAGGCCAAGAATAGAAACCAGCAGTCCTAGAGGCCATTCCTCTGTGCCAGCGTCTGGTCCACGCCTCCCCCCAACAGGGTTCAGCCCAAGCCCAGCTCTGCGCTCTTCACAGATTGCTTCAGTGCCGGGAGCGAAACCACGACTGTTGTGGTTGGCTTGGGGATGAGCGTGGTGCTGGCTCCAGAGCATGGCAGAGCCCTCACTGCAAGCACTTGAGCAGCACTGAGAAACACATCTCCTGCCAAGTCTGCATGGGGTGCGAGCCAGGCGGGTTGGCCGCTCTGCAGCATTGCTGTGGGCCACAGCAGTGCCCAGACACCAGCACCCTGGTGCACCTGGCATGGGGAGAAGCAGGCCGCACAGCGAGGGGAGGCTGGCAGCTGTGAGTCAGCTCTCTGTGTACATGCCAGGGGTGTCAGAGGATGAGGAGCACTCTGCAGTGTTGAAGTTCTGTTGAATAGCTGGGGAGCAGTAGCAGGGCTAGCAGGAGGGAAGAAGCCCCACGGCCTGGCCAGGGAAGCTATGTGCCAGTCCTGTCGGGACTAGCCGGGCTCCACAGAAAGCAGAAAGGCTGTCATCAGCTGGCAGCTGTGCTGAAGCAGATCTGAGATGATGCCAGCTCACAGCACTCACCTAAAAACACCAGTGACCCACTTTGCAGAAGGCAAGAGCGCTGCATGCCATGGGTGCAGGCACCCTCCTCAGCCACAACCAGCTCTGCACCAAGGAGAAGGCCTGGCCATGCATAATACCACAAGCACAGCTCAGCTCCCCTCCAAGGCTGCTCTGCCATGGGGCCCACCTGACTCCTCACACCAGAGCCCCGAAGTAATCAGTGAGAGCTTCCCCACAATGAGAGAGCCACAAGAAGTGCTCAACTGGGCCCTAAAAGGGGAAACAAAAACATCACAAGGAATTGCTTGCACTTTCTCAAAATTAGCAGTTTCATTTCCTTCACAAGCAGTGGCTCCAAATAACAAGAAGCCTGGAGTAATTAACTGAACATTCTTTGCATACATGCATTCATTTCAAGAAGAAAATATCTAGAGTCTATAGCTCATTCCTTTACTAACAGGCAAAAGGTTTGGGCTGAATCTGTTTTAGACCACAACTTACAGGGACATCACACTGAAATTATTCAGTAGAAAGAACTGAACAGAGTCCAGGACGTTTGTGAGGGGTGTACCACAAAAAGCAAGGTTTATGGTTGGTTATTTTGGTTTTCTTTTTAAGGAAATCAAATACTTTTTTTTTTTATTACCATGGCAAAGTGGTAAAGGTTTAGCAGGAGCACTGCACCGGTGCCCAAGAAACAAATAAAACAACTGCTCCCTTAGCTAGATTAGCTGCCAAAGCAAGTGTTAAAGTGCTGTTATCAGAGCTGAAAGCTCCACGTTAACACACAGAGGACAAAGGATCTTCGCTGTAACAAGGATGGGCGTAGTACTGGTACTGAAGTATCTCAGCACTCTGAAACACCTTTGCCCAACACAGCCTGCACTGTTCCATTAGGATAAACACCACTTTGGTACTAAAGCTGCATAATTCTCCTCCATGAATCACTATTTTCTTTTTTTTCAACAAGAACCAAAAGCCAATATCCGACAGTTAAGGTAATCATAGCAACAGCTCTTCCAGATGGAAACACAACTATGCAGCATCAGCATTCCTATGCAAGACTCAGATGCTCAGTTGTATTAGGAACTGATTGCACTAGCAGGCAGATGAATCTTTTTTGCGGTCTGTGAAAAAAGGGAATGTAACAGAAATATGGGGAAAATGCTATGATTATTTAAATAGGTTTCGATACCACTGGAAAAAAAAAACAAAACAACAACAAAAAAACCAACCAACAAACAAACAAAAAAAACACCTGCTCAGGCAAGGTAAGGCTTACTGGGTAAGCCAGTATCAAGCCCTTTATCTTTACAAACAGCCTTTAAAGGATAAAAGAGCTGCTGCCCTCCTGTGCCTTTGCCCTGAATCTGTTGTTACATTTGCTTGGGAGAAGGCAAAGGCAGTCACAGCGTGTAGCAGCAAGTGGCAACAAGGAAGCCTTGAGGAGCCAGCAGAGCAAATCTCACCAACTGCCCTCCTCCAAATGACCCAAGCCACAAAATCCCAAAGGGAAAAATATAACGTGAAGACAGCTGAAATCCCACCAGTCCTGTAATTTACTGTGCTGACTGAACACACCTCCTTTGGCCAGGAAGCTGTTAAAGGCAGCTGCATTCTTCTGTTAATCCAAGAAAGCTTTGATGATGTGACTTTTCCTAGCTCTTCATAACTGGCTTGGAACAAAAGGTCAGGTTGGGAGTTATCCACAACACCAGGCTTTCCATATTCCTGGCAGACTGTTGCATGCCAGCTATTCTGGAAACTAACTCAAGCACAAATGGCAAAGACTTGCAAAGACACAGAGACAAATCAGCTGCTACACAGGGAAGAGCACAGGGCTCACCGCTGAGTTCTAGCAATCTCTGTTCTTGCAAACGCCTTCTTTCTCACAGCAGCACTCAAAAGGGTCCAGCTGCCTCAGAGGCCTAAAGCTCCAGCATTTCTTCCTACCAGCTGCCTAAACTCAAGCATGAGTTTCTCAGTTACAATCTCAACATACCTAAAAAAAGATGTTCTAAACATACTGGGAAGCATGAGACCTAATGTTGCAAAGCAACCTACTATCTATTTCATACCTAAGCATCTCATACTCAAGAAGTGTTTCAGTTTCTTCCACAGGCAAGCAACGTGACAAAAGTATTGCCATCTCACCTCTTCATATTCAGCTGTGACAGAGACAAAAGATTTCAACTCATGCCTTCATTTTCTCATTAATAAAGATAAAACAAAATGGTCAAACTTTAATAAGTTTGCTGTTGTTGTTTTTACATTAGAAAACAAACTTTCGCTTCAGTGGAAGGCTGGAGGGTGTCTGAGTGCCAGTGCAGTCGTGAATGATAGAAATAAAGCTGTAAAGTTTGTGTGTGACATTTCAAAACCTTACCTCAAACGCCACAGCCTCAGCACTGCAAGATTCTTGAGATAAATAATTCTACTATTTAAAGAACCAAGTTTTAAGCTTTCATTACAAGTCAAAATGAGGGTTTTATTGGTGTTATTAGGGCAAAAAATGCAATGTTTTCACTGAATCAAGACAGGATTATTTTCTCAAAGGTCAACTCCAGTTTGACTAATATTACTATTTAATACAGGGGTAAAAGGGTAAAATGTCATCACCAGTAATTTTTCAGATCACATTAAATCACCAAGCAGTACCTCCTTCTCTAATGTTTCATACATCCACTAACCCTGGTAAGATTCCAGGTATGATAAAAACTACCCTCGTTTCACTGATAAGAAAACAAAGGCACAGCAAAGCAGCTTCAGACAAGGCAAAAGCTGCTGCAGCTATAACACTATTTCCTTTATTCACATTAGACAGGAAACTGACTCGGAAACCAATCCAGGTTTCAGTGAAGTCAACTCCATTTTTTTCCACAGTCCTCAGAACTGCTGCACGGGGTGCATCGCAGCACATTCCAAGTCTCCGGGTGTAATGAGGCCCAGCATTGCAACAGATGCTGTGTGCTGAACCCCTCTTAGGACAGAGCGCTGCCTATCTGACTGTTACCCCAGTGCAGGACTGAGGTAGATCTAATTTATAGGCTACAATCACAAATCCAAACTTAAAGGAAAAAGGAACCTTCCTAGCAATTTGTAAAAGGAAGAGAAAGCATAAAGAAATAATGACAATTTCACAGTACGGTAGAAATCTCCCAATATGAACAAAAGCATATTTCTGGCAATACTGCATTTCTGCAGCAGTTTCTATGAAGATTTTTCATCCTGTGGTATACATGGAGTCCTTCAGTCCCGCTGAAAAAAGGTGACAGATACTGAAGGATGAGATCTGGAGAAGGAGATGGCAGCAAGGTGTTGCAGTGTATATCCAACCTTCTTTATCTGAATTCAGCGTGCCCTGAGGTTTCTTCAAGAGTTCATCTCCTGGTTTACTTCATTAAATCACTTAACAAAATAGCAGAGGGGCAGTGAATGGGATCTGATTACATGCTTTGGTATTTCAGTCTGGACAATGGTTTTGACCAAACTCATCTTCTGGTGATAAGAACACAAACACCCAAGAACAAACCTACATCTACTTCTGTTTACTTCTGTGGAAGGCTGAGATGGTGACAAATGTCTGATACAGGCTGTCCAGCCCATGAGATGTCATGCTCGCTAAATGAAAACTATTGAATGTTACAGTTTAAAAGCTATTTTTGTTTTTATTTGTTCAGTATTTCCAAGGGTATATACATGGAGAAAAAAAACCCTGCATTGACTGATAACAGACAATTCTGAATAGTTAGCCTTGGGAGCAGAGAGTAAAAAATGCAAATGCATTTTTGAATAAGCACAGGAAACAGAAGGCTTGGTCACCCCATCCTGTCCTGATATGTAAACAGATTTCATTCAGAAAACAGCATTACTTTTTTTTCCAGCACAGCCTAATGACTCGCTTAAATATGCAGCACATTTTCAGTACATCTAATTCATAGCAACTTCTCCCAAGAGCTTGAGATTACATTATAGTGCCTTACTATGTGTGACTATAAACCACCTACTGGAATCAAGGAGATTCTGCTGCAACATTTTAATTTACCGGTTTTTATTACTCTGCAAACAAACAAGGAAGAGCGCACTGTAAATGTACAGCAGGCATAGATATCTTCATTTATTCTTCCCTGTTTTGAACTTGTGGTTAAATGTAATAAAAGTGCAAGTAGATTAAAGCTCCATCTAGTGCCAGGGTCCTGGAAGTTACCGAAAGACGTGCAGTCAAAAACCAGCTAAAATGCCCACAGAACGACCAAAAAGCAGCAGACCTAACACTGAAAGCTGTAATGCACAAAGGGAAGTCAGTTGGAGTTACTCTTACATGGTATAAGGGCTTAATTTTAAAGCTGCTGTGTCTTGAGCCAGACAGAACACAAGACAGTGGTTGGGTATGGACAAAGATCTCAATGTGCACTGCAGTGGGGAGATGAGACCCGGCCTGCAGAACCAAACTCATCCTGGCACTTCTCTCCTTGCAGTGACATCAGACTGTTACAGGATATTCTGTACTGTTCCTCTCCTGAGCCAATGATGAGGCAGGTGGGGGCAATGCAGAGCCCCTGAGGCAGCTGCACACTGCATCTCACCAAGCCTGGGGCCAGGATGACACACACCACGTGCCCTTGTGGGCTTTAATCACCCATAGATTAGCCAGAAGCAAAGCCAGCTTCAGCACTGGAACTCTGGATTAAGAACCAAAGTCAATTCTTATTTTTACATCTACCCCCTGGTTACATTCTCTCTTCTTTCAGTGGAAAATACTTTCAGGCACCAGCTGCCATCCTTGGGTGTGCATTAAACTGATTTAGGTGGTATTAATTTTGCATTCCTCTGTTTTTCTGTGGGTTTTTTTTTTTTTTTTTTTTGTAATGGCAAGTGCTAAAACTATACCTGTTAATAGCTCTGAATAAAAAACACGCTCTGTCTTAGAACTGTGTTACACACACCATCCTAATGTAATTCTGAGAAGGCTTTGTGCAGCAGAGGAAGGCAATTCTGGTTGATAACAGTCAAAGCAGTAACACACAGGACTGCTGGTTACTGTATATATTTTTGGTATGCCAACGTCATCCATTTTGGTTTAAGAAAAGTGGTCCTTGTGCTGCATTTTACATCTCAGTTTCAAAGAAAATTGCAATAGGAAGAACCCTTCCACTCTTCTAGAGAAATGCAACACACCCAAGTTACAAAACCTTAAAAACTGCACTTTGCCACGTGGTGTTTAAGATCAGAGCACAGACAAGTGGCATTAGATGCATCTTTCCTATGTACTTCTGCACATAACTTCAGCGTGCACAGGGGAGCAGTGTCAGAAAGGCGTGTGACCCCGAGCAGTGTTCCACAATTGCTCATACCTAAATGTGGTTTGATGACTTTGTGCAAGCTGAATTTCTGGATGAGGACCCGAGGAAAGCAGACAGGAGGGAACAAGAGCCACACAGCAGGTGACTGGATTCCTCTTACCCACAATAACACTGTCAAAAGGGCACTCTCCCAGTTGCTGCAACACTGAAAATAAGAACCAAACGTCCACTTCAAAACAGCAGTAACCTGAGATTCACACTCTTACCTCAATTTACACTTACTATGTAGAAAATGTATACTGGTTTAAAACCAGGGGAGCTGGTGAGGGGGTGAAAAGCAGTCCAAAAAAATAAGTGGCATAAAAACACAAACCCCACTTTCTGAAGCCATTAACCTGGTGTACATAGATCCCAGCTTAGGGACTGGAACGGGGCTGCCCACTGGAACAGTCTGCATTATCCTTTGTAAAGTTTCTTCACACTTCTAGCACGCTTACCTCTCATACCTGAGCTGCCCGACCAAGATGCAGTATTATTTCCTTAGCTTCAGTGAGAAATTAAAAAAAATAAATCTAAATAGAAAGGGAGAATGTTGACAATTAAGTTATTTTTACCTTTATTTTACTTTTCCCTGCTCCTCCCATTTTTATACTCTTAATGCTTCCTTTCACCCATACCAGAATGGCTGTCCCAGAGTATTAGTCTTGCATAACAAGTACACCTTTTCTAAGCACATAAGTCACGTATTTGAAAACCTCTCTGATCTTCTTTTGTGACTATATAGACTGATTTGAACAGGATAATTTTCACATACTTTGTTTCTCAAAAATGTGGTGCTTACTTGAACAGATGTAATTGAGCGCAAACCACAACAGCTATGGCAGAAATAACTCACCGGGTACTCAAACAAAGAATTACTTCAGCAAATGAAAAACTCGAATTCCCTTCTTTGATGAACAGACAGCAGGCAGTTGGACTAGGATTAAGTACTTGCAGGCCAGAGAAAAATTTGGTTCTAAGTTAAAAAATAATTGCAGAGAAGTAACAGTTTGTTTCTGCTTCATTAAAAAAAATAATAAATATTTGTCATTTTACAGAACAGTGCATGGTTGTAGCTATAACATTTATCTGGAAAATATTGCTTTCTGTACTTTGGAATTATTATTAGATGCCTTTGCAGGCAGTGAATGTTTTGGGTAGAAAATGTGTGACAAACAGGTTTATGTACCCATGATCCAGAAATTCTTTACACTTTTTAACAAATAACAGGTTATCAACAGCAAAGTTACTTGCACCAGGGAAGGAAATATCACCCAGATAGACACATTGACAGACATTGTCACTGACAGAAACCATAAGGAAGGAAATAGTGCACTGAACAAACCTTCAAAGTTCCCTGGCTGGCCGTGTGGTAGACTGAATAAGCATCAGCAGCAGTGCAAAAACAATCACACAAAGAAACTGTGAGCTAGAGAAACAAAGTTCTGTCAGTTCAATAACTGGAACATGACTGTGCATAAGCAGCCAAAAACCAGAGCCAGACTGACAAATACATGGTTTGCCAGGAAGGTGCTGCTGACGTTTTAATCACGTTAAGCAGGAAAGAGTCCTCGTGTTACTGCAGCGCACCCTCTGTATAAAGCTGCATTAAAGTCTTCTTTTTCTCCTTAAAGGCTGCTAACACAGCACAGAAATGCAGATCAGTTGTTAAAGGATAAAATCGTATCAGTTGACTTTGACAGGGGAAAAAACAGCAACCACCAGATGAAGCCTGGGAAGAGTTAAAGTTTACCTGCTTCATAACTGGAAAGTTAGCAGTCAAGAGGACTATGCTGGGGTTCTGTTTGTTTCATTTAAAGCAAAACAACACACCACAGGATCTGACTATGCTGAACAGCCTGACTGATACATTTCAGCACTCAGCTGGATGCTATAAGCCTAATTCTGCACATCTCACCATATAGAGACTCTCACTGAAGACACTTATACACCTGAGTCTGCCTGCACAAGTAAGAATTTACAAATAAATTACATTAATTTAGAATATTAAGGATTATTGTTTATTGGCCACTGGCAAGCTCACAGACTTATCTTAAAAATTCAAAAACTGAGCAAATTTCCACAGTTTCAAATACATTTTTCAGTTCCTTGGCTAAACAGTCAGGCCCACAAAGAACTGTCTTTCCCCACGCTTAAAGCCACCATTTCTGTGTGCAACTTAAATAGAAGCAATCTCATACCCTCATCATCTGACACAGCAAGCACCCCAAAGCTTGCATTTGGTTCCAGAAGTTACAGCTTAGGTTCATTATGCTTTATTTTGATGGTTGAGTAAAAGATACCAACAAAAAATCCTCAACTTCTTAACTAAGAAATTATTCCTTAGTAAGGCAAAGGTTTTGCCAGCTTTGGTGGCGGAGCCAGGCCAAACAAACCTTGTCTACAGAGAGGAACCCAACACCCAGCCGGTGCTGGTGGAAGAGACTGATGGAGGACACACCAGGAAAGCATCTTTTTTTTTTTTGCAGAACTTTCAGGATGGTTTCAGGTGCTGTCACATGGGGTTCTTTTTCTTTTTAGTGCCAGAGCTATGCTAGCACTGGATGCGACTTTCTTTCTTTAAACACAACTATAGCCATGCAATGAAACTTTGCATTGTAGTCAATCTAATCCTCGTTGCAATTTGTATCACTGTGTTTTGTAAAGCTGGCTTCAAGCTTTCAGCTCATTAATATTAAATATCTACCACTTATTTCCTGTTAGTGCTCACCTCACCCTTTGTTGGCTTCCTTGTTTTTCAGCCAGGTTACTTCATTAGCTGGAGAGGTGCCCTGCAAACACTGCTCTCTGGTTATCACCACAAGGTCACGAGGCAGAACTGCTCTTGCTGCTTAGCTTTTTAATCAGCAGAATTGAATCTGCTAACTCATAACACTTCTAAATCACTTTTACCCTCTGTACTTCTAAAAGCGCTTGCGGTGAAGAAAAAGACCGCCATAGGAAACACTCGTGGCCTGGAGAGGAAATAATGAGAGCAGAACCGCCAACCAAAGCGAGAGTTGCAATACTGGAGACAGACCGGCAGCGTGCAGAGCGGGCTGCGCTCACAGGCACTGAGTGAAACACCACTGCCAGGCCACCGCAAGCTCACCGTGGGGAGTTTTCTTTTTCCCATTACTTCATAACTCTGATTCTTTTCCCCCAAAATGCCGGGTTTTCAATTCACTTTAAAAGTCACATTAATATGTGCACAAAATACAAGTGTGGCATTGCTTCCCAAGCGATAGTAACACCGCAGAGCCACCGGCTCCCATTCATCAGCAGATAACAACGCCAGCAAACAGGCAGCCCGGGCATCCCCACGGCCTGCCCCTGGGTTCAGAACGATGTCTACCTCTGGATATGTTAAATCTACTTATTAAAGTGAAGCAGTCCAGAATCCCGACCAGGGCATGCAAAAACAACATAAAATCCAAATCATATACACAAAAAACCAAACACATGTGGGTAGAACTCCAAAACAAATGAACCCATCAGCCCCTTGCTCGTTTAAGGACGATGCATTCCATCTGTGCAAATAAGTGCTATACTAGGATCTCCCACAGGAGAGCACAAAGGAGAAGCAGCCTCAGAAGCAACTTCAGACAAACTTTCCTCTCACAAAACAAGACTGGGGAAAGAGGATGATAAAGGCAATCCGAACCTCACAGAAAAGTTTAGCTATACGGCCTGTTAACACACACAGTGACACGAGCACAGTTTTGGTATCCGCAGATAGCAGGAGAAAGCAAAGTTCTGAGGCAGTTCAAATGCAGAATGGCAAAAGCACTATGAAAACAAAACTGAAGAAACGCTTACAGAATTAAGCTAAGAGAAGGAAGCATCTTCATAAAGCATCTAGCAATCTAAGCAAGCTCTACAAGTACCTGTAACAACCAGAAGGATCAATGCAATAGAATGGGAATTCAAGAAGTGTAACGACAAAGGGACTAATGCAACAGAAAGATGTTAGAAGGAAAAAAGGACTGCTCACCCACCTCCAGAGATCTGGGCTCATAGGGAAAACTCCACCAAGGAGGGATCTCCAGAAAGAGATCCTTCCTCAGTGGCAGTCAGCTCTTCAATGGGGTCTAAGAGAGGTGTAGCCAGGCTGCACCCCTCCTGCTCACACCGCTGGATTGCCTTCACCTGTGCTCCCAGGGCTGACCGGGTCCTTTCCCCAGGTGCTCAATCAGTGCTTCAGGCTGGGACTCAACAGTTACCATACAGTATCTAAACAACAGGCAATGCCACAGCAACTAATTTAGGTTTTAAAGGGTCGAGAACATTCTCAAGTATATTGTAGGTATATTGGTGAATATTCTTACTGAGGGATATAACCACAGGAAAAGACATCCAATTGCTGCATTCTATTCCTTAGAAAATTCAGATATAAACTCTAACTTAGAAACATAGAATCGTTCAGGTTGGAAAAAACCTCTAAGGCCATTCAGTCCAACCCCAAGCTACCCCCACCATGCCCACGGCGCCACAGCCCTCAGTCCACGTCTTCACAGTTCCTGAGCACCTCCAGGAATGGTGACCCAACCACTTTTCTGGGCAGCCCACGCCAGTGCCTGACCACTCCATCTGAGCAGGAACATTTCCTAACCTCCAACCTAAACCTGCTCCGGTGCAACATGAGGTCATCGCCTCTTATCCTGTTGCCGCCACCTGGAACGGATGCTAATACCTGAGATGGGGAGCATACCACCCTAGTAACAAGATCAACAAACTGACAAAGAAACCCCCTTACTGCTTCAGGGACACACACAGAGCAGCACAGCACGGCCAACAGCCAGCGCCGGCAGCGCTTTCTTGAAGGAGTCTGACAGCTGGTGAAGTTTGCGACGGCGAACGTGAAATGTGCAGAAAGGAGATGCAGCCCGCAGAGCGGAGCCAGCGCCGCGCCCCGGGGTAACGCCGAGCGAAGGGAGCTCCGCGTGCGGCTGCCGCGGCACAGGGCCGGCCGCGCTGCCGGGAGGGGCTCCGCGCTGCAAACTGCAACTACGGGTCTGTGTGCTGAGAGCTTCTGCAGAAACAAAGGGGATGCACCCAAGCGGCGCTCGCGCTCCCAGCAGCGGAGAACAATGCGATTTCTGAGACGTCGGCGAAACCTTCAAACGTCTCCCGGTTTAGAAAGGGCGGGAAAAGGCGGCACTCCGCAGCACCGCGCCCGCACAGCCCCGGGAAGCCTCGCAGAGCGGCGGCCGCTGCGGAACCGCAGGCGCGGAACGCCCCGCGCCCGAGCAGCGCCGCCGACAGCCTCCGCCGGCCGCGCGGTGCGGGAAGGGGGCGGTGCCGGGCCGCGCCCCTCCTCCCCCCGCCCCCCGGCGCCGGCAGCGCGGAGGGCAGGGCTGGGCTGGGCCGCGCCGCTCGCTGCAGCGCTCGGTCCGCTCGAGAGGAGGGAGAGGCGCCGCGCCTCGCCTCGCCTCACCTCAGCCGCCGCCCGGCCCGCGCCGCGCCGCTCGCTGCCGCCGCCCGCCCGCCGCCGCCGCCGCCCGCGCCCCGCCGAAGATGGCCGGCTGGCAGAGCTACGTGGACAACCTGATGTGCGATGGCTGCTGCCAGGAGGCCGCCATTGTGGGCTACTGCGACGCCAAATACGTCTGGGCGGCCACGGCCGGCGGCATCTTCCAGAGCATCACGGTGAGCGCGGGGCGCCCCGCGGTGTGCGGCGATCCAGGCGGGGGCGGGGGGCGGCGGGGCCGCGCGGAGCGGCGCCTCTGAGGGCCGAGTGGGCCGCGCCGCCGCCTTTTTGTCTCGGGCTGCGGAGGGGGGACGGCCGCGCGCGGCGCGGGGGCGGCGGGGGCGGTGGCGGCGGCGCGGCGGGAGAAGGGCGCGCGGCGCTGGCGGAGAGAGGCCCGGCCCGGCTCGGCCCGGCGCTGCGGCGGCGCTTACGTGCGCGGCGTAGGCGGCGTTGGTGAATGCCCGCCGCGCCGCGCCGCCGGCTCCATGTTTTCCATCGCCAAGATGGCGCTCCGCCATCGATGCTCCCCTCCCCCCGCCCTGCCCGTCCTTCCCCCGCCGCCGCCCCGCCGCGGCCTCGCGCTGCCCTCGCGGGAGCCCCGTGAGGGGAGGCCGGACTCGGCGTCGCCGCGGGCCCTGCCCCGGCCTGGCGGTCGCTGGGCCCGCCGCGTCCGGGCCGGGCTGGAGCGGGGCCGGGCCTGGCGGGGCAGAGCGGGCCTTGCCGTGACTCGGCACTTTGGGCGGCCGGCCCCGATCCCCCGCTTCGCGCTCCCGCCGGGGCCGCGCGGTGCCCGCAGAAGGGCGCGGGGGCGCCGGGCGGCTGAGTCGGGCCGGGCCGCAGTGACTCATTGAGGCGCCGCAGCGCGTCACGTGCCTCGTTAATTTCGGTCGTACCGTGCGTGCGTTAATGAGAGCCGGTGTCCTGGCGGTACGCGGATTGCCGTGGAGCGGCAATGTGCTGCTTCGAGAGGTAACAAAGCGCTGTGCCCGGTGGGAAAGGGGTGGCGGGGGGGGGGGAAGGGAATGCGCCATCCGGTCCCTCAGCCGGCAAGGGGGAACGTTTATAACGGGAATCGAGCAGAACAACGCCGTGCTGACTCCTGGCTTTTTCCTTTGGCAGCCAGTAGAAATAGATATGATTGTAGGGAAGGATCGGGAGGGTTTCTTCACCAATGGCCTGACCCTCGGTGCAAAGAAGTGCTCTGTGATCAGAGACAGCCTCTACGTGGATGGGGACTGCACAATGGACATCCGGACGAAGAGCCAAGGCGGGGAGCCGACGTACAATGTGGCCGTAGGCAGAGCTGGGCGAGGTAAGGGGGCTTTTGTCACTCCGATTGCTCAGTTAAGAACATGACCCTAAACGTAGGCCCCAGGTATTAAGGAGCCCAAACTCTTGTGTTTAATGGCTAACTGGGTGGGGGGGGTGGCAGCAGGCTGGCTGATGAATTGCATTTTTGCCTGGGAATAAACACTTACCTTAGTGTTGCCCGTACATGATCCCAGCTGGGCAGTGGCTGAAATGCCCTCTGATGAGCAGGACCAGGCTCTAGCTCAAGTAAATTTGGAAAGTGTATCCCCATGTGGTATCCAAAGCTGGTTGTGGGATACCACAGGGCTTTTATTAATGGCTTGTAGTCAAACAAGCATTGTCATTGTAAATGTCTCATCAGAAAGTTTGTTCTGCAAAGATGTGGATCTCTTGTTTGAGCTCTTTCTGCTCGCTGTTTAACGAGTTCTGCGCTAACTCTTGCGCTTCCTATTGAGCTCTCTGGAGCCTGTCTTTAGGCAGAAAAGCTTGTCCGGTGTTGTATCATGGAGAAACCTGCCGTATGCTAGTTTTCTTGCTCCTTGTGGTCCTCCTCTAACATCCAGTAACATGCGTTCTTGGAAAGACACCAGGCTCAAATATGAAAAATGTGCCTCGAAGTATTGGCTACAAGTAGCGTGCATTGTGTTCAAAACATCTAGCCTGGTGGTTTTGGCTGGATGTAGAAACAGATTGGAGAGCACTGGGCTTCTGCTCATCAAGTACAGACCAATTTTGGTTGAGTTTTGTATTTAGAATCTAAAGCTTGGGAGGTAATGATGCATGAATGTTGTTTGCAGCACTTAAGGAAAGTTCTGACTCCTTGCTGCAAATAGTGAAGCGACAGTGAGGTCTGCTTTAAGCCTTTTGTGAGAAAATTGCTATGGGGATATACAGTCACCTGTAGCTAGGCTGACTGCAGTATTTCCAATTGTACTGGATCTAACTTGGGAAACAATTACCGTGCTTGTGAAAGCCCAGTGCTGGCTGTGTCCGTGTGCCTGCCAGTGACCTCTGCTGGCGACTTGCAAATGGTGCATCCTGCCGGAGAGCCTCACCATGTTCTTCTTTCCAAGACAATTGGGACGCTTCATCACCACAGTGCAGTGATTAGAGGGGGGGGCAGCGTTAAAATCTTCCCTGCGTTTTGTAAAACGTTAAGCACACCTTACAGCTTCTGCCTAACAAGTCTTCGTCCAAGTCTGACCGTGGGCCTTTTTTGCTGGCATCAGGACAGTTCTAGTTCTGAGGCTGACCAGCAGCAGCCACTGCAGATAATCATGTTCCCTCTTCTGCACTCGGAGTCACGGCTCTCCTACCCACACCGCCACTTTTGTTCCTGACAGCGCTTTTTTTTCCCCTCTTGTTTTTTAAGATATCACCAGGGTTTCCTGGCTGGGTGAGGACGGATAGTGCTGATGGTGGAAAGGCACTGCAGTGCTTTATTGAGATAGTGGATGGCACTTCTTTTTTAAGCAGTGAATTTCTGTGATGTACCTGGGAAGCTGCGTGTACTTTCTCCCAGCCCTGTCTACACCTGTGTTTTTACAAGACTGCTAGCTTAATACCCAAATACTAAATCTTGAATTTGAGTGTGTTTATTGCACTGCCTAAAACTTGCGTTATTTCCTTGTCTAACACACTCTTTTTAAAACTTTTTTTTCTTTTCTCTTTCAGTCTTGGTCTTTGTAATGGGCAAAGAAGGGGTCCATGGAGGCGGATTGAATAAGAAGGCATACTCAATGGCAAAATACTTGAGAGACTCTGGGTTCTAGTTGCTAGGCAGACTGTTAAGTATTAGGGGAAGATTGCTATTAAACTTTCCTGGCGGTGAGCTTTAAACCTTACATTCTGGAAACTTTATTAGCAATGCAGGGTGATGGGGTATGAACCTGTGTCTCCTTTGTATCCCTTTGTTGGTGGGGAAAGGTGTTATTATTTTTTTTTTCTTTAATTCTGTTCATTTCTGTTTTGTTTCCTTGTGTACTCCAGCATTGGTTATAGTCATGGGAAAGGAAGGTGTCCATGGAGGGACACTCAACAAGAAAGCATATGAACTGGCTTTATACCTGAGGAGGTCTGACGTCTAAGCAGCCTCTCCCCATCCACCTAGCAACTGTCTTCATCACCACCCAATTGTGCTCAGTGCTACCAGACTGTAGATGGTAGTTTGTGTTTTTTATTTACCCATTTTCTAATGTCGTAATTCCAGTTACCCTTTGTTCATTTGTATGTTAACCACTGTGTGTAACCGAGTCCCATATCTGGCACCACTGCTGCACCACAAAGATGATATGCATGATACCTTGAAAAACTCTTGGGAGCGGAATACGCCAAGCATAGGCTTTGCTTTGTCTTAGCAATTAGTGTGTACTGAGAACTAAAACAACTCCGTAAATACTAAACAAGGTGCCGATTGTACAATCTAATTTGATCAATGCCTCTTCAGCACTTTGAGCAATTACACAGCTCACAGGTCTTCCTTTCACAGAGCATGTTTGGGAGGAAAAAGTGCATGCATATCTTCTGTTTTTCTCGTGGTGATTTTTTGTTGTGTTTTTTAATCCACGTTTGCTTACACCTATTTTATAGTGCCTGGTTTGTTTAACCAATTTGCCACTCAGAAGCTATTAATGTTAAATTAGTTTTGTTGTTGCACTTTGCTATAGGCTTGTCTTTGATTTTTTTTTTTTTTTTTCATGTCTGAAGCTTGTACTGCTCGTTAAGTGCAATCACAAAACTATCAAAGGGTACAGATGCACTTCCTCCCATGACCTTACAGCCACCATCCCGAGTGACTCCCCGGGGACATTCCATCATTGCAATAGCTCAGGCACTTTTTTTTTTTTTTTTTTTTTGCCAGCTCCCGTTCTGTAGTTGAACTATAAAAGGCTGCCATTATGGACATCAGATATCCCAACATAACCATCTGGAGTGTGTCTGGTTTCAGTTTTTCATAGGACCAATTTTAAGTTGCAGCTTGGGGTTGTGGGTTGGTGGTTCTGTTTTTATACAAAACTGCAATGTCATGGTGGAGAACTGCCGCCTTCAGCTCTTGTGGCAGCGCTGACCAACTCCGGTCTTTCTGCCAGATCACTTGCTGGGTACAGAGTCTCGCTGCTCCAAAGCTGCTGTGTGGATGAAGGCTGGTAGTTTGAAAGCTAACCTGTCAAAATGATGCCATTTCAAATTTAAAGCCCTCATTTGGCCTGTCACACCCTTGCTGCAGAAATCATGGAGTGAACTGCCTTGTGCGCCCATCATCTGACATGTGTGTAACCAAACGATCCCTTCAGGCACAGTACTAACTTGTATGTCCATTTAAAAAGAACTGCAGAACTCTGTATACAAAAGAATAAATGGGAGAAGGTATTGGTTGGAATAACTGACTTGGCTGTCTTGTGATGAATTTTTTTTAATATGTATTCTGTGCCATACTTATTGTTTAAAAAAAAAACTGAACTGTTGCTATTGTGAGATGGATTTTAACTGAGTACGAGGGTTTCTTTTGAATGGCACTACTTTAGGGACATCCTAGTATTCGCTTCTGTTGTTGGGCCTTGTGGATAATGTACAGATTTAAACGAATTCTTGTTGCTGATTTGTCCATTTCTTTCCCTGCACTTTGTTACATCTGGGATACAGTCTAACTCATCTGATTTAATATGCATTTCAAAAAATGCCATAACTATTAAAAACACCTTGTTTACAGACAGATGAAATAAATTTATTCCAACCAAACAAAATTAGGCTATTGGTAATTCTTTCCACTCTCCGCCCCCCGATTCCTTCTGAGGCCCTTCCTTCTATAACTGAGTACTCCAGTGCAGTTTTCAGTTGTGTAACACGGTGACAGTGTAACAGCTAATGCACAGAATGCCCAGCCTTTTAGAGGAGGCCAAGCAGGTGTTGGGCAGGTATGTCTGAAATAGGGAATGATTTATCAGACAACAGCGGGAGGGGATTCCCACCTGTGCTGCAGTGGTTCCTCTGCTATATACATGCATAATCCCTAACACTAAAGCTATAGACCTCTGCCACATGACCTGGTTGGTAGGCCCACTTGAGTTGTTCAAGGTCCAAATTGTACCTTCTACTTGAAGTGCTGAAATTACAGTGGACCAGAACAATCTCCCAGGTAACAATTGGCTGTAGTAGTTTCTAGTGCAAAGGATGCAAAACTTCTGCTTCCCTAATAAGACTGTAAATGCGGGAATCTATTTTGCTCTGATTCTAAACTTTACCCTAACAAAGTTTAAAATTGCACTCACAGTCAGACTGCAGGATTTTGAATTCCTACGTTTAAGATTTTCTGTAATGAGGCTGTAGTTGAAATTTACAGAGATAGCACCTTGGTGGCAGCAGTGTCATCAGCAGTGCACTCTGACCCCCAGTCCAGCACTGTTCCTTCCTGCCGTGTTCTGAGCAGCACCTCCTTGTGGCTTCGTGTTCCTGTTGCTATTTCTGGGTGAGGAGATGTTTCTCAAAGGACTTTTTCAAATGCAGTTGTTTGTTTTCCACAGCAGAATGGTACTGTGCACGTAACTCGGGAAGGTCTACCTGATATACACCTCTCAAGTAGCCTGAGTGCTCAGCAAATGTTACTCCTTCATATTTAACTATTTCCAGATTAATACACAATTTTAAAAGAGCTTAAATGTTTTGGTGCTGAAAGTTGGAATGCTGAATTGTGATCCAGGTGAGAAATTGTGTTTCTATTTTCCCTTGCAGAAAGTTACTGAGATGCATAGAACACTCAGACATTACAAAGTTCCGTGTGAGTAACTGATTCTTATTCTGTTGACACAGTGAAATCACATGCACTGCTCTGTACCTCTTGCCCTTCTTGCGGTGATTAGCAGCATTACACCGCTCAGGGTGCAGCTTGCCAGCTCCTGTGCTGTAACTCAATACCAGTTCAGAGGTAACTATCTGTGAGGTGTACAACCATTCACTCTCACAATTTACCATTCAGGATTTAGTTAAAGGATTCAGAAATGGTGACAGTTTTTTGTGCTCGTGATCTGTTCCTTTTAGTTCTTGCTAGTCACTGTTTTTTTTAGAAACTGAAGTCACGGGCAACTGCCCTCAGCAGGTTCTGGCTCTGCCACTTTCCAGTGACGCTCTCAAACTCCCAGACTTTGCTGTGTTTTACCGTGCTGGCCATTTTTACAAAGGGATTGTCCACATGCTTTTGAAGTACTGCATCTTTCCTTCCAGCAGCAGTTTCTGGCCATAGGGCAGCTAAGCACAGCCTCCTTTTTTTTTCCTTCTGATAGCTTTGATGTGTTGTTATTCAAGGCTTGAATAAGAGAACAGAACTTACATTAGAATTAGTGTTTTCAAAAACAGATTAGTTTGTACAATTGTTTAAACTCAAATCCATACAGAGAAGAGGCAGAATTGCTTTAAAGGTTTTGGGAGGTTTTCTGTTTTTTTTGTTTTTGTTTCTGTTTTTTTTTTTAAGGGTAGTTCTGAAATGGTTCGGTCCCTTCATACTCAGGAAGGTAATCCCTACTGCCTCAACTCCTCACAGCTTCTTCCTCTTCCCCCACTGCATTGTGCCACTGCCAGCACACTCCACACAGGTAATGGAGAGCTGAATTTATGTGCAGAGTATCAGGGCTTTACAAAGCTTGACTACAACAGCCTGGAATGACAATCTCATACTTTATTTAAATACAGTTAGGAACATACATGTCAGTGTGCTCACTTTCTGTGCCCTAATCGTTCACAGATAGGTTTTTAATTACACCACCCTCAGACTTAGCCAATGGTTGTTGTAATTTTAAGATTGAGAGATTCATCTTTATTTTGAATTCTGCTAGAATTCTGAATAGAAACATCCAACTATTCTGAACTGCAGAAGGAATTGCTCTTCTTTTTTAGTATCTTGTGTGTTTACACGTGGCTGACCCACCATTACTGTTCATTCAGAGGCTGCCTGGGCACTCTTCCACCATTCCACGCTGTTATGTGCTGGGGTGCAAGGATAGGGTTGTTCTGCTATCTACATCTTTTTCTCCATCCCTTGAGACCTGTTAAAGACACTTGTGACGTTCCCCCCAGCCATTTTTGACCATGCTTTGCCCACCTCCAACAGTGAGCACTTATCTTCCCATTCAGGGGAAAGCCTTCATTCCTGTCCTCCCTCTTTGGCTCCTTTTCAGAACAATTTGTTCACGTTACATAGTGCAAAGTTAGGTGCAAACTTAAAGGAAGATACTTATAGTGATCACAGAGTGACTATCTTGTTATAACTGTTGATACTGCACTGTTTTATAGAGATTAAATGATTCAAAGGGCCCACTAAATATTTTAGCTTCAGACATCAGTTATAATCTACTTGCTAGCTTTTCTTTAAAAAAAAAAAAAAAAAAAAAACAAGGTGACCAATAATGAATGTCTTTAAAGCACCACTTTGCTATGCAGAGGACAGCTGGAGGCTGAACTCAGATGGACGTCACATAAGGAAAACATTCAACAACTGGGGGTCAGCTGTTCGTGGCATATGGCGAGGAAACAGTGCTGCTTCATGTGGATAATAGGGTAGGTCATAGTCCAAAGACAAATCTGTACTTACCTTTTCCATTAGGTTTGGACAGGCCCCACCTTTTGAGACAGATTTATCCAACAAGTTTTAATGAAAGACACAGATTCTACTTAGAAATGCAGAGATCCTCCAACTTCCAAAGTATCCGTAAGGAAGGGCTATTCTTTTCATTTACATCCTCACTGCCAATAGACAAACTATCTGCGGTGCAAGGTATGGGCTGAAGGGTATCATTATAACATTTACTACCAAGGCCTGCTGAAATTAAATGTCATGAATACCATCCATTAGGAAATGGACAGTTTAGAAACAGTACTGCCTGCTGCATGCATTTTCTCTGTATAGGAGGGAGAGCAACAGGTAAAAACTGATTTTAAAAAGTCTTTTACTTTTTGTCATCATAGCAAATAGTATCACCAGGGTTACCTACGGCACACGTTACCAAGTTTACTTCTGCTGGCAGTTCTGCATCTCTTCAGGTTTTGGGGTACCTGAAATGCAGTTCTGAGTAAACACATGCACTCATTCAACATCAACAGCAAGAACCCATTTTAAGAGACATCTTTCAGCTCAGAAAATGTTCAGAAGTGTCTCTGGTCAAATATCAAAGCTGGTATGCAAGACAAAGCGGGATTTTACACTGTAAAAATCTAACACACTGTCTTTATGACTTTATCCCATGGATAAAGTGTGAGTGGCAGTGGTTTGAAGATCAATTATTTTTCCATTATTATCCTTTTGCTGTGCATCGTTCTGAAAAATAAACTTTCTCTGCTCTTTACCAGTCCTTGTGAATTGACTTCCATTGCTAGGCTTAAGGAAGCAGGGCATGTAGCCACATTGTCTATTAGATCAGTAACAATGAAGGGAAGCACCTCACCTGTCATCTCCTCAGCCCGGGATTTGGTGTCTTCTGACCTCCAGAACACACTCAGTCTTCAGCTGTAAAGGTGTCAGTGCGACGGGCAGGAAATATCAGCAGTATTCTGGTCTTCCCCCCCCCTCCCCCCCCCCCCCCCACCCCTTTTCCCCAGGTTACACATACAAACCTGGACTGATTCAAGCTCCTCCTCAAACTAAATGAGCAAAAATTAAGGTTTTCATTGCAGCTTAGTCCCACTGCATGGAGTGTTATCAGCATAGAGCTCTGTGCTGTGGTGCATGGTACAATGCAGGTTAATGTTACTAAGGGATGTTCACAATTGCACGTTACAGATCTTTAAAAATACTTCAACCGTACATGCCAATAAAGACAGACAAGTACACAATGAATTTAAGTAACGTGAGAGTTAAATAAATTCCTTTTGATACTTAAAGTGGAAAACATGTTTATTAACATTCTTTCAAGCTTTCCTTATTCAAGGCCATATAAAAAAAACTCTGCATTAGGATTATACATGTTTTGTTACTCTCTACGTAGTTACAGAGGCATTATATATAATTTACTTTTCTCATGATACGCTGGTAAGTACTGAGCTCTGTTAATCAGGTATTTGAAAAGAACAATTTATCTATATACAGTTTATCAGACTAATGTAGCATAAAATGCTCTTCAGTAAGAGGTATATGAGTTGAAGATCAATAGAATACTTACCTAAAATTCTATGTGGAACAAAACCTCCTCTGTTTTAGTCACCCCCTCCCCCAGCTCCCATATCATCACTGAACAAACAGATCATTCGTCGCAGTAGCAAACAAAGCTAAATTAACGTGTTAACGTTGGATCTTAATTTGTGAACTACTTAAAACTAAACATACATTCTAAGTTTCTTTATCCTAGGAACTGCTCAACAGGACAGCTTACACTCAGCTATTGTGGCAATCTTCAAAGGATTATTTGGAATCACTGCTTTACGATGAAAGTGGAATCTCTTCTGCTTGCTCTTGATAGACCAGCACATAGAATCTGTTCTACATTTTGTTTTTGATAGTGGTGACAATTTTTAGGAAAACTCTACACAAACATGCAAATAGACTTTTTCGTTGGGCTTAAGGGGTAAATACATACCATACACATAATAAATACTGCTATCAGCATGACCCAGCCGTAGCTACAAAATTATTTCCATCTAAATCCCATTTCAGCAGATACCAACATTTAAAGTAGCCTGTGTGAGATTTCTATCGATATATGCTATTAACATTATTCATTAGCATTGTGGAGTCCAGTTAAACTGTCTTGAGAAGACAGAAAGTGTGACTGAATACCTGAATCAAAAATAAATCTACCTGTAATGATTAAACAAACCATAGTACAACTACATAAACCGCTCCTACTGAAGAAACCAGATGGATAAAAATATATTACCTACATAAATGTTTGTGTTGTATAGCCTCAAGAACTCTTTTATTCATTCACTTCTCGTCATGAGTAGTCTCAAACAGTATTTGTCACTCTGTAATCCCTTTCATCATTGGGCTGGAGCTGAACTACTACACTTTCTTCATTCACTCCACTTTCTGCATCGCTGCTATCAATATTGTCATTGTCATCTTCCTCGTACTCGGAGGACTCGGTCATGTTCTGATGGGAATGTGATTCTGACAGAGCCCCAAACGACTGAGTGCTAACTGAGGCTAAGGGTCTAAGCAAGGGGGTATTTTCAGATACTTCGTTTTCTTCTTGACTGCTGTCTGTCTCAGAGTCAGAGTCCCCCTGAGAAGGGACCACTTTCTGCTTACAAACAGGACATGTTTTTTTTGTTTTTGTCAGCCATGGGTCCACGCACTTGCAGTGATACGCTGTTAGAAAACAAAACATGTACATCATTATCTAAGTAAAAAGGACAATTTAACAGAAACAGAAATCTAGCAGATTAAGTAAAATAGGAATATTATAGAATTTAACTCAAAATAGAATTTTACTTAGAAGTTCTCTGGCAGTTGGACTGCCCATCCTTACGTACAAAACACCTAACAGATGAAGATCTAGGGCCTAAGCAGTAAGGTAAAGACTCATTTCCTCTACTCTGTGGATCTGACAGCAGTCCTGCAATGGGCCACACTTGATAAAATTATCACCACTGTGTTCTGAGTGCAGCCAAGGCAGTGCTTTACATGGCTTCAGGGCAGACTATATCCACTCATTCGACTGTCCTGGAGAAAGTGAAAGCCTACTTTTTTGTATGTAAATGGGAACTCCAGAATGTGCTTCCCTATTCAATACAAACATTTTGGGGATGGTGTCAAGCCCAGCACTTTTTTCATATGTACATCCAGAGAAAAATGCAGAGTGGTAGTGTTAGCCCTTTTTCATTTTAAAAATAATTTTTAAGTTTGCTCTTTTCCCAATTTGCATATGTGCCCAGGCAAATACATAAAATTATAAATCTAGATCTCCTGACATGGCGTTTTAGATAGCTGTTTTAATGTAAACACCAGACCCGAGGTGCAGCTGCTTACCATGAGAGCATGGAAGGATTCTGAGCTTGTCTCCATCCTCATATTCATCCAGACAAATGGCACACACATCATATTCATCTCCTACAGCACACATGAGAATCCTTTGAACTTCAGAAGATTTGCAATAGAACTTTTCCAACATGTGCATAGAGGTTCTCTTTCTGCTTCATTCATCTTCCTGTCCTTGCAAGGGGCAGGTTCTTTGATGCTACGCTGTTAGTTTACTATCTTTATTTCCTTATCAGGACTATAGCTCATTCACTTTCCCACCATGTAAACAAAAATACAAATGCTTCCAACTGGGAAAAGTGCTCTCTCTGTAATAGTCAATCATTCTGGACTAAAAGTAAGATGAAATGATTTAAATATGGGATTCATGTTACCACACGGGTACTAAGCAGTAAGTTATTCAGAAAATTTTAATGAAAAATAACAAAGGTAATTGAGAAAAACTAGAGCAAAATAAGTAAAAGAAAAGCAGTTTAGTTATATGAGCAAGTTTACATCATTGTGCAACTAGAACCTCAAGTGCAAGATACGTTATTGGCAGTACTGACATTATGTAGTGTTGTGGCATATGACAAGACCAAACTATAAACAATTTTTAGCATTTCTTTCCCCTTTTAAAGGATTTTACAATATGGTCTTTCGTCAGTCCAGATCCTTTCCATTTTCCTGGAAGATGCTGGCCCTCTAAAGCTTGCATTTACAGCAGCAGTTAATGTCTCTTTCACAGACAAGTTAATTGCAAACAAAGCTGTAGAACACACTAAGTGTCAGCATCAATTCTCTTCCAAACGTGTGTCCTTGAATATTCAAATTCAGTATTTAGACAAACTACTCATCCTGTCCTGGGCACCACTGAAAAGAGCTGTTTCTATCTTTCTGCACCCTCCCTTCATGTATTCACACACACTGGTGGGATTTTCCTGAGCTCTTCTGCAGGCTGAGCAGTCCCACTCTCAGCCTTTCTTACAGGAGAGCTGCTCCAGTCCCTTCTTCACCTTCAAGGCCATTTGCTCAACGCAGTCCTCCAGGTGTGGCCTCACCAGTGCTCATGTTATTCTCCTTAGTTTTGAAATGAAGTCCCACAACTTCACCGTTACCTGGTGGAGGTAGCCTGGTATAACAGAAACTTCACCTGAACTTATTCCACCTGCGTGTATCCAATGCTGTTACTATGCCATAAGCACCTTAGACTGATGATCTTTACTAACACAGTCCAGAACTGCAGCAGTGTGCCAGGGCTGCACTCCCCTGACAATGGCCCACATGGAGAAGCCCAAACCATGGGGTACCAGAAAGAAGTTAGGCTGGCTCAGCCCATTACCCCATTGCGTCCTCCCTGTCACACGACCAGAAGCACATGCCAGCAAACAGAGCTGCAAGCTTTCTTATCGCTTGGCTAACACACATTTGGTTGTGGGACAGGCTAGTTCCAGGATCAGGTGATCCAGTGCATGTTTGTACATCCTGTCACAAGTGCAGTCATCTGCTCCACACGTGCTAGCACGTCTGCATCCACATTATCTGGTACACAGTTTGTAGAAAAGAGAGGCTCCAATAATATATGACCCACTCCGCTGATATGATGGACACCCCAGATACTGCCTGAGAGATCCTGGGGCATGTCCCGGAGATTTGTTCACTGACAAATACAACCTACTGTACAGAACCTGCTTTAGCAGCGGGGCTGGACTTTATGATCCCCAGAGGTCCCCTCCAACCCCTACAGTTACTGTGCAACAATGCATATTCAGAAAAGAATGACTGTGATAAAGCGTCTGTTTTCTCAGCAAGGCCTATCCTCAAGTTCTCAAGCACAGAGGCCAGAAATCTGACAGCATCTTGGCTAACTGCAACAAAGACATTTCCCTTGTTCTCATCAAGGCCTTGTATCCAGCCAGGCCTACCTCATCCCAACTTCACAAGGCTTCTTTTACTGCACAGTAGGTTTGAACAGGCTCTCAGCCCAATGGCTTTACCTGCACCCACCAGACTCATCAGCTGCAGTCCATCTGTTGCATTTCTCTACGTTATTAAAGAAATGAATTAGCACCATTACACTGATGCTGGCTCGGGGCAGGAAGGCAAAGCCTACACAGCAGTGAGCCTCCTCAGCACTCTGAGGCTCGTACACTTTCTCTGTGTGTCTCACTGCCTCCATCACTACTTTCCAAATTAATTTCCAAGTTCCACCTCCATGACTATGCTGACAGTGACAGCAGTCACCTTTGCTGCTGCAGATATTTACAAGCAGGCATGCAGGCTCTTGTTCATCACTGGTGAAAATGCACTGCTAATGGTGGTGACTATGTTGACAAATTGTGCTTTGTGGCTGAGAATTTGCTCTATCAAAAAGCATTATTGTGCTCTTTGTATCTGTTGCAGTTTCCATACAAATAAATAGGAAGCAGTGCTTCTGGAGCGACTATGTATCATGCTTAAATAAACTGCAAACAAAACAAAACTCTTTGACTTAATACATAAATACAGTGTTCTCAGAAATACAATTATCCATCACACATATATCACATAGTTGTGTGCTGACGAGCACCAAAATACAATCTGCCAAGACTCTCGCAGACATTATGACTTGTTTTCTTCATTAAACCTACACTGTACTGTGCAATCAGGCAAATGGGTCAGTAATGAACAGTAATTAGACCAGTTATAATCCCATTTGCAGGAAAAAAATCAGTTTAGGAATACTGCAGAACTGTAATTACTCTGGAACAGATCTTTAAAAATCCATCCAGATACTACTATTTACCATTATTTTCTCAATTTCTGCATGTATCAATCTACATACAAAGACACGTACATGAAAATTCAGCAGCCATGATACTCAAATATGTCTTTGCTTAAAAACATTTATTTTTACAACCTATTGCTTGTCACACACAGGGCTATTTTTTCCCCGATGTACAAACAAGGCATTACAAAGCTGACTGCCCAAAGTTAAGCTCTTATTTCATACTTAGAACACTTAACAGCTCCATTAAGTCTTGTGGATATAGCAACTCCAACATCCCATACAAAGAGCTTTATAGAAGCCACAGGGTGTAACATCTATTAGTTTTCGATGAAAGTGCATAGAATCTTCTGTGACAGCAGCGTTGAGGGTAAAACTCAACTTGCATGTGCAGTTCTTCATTCACCTGCCACAATAATTTATAAAATCATCATTCAAAAGCTCAGTTCCAAGCTCATCTCAATAGAGCTGATCAGTAGGAAGAGCAAATGTCTTTCTTTCTAAAGAGATGCAAATGTTTGCCATTTTTTGATTCAGCGCGTCCTTTCTTTCTTCTGGGCAAATATCTGTTTCTTTCCACCACACTGTTAAACTAAATATATTCTCACAAAATATGTATGTTTAGGATATCTATCTGGTACCTAATGGGTATCTACTGCACTCCAGTGCCCACAGAATACTGGAATTTGTCCATCTGCCAGAGCATGTTTTTCTGAGTAGGATCTATCTATGATTATGTTAGGTGGACTATAAGTAATTTAAGCATCACATGAAATTAACAATGTGCACTGAAGTCAGGAGAGTTTTCACAAGCAGCTAACTTTCAAACACTAAATTATTTAACACTAAATAGTTTACAGTAGGTGAATAACAATCATTAGAGAGAATAATAGTGCTACAAATACTTTCTAAACACTTTTTCTAGGCTGCTCTAGGACCCAACTTAACCACTTCCCTCAACATTAACACAGAATCACACAACATCCTGAGCTGGAAGGGACCCATGTGGATCATAGAACCCAGCTTGACTCCACACAGCACCAAATGTGAGCTCTACATCCGAGAGCAGTTTGCAAGCACTCCTTGAGCCGTGACCACTGCCCTGGGGAGCCTATCCATGCCCACCGCCCCAGTGGAGGAACAGGAGGGAGCTGCAGGCTGCCACAAGGCCACTGGAGTGTCCTCTCTGGGCTGAACAAACCCAGGGACCTCAGCCAGACCTCACACGCCTTGCCCTTCAGACCGTTCCCACTTTGGTAGCCCTCCCTTGCACTCTAATAGCTCTGTGTCCTTCCAATATTGTGATGCACGAAACTGCCCACAGTATTATGCAAACAGGGCTGACACCATTCTGTGCAAAACTGCTCATACCATCATAGGCCAGGTGCAGAAACTCCCAAAGTAAGAAAGTATAAAAGCTTTTTGTTCTGTTCTGCTAAGTCAATGAACACAATGATTACCTGAATATTTAAAGCCAGGTTTGCTGTATGACTAACTGAGCTCCGAACAACTCATATTGTGTAAGATTCAACAAAAAGAAAGAGGAAGAAGAATAAGGAAAACACCAAATACGTTATTTTCACGCACTTGCTACTTAGTCATGTAATCCTGAGACAGTTATTACACTGTACACATGCACATGATTATCTGACAAACACATCAAATGACTTTCTCGAAGCCAGACGGTGATGGGTTTCTTGTTCTTGGTTTTTTCTTTTCTACAGTTTTTTTATATTTTTATTACAATTAATTTTCATACGGAATCACTAATAGGAAGCAAAATTAATATTCATTGGCTCATGGTAATTTTTTTCAGAATTAATTTTAAATCCATAGCAATAGATCATTACAAAGAGTTTCAGTCAATCCTGCAAAAAAATCTTTTTTTTTTTTTTTAAGGGTTTTTTGGGGTTTGGTTGGTTTTTGCTTTTTTTCTCCAAATTAGGCTAACATTGTATAGAAACCTGTATCTACTCAAACTGAACAGCTGCTTTGCACAAACTGACAGCAGCATTATTAATAATGCAGATTGGCTTTATCAAGGGCAAAGAATGGTAAGCAGTTCTACCCTTGAATCCAAGCATATCCTCTAACATGGTATTGATGCCTGGGCAAATCCCTGTTGACATGTGTTAGGTAGTAATCAATTAAGTACTCTTTCCAGCTTTTCTTCTCAGAGGTTTTAATGGTTCGTTCATAAAAGTAACTGGATGGTAAGATGGCAACATTTAAAATATATCTTTTTTCTACTTTTAAATCCAACAGACTGCAACAGAGAATGACCCAGGACACTTTAAAAACTTAATTAATAAATTAAACTTGCTATGGATTTATTTCTTATCTCATTGTTCTATCTTGCATACAAATAATTTTTAAAAGGAATCACAATAACAGACACTGTGGCACTCAGTTTGAATCACTCGCGCCCTCACAGAAATACGGTATGTAACTGAATGAAAGGAACACTCCTCTGGAAAAGCAGTTAATTTTAAACCACAAGATAGCTTTGCTTTTACAGTGTCTATACCATCAGACAGCTTACATACCATTAGTATTTATCCAATTCCAGATAGATTACAGGTATAAGGCACCACAGTGACTGACTGCTGTTGTCACTGTTAATGAGCAGCAAGGAAGATCTGGGGAATTTCTGTACAGACTTTGTGAAATATTTTCACTCACAGCATACATGTGGTGACCACTCTGCTTCTGCTGAGGAAACGTTAGAACTCTATTCTAGTGAGAGCAAGGTCAAGATACCTTTCTGTGTGTGCTTCCACCCAAACCCCATTATCATTTCTCACATACTCAAAATTATCTCTAAAATCCCTCAATTTAGGGATTTTTTGCATTAAAACGGTATGTTCTAATTAGACAAAAAACAATCCACTTACCTTTCTTAAATTTGTGTACGGGAAGTTTCTTCAGCTGATCCTTCCTCAGCCGATTCCTTCTTGCCCTGTGTCTGTCTTGCACAAATTTTGTGATCTGGAAGCATGACACCACAAGGAAGACAGAGTAAATGGTAAGTTAAAACAACAGAAGAACAGTAAAAGTTTTGACTTGCGAGCCTTTGTCAAAAGGGAACTGATGCTCCAGCTGAATCACCTCTTCCCTCATCTCAAGGGCGAAGACAAGCAAAGCCTGATTACCACAGCACTCGAAAGGGAATATACAGAAGCTTTTTTGGAAAAGAAAGGAAGAAAATAAGAATAATGTTCTCTCTATAAAACAGTGGCTATTACTGCAATCTCGTACTGAGGTACAATGCCATAGAGGCAGCATAATTCAGGGCTAAATACAATTCATTAAGCTTGACTAGTTTTGCTAACAGCAGTCTTAAATTATGACAGATTCTCTTAGAGGATTATTCCCATGTTCATCAGTCCTGTTTTTACACTGTAGTCTGGGAAATAGGATAGAGATTTACTTCAAGCCATAGACTCTTGCTGTCTTCAGCCATACTAAAGATTGTTTCCATTTTCTTAGTAGTCCTTAATCCCATTTCCATTCAGTTTCTAATCCTGACATGTAACATGACTTTGTTTTTCAAATGACAAACTAGTGGCCTTAACCAAGGCAAACACACTGACAAGTGGCTAAACTGTGGCTGACAGAAGCACTGAGTGAACATTAATATTAAAGAAATGTTTCTTTTGCATTGCACAAGTAGTTCTTCCCTATATATTTATTCAGAATTTGTATCAATAGGATACCACAACTTTCAAAATGACATACTAAACAAAAGATTGTTTTAATTCAGAGTAAGAAAAAAAAAGTCCAGTTCTTAAGATCCTAAAAGGTAAATTTAAGAGAATCTGTATCTGTGGCTTCTGCTCAGAGAAGTCACTTGCGCCCTGAATGCAAACACTTTAGAAATTTATCTCACCCCTGTAATATTTCAAATATTGCATCTTGTGACAATCAGAAAGATCAACACAATGGAACAAGAGGTGTAACGATGAAGGCACTAATGCAACAGAAAGATGTTAGAAGGAAAAAAGGACTGCTCACCCACCTCCAAAGATCTGGGCTCACAGGGAAAACTCCACCAGGGAGGGATCTCCAGAAAGAGATCCTTCCCCAGTGGCAGTCAGCCCTTCAATGGGGTCTAAGAGAGGTGCAGCCAGGCTGCACCCCTCCTGCTCACACCGCTGGATTGCCTTCACCTGTGCTCCCAGGGCTGACCGGGTCCTTTCCCCAGGTGCTCAATCAGTGCTTCAGGCTGGGACTCAACAGTTACCATACACATCTGCTGTGGCAAACTGCTATTTTCATGGTGAGTGAAGCACCTGCAGTTCTAAAGATCCAACCTTTCAGCTGGATCAGCCTTGTGGGATAATAAGGAATGATTGAGGTCAGAAGGTCAGTGAAAACACTGGTGGATTTTACATTTTCTCTAACTGATCACTTCTCCGTGCTTTTTTGAGAGTTGCCACGATTTTGACTCCAAATGTGCTCAAGATTGTCAACTAAATACACAACTGATAGCGCAAACAACACTAACACAGGAAGAAATATTTCAAGAAAATTTTATGGAGCAATTGATGCATTATTTTTTAATCAAAAGAAAAGAATCTTGTAATTTGGTCAGAGATCAACAGAGATCATAGAACCATAGGACCACAAAGGTTGTAAAGGACCTCCAAGATCATCCAGTCCAACCATCCACCAATCATCAATATTTCCCTACTAAACTGTGTCCCTCAGTACCACATCTAAATCCTTCTTGAACGCTTCCAAGGATGGTGACTCCACCACCTCCTGTGCAGCCCATTCCAGCGCCTGACCACTCTTTCAGAGAAGAAATTTTTCCTAATAACTAACCCAAACCTCCTAGGCACAACTTGAGGCCATTCCCTCTCATCCTATCACCAATTACGTGGGAGATGAGGCCAACCCCACGTTGCCACACACTCCTTTCAGGGAGCTGCAGAGAGCTGTAAGATCTCCCCTGAGCCTCCTCTTCTCCAGACTAAACAAGACCAGTTTCCTCAGCCACTCCTCTTAAGACTTGTGCTCCAGACCCCTCACAGCTTCATTGCCCTTCTCTGGGCACACCGAGGGCCTCAAGGTCTTTCTTGCATTGAGGGACCCAATGCTGAACACAGTACTTGAGGTCTGGCCTCACCAGAGCCGAGTACGGGGGGGATGATCACCTCCCTGCTCCTGCTGGCAGCATGCCCAATTGAGAACCTCTGTAGGTAGCGTACATGTTGTAAGATAAATGCTATATACTGTAATAGGTTCTGAGCAAGCTGGCTATTACTATACCTGCGTGAAAAAACAGTGCAAGACCTGTGTTGTGAAATAGTGGGACTAACATTAATTAAGCAACACCAGGTTGGTTATGTGGGACATATGCTCAGTGTATGAGAATGCACGTTGTTCTCTGTGGAGCAAAAAGGGAAAAGCTTATGCAGTGATAAGAGTACCAGTGAGGACAGTTCTCTGTAAGCAGTTACACAGTAGGTAGGTAGAACCTCCTAATGTCTCCTGACTTTCCTTTCCCAAAAGTCTCTATCTGTTTATCATACTAAGAATAATAAAGAATTACAGGTAAACACAGTACAGGTATATACAGCACGCAAATCTTTCACTGTTCCTTTACTGTATCACTTAAATTAACTTCAGTAAGTGACAATTATGTGACAATCTGTTTGTAAGAAAAGATGTTACTAAATAGAGGAACTTACCATAAATATGACAATGAGAATAAGGCAGATCCCAACTATTATCAGAAAAGGGATTAAGTAGTACTCCAAAGGAAGACTGAACTCTGGGATCAACACAACGTGGCCACTGTAGAGAGAAAGATAACAGTTTCTAGAAAGGTTAGAAAATAATAAACTGAGAATTAAAGAATAAATATAATGAAAAAAAAAACAACCACCGGTATTAGTACACATTTCAGTGCAATCAACAGCAAATCAAGTCATGAGGTAACTTACCCCTTTTCATATGTAAATTCTTCTTTAAGAGAATTAGCCGATGCCTCCCCAATGAAGACAGAAGGAATGTCTATCTTCTTTAAAATTTCAACTGTATAAAAAGAATAATAAAACCGCTATTATAGACACTGTATGGGCACTCTTAAGATGTTAATACTCAAACATTATGACACTCTCACAACATGAGGATACATTTTAATGTAATAACACAGACTGATTCACATGCATGCTAAATCTTTATATCATATAAGGAGCGGTATTATTTTTCCTACTGAATATTTACAGGCTTTACTGCAGGTATAGAAATCAAAATTATCAATTGCATTTAAAGGGAGCATAAAAAAAGTATTCCAACAAAAAGAGGCATCATCAGAGTATGTTTAACCAGAGCATCAGTTCTTACTGAGTCACGTCACGTAGGTTCCAAAACTTCGGGCAACTTATATTTTATGATCTGGTATGTACATTTTAGTCACTTTCTTTTGTTCTTTTCACCTTAACCATGAACACACATACTGGAAAGGTCAAAAAGCAGAACAAACAAATTCCACATTTTTACTTCAGTTTCAAGAAACCAAATGGAAACGTCTCTCCCTTTTCCAGTTACTAATGAGGATTAATAGCTCAGAGGATGGAACTCAAATGAAAAATTATCAAAAGATAAAGTCTCTATTCTAGAAAATGTATTTTCTAGGCTTCAATTTATACTGATCCACACCTCTAAGTTAACATCAAAGTATTCAGGTTCCCCAAGCAAAAGCACACATCGCTCAATGTCACTTCACACTGTCCAAATACCTATTTGTTACTTGTTCTACAGTTGATTTCAGAGTGAAACCTGAAAATAAGTTTCACACGGGTTGAGAACTCATTAAAACCACATTCACACAGCTTTCTGGACTACTGAGCTTCCACTTAGTTTGCTGAATGTTAATTTCCTAGTTTGCTCAGTGGTGTGTTTCTACTTTTAAAGAGTTTTGATTCTGCTCACTTGTGTTCTTGCTGCATGTTCGATAAACTTCAAAAATCAGACAAAAAGAAACTCCTTAGAGAAAATCACAACAGTGTTTTAGACAAAAAATACATACCGTAAAACCAAAACATAAAATTTTGACTACAGAGTACAACAATGTTCTGAGTATAACCACTCCAAGAAAGGTTACATTGGAACAGCTAGTAACAGAATAAGCTTTTCAATTTAATCAGAGTTGTCAGGGCAGGGCTCCTCAAATCATCCCACTTGGAGACTGATGATGGATCCCTGGAGTCAGATCACAGGCCAGTAAGACAGCACCACAGGTGCAAGATAAGGGAACTCCAATGGGTACATCAGCCTCAATGGGAGACCAACTCAAATGCCTGTACAAGCAAAAGAGTTGCAGATGTGCATGTGCATTCAGGGCTATGATGTCATTGGCATCACTGAAATGTGGTGGGATGGCTCTCATGACTGGAACATAGGAATGGACAGGTTTAAACTGTTTAGGAAAGACAGGCAGTGGAAAAGGGGAGGGAGTGCTGCCCTCTTGATCAACAACCAGCTGGAGTCCATGGAGCTCCACCTGGGGATAGATGAGGAGCTAACAGAGAGATTATGGGTAAGGGTCAAAGGGAAGGCAGAGGAAGGAGACATTGTGGTGGGAGTCTGTTACAGGCTGCCCAATCAGGAAGACCAAGTGGATGAGGCCCTCTATAAACAGATAGGAGCAGCTTCACGTTCACAAAACACAGTCCTCGTGGGGGATTTCAGCCACCCCAGTATCTGTTGAAGGGACAACACAGCAGGGCACCAGAAACTGAAGAGGTTCCTGGAACATGTTGATAATAATTTCCTCTTCCAAGTGGTACAGGAGCCCATAAGAAAAGTTGCTATGCTGAACCCTGTCCTCACCAACAAGGAGGGACTGTTGGCTGTTGAGTAATGTGAAGCTCAAGGGCAGCCTTGGTTGCAGTGACCGCAAAACAGGGAAGTTGAAGATCCTTGGGGCATCAAATAGGATGCATGGCAAGCTTGTAACTCTGGACTTCAGGAGAGCAGACTTTTGAACTCTTCAGGGAACTGCTTGGCACAGTGACATGGAATAAAGCCCTGGAGGGAAGAGGGGCCCAAGAAAACTGGTCAGTCTTTAAGGACCATCTCCTCCATGTCCAGAATCAGTGCATCCTGAGAAAAAGGAAGACAGGCAAGAAGGTCAGGAGACCTCCATGGATCAACAAGGAGCTCTTGGACTTACCGACGTGCATAAAGAAAATATACAGGGAGTGGAAGCAGGAACGGGTTATCTGAGAGGATTACAAAGAAGCTGTCCGCAGTCAGGGATCAGGTTTGGAAAGCTAAAACACAGAATTAAATCTAACCAGGGGCATGAAGGGGAACAAGAAGAAATTCTACAGGTACATCAGTGATAAATGGAAGGCTAGGGAAGCTGTGGGCCCTCTCTGGAAGGAACCTGGAGATCTGGTCACAAGGGATACAGAGAAAACTGAAGTGCTCAATGACTTCTTTGCTTCAGTCTTCACCAGCAAGTGCTCTAGCCACACAGCCCAAGCTGCAGAAAGCAAAGGTAAGAACTTAGAGAAGGAACATCTGCCTGCTGTAAGTGAAGATCAGGTTCAAGACCATTTAAAGAACCTGAAGGTGCACAAGTCCATGAGACCCTATGAAATCCATCCATGGATGCAGCAGCCAAGCCACTATCAATCGTATCTGAAAGATCATGGTAGTCCAGTGAGGCTCTTACTGATTAGTAAAGGAGAAACATAACGCCCATTTTTAAGAAGGCAAAAAAAGAAGATCCAGGAAACTACAGGCCAGTCAGTATCACCTCTGTGCCTGGAAAGATCATGGAGAGGATCCTCCTGAAGGCCCTGCTAGTGGGATGTGTCCCTGCCTATAGTGAGAGGTTGGAACTAACGATCTTCAACATCTCTCCCAACCCATCCTATGATCTAAGATAATAAATCAAAAAATGGCATACTGACCTTCAAATTCTTTTTAGAAGTGAACAATTCAAAAATACATATATTTTATATGAAATACATATTGGCTAAGAATCCATTTGCTCAAGGAACAGAAAAACGCATGCAGCAGTGCAAGAGCAAAATGAAACAACTGAATAGTCATACTTCGAAACTTGAGTTCTTTCCAAGAGTGTAGGGGTTTTTTCGGGTTTGCTGTTTTTGTTATTATCCACATCAATCATATAAACCTATCTCATAAATTAAACCATTTAATTCAGAACGGTTGAACTATAAATTAAAGGAAAACAAAAGACACACTCAAGAGAACATACAAACCTAACACCACAAGTAACATACACGTACATATATGTTCTTACCCTGACAATTCTTATTTTAAAGCATTCAATGCAGGAACATTTTTTGTTTTGGTGGTTGTTACTTTTAATGTATGTTTTTGCCTATTTGTTGGGGTTCGTTTGTTGTTGTTGTTTTAAGTCACAGTTCATCATAATACTTCGAACTGTAACATTCATGTAATACTGTACACTCTGGTGGATGAAATGATTTTCAAACAGGAGAGAAGAAGTGATACCTGTACTTACTGTCGTTGGATCCCATGCTTATGAGGTCATCAGAATCAACATTGTGAACTATAGCTGCCTTGTATCCAGCTCTCTGTGCATTTAAAACCTGTAAGCCATACAAAGTATTTGTTAGAAAGAACAGTACTTCAAAATACACCAGGTATATTTGCAGGAAGCTATAAACATTAACACAACCTTGTTTTCGCTTATAAAACAAGTATCACCTTCAAAATAAAATCATCCTCATTATCCAGGGCCCCAAAGAAACAAACATTAATTGTGCACTAAAACTGAAGAATCAACTCGTTTTTAGAATACATATTAATATGGTGATACAGCTTCAGAAAATGCTCTTTTATTGCATGGTAACATTTCACTACAAGAAAAGAGAAATCAACTCCACCCAACAATTACATTCTTCAGAGTGCCATCTGCAAAGTAATGTTACTGGCAAATGTAGACACCTTGACGAATTCCAATATTAAAAAAAGACACATATATGTATATGTATGCACATATACATACATATACATTCATACATGTACATATACATGTACTTATGTATGTACACACACACATCTCAGTTTTAGGTGTAAACATAAATGCATGGCTGGGATTTTGGCCAATACCGTGATGCAATCTGTTTGCTGGCCTTTGTGTCTAAAGAGGAAGAGTTTTAATATATTGAGATACCATTTATTTAAATGAAATAAAAACCCAGACCATTCTAACAAAGCATGCAGCACAGTTTTCAGCCTACACTGCTAAATGTTTTATATGTAGGTAGAAGATATGCAATGATCCCTACAAGATGTCAACAACACATTTCAAGATTCAAGTCCAGAAAGTAAGTGCAGGCTTGAGAAAGTTTTGTAATTGTGCCAGAGTTCAAAGCATAGCACTCCCCCTATTCACAAGCTCTATCCAGTTCCGATCACCAACACAAATAACAGTAAATATCAGGTATGCAACCAAGAAGACAATTCCCAAAGGCTATTAATTGCTTCTACTCGCTTTCAAACTACTGTTATTCTCCTGTTTTTCCTGTAAGAAAAAACTAGATATGAAGAGAGAAATAGGAGATCATCTGACCCAGTAAAGATTCATACACAACAAAAATCAAGAAACAGCTATGCATCTTTATTTGTAGCTTTTAATAAATAAGGAGAGATGGAGCTTGAAAATAAACTCACATTTTTATTAAAATCTGAATCATGTCAGTCTAAGAGCTGGCATGTGATATAGCTCACATCTTTGTGTGTGCACTATTTCCTGCCATAAATTTCAAAGCTCAATGCTGTAATATGTAGGAAGTTATAAACTGCAATACTGCAATGATACCAACAGAATCTCTCAAAATTCTGCATAGTAGAGATGTGATTTTCCTTTGTTTGACACCAGAGAGAAAAAGCTGAGGGTAGAGTCAAAATGCTGTCTTGAAATCAATTAAGGAAGTTGTTTTTAACGAACAAGCACTTGCTTTTCTGATTAAAAGCATACTTCACTACAAAATTTCTGATCTGGTCCATTAACAACATCTTCAACGTTAATACTGTCTCATCAATTGAGGGGCAGCTATCAGATCGGTAAAGACAACATGCAAAAGGCAAATAATCATTAGCTATGTCTTTTGTGAGTAAGCCATACAGACGTACCATGACAAGATGGCCAAGACAAGTACAAAATACATGATATTCCGGAGCTCGATGTAAAGCTAGATAACATGAGCAGTGAGACTACACCTACTGCTGGAACCTACCATCTGGGGAAAACTTTAAACACAATGTCACATAACTAAATATATTACACAGCAGTGAGTATGTTTGAATCTCCTTTTCATTTATGAAAGTCAAAATCAAACTGAACCGTCCCGCCTTTCTTAACGCATAGTTTGTTGCCCCATATTTCAGATTAATTTTCAAGAAAACCTTACACTCTAGCCAAACACAGATCATTCTAATTTTGTATTTTTAAAATAACATACAGAATACTCCCCTTCAGAAGCAGGTCGATCTTTTAGCATTATAAATGCTTTACAATATCAAGCTGTTCTACCAGTGGAAATCATTCTCATCCTGCCACTCATGAACAAGTGCCTGTTTTTGCCTGGCACCACCACCTACTCCCACCAAGTGTGACCCTATCTTTGTTCATGGGGTCTAGCTGTGAATTGTAAGAAGATCCAGCTATAAAAACAAAAACAAAACATTAAAACTGATTACAGATTTTAGGTCACATTGATTTCCTAACCTCCACTGTGATCCCTGGCTACTGGAACAAGAAAAGGCAGCAGAGGAGGAAGACCGACTTTTAACACTGACAGGAATAGAACAAGGCGGAATGGTTTTAAATTAAGAGACAAGATTTAGGTCAGATGTCAGAAGGAAATGTTTCACTCAGAGGGCAGTGAGGCCCTGACACTGCTGCCCAGGAAAGCTGTGAGTGCCCCATCCCTGGAGGTGCTCAGGCTGGATGAGGCACTGGGCAGCCCAAGCTGGTGGGGGGCCACCAGGCTACAGAAGGGGTGGGGCCAGGAAGAACTGTAAAGTCCCTTCCAATCCAACCATTCTGTGATTCTATGATTTCCCTGCAAGAAAAGTAAACACTGATAACAGATGCTTTATATTACAAAACTGCAGCACCAGTCATCTTTATTTGCCACACATGCTGGCTCATGAACCAGTAATCTTAAACTAAATCATAACATAAGGCTTTATTTGCCTTAGATTTTTTGTCACCAGTATCTACCCAGCTATTAACTATACATATTTTTCAAAGCACCATTAAATTCTTAAAAAAATAATTACAAAATATACATATGTGTATTACCTTGATATCAAAGTTGCACTCAAGCCTTCGAATTAACACAATAAAAGCAGTGGATGAGTTGTCTCTCAGCGGAGGGGGGGCTATAGGCTCACATGCATTCTCTGGTTTTGAATTTATTAGGAATCCCTGAAAAACAGTAACAGAATAATGTCAGCTTTGTGTCTCTTCAGCTGAACAGAACAGTTTTCAGACAAATACAAGGAAAGAAAACAGTATTTTCAAATAATAGCCAAGCAAATTCTTACTATTAACTCGGTTCTACCACTGTGAGATTTCTGCTATATCCCTGTTAACTTTTATCAGAATCTATAACTCTAACCCTAATCTATAAAAATATTGAAATTTGAAAAAGTTTAAAGTTAAGAAAATACAGTTTTTCCACTTATTTCAGCTGAAATTCATACTGCAAACTCCAAGTTATAACCCTGTACAAAGAGGACTGTATACACTACATCAATACTGTGAAACTCTTGTCCTAAGTCATACTCAGAATAATAATAAAACTGAAATGTAGAAGAATCAACACTGGTTGTGTATAGAGAAAAAATCCATGATAACAAAAAGAGCACTGCATGAAAATGTTATCTGTACACAGCAAGTCTGATCAAGTCTGGTCACGCAAACCACTACTCCCCGTATCAACTGCACTTTAAGTGCCACATGTATAGAACTTCCCTTTTAATAAAGCTCACTCATCACCTCCTATTTGAGGGGGGGGAAAAAAAAAAAAAGGCAGTCAGTTCTTGAGCACAGCAATGTCACAGGATGTTCCTCTGTAGAAAGTTGTGGACCAAACTTCCAAACAAATCTGAGGGATGTAGACACAAACTCAAATTGTTGCAGGTCAGCTCTGCAAGGGAATTATCCATGCGTGTCATCACAGCCCATACAAGGTAGTTTAATTATAATCAAAATGCATAGGAATGTGTTGCACTTGAACTCATTTTTACTTCCATACAGGTGACCACATCTATCTTAGTTAAGGTCCGACAGTTAAAAAGGTTAGAGTCCAAGCTCCTTACAGCTATTTTTGATGTATCAAATTGGCTCACTGCTAGGGCAAATCACTTAATCGCTCTGCTTCTCAAGTTCGTCAGTAAACAACGATACTAGCTTTACCTACATTTCTCCCCATAACAAAACTCACTAGGCATGAAAACAAAGTCCTGTTGAAGCTTCATTTGCAGATGAATTCTTATTGTTAGACAAATCCTTACATTATTTTATTCTTCACTGTGATGAGGACACCATGCAGTCAAAAAGCAATCCAGACCTGTATGACCACATTGGCTTCATTTTGCCTATTTTTTAACTCACAAGCATTGCAACACCAACAATGTCTCACAGCCAAATTTTAAGGCCTACCATGTCACCTTCTGAAATGGAAAGCAGCCCTCTGCTCTCATCTGCTATTCACCATCTCCACAGGCACACAAATTATAGCAATTCCTCTTCACTGGAACTGGGAAGATTGTGTGCACAAACGTTTACAGCTTAGAACTCTTACACAAAATAAATTCAGTCAGAAATATTTACTCATACACTGCTAAAAGCGACAGCCAAACAAGATACTGCACTGAGCCTGACTCTCTGCAGACACTTCTGTTGTAATAATAATAATAATAAATAAAAATAATGAAGAGTAAACTTTGTGGAAGAATTAAACTGTTTGGATGGCTACGCTAAACTGCCTTTCAAGAAGATGATAATTTCAAGTACAGAAGAACTGAAAAGAAGGTTTATCTGAAATGAACAACCTTACCAATGCTGACTGTCAGAATGTGATCCTAGAGAAGGTAAATGGTTCACATCACTGCAAAGATACTTTTATCAGGCAAGTAGAAGACATGCAGCATAAGCATTTTCCTGGAATTGACAGTACTTGGAAAAACCTTCAGCTACAAAATCACAACTATAAACTTACCTCAGATGATAATTTATTTACTACCTCCTCTATTTTATTTTATACAGATAAAAGTGAGTTTGTTTCTTACATCAGTTACTTACTACTGCCATCAGAATGTGTGGATGTCTACTACCTAAGCCATCCAGAAAAAGCAGAACATGTCTTTTCATCACTGCCTATGAAGGCTACATTTGTTCAACCTTCCTCATAAATAGTCCCTTTCCATTTCATCTTCAATGAGATCTCCTTACTGTGAATTTCATTCATCTACACATCTTACATTTGAAATGTGTTGACTACAGTAGACACGCAGAATAGGATGTGGGTTTGTGGTTTTATTTGTTTATAAAATACCTTCAGGCCTTCTGCTGGCAGTCTGTAGCCAAATCTAGCAGGTAGATCATCAAAGGTCTGGGTTCCATTTTCGAAGTTATACTGCAAGAAATAAATTTTAAAGAAAATTCAGCTTTGCAATGGGACAGAAATATACAACAACAGAGGCCTGTGGTGAATGGCACTATGTCCAGGTAGAGGCCAATGATAAGTGGTGTCCCCAGGAGTCTGTCTTGGCACCAGCGCTCTTCAACATCTTCATCAATGACATCAACAATGAGCTTGAGTGCACCCTCAGCAAGTTTGCCAATGACACCAAGCTGAGATGTGCGGTTGACACATTAGAAGGAAGTAAAGCCATCCAGAGGGACCTCAACAAAGTTGAAAGGGGGGCATGTGTGAACCTAATGAGGCCCAACATAGCAAAGTGCAAGGTTTTGCACTTGGGTCAGGGTAATCTTAGATACATACACAGACTGGGAGAAGAACTCCCTGAGAGTAGCCCTGCAGAGAAGGACTTGAACATCCTGGTTGATGAAAAACTGAACGCAAGCTGGCAGTGTACTCTTGCAGCTCAGAAGGCCAATGGTGTCCTGGGCTCCATCAGAAGAGGGGTGGACAGCAGGGACAGGGAGGTGATTGTCCCTCTCTACTCTGCCCTCATGAGGCCCCATCTAGAGTACTGTGTCCAGGTCTAGGGCCCCCAACACAGGAAAGATATGGAGCTGTTGGAGAGGGTCCAGAGGAGGGCCACAAAGACGATCAGAGGGCTGGAGCACTTCCCCTATGAAGACAGGCTGAGGGAGCTGGGCTTGTGCAGCCTGGAGAAAGCTGCGAGGAGACCTCATTACAGCCTTCCAGTATTTAGAAGAGGATTATAAAAGCAGGGGAATCAACTTTTTACCTGGGTAGATAGTGATATGACAAGGGAGAATGGTTTTAAGCTCAAGGAGAGAAAACTTAGATTGGATGTCAGGGGGAAGTTCTTCACAGGGAGTGATGAGGTGCTGGATCAGGCTGCCCAGAGAGGCTGTGGATGCTCCAGTCCTGGAGGTGTTCAAGACCAGGCTGAATGGAGCCCTGGGCAACATGGTCTAGTACCAGATCTGGAGGTTGGTGGCCCTGCCTGTGACAGGGGAGTTGGAACTTGATCCTTGGGGTCTCTTCCAACTCAGGCCATTCTATGATTCTGTGAACAAGAGTAAATACAAATAAACAACACCATGTAATTTTTTTTTTTTAGATTAAAATATTGATCAGAGATGGGATCTTTTGAAAGCACATCAACAAAGACACAAAATTACTTTTCCACTGGTCTTTCACTCACACAGCAACTTGATTCTTTTCTTATCTAGTTGTCAAAACAAGAAATTATTTAGTAAGTAATAACCCTGGGCCTTAAATCTTCACCTACATCACCATATCTGCAGAATAGAAACATCAAAAAAAAAAAACAACCCACAAACAAATCAAGGTCTTTAGGTTTGATTTTCTTTTTCCTTTGAATTGACCTAAACACAGAAAAGAACAGCTTTTAATGGCTGGTTTATTGTAGAAAGGTAGTACTCTCCAAATGTTCTCTACTCAATTCCCTGCTACCTCTTTAGGTTAGCAACAACAACAAAAAAACAGCTCTACAGTTCTCTTTTACACAATGAGCTTTCATTTCCAAACAGAGGAATACTGTAAAGACCTTAAATCAGTGGAAGCTTTGTTTCCTCCTTCCTCGTGACATCTTTTGTAGCTGTATGAGCTGGTTAGCAATGGAGAATCCAGACAATAAAAAGTATACACATATGCTGAAATTTCTTCTCAGAATAAGTAAAAATAAATAAAAGAATAAAATTAGTGTCCTGAAAAAGCTGTGAATTCTATAGTAACTGCTCATTTTAGCATAAAACTGTTACACATGGTAGTCAAGAAAGAACCATGCTTATCTCAAGAGAAGGCATTTCATAATTGCACGATTTAGATATGGGAACTCTAATAAAAAAAAGCCACACTATCATGATCTATCTTAATTCTTTCAAAGGGCAAAGACTTCAAAGAAGCTCCCTTTCCACAGACTTTACTAAAGTGGAAGGGGAAAAGGTAGCAATGGAGCTAAGCTCAAAGAAAAGGCATTTGTTTTGTGTAATCAATCTGCTTCATACAACCTTTCCCCCAATCTTCCATCCTGAAGTCAGGCAGCGTAGCTCTGTGCCAGTAAGCTGTCCTCATCATTCACTCACCTACTACCTTCAAAGCGTTCTTCCTGAGTTTCTGTCATGCACACTATCCCCTAAATTACTCACAAGTACCAATTTAAGCTAAGAGTCAGATGAAAACGTACTTATTTTATCCCTCATTTAAAAAAAGAAAAAGAAACAAACACACACACACACACACACACACACACACACACACACACACACAGGTGCTTTATACAAACTTATCCCTTTGGTTGAGGCTGCAACTGCGTGAGAACAAAGAAGCATAAACATAAACCTAAAGCAGTAAAGAAAGAATTTCTTTGCTTGGCAGACTGAAAGATTTGCCTGGAATTTTACCCTCCAGACAATCATTAACCCAAGAAGTTTTTCAAAATCATAACCTATCTGTATGCCTTCAATTCCATGACAGCGTGAAAACGTGTCCTCTTCTAAACATCTCCTAAGCATTTTATTGTCTCCTTTTCAAACAGCAGAGTTTTAACAGGTATCTGCTTCACCCCTTCAAATCCTGCTTAACAGACATTCTCAAAATAGACCAAGCATATCTCATATATATCATACCCAAATATCCCAGAATAAAAACCACTTCATTTTTAGATTGAATTGTTTTAGAATAGTGCCTGCTGAACCTTAAACAGAGAAATTAAAGTAAGCTTCCAAAATATTTTTTCTAAGGTAGGAAGTAGTAAGCATAAAAATAAATTTTATTATGAACAGAGGAAATGTGGACTAAGTTGGAAAGAAAGGAAAAAAAGATCAAGTCTGCAGTAGAAATCAAATTTAACATTTCACTACAGAATGTCAGTGTCACAACAGCAGTTATCTATCTGCACTGCTCCTTAAATTTTTTCATCTACAAAACATAACACAGAGTAGTAACAATTTCTAGACCCAAAAAACATAACTAAGTGTTCATGAACCCCACGTTACCATGAACTTATGTACTTTTATTTGAATACTTGCTCCAAGGATTTTTACTCCGTTCTGCTAAATTAATTGACGTGATATTAACACATTTTTTGGATGTCACCGTGACTAGCAGAGAATACAGATATTACAGCATGTAGAAGGAATTATTTCAGTGGAATAGATTGAATTATTTCTATCCTACAAATGCATAATCTTCTCCATAAAAGTACAAGATACATAACACTGGCACTGAGTAGCCCGGGAGCATCCTTAGCCACTAAGTGTTAAGTTCAGCCTTACATCACAAACAAACAGACTATTTAAAACCTGAAAAATATTACTCTCATTATTTAAAATACGTATATATTTAGGTGCAACATAAACAAAAGCTTTACTGACAAAGCTCCAGCACAGACATCAATAATACTAGCCACGGGCAGAATATTTTATTTACTTTATTTGGATAGAGTTACCCTACAAAATGGCATCCACCATCAAAACTTAAATTGCTATCTAAACCAAATAATCTGTTTTAACAGATTTATAACATGCCACAGAATACATGTTCAGATTGGAAGTTCTTAAATGACTTTAAAGGAATGAAGTGTTTTCACTGCGTGGTATCTGAGCACACATCCGACAGATCATTTGAAAATGGACAGTTTGTTTTGCTATTGAACTGAAGCCTTAAGATGACTCTCTTCCAAACAGCCCATTACAAAATTTACTGCACTTGTTAACAGATTAGTTTAGGAGGTGGTTCAATTTCACAGAGATTTTACCTGTGTAGAAGAATATTCTTACACTTACCGCTAAAATATCTGCCTCCACTGGTAAGAGATTCAGGAAAGCAAATAACTGAACAGTCACAATAGTGTATATCTGAGTGGCAGACAACATCAGCATTCCTATTGACAGCAGCATATTTTAATATCTGTAAAACAGGAAAAAAAAAGTCAAAGCTTGTAGCAATACTTCCCTCTGTCATTTTACTGAGCTCTGCTGGTCAGCTAAAACCTATCCTCTAAAAGAGCAAGAAGATACTCTGTTTTTACTTTTGAGAGATAATTTTTAATTTATATTATTATTTTAGAGAAAAAGAATCTCATTTACCAAGAGCATATAACCTCGATAGGACTGCCTGCATAAAGCAAAAGTTATAATAATAGCACTTCAAAAAGCTTCAGGCAACAAATGGCAACATACGTGGTAAAAAGAAATGAGCACTCACGTTGTTAATTACCCTTAGACATTCTTAATTTTAATATTCAATTCTTCTAGCACAAACACAAACCATGAAAATTTCTTAAGTGCCTGAAGTAATTCTACTAAAACCGTTTACTCTGAGTATGCACTTGCAAAGCAATTTCAGTAGGTATCAACTAACAGCAAATTCTATTAACTCCAGAGAAATACACAAGTGCAAAACGTGATGCATGAGCAGGATGGTAACCCAGAATTCAGATGGTTGAGTCTCCTGTGAAGCGTGAGCATTTTTGAGACCTTTAAAAAGCAAAGACAAATACTCTTTAAACTATTCTCGTATGCTTATCAACAACTCACAGCATTAAAAGGAAATTAATTCTGCTTTGTTAATAAATTTTCAGAAAAACTGGCAGCAAAAGAAACACCTTATCTCTTCGGAAGCAGAAGCACGTGTTTGCACACAGAAACAGTTATTTGACTAATGATAAATCAGCAGTTTAAAAGAGGAAAAGAAAAAAAAGCAAGAAGCAGCAGTAAGAGGAAAGAAAAAACATCATTCTGGTATTATGCCTTGTCACACAAATATGGTTTTCCATGAAAATATTAGAAATATAAAATAAGGGCCTGAAAGCCTTTCCTGTACCAGCAAATGGTACTTTCCTCCCTGCTGAAGTCACTGACTTCATCCTATTAGCCCCACAAAAACACAAATGTGTGTAACATGGAACAAAGCTGCAGTACTTGACAAATCCCTTTAGACGCAGTGAGAAATGGTGTCTGCGGAAAGCTTTCATCCAAAGTGCTCAGTGCTGTGGGCCAGTAATCCACTGCCACTTTCTCAGTCTGTAATATCATCAAGAGGCGACTGTATGAGATTCATTCACAGTAAGCTGAAAATTCTGCTAGCTACACTGGAAAATAAAGCACCCAAAAATTTGGCAGGAGGACAAGAGAGAGAAGGAGGTTTCAGTCCTCCATAACTGACTTCAGCACTTCAATGCACACTGCCACTGCACTGAACAAAACAGGGCTATGGGGGGGAGGGGGAGGGGAGGGAAAAAAAAAGACTGATCAAACTATACAGTTATTTACACATAAAGGGCACACTGGCAAACGGAAGGCACACCACTGGCCATAAAGGCAGTACTTCCTCACATCTCAGTCCTTGACTTTACACATAAAAAGTACCTTTCAATACTTTTTATTTCAAAGACTCCTACCGTTTTCTGTTTTTCCCACTGCACACATTTATGTGGGGTTTGACACAGCCTTAATGTATGCTGTTGAGAAATGCAAGCTGAACTTCAGGATTTGCCACTGAGAGGAGTACAGACATTTCCATGGAAAAGAAAGCAGAGCCTGGATGAGAGCACTGCCAGCTGCCCAAGCTCCTTCCCCATCCCTTCTAGTTGGATGTGAGAGGCTTCCTTCCTGTGCAGTGCTCCCGAAACAAAGGCTGGGTTACTGCCATGCCAATATACAAAAGTTACACATACAATTAAACCAATGTTTGGTTTCTCTGCCTCTTTACTTATTTTATGACTTTGCTAAACATTGTACTTACTCAACATTCATTTGGCAAAATAGAACTCATCATCAGTGGACAATTTGCTGGTGATACATGACCTGCTTCAATGAAAGCTCATCTATACGCACATTTTATAAAGCTTTAGGAGTATTTTGATTAGAGATGTTTTCCAGATCTGGGTTATAAAATAACTTATTTTTACTATACTGTAACCAAGATCATTTAACAGCAACACTGCCGTCTACAGAACGTCTCAGAGACCACAACTGCTGCTCGTTCCTGCACCTCACCCTCTTACAACCTGACTGTCCCAACCAGGTACAGCAGAACTGCTGATTCCACACTGTGATCCAACCGGACCACCCTCATCGTCTGCTGGATACAATCTTCAAAAGGAATGACAGAACTCCCTCAGGAAGTTCAGTCCAAACAAAGCTACTAGAAGAAGGGGCCAATATATTTTAAGCTTAATTTTTACCCCATTTCTCTTCAAAGAGGACCATGCTAACAAAAACAAACCTCTTTAGCATAAGGAAGAGCAATGGGGAATGACCCTCACTCAGCCTCCTCCCCACCACCCTGTACTACAGTCAGACAGGAGGGCACCATCTTCTCATCACTGCCTCCCAGAAAATGTGTCCTCAGCCACAGCCCCATGACAATGTGCACAGCCAATGGTGGTTAGAAGCAGGAGGGAAGAACTGGCCTTTCTTTTAGATGCCCTTCCCTGCAAAAGTACAACTTGACACCAAAGATCACAACCTTTGCTCCCCCAAGACAAGTTTCAGCTGACAGTTTCTTCTTGTAATATTGCTACGGCCATAATCCAGTCTTTAAGAGAGAATGATTAGCCATCATTCAGACACATGATGCTTTGTGAAACTTCCAACTGGTTAGAAGAACAGAAATTACAGTCACAGGAACTTGTAATGAATTACGAAATTTGTGAATTTTTATTTCTAAATTACAATTTCCCAGCTTCCCAAATCTGTCGGCTCCAGCAACAACAACATCCGTAAAACTGGGAGAGTAAAAGGGCAACCATCCAAAAAATGGTAACTTTTTGATGACAGAAGCAACCAGACACTTGATACTATCAAAGTATCACAACCACCAATGTAAATTCAGCATACACCTTACAACATAGAGAAAGCACTAAAACAGCATTAAGCATCATTAGAAAATACCAGAAATAAAGTTGTTCATGCTAACAACAAGCATGTGTAGTCTTCTTCACCAAACAGTTACACACGTACTCTTCTGGGCCTCAAACACACCCAAAAAAGCCCTATGCTTCCGGAAATTTCACGGCTCATTTGTAGACCATACTCTTTATTTGAGTAAGGCAACTTGCAGCACCCAGAAGAGGTGTACGCAATTAAAGGCTAAGCCGCAGACTACACAAACGAAGTTTAACTTCTCCTGCATTAATCCTGAGTGCTTACATGTGTTTTTCTAGACTGCCGACAGGGTTCTCATTGTGTAACTGAGGGAGTTTCAGACTACTTCCCACTTTGCATTCCAGAACTTGCAAAACACACTGAGCCCGGGGAGCTGCACACCTCCACCCGATGGAACAGGACCATCAGGTCAGGAGTGGGGAGGAGAATGTGCTGAGGGCACTATGGTGGCCACAAAGCACCTACAGGAACTTCAAATACATCAGCCAAGGCAATTCCCATACACATAAGGCAGAAGCAGTATTTTTGACTTCTCAATAAATAATATATTTCTAATTAAACGCTTTACGGAAGTGGAGAGCACGATATCGCTTCTCATTTTAATGAGGATCTCACTGTGTTGCAAACCCCATCTGTAAACACCAACAAGCTGACTCCCAGATCAGAACATGTAAAGTAACCTGGGGGGAAAACGCTCATCTAGTTGCAGTCCCTGCACTCTGTCAAAAGCACAGCGTCACACCAGCCAGCACAGACAAGCCTTGGGAGTAAGTCTGGACCAGGGAGCATCAAGAAAGAATTTGGTGCTGGACACTGAACACACAGAGTATTCAGAGCTCCTGGCAACTATTCTCAAACAGAGCTTCAAAGAGAGCTTCTCTATGCATGTGCAAACATCAAACATTCAGAAATGCATGCTGCAGTCCACTCAAAGTTTCTTTCACAGTAAAAGGCAGCAAAGCGCAATGCCCTGTCCGTACAGTTATGCTCACACTTCACTTCTCAAGAAAACAGTTGTTTTAACCATTTAGCAGGAAAAAGAAAAAAAAAAAAACCACTTAATTTTCACATCTACGTTTAATAGCCTGAAATTCCAACTCAGTGCCGCACAGGATTACAACGCCCAAAGAGAACGCACCAGAGTCTGTCCCGCCACAAACACAGCGACGGCGTTTTCAGCAGACCGCCCCATCCGAACCCATCCGTGTGGGGTTTCCAAAAGCCCCCAGCACAGCACAGCCCAACGGTCAGTTACACAAACGCCATCACAGCTCTCACGTGTATCTCGGATACCCCCACACCACGACTTTCTGCATTCTAACGGCAGTCCATCACCACCGACCTTCACCTCCCCCACCCCCGCCCGAGGCCGCTGACAGCACCCAAACCTGCCGCGCAGAGAGAGCCCCCCGCGCCCAGCTCCGGCCGCCACAGCACCGCTCCTCCCCACCGCCGCTCTCCTGCGGTCAACGCAGCGCCCCGCCCCACCGCCTCACCTCAGCGCTGGGCCGCGAGGCGCTGCGGTACGGTCCCGCGCCCGGCCCAGCAGCGACCCGCAGAGCGCTCCGGCCCCGTCCGGCCTCCCTCTGCCGCCTGACCCGAGGCACGAAGCGCTCCGCCCGAGCGTGAGGCGCCGCCCGGAGCCGCAACGACGCCGCGAGGCGGCGCGGCCGGGGCGGAAGCGAATAGGCGCTGCGCAACGAGCGGCGGGCCCAGTGCCGCACGAACGGCCGCGAAGCCGGGGCGCCGCGCAGCAAGAAAGAACGAGAAGGAGCCAGAGGACGCGGCGGCCGCTCCTTCAGCCTATAGCTCCCTCACCTGCAGGGCCGGCACGAGGCCCGGCACCAGGAGCCGAGGGCCGCACCTAGGCCGCCTCCATGGCGCGCTCACCTCCGCCCAGCAGCCGCGGCGGAAGTCCCGCCCCCAAGGGCTGTGCTGAGCCGCGGTACACCATTGCTCCAGCCGGACGTCGCTCAGACACGGGCGCGTGACGCAGTAGGGCAGGGCGGGACACCGTGCCCTTCCGGCCCGCCCGCCTCCCCGCCCCGCCCTTTCCTGGCCTCGGGAGCGGTGATGCTGTTGGTGCTGTCGGAGGAGCAGAAGGCGCACCTGGGCTGCCTGCCCCGGGTGGGCGGCGCAGGTCTGGCGGTGGGGCTTCTGTGGTGCTGACCGTCCGCCGGTCTTCGCCCACGGGGGACGCGCGGTGATGGGTGGGTGGGTAGGTAGGCGGGACGGCAGCGGCAGCTGGTGGCCTAGCCGACCTGACCTTACAGCAGAGTCGCTTCCTCTCGTTTCAGCTATCGGAGAGCTGGGGTACCTGGCGGTGGAGCTGCTGCGGCGCGGCGCGGCGCCTAAGGCCTGTGAGGCGGTTGCCAGTAAGGGGTGGGGCGCTGCCGCGCCATTACGGCATCCGCGGAGCTGCGGGACACGCGGAGGGTAGCGGGGAGTGCTCGGAGCGCGCGCGCGTCGGGCTCTGCCCACAGACTGCGCTGCGGAGCGTGCTGTGATCCGGACATCGTATTGTAACCGGTTGGGTTTGTGTTACATTTCTTGGGCGCCTTCAGCTCGCCTTTGGGTCGCTCTCATTACTGTTTGCAGGGTGTTTGACTTCCACTTTTTTTTCAACGCGTAGTCTGCTAGCTTTGAGTAAACGCACAGCTCTGCGTGTTATGGCAAAACTCTGGCAGCTTTGTAAGGGCCTAAAAGGAATTCTGCTTTCTTTAAAGGAAAACTAAACGCTGGCGTTGACACCGTGCAGCACGGAGTGGAGGGACTGATGTACCTTCTTACAGAAAGCTCCAAGCTCATGGTGAGAACAGCTTACGTGGTGAATTCAGGGATGCCTGCTGAGCAATAGGAGTTACAGAAATACTGATGAAAGGGGAGAAGTCAAAGTTTTGATGAGATGGATTTTTATTTATTTGAATGAAAGAGGCATATCTTGCTGTATTCTTATTAAAACGCTGCTTTAGCGTGGAGAACTTTACAGTTTGTAGGTTTGTATGCAGCATCCCTGATACCAAAGCATAACACCAATAGCGCATCACAAGAACACCCAGTACTTCAGCCTGCATAACAAAGGGTGCTTCAGGATTAAGCTCTGTACAGATAAGGCAACTTCAGCAAAGATGTTTTTTTTCTGCATGTTGTGCTAACCCAGAGTAAGTATTCCCCTTGTGTTGCCTGAGAGCTTTTTCAAATGCTGATATTGGAAACTCAGGGTGAGCAGTGAGCAGATAGTACAAGAATTGTAGCTAGATAATAACTCCATTGGATAGACTTCTTATTGACGTGGCAGACTATTTGAACACTGGAGATACAGAAAAGGGATCCATAGACAAGTAATTCTAAGTTAAACTCAAGCAGATGTTGTAGAGAGGAGAATGAACTAGTGCAGAATGTTGCCTTGAAGTAAGGTGCCTTGGCTGACAGATAAATTGCGGTGGTATTATGGTAAAGCATAGTTAATCACAGCATTCTTACTGTATGTATGCGTTGTAATCTGTGACTCTATAGAATAAATTGCTACCTCAGCAGTGATGAACTGAGCTTCTCCAGCTCAGCACAATCATTGACCTGGGAGGATCGACTTCAGAAGGCTGTTCTGTGTTGATATGGGGACTCTGAAGTTGCAACTGGTGCCTTCTTATATGTATAAGATATACAGTCCATTTCAGGGTATTTGTAACTTCAGTATCAATACTACATACTGTTGCTAAGTTGATTGTCTAGAAATGTATTTAATTATTGCAAGCCTCAGATGCTTTTTTTCTGCTGTATTTTGTTGTCAAATACATGAAAATGTGCTATTTGTTTTCTTCTAGCTGTAGACTTATCTCCACGTATTCCTGCAGTAAAGTAACTGCACTGCACAATATGTATGGTGTTTATACTTAAAGTTCTATTGTTGAGAAAGATTACTGCATAGCTCTATAGTAAGGCCTGAATTGTTAATTTCCAGATTTCTGAGATGGACTTCCAAGATTCCATTCATGTTTTGGGATTCTCAGATGAATTGAACAAATTATTGCTTCAGCTTTACCTTGATAACAGGAAGGAGATCAGAAGCATTCTTGGTGAGCTGGCACCAAAGCTTCCCAGCTATCACAGCCTTGAATGGAGACTAGATGTGCAGGTAACTTCTGTTTTTTTTTATTGGTACTCTGTATTTTGTATTATATTTTTTAATAGCACAAGCAACTATAAAGATATGAGTTTATGTTATTTCAAAGTAATGTAAATAGCAGTATTTTCATATATTTCAAACAGGCATAGTTTTGTTATTGTACTGAACTAGTTGTAAAATGAACAGGATATGCAATGGTGCAAAGTATTTGTTGCTTTATGAAAAAAATAATCCATAGCTCCATTGTGCTTTACAAAGTTAGCATATACTAAATATATTCAGTCTTTGTTTTCAGCTAATTTTCACAAATGTTTTGAATGCATTAATTAAAGTGGATGGGTATTGCCTAATGATAAAAATAATTAATAGATTGTGTTTAATGTGAATGAAGATGATTTGTTTATTTCTTTAAACAGGCCTACAAGCAGGTCCTGAAAACTTTTTGTGAACTGTTGATGTAAAAGTTCCCAACTATCTTCCTTTTTTGTTGTTGTTTGTTTCCCTATTTTGACTTCCTTTAAACCTTCATGCAGCTTGCAAGCAGAAGTCTGAGGCAACAAATTAAGCCTGCGGTGACTATGAAGCTACATCTTAATGACAATGAAGATCTAACTACCCAAGTGTTACAAACTGACCCTTCTACCCTCCTCCACCTAATTCAGCAATTGGAACAAGCCTTGGGGGAAATGAAGACTAACCATTGTAGGAGAATAGCACGAAACATGAAATAGAATTCATTCAAAACTGTTGTCATAGTAGGCACTCAGTGTTCACTAACACATATCAAGAAAAATAAACATCTGGATCAGATGTAATGCTTTCCTGGGCCAGGATCTTGAGTAATTATAGGCTGAATGTTTTCTGGTGCTAACTTTACACACCTGCCTGATGCAAGATGGGTAATTGCTTTTACTTTACTTACATATGTAGAAAATCAGTATGCTATACTGAGACTTCCTCTAGCTCTAAATTAGTATGGTTCTACTTTAAGAGCTTTTCTACATTCTACATAAGTAAAGCTGTCTCAATATTATAGGAGATTGTGCACGTGTTTTTACATTTATTAAGCAGATTTTTCTGTTTTTGCCTCTGTTTTGAAATAAAAATACCTATTCACTACCTAGACTTGTGTGAATAATACTTAACAGGAATGTTTCTTCCATCTAGACTCCTGTATGTGTAGAAGTACAAGTGTACCTGTGGGACTACTGCCTTCCTGTCCAAGGGATCCAGCCAACTCAGAGGCTAGGTGTTACACAGCTTCCACTGTTCGCTTCTCCCAACACCTGCTTGCTATTAATTGTATTGGAAATGTTTTCACGAAGCAGCAGTGTAGCATGTTATGAAAACTTAGTTCCCAGCTTTGTGGTGAGATCTGCACATAAAAAGAACTCATGTCAAGTCATCCTATATAACAGAAGACCTCAATTTTAACAAAGCTATCTGTAAGCCCTACTAGGCAGGCATTTCTACAGGTAGCAGTTCCTATAAAAGGTCTTATGGCCTAAGCACAAGTTAGTGTGCTGATTATTTCTATAGGTAAGGGTGATCTGAAAAGTTGAAAACTATTGGCTAGTAGGCCAGTTAAGAAAATAGTTAACTTCCAGTAAATCAGAGCTTTGTGTTGTGATACAGCTTGGGTTGGGCTTCTTTTCCCCCTATTTTGATATTGTTCTTACAAAGGAAAGACAAGCTAAGTACTGCGGAGTAAATAAAGCCCGTCTTTATTTAAGAAAGTTGTCCTCCGAAGGTTATGCAAAAAGACTGTTCTGTTGTATTTATATGCAGTACTTCATAGCTGTTGTAAAACTACTTACCGTTGTCACTAATTAGTGTTTCACTGTCACTAGCAAGAGTACATAAGTCCCTGAAGTTCTATTGGAGAGAGTAAGTAGACGAGAACCTTCACATTCAGATTCTGGCAGTGACTTCTGTAGTGACAACGGACATTTCTGTACTAATTGAGTACACATATTTTCTCTCTGTTTATAACTTAAGAAAAGTAGTACTTGCATGGCAAAAGTGCTTAAATCAATAAGTAACTACCACTTAACAAAAAAAAGTCAATTTTCTCAAATTTGGACTTGCTTATTCTCTAAGTGTCTAATTGTTTTACGTAGCATGTCTACAATGTGATTTCCTTCCCCATAGGTGAATCAGCAAAGTGTTTAAATTGCTATCTGCATATGTTGATTTTTTTTCTTCTCATACCGCGTGTGGTAATTAAATATGATCAAAAGTTATAACTTGGGATTTCTGATGCGTTGGGTTTTGTTTGTTTGTTGTGATGTAATTGGACTGTATTTTCAGGAGGAATACAAAGCCAGTTTTTTTTGATCACTAAATTCAGGTGAACATCGTGTTGGTGGAGACTTCTAAGTGCATAAAAGAACTAAAAGTTCAAGTATTGGAAGCATAAGATAGTTTCCTGAAAAGAAAAGTTAGACTCAGCCCTCAGCTATGTGCTCCCATGCAGATTTGTATGGGGGGAGAACGATGCTTTGCAGGAATGTTTTTTTCTATCTCTACTTGTCTGTCTGTAGAAGTGCAGAAATACCTGGTTTAAACAGCAGAGGGCAGAAAGTTTAATTGTTTTTGATTCGCTATAGAGGAGGTTCACAGTACAAACATTTTCAGTGTTTATCTTTCATTAAGAATCGTTCATGGTCTCACGGCTCTGCTTGAACTGTATTTCACTTTACATTTTCCAAATTCACGATCAATTTTAAACTAAAACAATAAAACTTTCAATATTTCAGAGCAATGTAAAACACTTGTTGGCATCTTGTTTCCTTTGAACTTGCTAATCAATTTGTTAAAACATTTAGCAAAGAGCACTAAATTCTCTTAAACTCAGGATGGTATGGTTTGTTCGGTGTTGTAAATGTTTATATTCTTTTAAGTACTGAGTAAACTCACAAAGCGGTGCTTTTCTTCCTCCTGTTGTTTACATCCTTTTGAATGAGCTGTGTATGATAGCAGTCCATTTCATAAAATATACTGACCCGAGTTTTAATTGATTCCCCCTCTCTAAGGCACATTTAGACTCCCTTACAAGTTTTATCTTCTCGTACTTCTGCTTGTCCCTGTCACACATTCCAGCAAGCTTTTAATGTACTGAACTGAATATTATTTCACCCTTCATCTGGCTTTCTGATTAATTTGATGTTTCTTGTATTCTATGGGGAAAACTGTTTTCATTGAAACAGGTATGAAGTTAGTTCAGATTTACACACATATATATATATCAGTATCTGAATTTTGGATTAGGCCTACGATTCTTCTAACAAAATCCTTTGAACTCTTAGGATTTCACCTTAAAAATTATCTTTTGAATGTAATATTCAAATGTATTAGACCTAAATATATTGCTATTGATGAAACGTGTATACGTATAAATTCAAAGGTATGAATATGATTCTCTTTTGGTTCTAGTTTATATAAGAACACCTATTTCCTGTATTGTGACTTTGTAATGTAACAATGGATAGTGCATAGGAAAGGAAGTCCATGATGAGGAATAGCCTGGTGAAACTCCATGAGTAAAACCATGTTCTTTCTTAGTTATCTAAATAAGGGGAAGGAAGTCTGCTGTCACTCTGTGTTTGCTTTGTGGTCAGAGTCTGGTATATTGCAGTACAATTGTTTTCAACACTGCTGCTGATTTTTTTTTTTTTCCAAGATAAATGTGAATTACCACAATTCCCACAAAAGTGACTTTTTTTTTCCTATTTAAGCACAAAGTGAGCTGTATTAGCAAAGCTCAATTTCATCACCATTTTAAGCCACCTGAGACAAACTGATGATGGTATGCCTGTGTACTTTCTTCCACTATCTTCTTGGGAACGGAGCAATGGAGCTGAAACACGCAGCCCCATCTCCAGTGTGGTAACATCTGATAGGGCTTTAGCTGCTTTTTCCAGATCACTGCTGCAAACTGTTCGAGTGTTCAACTGACTCTGTACTGGTGTGAATGAGCAGTGTTTGTGTGTCCCATTCCCCTGGCTTTGCTGTAAGGAGGGCAACCTCTGAGACACAAATATGGATGCAGTTTTTTGGTTAGTGCAGCTGTTTCTGAAATGAGTGTCTGTGCTGTCATCTGCAGATGCTCACATAGCCTTCTTGCCACTGACATAACACCAATTTACAAAATGACATGAACTGAGCTGACATAAGTTCTTTTCTAGCTAGCAGATTGTGTCTACATTTGAGGTTTTACTAGCCTGGAGATGTTGGCTGGGGAGACACGCTGACATAGCTGTTCTGGTGAAACTTGGTAATATACATAGCAGGTGTGCATTAAATAAACTACATCAAAGTTGGCTGCACAGGATATGCTTTGCATAGGTTCTGAGGTGCCAGCCAAAGTCTAAAAGCTGTTAGCTACATTAGAAATAAGTAGCTGTGAAGTGCATGCGAATGAAAATAGAATCTTAAGCACTAATCCCTTCGTTAAAAAACAAAATACATTTACATAAGCCTACCTTTGCTGCAAGAAGTCCCTTGAAAATGAGACTAATTTAGAACTACTACCAGGAGCATACTACATAAAAATATGGGTATTAAACAATAAGCAATTCTCACAAAAGCAAATATAAGCTATTAATTAGCATGACAAACTGCACAATGTTTTCAAAGTCTAAATAGGTGCATTAAAACACATGTACCTTTGTATAGTGAAACATTATGTACCGTGTTTACTACTACATTTTATTCCTTGTTCTCTATCATTTATTTTGGAGAAATAAAAACTTTCATTTTGCATATGGCTGTGCTTTGCTAAATTATATGTGAGCAAGTTGAAGTAGTCAATGACCACTGAAAGTCTCTGTGCAGCACATACCAAAGCAGAAGGCAGAAGTGTGAACACTTTCCCTGGTTAGCAGTGTGTGATTGTTACTCAGTTACACAGGAACCATGAGATTTTTCAAGGGAATCCTGAAATCTTTCTAATAGACATCATATGTGCATATTCATCAGTGCTAGCTTTCTTGGTTAGAAAAAAAAAGGAATCTTGATTAAAAATGATAACGGCATTTATTCTTTAAACCAATAGGTGCTCATTATCTAATCATACATTTGGAAGCGCACCTATTTCTTCTGATCTGTTTGCTTGGCTTTGCACTTGAGTAAGATAGAATTTGCCACTAGAAGATGTACTACAACTAGGTTATAGCAAAAGTACTATACTGTTATAAATCCTCCAGTTGTGTAAGAAAATGTCTGTACAATTCAAAAACAGTGAACAGCACGTGTAATTGAGATAATGTTATGCTCTTATTTTTTAACAGTGCATGACACTGTAATTAGAAGAAAGAAGTAATGATAAGAAAGCTTTTTACATCATTTTTGTTCCTTTATCACTTAATCCCACACCCAGCAAAATGCCATTGTCTCCCGAGGACCTGACTGTATTGAATCACTTCCTTTAAGTGCCAGTGGTCACATCCTATCTTTTGCCAAAAGAAGGAAGTTACTTGTTTCTAAAATAAGAATAATAACAACAGTGCTAAGGGAATTTGTGCTTACATTTTTAATCACTTTCAGACTAGTGGATGAAAATGCTTTAGCCCACACCAAGTCATACAATAGCAGCTAATCTCACTGTTCAGTAAAAAATAGAGCTGAAACACCAGTAAATACTACCTTGCTAAAGGAGAAAGTTCTAGTGGTAATAAGTACTGCTTAAGCTTAAAACAGATGGGTATACACTTACTCATGAGATGCAATCCTGTCTTCTGGAAGTGGTCTAATTAACGTAGATGAGATGACACCATGAAGGAGGTTGTCAGAGCCTTGTCTTGAATAGGCATATCATCAGGAGAGGAATGTAATGGGCAGATAGATGGGTGTGTCTCTACTAAAGGATACAGAGGCCTAGAGGAAGTGGAAAAACCCTTGTAAAGGCTATATGAAAAAGCACTTATGTTCAGATCATTATCTGTACAATAGACTGCACACATACATAGACAAACATCTAATATCCAAAGGTTTTAAACAAGGAAATTACAGGGGAAAAATCATATGGAATATCTGTGTAACTCTGGAGCAGGTGTTGCAATTAGCACTGCTGCCTGAGTTAGTAAAAACACCAGCAAGTCATCAGTAAGGAAGCACCAAAAGAATGGTACAAAAGATAGCAGGGAAAATTGTCAGAGAAGGGAAGTATGAACAAATCTTGGGAGTACTGGATTTCCTGACCAGAAATACAGCACATGTGGCAAAAAAAATACAAGAAGATCTGCTTGCCAATGAGATGTGAACAGGAAGGCTAAGGAAAAATAAATACGTGAGAGAGGAGATTTATTGGAGCAAGGAAATCAGGAAATGAAGAGCAATACGTGCTCCTAGGAGCTGATCATAGCTCAGATTTCATGTACAGGCTTCAACCATGAATCTCAGAATCTGCATTTCCCATATTCAGTGTGACACTGATCAAGGGACAAAGATTGTTCAGGAGCAGTGCGCAAGTTCTTGGCTGGAGAAGCCATGTGAAGTTCAGAACAGTGAATGCCTCTTAAGAAACAAGAGATTAATTCAGGAAAAAAAAAAAAATTACATACCTGAAAGCTTTCTCTCTGACTACTGAGGAGGGGGAGATGTTCTTACAAATCAGAATAGCTTAGAGACTGTCCAAGCTGCAGAAATAAAATGGAAAAAAAAAAAAAACAAAAAAAAAAAACCAAACATTACTAAAATAAAGTTCTATGTTAGTATAGCCAACATGGGATATCTTTGTGTGTGTAGTCATACAGGCACTGTATGCTTCCTATTACAAAAAGTAACACCGATTTTGAAACATTACTGTCATTATTCCTTATGGATGCAGTTATTGAGTTGAAGCAATTTTTTTCTCGTTATTATTCAAAAGTTATTCCACACAAAAAAGGCTTTTTTAATTTTATTTTAATTGTTATGAGAATAAAATGACAATAGATGGCAAAATTCACAAAAAAAAATGTATGAATGACATTTACATTGCAGAAAGCCTCAGGAGTGCATTCTGATCACAGCTTTGGCTTCTGGTATATACACTATGGGCTGCAAAGAGGCAGCTGGAATGGAAGCAGCCTCACAGCTGTATCTGCAGTATCACCAGAGGGTGAGCTGGGGAGATTTGCAATACGGCTCTTGATTAAATCCATACCTGCCAGCACAGGGATGAATCTTTTCTCAGGTATTCACAAGGCAGCTGTACGACACGTCCTCAATCACATGTCTTCCCCCCCCCCCCCGTTACATGGCCCTATTGCCAAAGCATCACTAAATTACACTCTGAAGCTACTATGCTCTTCTAAGCGTCATTTTGCTTCCAGAATACTGCCATGTATTCTGGAATACATGAGTTACATGTATTCCAGAATACATGAGTTTCCTGAACAACAGCTTAAAAACAAAGCTGACGTGGTCGCCAGAAGTCGTCTCCGCGTGTCACGAGAAGAAGCGCACCAAGTTCCTCGAGCACCGGGCTCCGCTCCGCTCCGCTGGGCGAGCACACAGCAGAACCCCGCGGTCCCCGGACGTGGGTGCGAGCCCGGGCCAGGCGCGCGACCGCCGGGCGCCGCGCTCAGCCGTCACGCCCCGCCCGGCGCCCGCAGCACCACCCTCCTGAGGGCCTCCGCAAACTTCGTGCGGGACGGAAGCGAGAGGCGGGTGGATCGCGCTGACAGGGCCCGGGCGGCTACGAGGGGTTCCCGGCGAGCGCAGCCCTCACCAGTACCGCACCCGAGAGCCAGACTAAAACCACGCCGTCCCACAGCGGTTCAGAGGATCCAAACTTTTCGCGGCCGTTGCATAACCGCGGGCGGGGCAGGGGCCGGGCCGTCGCGGGGGGGCGGTACAGTCCTCGCCCCAGCGCGGCCTGGGGCGGTTCGGCCCGGGGGAGGGCGCCGCGCTGCCCGTGGGCTGACCCGCCCGCCCCTCCGCCGGGACGAGGTCGCTGCTGGTAGTGTCGTGCCGCTGCCGCCCGCTCCGGCACAGCGACGCGCCTCTGGGACCGCCCAGCGCTCCGCGGGGTGCGTCCTCCACACAGCGGGGCTGGTGCCGGCCATCGCCCGCCCGCCCCGCCGTCGAGGCTGAAGGGGGGAAAATGAACCCCTCGCCCGCGGCCCCACCGCCGGGGCAGCAGGTGATCCACATCACGCAGGACCTGGACACGGAGCTCGAGGCACTCTTCAACGCGGTCATGAACCCCCGGCCTAGCTCCTGGCGGAAGAAAATCCTGCCCGAGTCCTTCTTCAAGGAGCCCGACTCGGGCTCGCACTCGCGGCAGTCCAGCACGGACTCGGGCGGCCCCCCGCCGCGGCCCGTCGCCGCGCAGCACGTCCGCTCGCACTCCTCTCCTGCCTCGCTCGTGGGCTCGGCCGCCGCGCCTCAGCACGGGCACCTCCGGCAGCGCTCCTACGACGTGACGGACGAACTGCCGCTGCCGCCCGGCTGGGAGATGGCGCTCACGCACACGGGACAGCGTTACTTCCTCAAGTGAGCGAGCGCGGCGCCGGGCGGGGGCTGCTCGCGGGGCGGGCGCGGGCAATGGGGTCTGTGGTGGGTGCGCCGGGAGAGAGAGAGGCCCGGGGCGGCGGTGGGAAGGGGCAGAGCGGGAGGGAGGGTGGAGGAGTCCCCTGCCCGCCCGTGCAGCTTCCCGGCTTCTTATGCTGTCCCCCCGCGCTGCCGCTTCCCTCCCCGGATCCGAACGCGAACGTTCGCGGTCTGAGCTCGGTGTCGTGTTGTGAGGAGTTGTGCGGAGCGCGGGACGGCGGGGTGTGCGGTCTGTGGGCGCGGGGCTCCCTTGCTTTGGAGACGTGTTTGAACAAACGTGACAGCCGAACTGTCTGTCCGCTATGTTTGAAGTATCTTATTCATGATGTTTGGAATTTGGTTCAAAGTAGCTTGATAGGGCTGGGAACAGACAGTAGTTGTAGTATGTGCTAAGGCAGCGGCACGTTATTTCGGTGGGCTCTGTATCTCTGCTCCGGATTCATTGCAGATGAAGTAGCACTGTGGTAACCTGGCAAAGGCACAGCTGCAGAAGGTTTGGAATCATAGAATGGTTTGAGCTGGAAGGGAACTCTAAATGCCATCTGGTCCCACTCTGCTGCAATACAGGGACACCTACAGTTCCATCAGGTGCTCGGAGCCCCATCCAGGCTGACTGGGAGCTTCTGCAGGGATGGGGCACCCACCACCTCTCTGGGCAACCTGTGCCAGTGTCTCACCACTCTTATTGTAAAAACTTTTCTCTTATATCCAGTCTAAATCTCCCCTCTTCTAGACTGAAACCATTTCCCCTTGTCTTGACACGATGGGTCCTGCTAATGAGTCTGCCTCCTTCTTTCTTTCGGCCCCTTTAGGTCCTGACAGGGTGTTCTCAGGTCTCCCTGGAGCATTCTCCAGGCTGAATGGCCCCATCTCTCAGCCTGTCCTGGTAGGGAAAGTGTTCCACCCCTTGGATCATCCCTTGCCCTCCTCTGGGTACACTCCAGCAGGTCCATCTCTCCCCTGTGCTGAAGACTTCACATCCAAATGCAGTGTTCCAGGTGTTTTCTAATGGAATAAATAGTGGAGTTGGGCTGTGGGATTGCCTACCCATTGCCTGTCAGAATAGGCATGTCTTGAGCTCATATGAGACTGCATGTCTGTGTGTATTCAGCCATACCAAGCACATGATAGGACTCGGGGAAGGCAGGGAGTGTTTCTTTCCTGCAAAAGCAACTAAATACATCATTTACATGATTCTATAATGATTTCTTTTCTTTGTGGCTTTGGAATCTCCAGACAGCCCAGTCCTTGAATTCCTTTGTATGCTCTGTGTTGTGCTTCTTGTCACCCTCAGATAAAAGAGTGCAAATACATTTCTTTCTGCCATTCTGTATGTCAGTGTGTGTGGGTGCTCACAAGGACCCAGATTTATGAGTCTGTTATTAATCTGGTTTATCACCTAACTGAGATATTATCTCTGTAATTCTCATGCATTTTTCTCAGTAGAGCAGTACAGAGGAAGGGGAGCTATGGATAGGAGCACTGTAGCAGGTTGTTCCCGAATAAATATTTTATATAAATTCTTGCTAGGGCTTGGCAAGCAAGTGTTTGCACTCCAGCTATAGATCACATAACATAATCTTTGTCTGCCATTTGGCTTTGACTGATATCAAAATGTGCTCACATGTTTTCACCTTCACCTGTCCCACATTTCTGACATAGATAGAGTGTTCCAAGATGCTGAATTCTTGTTGGGTCTGAAAGACTGTGGGTCCTGTATTAAAAAAAGCCATGGATAAAACCCCGCTGTGTCTTTCTTATTTTTCCCAAATTGTACCAACGGTAATACTCTGATTAACGACATCCTTTTAATATAAGGTAGATTTTTCATTGTGTCTGTAATTTGTTACCTAAATTAGTCTATTTGTTGTTTCCCCAGCTTTCTTTCTCCAGTGAGAACTTTCCTCATTTCTGTAAAAATTAATTGGAAAAACATATATATATTTTTAGACCTCAATGCTTCTGGATGTAATACCTAACTATAAATTGATCCTGTTTGAGCCACAATATTTTGCAAGTTATGTAATTTTTTTAGGTGAAAATAGCGTTTTCTGCAGGAATTTAAAATTGTTTATGGAGAGTTGCATTTAAAGCTATGCAGTGTTATGTAGGATTCAAGTTGGATGATGCAATTAGAAGTCGTGTTTGGTCAAACCAAGCATACTAGGTTCCATTTACCTTGGACAGTAAATTCAGGGGTTGTCTGTCAAAAAATTGTCATTTCTTTCCAGCCTGATGATAAAAATTTGGTAATATTCATTAGCAAAAGAAAATTGAGGAGAAAATGAAAAGCGTGCAGCCGGACTGTGTCCTATGATCTGTGATCTGCCCTGTGACCTGTAAAGCATGCCGTTTCTTTTATTTAGATATATTTTCAAGAACTGTTGGGTGAAAGTTGCAGTGGCCTCTCAGCTAGCAATGATCTTGGTTAGCACTGCTGACCAGGAACCAGCTACAACTCGCAGCACGCACACTCGTGCATGTCAGTTCCTGCAGAAGTTTTCTGGCTGGGGCTTGAAGAAACATAAGTAGCCTGGGGACCACTCCACCCTGTAATTAAATACCAAACCGCAGAAGTGGGGGATGGAAGGCAGAGTAATAAACACGCACTCACAGCAATGTTATCTAAAACATTTTTCCCTGTGTGCATGGGGGGAAAAAATTTAAGTGTGATTTATTTCTGATAAAAAGGATTTCTGGAAAGACAGGCCAACTGCCTTGTGTAGCTCTTGTGTTGGTAAGTGGGAATGTCTGTTGCCTATCGATCCACATGCAGAGCTGTGTACACATATTCAGCGAAAAGAATTTTTCAAGTATTATTTCCAGCAGTTTGTTTTAAGGCAGTACAGCCTCGTATTTGAAATGAAGACAAAGCTTTTAATGTTTTCTTGGTGCATGTAGAGTGCTTTGTGATCAGAGTGTGATTTCATTCCAGAAGGTAAATAGAGTTACGGTGCTTACACTGAACACATTTGTGAAACTTGTTGCCACTTCTATGTGCTTGTTGTTTTTTTTTAATGGTACAGTGAACGTTTGCCATACCGGGACATATTTGCCAATAGAAGCCTGGTCAAGGGCAGAGAGGGCTAATTGCTTTCAGTCTGTGATCTGCTTGAGATGTTTGAACCTTTCCTCCTGGTTTCTGTTGGTTAAAAAGCTTTTCTTAACGCACGGACAGTTTTATGTTGCTGAGCAGGTCCAGCAGAACTTTGAGTCAAAAAAGTAACACAGATACTATGAGAATACTTTTTTTTTTTCCATGCAAACAACAAAACTGGTAATATTAAACCAGTTAAAGTGCTTGAGTGATTTCCAAATACAAGTTTTCCATGAGGGCAGTTTGTGTTAGTTCTGCAGGGGCTGTAATATTTGATGCCAGCAGTGGTCCTTGTAGAAAGATAGTGCCAAGCTAGAGGCCATACACTCTTGCTGGTTTTGGTGTGGTGTGTTAGAGAGAGGCACTTATTAGGGAAGAATAGAGCTTTCGGAGCATTTCATACACACCATAGGGGTTTGTGTTTTCCCCTTGTACCCACTGGTTGCTCAGGTGTGACTTAGTGGTCCCTTTGTGCTTGCATTACTGCCCTTGGCCATGCTCCTTTGTTCCAAAGAAATTATGCTGTGCAAGACTGTTCTGAGATGCAGTACTGCAAGCGATGCCTGTCTGAAACTGATGCACCTACCAACTTATTTTAAAGAGTTCCAAACAGATAGGAAAGCTGTGATACAATATTGAAGTTTGCTCAATGGAGATTCAGATATAACTCACCTTTGTGCTTCATATTAGAGATGCTCTGGGAGGTACACACCAAAACTAAATTTGCAAGCTGTGTTTGACAGTGTTAGAATGCTATCTGTCTGCTCTGTTAACTCATCAAATTCTGTTTTACTGATGTTGTTAAAAAGCCAGAGGACTTTCTTAACTTCTGTGTGGCTGAGAATTGCATTTTATCTCCCTGTGTATATGGAGCCAACTTGACGTGCAGAGTAATTTTGACCTCTCGGTGTCAAAGCTAGGCCAGACCTCACTCATGGCAAAGGTTGACTAGGTGGGCTTTGTCTAGGGGAGCTCTAATAACATCAAATAAGTGATCAAAAAATCTCCTAAGGATCTGTAAGCCATGTTTTTCCTCTGAATTTGGTAGTAGGAATGGCTGCAGAGTTTCCAAAGAAAGTTAGTAATTATACTTTTTCTAATCCAGATAGTGTCTTCTCATGATCAGTAGTTTATTTTCTCAAAATCTAAAGCAGTGTAAGCTGTGGTGCTTAATAAAATTCAGTGGTTAATATGATGGTTAGAATGTGGTGTTTAATAAAGGGATAGCAGAAGCGGGTCTGGAATAAAATTGCTTTGAGGATGTGTTCAATTTGCAGGAAGTGATGCAGTTCCTGGATTTTCTGTGTTAGGATATGAGCTACATTTTCACTGAGCTGTAAAGGGTCAGAGAATAAAACTCAGCACAGGGCTGTGCTGAAGCTGGAAGTGTTTGCCAAGAAGAGTTTCCTCTGAAGAAATACACAAGAAGCTTGTTGTGAAGGTTTGTCTAAACGCAAAAGTTGTATTAAATTTAGGTATGTGCACTCCTAAGTGATCTAGGAAATTGGTGAAAACCCTTCTATAAACAATATTTTGTTGATAGAAAATTGGATATATTGGACTGATGTACATTTTTAAGCTAGTAATTGCTAATTACTGTACATGTAGAGAAGTGCACTGGCTTAGTAAAATTTACCTTAAGCCCACTGTTTAGTCTTTTTGTCAATCCTGAAGAATTGAAGATTGTTCAGAAGTATTTGTTCGTTGATGGATGATAATAATCACATATCCATTTCATAATATGAGCTTAAAGTATAATTCTTGTGTGCATAAATCAACCAGAAAAGGATATCAATTAACATATTTTAGGAAGAAATGTATGGAATAGACAGAGGTGCTAATGCAATCATGAAAATGTTTTTCTGGAAACATCTAAAGGAGAGTTGGCTTTATGAGTAGTTTGGACTGCTCTAGGTAGGAATGACTAGTTGTTTTTATAATTTATGTGTGCTACAGATGATCTGCCCTGGTCATCATAGAACGGCTTGTGTTGGAAGGGACTCCAAGGATCATCAAGCTTCTGCTTGCAAGCATCCACCCCTCCGCTACAGGCAGGGCCACCAGCCTCCAGTTCTGGTACTAGCCCATGTTGCCCAGGGCTCCATCCAACCTTGTCTCAAACACCTCTAGGGTTGGAGCATCCACTGCCTCTCTGGGCAGCCTGTTCTAGCACCTCACCACTCTCTGTGAAGAACTTCTCCTGACATCTAATCTAAACCTTCCCTCCTTGAGCTTAAAACCATTCCCTCTTATCCTATCACCGTCTACCTGAGTAAAAAGTGATTCCCCTCCTGTTTAAATACTGGAAGGCTGCAGTGAGATCTCCACGCAGCCATCTCTCTTCTCCAGGCTGAACAACTACTCTATTTGTAAATAGGGGCTAGGACGCAGAGCCATCTGCTTCTTAACCTGATGGACCACATCCACACCAAGAGGCTTTGCTGCGCAGAGCATACCCCAGTCCCTTCAGCCTTCAGTGTTCTCTCTCAAAGCTTGATGGAGCTGGTGGTGAAGCCTTGGCTTGCTTGCTGTTTGCGTGCTCTGGGTGAAGGTGACAACCTGTTTAATTTCACTTGCTCCACTTGATTTTACCCGTACCTCCTTCTCTTCATATATGGAAATTCTCACAGGACAAGAGCTCCTCTGTGATGGAGCACGTTTCATGTCCCGGGGCCTAGTGTGACTAGCAGATGCAGATTGTATGGAAGCAATTAAATCTGAAGGAAATGTAGTGTGGGCTGAATTTCAACACACAGACTTCTGGCATTTCCCCCCTCTTATTTAGAAGGAGGGAGGGAGAGAAGTGGGTGCAATATGGGGGTGGGGGTGGATCGTGTTGCATTTGTCAGGGTCAGAATCCAGGCACAGTGTTAATTGTAGTGCCTGTGACTGCTGCATGAACTCTGGTAACGTAAAGCTTAGGGACATAGCACTGCACTGCAGCATCCTCTGTTTCCCTACCTGTGAGCATCCTCTGAGCGGGTGTGACTGAATCTACTGCAAGGAGACAGAGTAGTGCTCGTTAAAGATCTGGACAGAATGTATTGCATTAGAACTGCAGTAATTGTGTGGTGTTACTTCGAGGTGCTGCAGCAGAAGTGGGGCTGTGGATGGGGAGCTGGCTGCCTACATTTCCCGGGCCTGCACTGGCCATCACTGCACAGCACGGTGGCAAAGCCATGGTCTGGGAGTAGCTCTCCCTGCTGTGCTCATCTGTCCAGAGCCACGCACCGCCTGCAGCACACTCTGCTTGTGAGCCAGAATGCTCGCTCTTTTCACTGGATTTCAGTGTGTTCCTGATCCAAATAGGTGCAGTGTTCTGACAGCACTTCAGGTCGGTGTGTAGAAGAACACAACCATGGAACATCTCAGTTTTTTTCTACACTGCAAGTAATGCTTTTTGTACCTATGATCAACTTTCCCAGTCTTTCTGCTGTCAGTGTTTTTATTAAATGCTCCATATTCCTATTTTTCAATGCTTGACTGGTGAGCAATGGTGTAAGCATCACAAAATGAAGAAGTAAGTCAATAAAACTCTTCAACCTCTTTAAGGTTGTATTAACATCTACCCTGTTTCTGAAATTGAGAATTGTATCTGAACCATGAGATTGCTTGTTTATGTGAGATTTTTAAAGGCTGTGGTCAGGCTTCAATTTAATCTGCGTGTTTTGTTTAAAAGAAGCTCTCAGAACCTGACTACTTTCCTCAGGCCTGGCCCAGCTGCCTGGTCCTGCGCTGTGGGACTCCGTGCTGTCACCTGTGATGCTGCTGCCGGAGAATTGTGTCCATCTGCTTTCTGGTAGTGTGTGTGAGGCAGCGGATTAGTGATCAAGGCACTGACACACAGCTCAGAAGTGCCTATAGAGATTGATAATGCCAGGCATGAGCATGTTAAGAACTGATCAGCTTCTGTTCGTATTGATGGAAAATTTCTGTGCATAGAAACTGTGAGCATACGGGAGTAAACATTGAATTTTACTCCATGGGAGTTGTTTCTTACAGTGTAAGCTTGTTGCCGTGCCAAGCACATGCAGAGCCACATCCTGGTGAGGCCGGCTCAGCCCTGGCCCACCAGCAGCAGCAAGATCCCAGGGCTCACAGGTAGGACCATGGCTGCTCCTCAGTACCCTCTGCAGGCTGGCTCTCAGAAACTGGTGAGCGTTTGTGCAAAACACATTCTACATCCAAACATGTTTGGAAATAAAACAAAGTTTTTCACAGAAGAGACTTAGCAGTCGTAAGAGGAAGGGAGTTGCCTGAGTGCAGTTTATTAGTTTTACAGACCATGTTTTTAAAAGTCTTTTTTTGCCTGAAAAGTAATTTGGTGGATGTGGTTTTGATGCCTCTGTTTTTGGAAGGAGGAGGAGTTTGGGTTGTCTGCTTGACTGGACAGCTGGGACCAAAGCAGCCCCTCAGCTCAGCATCTGGCCCTAATGACTGCTGCTCCAGCCTGCAGCGGGCACACAGAATAGGACTGTCCCACAGCCTCCTCAGCACAGGCTTTGCATCTGTACATGAGTGCAGCCTGTACTGTGTGGCCATCGCTGCATGGCTTCATGGAGAATGCAGTGAAAGGTCAACATTTCTGAGCATGTCAGAGCAGAATTTAGTGTGGGAGTTCTTCACAAAAGGTTCTTATGTCACATTTAGTTTTGTCACTATATTTTCCTAATTGCTTTTGACATTCTACTCATTCTACTGTATATATTCAAACAGCAGTGTAACTTCTTTTGCCTTTAGAAGTGAGGAATTTTTTGCAGATTAATTTCACAGGCACATGTCAAAAATGAGGATTTGATGTGAAGTTACTGTGAGGACTGTGGGTCGAAGGCTGATGCATTGGTTGGTGTATGTGGATGCAGCGTGTGACTCCTGTGAGCCCCATGTGCAGAGCCATGGCTGCCAGTACCCTCGTGCTGCTCTGGGGGCAGTGCCCAGCTGTGGGGTTGCTTCTCAAAGGGAGCTGTCTCAGCCCTGATGTCACCCAAATGTTAGATCTTAACTGTAGAAAAAACACCTTTTTCCTGAGAGGTGACAGAGGGTTCTTCTCCATTCCTATTTTCTGTAGACATTTTGATTTAATCTGCTGCTGAAAGACATTACAGTAGTGGAGAATCAATAAAATTATGCCACTGCTCTGGTCACCATAAGGCTGGATGATGGAAGAGGTTTTCTGGTGACATTATTTACATCTTGCTGAAAATACGATGATAAAAGGTTTGTGTTTAGGAGAAATTAAGGCATTGCTGAAGATTCAGCACTGAGGGTAGTCAGTGTGTTGCAAAAGGTATCTAAAAGGTATCTTAGCAAAGCTAGGAAAGATTCTGTTTTTAGATGTGTGCTGTTCTCAGGATTAAAACAAACAAACAAAAAAACCCACCTTTTCCAGTCATCCCAAATGTGAAAGCAGAAAATCCTCCATCAGTCCTCGTATTTAAAGAGAAAGGGGGGCACAGTTCCAAAAATAAAATAAAAAATAAAAAATAAAAATCACCTATTTATGAAAATTTCTGGAGCTGCTGATTCTGCACTACCTTTCCTTCAATTATGTTCTGCTTGCATGTTTTCATTTTTTAATTTACTCGAAGTCCACCCACTCTGCTACCCTCCACAAAATAGATAAAGAATGTGAAAAGGTCAGTTTCAAAGTTATTCTGATAGCCTTGTGAAAGCCTCTGCAGGCAGTTGTTGGTATAAGGATTGTGGATGTGATCAGCAGTAGCAGAGCTTCAACTGAGGGTCACCCAGCCAAAATTCTAAACATTTTAATAGTCTTGGGAACACTGGTTGTTTTTCCTTTCCTCTTGATTTTTATTTACATACGTACAGGGGAAAATAAATTCCCTGGGAAGTCTGAGACATCAAGCAACAGATCATTTTTTTTGATGTTGCACTTAGCTGTGCATAGTTCAACACATATTTAATCTTAGAATTAATGGTTCACTTTGGGTTTAGGGTTTTGTTTTTGATTTTTTCCTAAAGACAATTCCAGCAGGTTTTCTTGCTGCATGAAAAGTCTTTTATGGTTGTTTTATAATTCAGTGGAAAGAAAACAAGCTGATGTAATGACAAGGCAGGGGCTGAGCTACTCTGGTAGTTTAAAATGTTTTTATCGCCTCTACAATCTAAAATTAAAAGAAAACAAAGGAAAATGTGAGATTGGGTTTTCTGAATTCTGCACGAGTGACATACTCCGTGGGAAGATCACGTTGACTGCGATTAAAGAGTCCTTGCAGCATGCAAAACCATCAGAAATTAATCTGACCGAGTGAGCTGAAGTCTCCAAAATCTGCCTTTGAGGTAATGCAGGGATTTAGATCCAACTGAGCATCAGTGCCACTTGTTCTACAGTCTTTGCAGATTCATTGCACAGAGTAATTCAGATACGTCTGATAGTTTGTAACTGCTGACGTGCTGCTGGACCAGTGCCAGCTCAACAGCCTCAAGCGTCTTCATCCCAAGCTCTTAAATGGATTCTAGTCTTTTGATTCCAGAATACAAATTCTCTCCTAATACGTAAATTTGGCTAGTTGGAGATGATTTTTATTTTTCTTCTTAATGACTGTACTAAGAATGGTGGGAAAAAATATCTCAACTGAAGTTCTTGGGGCCACAGAGAAAGAGCATATCACTGCAAAAATTCCACCTAATGCAGACGTGATGTTTGTCCTGACTTTGTTTGTTGTTACGCATGTGAGTGTTGCAGCCTGTCTCTTAAGACAGTATTTTAGATACTGACGGAAGGAAAATGTTCTCTTTGAGTCAAAGCTCTGCCAGCCATTAAAATTGTAATCAGTAAGTGATTTTTTTACATAAATCACTTTTTTTAATTAAAAAAAAAGGGTGTTAACTGCTGAGAGATCAGCAGTTTACAAATGATTTACTTTATCCCAGTATTCCTCTGACAGTAAAATTCCAATGGGGATATGCTGGAGTCTTGGCTTGGTGGACCTGAGTAAATCCTGCTAACTTTTCCCCTACTCTGAATTCTCAAGAAAAAAAAAAAAAAACAGGATACAGAAACCTATGTGTCAAGAATGGCAAAGCTGGCACCCTGACTTCATTGCCATTGTAAGCCATGGCTTTAGGGGCACATACGTGCTGTATGTCCCATGTCACAATTCAGTTATACCTAAAGTAAAATGCTCTCTAATCCCAACCATGTTTCAGCTGATAGCAGCTGAAGTGAAAAGAACAGTGCAGAATGACTGTGCTTACCTATCACTCAGGTAAGGATCTGAATACTTTTGTTATTGCAGATCATGAAAGTACCAACAAATTAAAATTTAACTGGTAAAATGTAGTAAAATAGAATTGCTTTATTCCTTTCCTTGGAGTGCCAGTAAAGCATCACAAATCCTCATTAAGATGACAGAACTCCTTGCAGGTCATGTCTTTACTTGCATTCTCAGAGAGTGTCTTTTGACTCTTAGTAGTGAGCTTGTTTCTAACTGAACAGTGCAGTCCACTGTGAATCATTGGGATACAGCTATCCTGGTAAGTGTCTGGTATTTCTGTACATTATTATCAACTTGAGGGAAGTCTTGCTTGTCCATACATATACTTAAACTTTGGAAAGGCAGATTTACTTATGAGTAGAATACATTCGATCAGAATATTACCGCAGTGTCAGTATTGACAGTGGCTCACTTCCTTCAGCAAAATCTTATTTAAAATCCTGACCTCATTGTAAAATGCTCAAATTATGTACAGTGAGTAGAACTGTCACCTTTCCTTGGCTGAGGTCAACTATCAGCTAGCAGACATTGTTTCTTTATTTTGGAATGGTTTTGTCTGGGCAAAGATTTGGACTTTTAACCAGATCCTGTTTTTCATCTGTTTTTGATGGCAAATGGTTGCATTTCCCATCCATTTGCAAACAGTGACTGTCTGGCAGGATTTCCTGGATACATGGTGGTTTCAGATTATAAAAGGCAAACTTTCTGAACTCTAGTGATTAATGTGGTTATTTGTATGGACTTCTTTTCCATGGGAGCCAATCAGTTCATCCTATGGAAGGTGGAAATAAGACCCCAGAACAGTTCATCTGCTAGCTAATGACCTCTATCTTGAATCACAAAGAAAAAAACAGTTGAAGTAGGATAGCTTTGTGTACTGAAATTTTCTGAAGAGCAGGAACCAATATTTTGTGAATCTACATTTTGTAAGAAACTCCCCCAAAAACTATTTATACCCTGATCCATTTTTATTTAGCGGAATGAGGTATTGAGGACCTGTGGATCAGGAGTTATGTGAGCTGAACACAATTGATAATGGGAGCTGACTGTGAAAAGTACCATTTATATATTAAACCTTCTTTTATATTCCAAACTGTCCTTGAAAATTAAAAGCAGGGATGTAATAAAAACATGTAAGTCTGCAGACAGTACAGGAAACATTCAATTTCTCTTTCTTTTCTTGTGAGTCCATTCACTAGAAGCAGTGTGATTTTTTCCCGAGTGTGTACGTCAGGTAGGAGATGAACCCCTTGAAATTTTCCCATGTGCTGAGGGAATCTTCTAAATGGTTAAGTATGGAATCGTAGAGAAGGTGTTGATGTTGATGACAGCCAGGCAGAGGCCCACAAGACTGCAGGTGTGCCTGCTCTGAAGTTTGGAGTAGAAAATACTTTATTTCTGTAGCTAAAAACCTTTTTAAAAAGTGTACTTACGTGTATCACAGTGATCTGAAGTGCTTGACAGTTCTTCAAATCACAAAGAGAAGGGAGTCCACCATGGTTAGTTAAAAAGCAAAATATCAGAGATTATAGATACAACAGTGGGTTCAACGCATGAATTCTTTGGTCACATAGACACCAGTGTTGGGAAAAAAAATCCATTCTTAATGCACGTGCAAAGTGTACATTGCTTGGGAGACGTTAATGGTGATTTTCTAACAGACTCAGAAAGCAGAACTTGAAATAAGAGTGTAGACTGCAGGGGACCCTCAGACCAAATTCTGCAAAGTCATCCACTTCTCTGCCCTGGATGATGCAGTGGGATGCAACCTTACAGGAGAATTTTTCTTATGTCCAGTTTTGGATGTTTGTATTAATAATCTGTTCTTGCGTGAATAAATATCTGATTCTTTATGAAGAAGGGTGTTCTTTGTTGTTGGTTAGCTTTGTTTTGGTTTTGGTTTTTACTAGAATGTAGAGTAAGTTAAAATACTATTGGTTTTCCTAGAAATGCCAGCTTGGTAGTAAAAGAATATTTATGAGATGAGTTGACTCTCCTTTCTTATTACAGGAAGTATTATATTTTGTTTATGTACACCCTGATTGCTCACAAACATGCTAACTTCTGACAGGGCTTTTCTGCTGGTGAAAAAGGAATTGGAATCACAGAAGATGAATTCAGCCTCTAGATCAAGTAGAGGACAATTAATTATTTTTCATTCTGCAGCCTATTTAACAACTTCAGTAACTTCATGAATCAGAAAATGTCTCATGTATCTCTCAAGGGAGTATTTTGTTTCGGATTACTATTTATTTCCCCAAATAAAACAAGTGTGCTTTTTAATCGGATCATTAATATGTATCTTTAAATGATACAGACATCTATCGAACAAATGCATTGACAATGTTATATATTGCATACATTAAACAATTCCATTACAATGTTGTATATAATAGTTGCATTCAGTGCCCTTTTTCCTTTTTCTCAAGGATTGGAATTTCATCCAAATCCTAAAGGTTAAGTTGTCAATAGAACTCAAAGGGTGTTTTGTTTCCATTTGTATAACTAGTTTAATGTTTAAGTCTGCAGCATATGCTAACAATAGGATCAGTCGGTTATGGGGAAGCTTAGTAGGACATCCTTAAGGTTCTCCTCAAGGTAGTGAGTTGAAACTAATACAGAAAAAGAGCAACTATTTTCACTCAAGAAGTTATTTTAATTAGTATTTAGCATAGGATAGTACATATCCAAATACTTATGTGATGTTCCAGCTTCAAGATTAGAGATTACGATGATGTGCAATAGGAAAACAAAGTCCTCAGCGCCATCAGTTTAGTAACTGCATTGTGTCTGCTTGTTAAAGCTTCATGAAATCTTCATGAAACATTATTGCTGCCTGAAAAAGCAAGCATTGTGGATACCATTAGATAAATCTGCAAGTTGAAGTACTGTAGGCAATTGCTTGGGCCTACTACAAGAATGAGTTGTTGAACTGTTGAATGTTAGTTATTAATTTCTGCACTTCCAGTGGTGAAGTGATTGAGAGATTCTGTTTTTACATGCATTTGTGTCCTTCTGGTGATACCATGATGTCTGATATCTGAAATCTGGTGATATCTGATATCATGATATCATGATATGTCCTATCTGGTGATATCTGGCGATATCACGAAAGATAAAATCTTTTCCTTCCAACTGCTGAATTGAAGCAAGCAGTATAAGTGAAATCACTAACACACAACTTTAAGCTCTTCTGTCTAATAGGTGCTTTGTCCTCATGTGCATATGCTTGTTTATTGTCTTTTGTAAACTATTATTATTATTTTGGTTATGAATAGGGGAAACTTTTTTTCTGCTTTGCTGATAACTGATGAATCATACCAGGGTATCATTAAATGCTGAAGTTAGGAAACAATGCTTAGCAGTCGTTCCAGCTGCTGCAGTGCCTACCGCCATCTGCATGAGGGCTGTCAGCAGGGCCCACCGGGACTGCTGTGATGCAGCCCGATCATGGGCTGCCACCAGCAGTTCACTCTGAGATGCCCTAGGCATAAGCAGGATCTCTTACATTGAAGGGAGAGGAGTTGTAAAGGTTCTTCGTAGTGAAAAGCTAATATAGTGTGTGATTGTTGATTTTTTTTTTTTTTAATAAAATGAAAGTACAAAAGTATCATGGTTGATTTTCATTTATTTTTCCAGCTGTGCCCTCCTCTTCCAGAAAACACTAGACCACAGCTGCATTTGAAATAAACTGAACATAACCCATCCATTTCCCAGTTCAAGCTGTTCTGGCTGCAGAGTGCTGCTGAAAGGAGTAGTCTGGCCCTGCCTCATATTCCCTGCTGCATATTTCCAAGCCTTTTTCTCTATTTTATTTTGACTTACAGTCATGGGACTTCAGGGTCCATCAGATCAACCTTTGCATCTAGCTGAAAAGTAATTAGCAGGGTTTGTTTCCAGGCTCAGCACATTGACAGAAGAATTCATTCGCTTGACCTTGCCACATGTAGTCATTAGGCCTCACACAGAGGGAATGGTGAGAGGTGTCCTGGAGCTGAGGACTAGGTAGGCTACCTGTTAGTTGTACGTGACCAGAGTTTATCTTCTGCTGCTAGATCCCTTATGCTACTCTTGGCTGAAATACTGTGTGGTTTGGACCTGGTGGTGGTTTTAGCAGGTATTGCACTGCAGCACCATGAACAGGCTCACTTAATAGATCAGGATGTTGATGACCAAGGCCATTTCTTTTTTTAATTTCAGAACCTATCAATTTGTTTAAAAGTATGCTACATCATGCGGTGCCAAAGCACTTCTGGTGGAATCTTATTTGAGACCAAACTTCCTTTTTGCACCCTTATTTATTTATTTATTTATTTATTGCATACAAAGGACAGAGGGATAGAGAGAAGTTGGGCAATGATTTGGCTCTGCCTACCGAGATGTAAACAGATTTCCCAATGTTTGATAACGATGGTGCAGCCGGAAGTAAATGACTGGATGGTCTCCAATGCAATCTGAGCTGTCATCCTGCTGGGAGCAGATAATGAGTCAGAACGTATGGGTTGTTCATGCTGATGAGTCATCAGCTTCCCACTTGCCCTGAAGCAGCTTTACTTTGATGTGGCTCAGTCACAAAATCCACTCTTAGTCCCTTTGACAAAGGCCCAATAAAAGACTCCATACAAGTTCTACAGAGTTAGCCTAACTCTGAGCTTGTGTTGTTTCTGTTCAGAGCACACTTGCAGGATAAAATATTTTGAATCAGTTCTTTCTCCTTAATTACCCTTAAACTTCATTTCAGAGAAGTAGATCTGAGTTTCCTAATACTGAAAAAAACAAGATGATCCTAAAATAGAAACCATAGGAGCACATTTGTTGTTGGCGTTAGTACAAGCAGAAAAAGAATGAATATACTTCATGCTGCTGCTTGCTAATTTGAACTGAGCTGTTTTGGCAAGGTTGCAGTGAAAGTTGGTGAGCAGAGCCTAGCAGTGAAAAAACGCAGTACGGAGCAGTAGCTCAAGTGGTGGAAAACACTGAAGTTTCAAAGCATGAAGCAGACACTCAAACAGGAAGCACTGAACAAAACTTCAGATGTGACAAGTGAAAGAGAATCTGTAAGTCCTAATAAAATACTGAGTTACTGAAATCTGGAGCAATGCGTTAGGTTTTTCTCTGATGAGGGGCCACCATTGGGATACCATTTACTGCTCACTGAGCTTGTGCATCATAGGAGATGCACAGAGACGTTATTGTAGAATTTATTAATTTAGACATATCTATTTTATCTTTCTGTATAGGTGCTATTACACCAGGATTAAACACATAAAGCAGTTTATAACAAAATTATTCCATATGTAAAACTGGGAGAACCAGCATAAAGTCAAGGCCTTAGGGGATGCTGTGGCCAAGGATTTAACTCACCTAAAACTAGTTCTCTCAGTGACACTGGGAGTTAAATGCTCAAATGCGTAAAGCTCAGGTTTTAGGAGAAGTAAAGCTGTTGCTGTTTCCAGGCCTATTGCCCCTATAGTGCATTTTAAGAATGAAGTCAAGATTTCTAGTACATATTATTACTCCTTGTCTATAGCTTTGTTTTCTGGTCATTTTTATAGGCTCCGCAGGTTTCAGTTGCATGGATTTCCTGGTCATCGAGCACATTGGAGATGTTTCTTAACCTTGTTTTTGTCTAGGAGATAAAGGCCCTTTCTCTTGGATGCATCCCTGAACGTGGTATTTCAGAGCCTCCTGAAAGCTCTTGGAGGCTGGAGAAGTGTAGCTTCCAGGGTGCAGCTCTTCGTTCAGCAGGAGGTAGAGCAGGAGCACAACATGGATATGTTTAAGTCGTCATCAGTCATCTTTGGGATACCAGTAGGCTTGATTTCTTTCCCTCCATACATCAAATGGGAAGATAAAAACTTGAATATTCTCTGCATGTGATGGTAGCTCTTCCCTGAACCAGAAAATGAGTGATGGTATTTTGTTGTCTTAATGCCCATGAAGAGTGAGAATGTTACTGAGGAAAGGATCTTCAGTAACAGAAGAGAACTTTAAAATTGACCATTTCAGTATTCACGTGTGGCTTTAAGAACACTTCCTGCCACTGCTTGTTGTCTGTGGTTGGTGGGTCTAGGTAAGGGCTGCAGGTTTGGAGTTAGGCTGAGGAATATGTTCAAACAAGTTAGAGATTGCTTAATACAGCTGACTTCATAAAGCCTTTAACTTGTGCTTCAGGTTTTGCTAACAAGAGTTGATGCTTTCAGTTTCTCACGATAAAACTAACAGGAAAAGAAAAAGAAAAAAAAAGTCTTAATTTGAACATTTTGCAGTGTTTACATATAAAAAAATATTGGAAAGAGGAAAATCTGTTTTGATACAAACTACAAAGAGGCAGTAATTGTTTAATTGCTAGCACTTGTGTTTAAAAATATTTTTCACTGTTTGGGGAATGATCTTTTCAATTATACGTGGGTATTTCAAAATCCATCGCTTTGATTAAGTGTAGCTTCTTTATTTGAATTAAAATGCCAGAGAAACAGAACAATGGAGCCTTAAATAAAAATGCTCTTCAGTTCACTTAGATGTAATTGGAACTTACGGAAAACTATTACTTTAGAATAGCCCATTAAATAGCCCAATTTATTGCTATACCAGCATCTTTTGTTTAGAATGCCACTTCTTTTGGAAGAAAGATCATTTAACTGAGCTGGATATGAGAATTCTTGTACTTGAAAAATAGTACAAAAATAAAAAGAAGAAAAGTCTCAAATGTGCTTAAGTTTTACAGTGAGAGAAGAATGAAATCATTCAGTGCTAGCAAGAAAAAAATGGTGGATGATTTCCTTGTCAATAGCAATGATTACATACAGTAAATATGCTCATAGCTTTGATAAAAGAAAGTGACTCAGCTGCTTAGAGGCTGAGTTGTAGACAAGCGTTGAAGTGAAAGTGTGATCTTCAGTTGCAGTGTTGGAACTGTACGTTGCATGTAAAATATTAGGAGAGGGATACGGTCAAACTGATTAGAGGCAGTGCAGCTTTTTTCTGTTCTTTAAAAATTTGTTCTGATTGTTCTTTGTTTTGTTTTGTTTTCTTTAATGTGGATATGTTTGTTTGTTTTTCCTGCTTGTAGTTCACTTTATTTTGGTAAGGTCAGCGATAGAGAGTAAAGATTTTGAACATGGTAACATGGCAGTAGATGTAAACTTGCTTGTAAAGTGCTGCTGGATGTCAGTGGAGTCTGAAGATGTGGTCTCAGCTTTAATGACAATGCAACCATAGGTTAAAGAAGCAAGAAGTTTTGAGACTGAGATCAGTAAGGGGGAAGTTAGGCATTGCCTTTATCAATGGTGGATTGGAATGGTTTTTCAGGCATTGAGCTTTTAGAAGCTTTATCCTTCCTTATATGTTCTACTGAAAGGCATTCCTCTTTAGAATAGCAGAGGAAAGCCTCACTGCATCTAGCCAGTGATCAGCATCCTGGCTGGCTGCTGGGGCAGAAGGCAGGGCATGCCGAGATGGAGTCAGGTGCAGCAGAGTCACAGGGTAGGTACCAGGCTATCCACTGCTTTCAGGTAGCTCCTTTGTTTTTTTTTTTTTTTCTCTTTTTGTACTTTGCTTGTTACAAGGGAGTTACATGCTCATCCTTGAGTCCTTGTTCTGGTAGGCGTCTAAATTGATACATTTCAGTGAGAACCTTCAGGTGCAACTAAAACACAGTCCCTTCATCTCTTTAATGTGACAAAAGATGTGTTACAGTAATCTCAGGTGTTAGTTATCTGGCGGTGGTTTTCAGCGTTATGTACGTAGGTGAGACTTTACCTATGGAGAGTGGTGGATACACTGTTGACCTACACCGACTACCTTTATTAAAAACTGCTGGTAACTTTGCAGCGAAATTGGCAGTTACACACCGGTCGTACTGATGTCATCTGCCTCTCATGGCAATGAGAATGTATTCTGATATTCTTGGAGATACAGACGAGTTTTCCTGCAGTGGTAAGGAGCAAAGCAGTGGTTTCTGGCAGAACAGCTGCATTTTCAAAACTCGGCAAAATGAGCATCCTTTGGTGCATGGAAAACAACCCTGTATTTGAATGTGTAGAAAGAACTGCTAACAAAAGAGTGAGCAACTTTTTAACAGTTAAGTAGTCTACAAGTTGAGTATCTGTTACAGATTTTCACTATCATAATGGGATTCATCTTTTGTTCGAGTGACAGTAATTGAATCAGGAGTAGCACGTGAGGTGTCAGGATGGCGGGGGGGAGATAATCAGGAGAACATATGTAAGGGCTACAGAAATGGCAAGATGGTAGATAGTTTCAGATGGGTTAGTGTGAGGTAAGGAGGAGAAATAAATGTGGGATTAGAAACACAAATAGGACTTTCATGGCCTTATGCCTAACCATGTATTATAACGTACATGGGAATTTTCTGTTAAACTTATGCTTTATCTTCACTTTCTCAGTCACATAGAGAAAATTACAACATGGCAAGATCCTCGAAAAACTATGAACCAACCACTGAATCACATGAGCCACCATCCCGCAGCTACTTCCACGCCAGTACCACAGAGGTCTATGGCAATGTCTCAGCCAAATCTCGGTGAGTACTGGATCTCATTTCTGTGGTGGAAATATGAACAAGAGGGGAGGGCCATCTTTTACTAATATGTTTCCCAAAGTAATTTTTGCTTTAAAAGGGGTAGTTCTGACTCCGTCATCAAGCCAAACAGAATGTTCTCTACTTTCTTTTCTTATTTGTTCCTTCTGTAGAATTGGCAGCAAGTGAACTCGCACTGTTTGAAGTAAAGTTCTAACACGTCATGCATTTTATTTTTGGTCTTCTGTGAAAAATTTTTGATGATGAACAGAGGAAAATGAACCCTTCCTATACTTTTTCATTCAGAGGTGATATAAAGCCTCTACAATTCCACCAGATAATTTTCAAAGCTTACTGCACCACATGCTACATTAGATAATGTGTCTGCAGGCTTTCCTGTGTTTCCTAAGGTCAGAGCTTGTAGCTGTTCGTAGTGGTAGTTGTTTTTTTTCCCCTCCTTTCTTTCTTTTTCTTATTTTCCCCTCCTTTATCTACTTATTTATTTATCTATTTATTTATTTTACGTTGATACATTCTGTGATAGAAACTACTTTCTAATAGAAACTACTTTTAGCAAAATAGTAAAAGGTCTATTTTGCGGTATGAATTAACATGCAGGTTTTTTGGTGTTCCTTTTTAGCACGTCAAGATTAGCTTTAAGCATCAATTTATGTTCCTCTGGTTTTGCCAGAATCTTAGAGGAAAAAAAACCTTGGAAAATCTGAAAATATGAAAGATATAAATGGAAGAAAACATTTTTTATAAGTAATTAAGACGGATAACTTTAACTTTTTGCTTCTGCAGTTCAGATCCCAGGAGTTGTAACTGCTCTGGCTTTCAAGAAAATGAGGAACAGATAGGTCAGCGTAGAGGCTGAAGGTCACAAAACTAGGTCAAATAAATAGTCGTAAAAACATAAGCTAGATTGGTGTTCAAGTTCATTTTTGTAAATTGGTCTTATAATTTCATGATTATTCATGCGCAGTTGGTTCATCAGTTTTGTCTCTTACATTCCAAGAAAACTATAGTAATCATTTGGCTGACAGTGGTCACCAACAACAATTATACAAAATCAATTTTTTACTTCTTTATTGAATTGTTAATAAGTACTTATGCTGCCCCTTGAAGTAAATAATCATAGAGTCATAGAATGACCTGGGTGGGACGGTGTCATGACAGAACAAAATTCTTACATTCTCTCAACAACTGTCCTACTTGTATATGTTCAGTATGAAGGCGTTGTTGGTTATGTTATGTGAGTCAGCAGACAGCAACAGATTGTATCCTTAGCAGATATCAGAACAAACCTCAGGAAAATCCTTCAGGCAAGAGCTTACTGCAGTGTGTCACTCTACTTGGTAAAATTAACAGCTGGGCTGCTTGTGCTATTTCAGACCACTGATGAGACCAATTTTGAAATGAGCAATAGGTAAGAACAGTATGGAGGCAGATTTGTTTTTTTTATTTTTTCATATCAGCTCCTCAGTTTACACTGACGTGTTGAATTCTCTATCATTAAAAAACAGAGGATATACCATGAGTTGGGATAGTGTCCAATAGGCTTTTTTCCCTGTTTGTCAATAGAAGTGAAGTAAGATTTATCAGAGGCATATCATGTGCTGAAATACTTGCATATTGAAGGAAGGTCTTAGGATACAAAAGATTAGAAGTAAACGCTAACATATAATTAAGAGTCTGTTCTTGAAGGGACTTGGGATGCCCAATAGGTGCACTTCCATAGACTTCAAAATCTGTCACATCACATACAGACTGTATTTCATTCAATACTCTTCACATTTATTGACAAAGTATTTAAACAGTTGGGTATTCAAACAGTGCTTAGCACAATGGTTCTGGTCTGTGATGGAATTTCCTAAACATTAGTTCCCTACAAATGTGCAGAAGTTACCACAGTGTACCATATTTAATTAATCAAGAAATTTTTTTTTGTCAAAATGTTTTGGTGACTTTTTTCCTCATACTGGTGGTTTTCTGTGAGGCACCTTTGGGAGCATAAGTCTGGTTGCAGAGTAGAGTAGCACTTTCTGCATTCTGTTATTAAATTCAGCATCACATAGAATCATAGAATTGTAGATTGGTTTGTGTTGGAAGGGACCTTCAAGATCATCTAGTTCCAACCCCCTGCTGTAGGCAGGGACACCCCTCACTAAACCAGGTTGCTCACAGCCCCATCCAGCCTGGCCTTGAGTGCTTCCATGGAGGTGGCATTCACAGCCTCTCTGGACAACCTGTTCCAGTCTCTCACCACCCTCACAGTAAAGAATTTCTTCCTAGTATCTAGTCTAAAACTACCCTCTTCCAGTTTAAAGCCATTTCCTTTCATCCTGTCACTCCATGTCCTTAGATTACAATTAATTAGATATACATCAGCACAATCTTGTAATTTCTAATGTGCTTATACTAAGTAGTTATGTATCTAAATAGGATGCAGTGGCTTCTGAATACTTCATGTGATTGTTTAAAATAGATGTGATTGTGGTTTCCAGTGCGTAAGGTGAATGTATCTCTTCTGATATAATACTGGTCAAATGGAAGGGAGATATTATCCTGCTCTTTTGTGAAACAACAGTGTTACTTCTAAAGTTGCCTTCTTGGGTCTGCTCAGACACTGCATGGAGCAATTCTTTGGTCTGGTGGTGAGACCTCTAGCCAGAAGTGATGGTGCCAATATCCTACAGACGTCAGAGAAGAAATGGAAACTGGATAATAAGCTAAATCACTCTTCTGGCCGCCACTTTAGAACTTTTTAGCAATTGAAGTCTATGCATCTGTCTTTTGCCTTCATATTTTTTGATACTGTAGAAATTAAAAAAGTTTTCCTTCTGAAGATGTGCCACCTACAAGAAATGGATTTAAGTATTCCAGGTCTGCATACTGGTCTGCACTTCCAATTAGTAACACATGTGTATTCCTCACTGTGCTTCTGATGAAGAGACGGAAAATATGCTGTGTTCCGTACAGCTTGTTGCTTTGGTTTATAAACTTCTATGAGCAAACTTTGCTAGTGAGTGTATAAAGGCACATACAAGCATTCTATCAAAAGCACAGGATGATTAAGAGATACCACATCCTGATATGTTTATACTTGAGAGATATGTGTAGTCAAAGTTAAACTGATAGATGTACCTTAAAAAATCCACTGTTCTTTTCTACCTTCTCTTCTTACTGTGGAGTTGTGTTGTCTGTATATACTGGTTATAGCATTTATGTTTAGATTTATGTTGTCTATATATACTGATTTCCTTATAGCACTAGAAGTATTGGTTTTCTCACCAACATTTAAAGCACTGCTTATCAAATGTTGTGTAACAAAGGCATCTTAAGGCATTTCTTTCTTTGATGTATCTTGATAAATTTGCGTAAGATTAATACATGCTAGGTGGGTTTTTTTGTGTTTAGTTACAGAAGACCACTAAAGTAAATGAAGTTTCATGGATGGAAGGGGAAATCTGTCTCATACTGAAAGCTCATCGTTGCAAGCATTGTTAGCAAATATTCAGGCTTGCTTGGTCTGATTTTTTAAAATATTTTGCCTTTTTTTCTTCTAAAGCAGTTTGTAGGTAGATATACTAGGGAAAGGACCAAATTAACAGCAGTTCTTAAACTGTTTCATTGTTGGAATGCCACATGGTAAATAATCAGCCTCTAAATGAAGACAATCAGAAGCACTGTATTTTTCACCTCTTTATAAGTGCTTCCTAAATGCTGTTTACTTTGGTGCTGTGTGAATCTCTGGTCTGCCCAGTTTGAAAAGAATTTTTGATTGCTTGCTAAAATTCTGCTTGCATACTACCAGTCAGCTCAATTAGTGCAGTAGAACTGAAGACCCTGTATGGAAGGAGAGGTATCTGTGCAGCCTTATTTTAAGCATCAGATATAGGTTCCTGAATTAGGAGACCAAGCTCTGTGGACTTCCTGTGAATGAAAGGAAGGAAAGAGCAGCTGCAGTGCAGCCAAGTTAATGGCCAAACTGCTGGCTGACTTAAGTGACAGAACTGTTCTCTGGAAATGCCCAAGTCCAAGCTAAGGAAGCTGGTCTGCCTTTACAGCAGTCAGCAGTGTAAGGGGATCATGTCATGTGTTTTGGTGATGGTGGTTTTTTTTTATTTGTTTTTTGCCTCTTAACACTGATAACCATTGTCATATAGATTTGTCCATGAATTTAAAAATGCAGCACTCATCTGCATTGCTCAAGGTAATTTAACTGAGTCTGAAGACAAATGGGAGTTATGGCACTTTGCATCTGCTTTCTTTTTGAAATCAGCCAGGAAATCCAGCCAATAAAACAATGCAGTATTCCCGTTTAAATCAATAAACACATGAACCAAGGTTTCCATATCCTGCCAGGATAAAAGAGGTGTAGTTAGTATTGTTTGAAGGTGATAAAACAGTTTTGGTTACTGTGTCAAAGTGATCTGGAGATAAGAAACTCCCAAGGTATTTGAAAACAGGCAGTATGTATTGTAGTGATAACAGGAGTACATTAAATGGTCTGGATTTTGCAAGACTTGGTTTGCATTGCCTGGAGATTGGCTACAAATATGTAGCATAGGGAGGAACACATTTTTCCTTCTGTGTAGCCCATACCCACTCATCACCTGCTCAGCGGAAAGGCTTCGTGTTTCAGGTCATTTTTAATTGCTGTCTATCCTGAAACAAACTGACACAATTTGGTTATGGCCAATGTGAATAATTTTGGCAACTGCTTCTGGTTAATGAAAGTACTTACAGAAGAGCTGAAACAGTTGTAGAGGACTTATGTGTTCTGTTGGAATGATGGTTTTACAACACAGCTCTGGAAAATAGTATTTTTTTGTTATTTGTGGTTAAAACCTCCAACAAGTAATTTATTGTGCACGTTTCAAATTGAGAATTTACTTGTGTTTGAAAGACAGGGGCTAGCAGCTGTAGAGATGAATGGGAATTAAATTCAATATGAGGTAAAATAAATGCTCATGTCTCAAAGAATACACATCTTTATACCAGCAACCGACCGTCTAGTAAATGTGAAATGTCAAGGGGTGCTGTGCTTTAAAGAGTTCTTGGTGCTTTTTCAAAATCTGTCATTTTTTTTACATTTCAATACAAAGAAGTTTCTGTTGTTGTGAGCATTTCCTTTCAAGGTTAATAATCCAAACATGTGCCAATGCAAGACTGGAGGCGGAATGCAAAAGCTAAAGATTACACAGAACAATTGAAAGCAAAAGTAATGTAATGATATTTTAAACAGCAATGGCCATTAGTAATTGGTCATTAATATTAATGGTGTCTCCCCCATCAAGCGGCCTCCTCTGTTATTTGTTGTTACTTATTAAAACATTGTTTAAAAAGAAGTGCTTAAGTTCCTACAGAGTAAATTTGCAATCTTCTAAATAATTTCCTGCTAAATCCTAGATTTAGTGGAGCACCTGCAATTTTTTTTAAGCTTTAAGCTTAAAAAATCAGTTACATGTGTGTATCACAGAGCAGAACAGTTGGAACTGTTGAGAAATTTCCGTGTAGCTATTTTCAGCCCAGAAATCTGAATAAAAGACTCTCTGTACTGGGATAGTACAACTTTTTGGTTTAATACTTTACAGATTTTTGGAACAAAATGCACTAGAAATGAAAAGCAGCATTTTTTGCTGACCTTGTTGGAAGGCTAACACTGTTTCTGGGAAATAAGCAAAACAAGCAGTTCTTTGTTGGCAGAAGGAGAGAGAGAAAAGGAGGGGAGCTCAGTCCTTTTTTCCTCACAATGTCGTGACTAAGTCAAAACTGTAATATAGCCGTGTTCTTTTTTCTTTTTTTTTTTTTCTTCTTTTTTTTTAACCTTTATAGACATGTGTTTTTCATCAAACTGTGTTGCGTGACACCTGGCGCTGGCAGCTGATGTAAGTTAGGCTCTGAGCTGCCCATAAACAAAGTAGAGAAAAGGGTCCAGAACTGCATCCAGACACTTTTGACACTAAAATAATAAAAGCTGGTGCAATCAGTTCAACACGTATGTCAGAAACAATTTACATTTGCATGTTTTGGTTTCTGCAACTTGCAGATTGCCTTACCCTCAAAATAATCCTTGCTTAGCATGTGCCCAGAACTTAGTGTATAACAGGGAAGTCTGACACAATGTCAGAAAAACTAGTTCACTAGAATACCTTCAGTAATTTACATAAAAAACAAGCAAAGAATTGTCTCATTTTTCATCTAACTGGAAAAAGACAATTAATTAATCCAAAGTAGGATTAATTGAGATGTGAACTAAACTGTTGCAGTTCCATGGACTGCAATGAAACTGTGGCCACACACTTCATGTTTGGAACTTATTATTTCCACATTTTTATTCGCTTTCATTTGAGCTGGAAAATTGTGTAACAGCCGCTTATTGAAGAGACTTGGTTCATTTTGCAAAACAAATTTGTTTCTCCCAAGGGAATTGAATTCAAGGGCACCTTGAATCAGTCTGCTAGAATGGTGACTACTTTTCGTCTGCTATGTTAAAACCAATCTCCTCTATAGTGATGGAGTTGAGCTTTTTAGATTTTTCCTTTGTTTGCAGAACCTAAGATATGTTCCTGTGGGAGTGCCAAACCCTGTCTAGGGAATTCAAGCTTACTAAAGACCTCAGTTAGCCTTGGACCTCTTAGAAGCAGTGCAGAGTTTCTAAGTCTGAACACAGGCTGAACAAAGCTGCTAAAGCATTGCTGATTTATTAGATGAATTGGAGTCAGTATGCATGTTGAGCAGTCTAGTTGGAGCCACAACTGTGAGTTTTTCTTTTTTGACTCAGACTCTGTTATGTTCCTAATGGCATTCAAATATAAATTCAGAATTAAAATACAAAGTAGCAGATATTAACAAAGCCAATTAGGTAGCAAAAAGTGTGGCATAAGATTACATCATATGAAACAGAGATCTGTAGAATGTTGTTGTGCCATTAAGGTTGCTCACAACTGTTGACACAAGATCTTCCTTTGACTTGGCTGGGCTCATTCAAACCTTCAGTGTCAAAGAGTTAGCAGCTACACACAAGAAAACATTATCAAACTTTTCAGTATAGGATTTTGGCTCTGATTCAGTTAAGAATATGAAAGAGGATAAGCAACAGTTTGGGCTAATTTCAGGAAAAGCAGTGGAGTAAAAGACTTTTCTTAAAATGAGCTTGCATGCGTACCGCAGTGGGTAATTCTTCCATTGCTGGGATTCTTTCCATTCCAACTAGTGTACTTAAAGATTCCCTATTAATTTGAAATCTAGCCAGTATCAGACATACCAAACCCACTTAAAGATATTCCAGGTACTATAATTTATTGTTTTCCCGATGCATACCATTGTAACTTACCTTCAAGAAAAGCAACCTACTGTCATCTCCAAGAATATTTTTCTTTCTTGTATGAAGAACTCACACAGTCAAAAGTTAAAAGCAGTGAAAACTCTTGGTCATGTAATAACTATAACTATGTGATTGTTCTTTTCTGCACATCCTCTGAGGAGTCTGGAATTCTGCTTGGTCATGTTTTTTGCCCAAGTAGAGAGCTCTGCAGGGTAAGACCTACCCAGTGCTACATGTAACGTTGTGCACAAAAAAAATAGGACAGGGAGGTGGGGGAGCTTTAGAGAAAAAAGGGGGAAGTGGTTTTAAGTGATTGTAAGTTGTGGCACAACTGCTTGGGAAATAAATGTGGCCACAGATTTGAATGGTATTGATTCTGTAGAGAATCAAAAGGATGTTTTGCACTTTCTTGATCTGTCAGGACTTTAGTGACAAATGCTCCTGGTTGCAGCTTAAGTATGTTGCACTACTACTTTAGATTTTCTGATGCATCGTTTGGTGACCATAACTGCTATGATGAACTGCAGAACTTCTGGGCTATTAGTACATTTAGGAAGACTGAGAGTGCTGGAGTATTAGTGTTAGTACTGCTAGTACCTCTCTGTATTGCCTCTGGCTTTGTAACGTCACCGCATTTCTTTGCTGTGCATCATTTATTCCAGTTATTCCAGATACAACCAGGTTTGCGGAGAACCTGTGAACATCATTTATCTTTGCTAAACTTTTATGTTCTTTGACCTGAATGTTTCTTTATGTCCTTTGGTTTTGTCATGTCAGAGTTTCTCTCAGTTAAGAGCTGTTGATGTAGGAAGCTGCAGTTTTTAGTGTAAACCAGTCTGCATTCACACAGCATAGCTGTCTTTTTTTATCTTACGAGCATTGTGCAGAGAACCTCACATCTGAAGTTGTACAAAGATCTAGCTCAGGGCTGGTATGGCCCTCTCAAAGCTCGTGATAATGCACTTCCACAGAACAAAGTGAGTGGCTCTGCACTGTGGTCTCTGGGTTCCAGGAGGCTTTGCTTGGTGATCAAATGGCGTTTAAGTGCCTCTGGAGAAGCCGCGTTGAACGACACACTGGCATATCTGTCCTTTACTCTCCAGGACTTCTGATTCTGGAAGCATGTTGCAAAGATGCTTTAGATATGTTTGCATGCCTGAAAAGATTTACTAGCGTGGACTTTGCACCACCTACAGGTAATAAAGTTGCCTCTAGACCCAAAGTGTCCTTAGTATAGCACAGCAGTGATCCACGCCTATTAGGTATGGTTAGTACTCATCTGCAGAAGGAACGGAATTAATCTACACCCCAAATAAAACCATATAGTTGGCATGTTGAAAATTCACTATATTTCACTCCTGACCTCCCTGGAGGATATTGGTGCTGAATGCGATTCTTAGCACCATGAACAGGAAAGACTTCTGTCTTAGATAAGTCAGGAGGACATAGAATGTCTTTGGGTTGCTTAATCTGTAAATGTGCCTACTTGTGCAATAGCAAACCACTGAAAATGACTGATACCAACCATCACTACATTTATACAACACAATAAGCTGCCCAAGGGTATTTCTGGCACCAAAAAATACAAAGTGGTTCTATTTCTCACAGTCTTTTGTTCACTGTGTGCAATCTGCAAATTTTGATCACTGTCTTTCTTTTGCCTACAGGACGACGTTCTCAGACTGCCTGTCTCATAATAAGCAGTTTCTTTAGCTGGAGCCAATACATTTGTTCTGTGCTGTGGGTGCTTACTGTTTTGATCATCTTCCTGAATGGCTCAGTTACATTTTTCATTGGTGTTTGAAGACATTTTCCTCTCAGTTGTTTTGTTTTCTGTAAGTAGTCTTTCCTGAGAGCCACGATCATGCTTTACATGGATGCTTCCTATTTTGAATAAGGGACTCTTAATGTACGTAAGATTACCCATAAGCTATTGTCTCTATAGTTTATCCAGTACATCTGTATTATTTCTAGAGATTATACCCAATATTATTATTCCAGTCATTTTAGTTCACTTTTCCCATAACATCTTTTCCACTTACTCATCTTTATCTTCTGTGTTGGGCTCTGTACACATAGAGAAATCTGTGTGCATATATATATGTATATGCATATATATGTGATCTGGTTTTGCAAAGCATTGTCTAGCCCAGCTGAAACAGCAATGCTCTTCTGCAGGAAACAGCTCATTGAACCTTCTTCTCATACTGTGTCCCCTCAGGAGTATGTTCTGCAGTACATCATTTCTGGAAAACATGCATTCCAGAGAGCATGTTGGTTGCTGTCACACATCGATAATGTGACAGCAGGCGTGTGCCTTGTCACACTCAGCCTCAAGCACTATTGGTGTGCAACAGTGAGAAGGATATCAGGGAACTGCGTAGATTGGGACATGCTCCTAATGCACAGAGTGGCTGGAGTTTGTGAGTAGCCAGTGCATCTAAGGTGGGCCAAGAACTGTACTTAGGAAAGTCGCGTTGGCTGTAAGGTGCCTACATATGGTGAGGGAGAGAAGCGAGAACCTCAGCTTACAAGCAGAGCATGGCTTTGCCCTCGTGATTTATCCTGTGTAATTGCTTCAAACTGGAGATGCTATGTTCTGTCTGAGATGACCCACAGTATCCCCCAGGAAGGAGATGAGCAGTGCTTTCCGCAGTGCAGAAGTTTCGAAGACCATTGGGACAGTCTGTTTTGCAGAGGACACATTCCGTAGTGCCTAAACTGCTGATAAAGAAAAGCCCTAAAGTTTAACATGTTAACAAAAGGCTTGGACATAACAATGTGCAGTGCCTTTCAGTGGAACTGAGGCCTAAGAGTAGTTGGAAACTTGCCGTTATTCAATTATTCTTCAGTTATTTTTTTTATTACTGTATTAGTAACATTTTGGATATATTAGGATATGTTTTTAGACCAGCTGAGGGCAGCAGTTGCTGTGGATGGCACGGCAGAATGCCCCAGATTTTGGTTTCATTTTGTTTTCTGTTTTGAATCACATAATAGTTTCCATTTTATACTATCATTATTTCCAGTTAATACTTGTTTTGAGCTGGGTTAGATTGATATAATGTGCATTATGTGTCCATGCACATACACGAAAACTAGATGTGTCTTTGCAAAAGTAAGCCATCTATATGATTTACCTGTGAGACATTACTGTGATTGTGCTCAAGAATGACTCAAGTGGAATGATGCTGTTAGGTGGTTAATAAGGTTAAAACCTAGGTCTTAACATCTCCGTATTTATCAGATGGTTTTGAATGATTAGGAAAAAAGTGATTTTATCACCATATCGATTTAATGCTTCGTTTTAAGTTAGACTTTATCATAAAATGCCCTAGAAGATACCTTGACAGAACAATCTGTAGTTGTTTGAAAGCATGGATGCATGACTTCTCTGTACTTGATGACTTGATGTTTCGGAGTCTATCCGTAATTGTTAGTGTGCTACGAAGGTTGCTGTCTGATATTGAAGCTGAATGAAGAGTTACCTGAATCTGAATCTCTCAAATCTCTCTCCTTTTTTTTTTTTTTTTTTTTTTAATTTTGGTAACAGTGCACGATGGTGGGAAATGCAGTGCCAGGAGGTTCAAATGACAACTGTTGAATTTGTTCCTACTACCCAATTCCATTCCAATTAGTGGCAGTTTTGAACAGAGCTGTTTCTCTCTGGACCTGTGTCCACAGGTTTTAGACCTACGTACCTCTGAGGAGAAAGGTACTGATAGAAGGAGGAGCAGAACCAAATAATCCAGGTGGTGGACTTGGCTGAGGATGGCTCTTACTCTTTTGCCTTCTGTGTACCTTTTGCACTGAAAACTCCAGGTGACGTAAGTCACTTTTATTGGAAGTAGAGTGGGATTTTTGTTGTTTCTTGGAAACAACAAAATTTCTTGTTTCTTCTGTACTGAGCTTCCTGTAATTCCTTGATCGTATGTAATAATGGATAGCATTGCTTGAAAGGAAAGGAAGCTACTGTAAGAGTTAGGGCTGACTGGATGAAGGTGTTCTGTCTGTCCCCATGAGAAGAAATGACTGTGAGAGTTACTGGGGACCATAACTCTGGCAGAAATATTTCTCCATGTACACTTATCATCTTGTTCTCTGCCTTCTTGGATCTATACTTTCAGCTGTTACCCATGAGTGCAGATCCACTGATGAAGTGAGATTTTTATAAAGCAAAAGCTGTAGGCAGCCACGACAAGTGATATTACAACTCAGGCTCTAGCCTTGACTCACCATACAGGCTATTCATTTTCACTTAACTTTGCCTGGTTCTATCATTTTTATGTGCTGCTTAGATGAAAGCAATTTTTGTTTGTAAGACTGACTGCACTGTGGTAATCGCGCAGCCAGCCTGGATTCTGAGTGTGGCTGTTCTGTCAGTCAACCAACCACTGACATGCCAAAAATCTAAACACATGTTTATGCATGTGAGAAGACTTAAATTCCTGCCCAAGTGTTTATGGTACTGGAAATTTAACACCAGATTTACACTGATACAGTTCATATAATCGTACTTATAATATTTCTTAATTATTTTAATTGGAATAAGACTAGACACACTGCATTTCAAAGCTTTCCATTACAAAAGTAGTTTGATTCCTGCACCCAGCTCTCATTCCTGCCTTTCCCTCTTGGCACTGCAGTTTGCTGTCCTTCAGAGATTTGCAACTGAAAAGTTACTAATCAGTTCTGGCTTTGTCAATTGTTCCTCTTCCCTGCAACTGGTTTATTTCTCCCATCTGCTCTCCTGTGTTCGCTGAGCATAAACATTTTCACGGCTTCCCATTGACTTTTGTTAGGAACCCGTCTAACTAGAAAATACCTTTCTAGCCCCAAGCAATTTTTAGTTTGTTATGCAGCTACAGAAATGCGTTGGCCAGCCCAGTAAAAGGATAACATGTGGGCAGGAGCAAGCAGCTGAGCGTGGAAGAGGTGGTAACAGTCAATACCCCGGTTTCATGAGGAAACATGATGTCATTTGTGTGGATACAGCTGTCTGTGGACCACACATACTCTAAGTCAGTGAAAAGGTTACATTACTGCAGGGCTTCTTTTAGCTTGGATTATTTCTTGAGCTGAATTTGCCACTGAAGCTAAAATATCACGACTGCACTCTCAGATGACCCCATAGTGCTTGGACCGATGTGATACTGGGTCATCCAGAAGGAAAGATGTTGGAGTGGGTCCAGAGGAGGGTCCAGAAGATGACCAGAGGGCTGGAGCACCTCCCCTGCAAGGACAGGCTGAGGGAGCTGAGGCTCTTCAGCCTGAAGAGGAAAAGGCTCTGGGGGGACCTTATAGCAGCCTTCCAGGACCTGAAGGGGGCCCACAGGAAAGATGGAGAGGGATTTCTTATGAGCTCACGTAGTGACAGGGCAGGAGAAAATGACTTTAAACTGGAAGAGGGTAGTTTTAGACTAGATACTAGGAAGAAATTCTTTACTATGAGGGTGGTGAGACACTGGCACAGGTTGCCCAGAGAGGCTGTGGATGCCCCCTCCATGGAAACACTCAAGGTCAGGCTGGATGGGGCTGTGAGCAACCTGGTCTAGTGAGGGATGTCCCTGCCTACAGCAGAGGAGTTGGAACTAGATGATCTTGAAGGTCCCTTCCAACTCAAACCATTTCTATGATTCATTCTATGATTCTATGAAAGATTCAGTTCAGATCCAATGCAAGCACGTGTAAATATTTCTGCCTAATGAAGTGTGGCAAAATTTATCCTGGCCCAATGCCTGCATACCTGCCTTGTTCTAATTGCAGAATGACAGACAATACCTGATCTGGCAGAAAGCTTGGAGAGCTTTCAGACTGTGAAATTGTCAACCCATTTCTTTCAGTGCACACTTCCAAGAGTGCTTGCTGTACTGTATCCCACAATGTCAGATGTGAACACAGCATACGAATCAAGTTCTGAGAAGCAGAGAACTGCGTTGAGATTTCGGTATTTATATGGTAAAAGCAATGAGTGACAGACAAGAGGGAAGAAACAAATCTTAGTTATTTGGGAAGAAAGATAATGTAGTTCTTCTGAGAAGTATTTTATTATCTAGGGTGTTGTTAAAAAAGAGAAGCTTTCTTAATTATGCCATCACCTCATTAGTGAAAGAATACTTGCAAGAATGTCAATGCATTTTTAAAGCAGTATGTGACTACCACTTACCATTCAAACTGATTTCAGGCACCTTATTTGTTTTTTTCCTGGAAATGTGAAGGTAGGGGAGGAAATGAAGAACTATTCACCCAGTGGTTCACAAAGAATATTGCATTTCTGATAATTGATACATTTTATTTAAAGGTAAAGTGGAGGTAATGTCAAAACTGTGTGTGCAAGCAAAGCAAAAGGAGGAATTCCTTCACTGCTTCCCATCAGCAGGCAGATATGCAGCTTTTTCCAGGAAAACAGAATTTCAGCATGGGTAATGGTTACTTGGGAAGACAAATGCCATCACGCTGAATATCCTCCTTCCCTCGTTCTTTCACCTCACCTTTTCTTTCAGAGCACATCCCCATCTGGTATGGGATATCTCTTTGATCACGTGTCCCACTGTGCTCTCCCCTCAGATTTATGTGCCCCCCCCCGCCCCTTGCTGGGAGGCAGTGTGAGAAGGAGAAACACCTTGACTGTGTGAGCACTGCTCAGCAGCAGCTGAACACCAGTGTGTTATCAACACTGTTTTCATCATCAATCCAAAATACAGCACCACACGAGCTACTGTGAAGAAAATGATTGTGTCCCAGCCTAAACCAGAACAGGAAGGCTGCAGCCTGCCAGGGAGCAGAACATCCTATTAGGTTTGCTTCTTACCTGGAACTGGAACATCTCTCATCTCCATGTCATCAAAAGTGTGCATCTCCTTCATAGTGGTGGAAAACACACACACAGTTTATTATCTGTGCCAACAAATATTTTTACAATAATTTAGATCTGTCAATAAAGAAAATGTTAAGAAATCACTTAGCTACCCCACTGCATAACACAGGCACACATTTGTAGAGTTTTCAATTAGAAAGTTTGCATATCGTTTGCTGCATATCAGTGGGATGCTGGGATCATAGAATCATAGAATTATTTGAGTTAGAAGGGATCTCATAGACCACCTAGTTCCAAACCCCTGCCATAAGCAAGGGCACCTTCCACTAGATCAGGTTGCTCAAAAGATTATTATAAACACCTGTTATATTACAAGTATTCATGTTTTAAACACCTATAAAATATTACAGGACACTTATTAAGCAATTACTAGCAGCAGTCTTGTCAAGTAGAGCGGTTATCTCAGTCATTAGAAGTAAAGTAGTTCAAATAATGCCTTATTCACTGTGGATGAGCAACATGCGTCCTGGGCTCTCTGTTCTCTTAAAGTACAGTTATACGTAGTCTCTCGTGACTTCTTTTCTTTCCCACAGTTATGAATCACCAGCACCAAATAACAGGCAACACATCCATCTCACAGCAAAGCTGTCCTTCTCAGACTCCACAGCCAGGCTTGCTGAACATGCCCAGTGCACTGACTGCACAGCAGCAGCAGCAGCAGAAGTTAAGACTCCAGCGTATCCAAATGGAGAGGGAACGAATAAGGATGCGCCAGGAGGAGTTACTGCGACAGGTAACATTGAGGATACGCTTCTATTTTGCTCAAGAACATTTCTTTTACCAGGTACAAGTAGTAGCATTGTTGCTTTTTGTCATAACTACTGCTTTAGGTAAGGATAACAAAAAATGAATATAAATGGAGTCTTCGTGAAAAGACAGAGAACATTTCATTTTTTCACTGTAACAAGAATATTTGTATAAACAGTCTGTAATGATGTATTTACTTCATATTTGCATTTTTCTCTTTTGCCTCCTTCCTCTAAGCGTACAAGAATTTAAAGAAACGATGTTTTACAAAATTAAGAAAAATCATATGCAGTTCTTGCAGCTGTACAAAAGAAGCAAACAAAATAAACCATTAAAATGATGTCCTTTTACAAATCCTGAAGTAACATTTACCTATCTTTACATGTGGTTATTCCCATCATCTCTGGTGAATGGGAACAGCCTCATAGCTAAACATGTGCCCTTGCTGAACAGTGGTGAAAGGCAGATACAAGTCTGCTAATGTCTCTGAGATGTTTTACTGACTCATGTCATGAATTTGACTTTTATGGTTCAGGTTTGAGTGTGAAAACTGTGCAGATGCTGTCTTTTGTCCATGCTCAATTTCCATTACCCTTAATTTATGGGAATTACATTGTGTTACATCATCTGTGCATATAGAATGACACTGTGCTATTCTCTGACTTGATTGGTAATCTTAAGCCTGGTGCATACCTTCACCTTTATTGTCCAGAACTGAGGACATAATAGAGAACATAACAGAGATGGAAGAGAGTGGGCATATCTGGTGTGAGTTTTGTCATACTGTTATCATGCTAATAACGTTCCGCTATTTTTACTTTCTTCCTCATTCTTCCTTCAGGGCAACAGCAAATTAAGCATCAAAACAGTTGAGCCATTAACACAAGGGCTGGTATCCCTGCCTGCTTATCCCCCATACATGCTCAGCAGCGCAGCCATGCAGTGCTTATTCAAGCCTTCAACTTTACAATGCCTATGGTCTTTCTTTGAGCAACACATTATATAAAGCAGGACAGTATCCCTTCATATTACTAAAATTTTCAGAACTGATTTAGCTTTTAGAGAACGACATATTCACCACTTACAGAAAGCAAGATATAAAATCTATCCTTTTCAACAGAATTTTGTGCCCTTCCTGCCATCAGCCTGAGCAGCAGCTCAGAAGGATGTGGCAAATCCCTCTAGGGACAGACCCTTCACTGTTGCTTATGCTTTTTTAGTATAACCTACCTAAAGGAAAAACTGAGTGAACTCTGTACATTGCTGCTAGGTGGCTGCAAGGAGGTGCAGAGAGCTTGAGCAAGACAGGAGGAATTCTTTCAGCAGGTCACAGACCCGCTTTCCACCAGGCAGCAGCTGCTGGCTCCCCGCAGCCATTCCTGGCTGCAGCTGCTCGGGTGGAGCAGCACTCCCAGCCTGGAGGAGCATGCAGTGCTGGAGGCACTCTGCTTGAGGAATTTGTTTACCATGTTGGTTGGTACAGCCACCAGCACAGCAAATCGAGTCCTTGAAGGAAGGGCTGTGTGTTTTGGAACACCAGTATGACTCAGCTTCCATTTAATTGTTTCCTTACTCAGTTTTGTCATTCCAAAAAGAACTTTCTTTCTCACTGATCTATTTTTTTTTTCAGCTTTCCAAAGGAAAAGGGAGAGTATGCTTACTGCTCAGGAGGCTTCCTGGAAGTGGAAGTCATTAGAGCAGTGTCAGTTAGAAATCTTGAAAGGGCCATACTGGGAAGACATCCCAGCACCCTTCTCTGTGTGTGCATCTTCTGCCTTGTTTGGAAGAGATGGTCACAGAAGGGCAATGCATCTCAGATGTTGTCTTCTGATTCCCAGTCTTCTTCCATAAGTGTGGGCGTGGAAGGGTACAGGGGCTCAAAAGCAGTTGTAGAGAGAATGATGCGTGGGGATGCAGATGAAGATTTGTTACTGTTTTGTTCTTGAAGAGTAAAGCTCACTGACATGCTACATCCTGAACAGGAAACTTTCCTGCTGCATTCTTTCCACTGCACAGGTTGGCGCACAGACTGACCCACTGGTGGCACAGGCAATGTCTAGCTACTGCACAGTGTCTGCCCTGAGAATGAGGGCTGACAGAAAAGGAGCTGAAGTGGCTAGCAATAAACTCCCTTCAGACACCATCACATCCCAGCTTGAAATGACTGTCTGGCAACTGATCATGGAGCTCAGCTCAGTTCTGCCAAGGAGGATTCCAGGAACTGTGACAATGAATTTATAGATTCACTTAGCACACAGCTTAAAAGGAGCTGACATCCAAGCTGTATTCAGAGACGCTGAATTATTCAATATACTGCAATCCTTTGAAGCTTTTAAAGATTTTGCAAACAGTCGCTGTCAGAGCCCTCTGTCACGCCTTAATGTTGTCAGAGCACTGAGGGGTTGGGTTTGCTTGTTTTTGTTGGTGTTATTTATTTTGAAAATCACATTTAATTTTTTAAACCTATGCTTTAGTTCCCTAGCACTTGGTCCTTTGTGAACTAAGGGCCAAGGATGGTCTCTGCTGACCAACAGGAGTCACTCCTGCATTTGGGAGCTAGGAGGTGGTAAGAATGACTAAGAGAATATTGTCACAGCCTGTGACTGAAATATTGCCATTCGTACTGCCACAGGAGTTACATTTTGCAGTGTACCTGGATCGTATGTGCAAGTGCACTTTGTCAGGAGCTGGAGCTTCAGAAATCCTTACTATACTTTGCTGTTTTGTAGGTTGTGTTGCTTTCCTCTGGGCAGCCTGTGCCAGTGCTTCACTGCTCTTAGCATAAAGAACTTTTTCCTTATGTCCAGACTAAATCTTCCCTCTTTTAATTAAGACATAGTTACAATATTCTGAAAGAGAAAGATACTTGGATCTAGACCAAGATCTTCCTTGTTATTTTATTTTTTAGAAATAGCATTTGATTTTCAGAAGTGGCAGAAAAGTGGTAACCAACATGTATTCTACATGTTGACAACCCAAGGGGAAAGGCTTTTTTTTTTTTTCCTTTGTTCTGATGTTACCTTTATTAGTGGGAGCTGTGTCCTGGGAGATGTGAATTTGCACTGCCTGAGTATCAGAAACATGAACTTCATTTCTCTGTCGGTCCTCAGCAAAGTAAATCTTAGCTAAATCTATCCTGCTTCATTTTGACTGTTTGACTTCCTTTATCTTTTAGTATTTTCCTCTTTCTGTCTGTCTTTTTCTTTCTGTCTGTCCGTCTTACTAGCATTAGCCTTGCTTACATTGTTGCATTTGCTATTTATGTGTTATATGTTAAAAAAATATTTCCAGTATCTTCATATAGACAGTTAAAAAAAGCAGGTCTGCCCATTTTCTGAGCTGTTACATTTTCACAGACTCCGGCCAGGTTAATTATATATGAAACATCACCAATAGTATTGTCATTTGAGAAACAAACTGATATACATAAGCTACCATATGCAAGTTATTAAAAATCTTCACTCTTTTTATTCTTAGCATTTAATAAATAATCACATGATCTAATGCATATTATTATTTATCAGTGAATATACTGATAATCTGACTATAAATAAAACTTTATGATAATGGGCACCAGTATATGTTGGTTTCCAATGAATGGTGGTTGCATTATTCATGAAGAGACCAGATTAATCCTCCTCCCTAAACAAATCAATTGCAAACATAGTAGAACATCCCACTCTAAACTCAAAAAATTGTTTGTCTTTTTTTACTGTATTTGAGAGAACAGATGAGTTACAGATTCAGTGGAGAATGGTTTTCTACTAAATGAAATATTTCCTTTTCTTATTTCCCAAAAATCTGTAATAATAATTAGGCTGAGTCAGCTAGGTTTACTGATACGGCTTTATTATTTTTAGGGTCCTAGGATGTTCATTTGAGATATCCGTGTGGAGCAAAACAGTATTTGTATTAGAGCTCTGCACCACTAGATGTCATGGTTGTTTCACAGAGATAAAATGAGGAGGATTTAACTTTCACAAAGAGTTGAAACAAGTTTCTTTAGTCTCATTTGTAATGTTTAAGACAGTATGCGAGATATAGATCAGGCAGGCACTTATTATTAAGCAAAGAATTCATTATAAAAATTATTGGATCAAAATCTTGGCTGCATAAAAGTAGTCTTTCTGACTTGTTAAATGCTTTTGGATTGCAAGTTAACTTCTTCTGCTTTGGTGTCTAGCAAAATATGTCATCTGGTAGCAACTAGATAACAAAGTAGAGTAGAGCAGAGTAGAACAGTTCTCTTGGAACATACTTAAAAGACCATCAAGTCTACATGCCTGACCTCTTCAGGGCTAACCAAAAGTTAAAGCCTGTTACTGTGGGTGTTAGCCAGATACCTCTTGAATACTGACAGGCTTTGGGCATCAACCACCTTTCTTGGAAGCCTCTCTCACTGTGGGAGGCCTCCAGTAGATTCTGCAGCACAGGTGGGTATGAAGGACAGTTCCTGTCTACAACGTCACGATTTTCTTCTCACCAGTGTAAACAAATAATCATCACTTTTATTGTTTAGAATTACTTTCCTGAATAAAAATGTGGACACATATTACCTGTTTTCTTGTTATGAGACTGCAGTGGTTCTGACCTGTTGGAATAACTCTCCTTCCCTTATATTTCTTTGCCTTCTCAGGAGGCTGCATTGTGCAGGCAGCTTCCCATGGATTCTGAAAACATGACCGCAGTTCAGACAGCCGTGAGCACAGCTGCCATGACCCAAGATATGAGATCTATTACAAACAATGGATCCGATCCTTTCTTGAACAGGCAAGTTCACGTCCTCTTCATTAGACAATTCACACTTTTAAAGCTGTCTCTCTAAAGTAGTTTCCTAAATCATCTTCTTTTGTACATACTCTGAAGAGGAGTACAGCATAGTGGATGACCTGAAATCTTTCAGTTTACCCTTCCTGAAGGAATTGTAGAAAAATCAAACAAATGGTAGCAGGTGGTTTGAAGTGTACTGTATGTATGTGCAGGCAGAATACTCTAGGTAGATCACGTAAGTATAAATAAGTTGACTTCTTTCAGGCTATCAGAACGGTTTTTGTCTAGAGACGTGTATATACATGTGTATATTTCAAAATTAACATGACCTCATTTCAGTCACTTTGAATTTGCAATCATGAAAGTGACTGCACTGGAAGCCAGGAATAGAATGTGAGGCTTTATGACTCAGTATTTACTACCTAACCTATTGCACTGTCTTTTCAAACGACATGGTCGGGGACAATGTCTAACAGTACACCATTACTGAGGCTTTTTCATGTTTCAATTTACAGTGGGCCATACCATTCCAGGGAACAGAGTACAGACAGTGGCTTGGGATTAGGATGCTACAGTATACCAACGACACCTGAAGATTTCCTCAGCAACGTAGATGAGATGGATACAGGTAGAATACCCTGAGTTAGCTTAAAGTGTAATGATATTAATAACATATAGTTATAGCTAGTACTGTTTTATAATTGCATAGTGAGGTTTTTTTTAGGTAACATTGTAGAGGCTAGAAGTGCTTACGGGAAATGGGGAAGCGAATTTTTACATCAGTTGTGTTGTTGTAGATTACCCATAAGGTTTGGAATTTCAAATATTCTTCTTTTATTTTTCTAGGAGAAACTGTAGCACAAACAACAGTGAACATAAATGCACAACAAACGCGTTTCCCTGATTTCCTCGACTGTCTTCCAGGAACAAACGTTGATCTTGGGACTTTGGAGTCAGAAGACTTGATCCCTATTCTCAATGATGTGGAGTCAGTACTCAGCAAAAATGAGCCCTTCCTTACATGGCTGTAATCACCCATCATCTAATGCTGATTGAGCGTGAAATGCAATTCAGCATTTATTTTCCCTCTTTAGATAGAGGTAGAATATCTGAAAATCCTGAGAGATCACTGCCTTAATGACTTTTGTTACGTCATCTTTATGGTTGGTTTAATCTCTGCCTGGATTTGACTGACACTAACTTAAATATAAAATACATATAGAGATATACATATATAAATATATATTTCTTCCTCCTTTAGGAAATATACACTACGTGTTTTCCTTTTCAAATCAGGCAGAAATGTTTCACTTTAAGGACAGAAACTGAATGATGTTTGTGCACGCCTGTGACTGATCTTCTAGGTATTGATTAACATCACAAACCCGTAATGAATCACAAAGGCTAACTACTGGGTCACTTGGTTCACAGAACCTGCACAGCATCAGACCATGCAAGCAGTTTTATTACTGCATCTATGACAATAGTATCAGAGGCTTTTTTATCAACTTACTTAAGCTTTAAAAATCTTTTTTTAATTATTATTAGGAAAACTGTACTGTATGGAATATAGATTAAATCTGATCCATATCAGCCACGATAATTTTCATCTATTTGTAAAGGCACAAGAAGTACTATTGACATTTCTTTTTTCTTTTTTTTCCAGTCTATTACTGTATAGTTTCCAGATAATAACTATGCTTCATTTTTGAAAGTACCAGTATTGTTTAGCAACAATTTCACACTGCTACAGTGTTGTAAAACAATCCAACTGGTACTAACAGCTGCCTTTTTAAAATAAAACAACGTATTACAAACCAGCAATTTTTTAGTAGATTTTAGATTTTGACGTTTATTATATTAGGCATTACAGTTTTGTAATTTAACCCATGAACAAACAATTTTTCCTATATAATGATACATGGCAATTAAATGCAAAAATGTGCTGTTGAGGTCAGGACAGAAAAATGTGTCACAACTTGGTAATGTCACATGTAGTGTGAAAAAAATGTTTGTAGTACTGTTTCTAGTAATATTTTAAACTGACAATGTCAAACTGTACATGTAGTTCTATACATGAAAAAAAAGATGCTATCTTTATCAGGGCAAAGCTAAGCAGTGTTGTTACTGGTCTGGTAAGGTTGCACAGTTCTTAAGTCTGTCACTTACTGTAATCAGTGTACAGAACACACAGCACAGTGTTCTTTGCACTTCTAAGTATTGTATTCCCTACAAATACTTCTTTTTCAGAGGTTTGGGACTGAATAGGCATCAAGGATATTAAGCATACACTTCCCCTGAAATGCAAATGAAGTCCTAGAATTCTTAAGTATTTTGAAATTATATTATTTATGATCTATGAATTTAAGTCTTTAATATTGAAAAATATGTCTTTTTACGGAAGGCGCTAAAACTTTTCTCTGAGCTTAATCCAGGCTATGCAGAGAGAGCAAGAGGTATGGCACTCAGTGTAAGTGGCTGTTGTTCAATTTAATGATACTTAGTAAGATCTTACCAATGCGCTGTAATATTGATCACTGAAGACTTTCTCCATCTGGTTGCATGAATGTAGGTGTAAAGGTCAGAGATTAAGTTACGGGAACATGAGAAGGTTTGGAAGTCAAATGATTATGTGACAAAATTTGATCCTTAGTGGGAAGGGTCACTGCAGACTGGGATATACAGAAGGTGAGTCACTGGTGTTCAGCAGAAGTTGTGGTGGAAGAACTTGATGCAGTAAACTGCCCTGTGAATGACACACAGCTGGTGTGCAGTATATAAAAGATGGAAACTGAAAGGCACACACCAAAAGTTGGAACAGGAGAGGGAAGGCAAAGACCTACAGTCATGAAGTTGTATTACAGAGGGAAAAGCAGCTCTTTTTGTATTTTCTCTTTTTAGTATAAAACAAGATGTGTCTGCACAGAGTATAATTACTGAATTGTCACTACGTTTCTTTTATTTTTGGGGAGGGGGGGAGGGATATTTTCTGTTTATTTGGGTTTTTTTTGTTTGTTTTGTTTTGTTTTGTTTTTTTTGTTTGTTTGGCTTTGCTTTGTTTTTAATGTTAGCTAGCAGCGTCCAGGTAAGAGGAATTCCTTTCCAACAAACAAGGGACCGGGCAGGGCTCAGCAGTGTTACTGTAATTATGAATAACCTCTCTCTTTTAAGGATGTCTTTGGCGTGTCAGCCTTGATAACAAATGGATGTCCTCAGGCTTCGTTCTGTAGTGACACACTTGACTGCTTAGCAAAGGAACGGGAGATTTTTGGCACCTGGCTCCAGTGCTGACTTCTAGGCTGCTCTCCAGTGCTGCATTATGACCAGGTAGACTGCAGGCCCTCAGTGCTGGAATAATTCACAGAGCCACATTCTCGCGGGATTCCCTTGGAATGGCACATCGTTAGGTCATGCTTAGAAAATGTAGTTAGTCCATCTGCCAGTACCAGTGTCAGTTTGGGTCATAGGGCATCACATTCCAGGCAGGTCGGGTGTTCAGCTGATGCAGAGTAGGCAGCTGGTGCTCTTTGGCTGCACTGGTTTTCATCAGCTGGAGGCGACAGCTCTTGCAATGAGAACTAATACCATTTTCTGGTGCAGTCTGATGATACCCAGAATTAGAGAGCTGACGAGCAGCTTGCTCTGTCAGCTGTGGTTCAGTGGTTGTGTGCCAAGGTTCAGAGGAGTTAAAAAGGCAAAACATCTGAAACTACATTTCCATATTATTTCCTATTGATAAAATCACTGTTGGAACAGGGGGGTGCTATTACCTGAAACAGTGCTGTCAGTGACCAAAATCTGAGGTCAGATCTTTACTCGGTTGTGAACCAAATCATAGTTAAGGTAGAAGTGATGTTTTACACTGTCAGCTTTTCTTCCTAGTAATGGAGATTACAGCTTGTGCCATGGGAGTACTGCCAGGATGCCACTCGGGGGTGCTGGGTTTGCCTGTTTGAAAATGAATGTGTTGGAGTGGAAAGAGAGGATTAAAATGTCAGTTTTAAGCAGAAAAATAGGGATGTTGTGGTAAACTTGTTTTCTAATATACTGCATCCCTGTACATGCTAACACTTAAACTTTTCTATGTACTGCTTCATTTTGTTAAATGATGTGTGAGCATTTGTTTTTAATGTAGAGTTCGTTGCAGCAGACCATATTTATCAGAAGCACACACACAGGTCAGCCTGTTGTATCGAGGCTTTGATTCTGTGCTTTTTAAGATGTTTTTCTCTGATCTCATACATGAAAAAAATACATAAATGAATCAGAACATTTTGGATGCATATTTGTTGTTCTTTTGTTTATTTTTTTTTTCCCTTTGGAGGGTTTTGCTCCGTGCTTCCCAGGGAACCATGCTTGGAGTAAAGATCTGTTCTGTGGGAAAGGCATACACTTTTAATTCAGTGATTGGCTCCTAGCAAAATAAAAGCATTGTACGTTTGCATCGCAGTTCATTATGAGTTGTTTTGGGCATCAGCGATGATTGCAGTTTCGCTTTTAACACTTCCGGTGCTCCCAGGGCCGCTTTGCTGCTCGCTGTGTCTCAGCGGCACAAACTGTTACAGCGCGGCTCGCACAGCTGCCTCTGAGCAGCGCTGAGTGCACCGCTGAGCTCTGCTCTGAGCACTGAAGCGGTGCGTTGCCCTCAGTCTGCTGCGGACCAAGGAGTTTCTCACGTTCTGCACCAACGAGGCCGGAAACCCAAACGTCCCGGGTTTGTTTTTCCTGTCGTGGCACATGGAGAATAATTCTGAAGACGTTCTGAACTCGTGTGCAGATGTTGAATGTTCAGAAACGTGGAAATTGAAAGCCAATCAACTGCACTTGGCTTTTTCAATGTAATCTTAAAAGGCTGTTGCAGAAACTCGGACGTCACGAGTGCAGACATTCCCCGTGGATCGGCGGCTGCCGTGCAGTAACGGCACGGGAGGAGCGCGGCTGCTGCAGAGCGGAGTGCTCTCAGACCCTGCATTGACGTACAGCGATCTGCCAAGAGGTGAACGGCATAAAGTTTACGCTACAAACTTAGCAGGGCTTTGTGTTAGCACAGAGACTGTGAATTCCACTGTAGTGAGTGGCGTGGCATTGCATTTCTCCTTGCGCTTACCAATTAGCTGCAGTAATGCGCGTGGGGAAGCGTGCGGATGTACCGGGCAACACTGCCGCGTTATGACCTCGTTTTGAGAAGCGCGTTCATGGGGACGGTAACCACGGCTCTTGAGGCGCTGAAAGCGTTCGCCTTTGGCGGTCAGTCCGTTCGGCGCTGCAGGTCGGCACGCGGCGCTCTGTGCGGCGCAGCGCTGCTCGCGGACGGCTGAAGCCGCACCGCTTTGAGAGGAACTTCTGGTACTGCGGCGCTCCGAGGAGCCGCGCGGCTCAGCAGGAAGCGTGCCGGCAGTCCGCCCTTCCCGGCCAACGCTGTAAAGCAGCGGTGCCTTCGTCGGGCCCCCCGTTTTCCCTGCCGGGCTCAGAAGGGCCGTTCGGGCCGCGCGCCATTGCGGCTCGCGCCCACCTCACGCACGTGGCGGCGCGGGGCGGGCGCTCCCAGCCCACAGCGCAGCGCTTCAGTTCAAATCTTCCCGCTGCTTTTTTCTACTCTTCGTCTAAGCTTACAGTTTTCACCGTCACCAATTCGATAACAGCGACGCGTCCCCTCCTCCCCCAGGTATCTCTTAACTCTTTAAAATGCGATCATTAGAAATGAACGCAACAGTCCAGAAAAACCGAGACCGCCTTCTCTACTTTTGCAAAGCGCGGAGCGGCGCCGCGCGCCCACAGAAACGCCGATTTTGCAGCTGCGCGCCGAGCGCTGCCCCATCCAAAGCGCCAGAGCGTCCCGCGAGCTCTGAGTTCCCTCAGATCTGAGGGGATCGGGCGCGAAGCGCTCCGGCACCCGCGGCTGCTGCGTCTCCGCAGCTCGCGCTGCCAAGGGAGAAAGGAGGAAGAGGATAAACGAGGCGGGAGGAAGGCTCGCGGGAGCGGGAGGAGCTGTTCGTGGCGGGGAGACCGAAAGGACGCTCCGCGCGGCGCAGAATACGCGGCTTCCACCCTCCTCAGGAACGGGGCGGCCCGGAGGCAGCAGGTAGGGGGCGGTCGTGGGACGGAGGGAAGGGGCGCGGCCGTGGCGAGCGCGCGCTTCGCAGCTCCCGTTGCTTCCGACGCTTCCCGCGCGTGCGGCGCCTCCCGTTGCTCGGCCCCGTGCCGGGGTTCCTTTCCGCTCTGCGGGGTCCCGGCGCTGCAGCTCCGGGGCGCGGCTCCCGCCGTTGTCGGCTCTTTGGTCTGCCCTACGACGGGAGTGAGGGCGGGTGGTGAACGCTCCCGATTAAAACCATGTTAGAGACCGTCCTTCGCACTCTGCTGATGCGAACGCTTTAAAAGAAGCACAAATGGTTTCAACCTTACGTGTGTTATCTCCCAGTTTTAGAAGCAAACTTTCCTCAGAGCTGCACTGAGGCGCCGTTCCCGGGCAGGCGGTGCTGCCGTAGGGCTCACGGGTCCTCGTGCTGCAGTAACATTTCGGGTGTGCGCGTCGTTCTGCAGCGCGGCGGTGTTGTCCGACGTGCATCGAAATGCGGTCAGCACGTTGTGATCTGAGTCGTTCAGTAACCTTTGTGTTTCTTTTTGTGTACGCTCTCAGCTGAAGAAGTGCCTCCCAGCGTCAGGGCGGCTGTGCTCGTGGCATTCTGGCCAGCAGTCGCTGAGCGCATAATGAAGTTTAAAACAGCGCGTTCACATTGAGATGTTATAAACAATCCCGATGTTTTCCTATAAGCTCCCAGGATTTCTTTGCAGCTGAGTCAGCTAAAACTGAGCGTGCTGTCTGAGTTGGTCAGGACTGCTGAGCTCTGTTTTACCTGCAGTTGTCTTTAGTTTTGGTTTCTCTCTCGCCGCAAATGCTAACGTAACGGAAGAGGTTTAGGAGCAGGGCTGCTGGCACAGCCGTGGCAAATCCCATTCCTTTGGAACCGTTCGATACGCCCCCGGGCTGTATCACAACATAGAATGTGCGTGCCTTATCTCAATACTAACTTATCACCTCTTGTTAGGAAACTGCAGTTGGGCATCTTAGAAGCGCTGGCTCGTGAAGCACCCAGTATTTTTGTTTAGGTGTTGTAGCTTCCTGATTTCTTATCCCAACTCCCCCACAGATCTACACGTTCAGTTTATTAATAAATCTGAGTGGTACACCATGTAGCTGCACATCCATTTGTTGAATGCCGATGAGAAACATTCCATATTCCCAAAGGCTTCATATAAATAAAACAAGACAAATGCAAGATGAGGTGCAGGACAGCTGCTGACCACAGATGAAAGAATAGATGTAAAATGGTTGTGTTGGTGGGTGGGGATATAAAGGGTGCTCTCAAATATAGAGCAATGCAGTGTAACAGGTGGGAGAGACAGCTGTTCCTGAAGAGCTCTTTCATCATTTATCATCTTGCACAATGTATCATTACACCCCTTTGCTTGTATTAATTTAACTCTTTGTGTGTGTGTGTATGCGTGGCTATTCAGCATTTTTTGCGTAATGCTTACCAGCTTTTACTGCTTTTAAGTCCTCAAAGCTCTTTATATATCTTAGACACAGAACACATCAGATACCCTTTTGAGGAACCAGGGCACCGAATCACTGTTTCAGGGGAAAATTTTGAGGAAAAAGATGTGGTCGATGCTTTGGTGAAGTAGAAATCCCCAGGGAGCCAATCTGGCAAGCAGGGTTGTGGAGATTTGCTATCGGACCTTTTGTAAGAAGTGTGAAAGGGGTCTGAATCCCTCAGCCTTCTCCTTCAGTCCCTCTACTTCCTCCTTAATTTCTCTGGGAAATAATTTTCTCTCTTTTAAAGATTTTCTTTTTTCCTAAAAAGAAGAAAATGAATTGCAAGGACAGTGTGGCTGTTTCAGGAGTGCTGTGCTGCTCTGCCCCTCCCATCCCAGAGTGTAGGAGGGAAAGCTGCAAAAGATGTTAAGTGAAGGGGAAACAATCCTGCGTGAGGAATGGCTGCAAACGTGAGTGCTCTTCAGGCTGGGAAAGAGAAAGCTGAGAGGGGATGTGAGAGAACCTGTGAAATCACGTGCCACAGGGCGGATGTACACTCTTTGTTGCAGACAAGAACAAGGAGGCATCAAATGAAAGGAGCACATGGCAGGGTCAGAAAAAAGGAGGCTCTTTCCACAGCATGGAGTTTAGCTGCAGAGGGAATATTGCAATTCAAGAAAGTGAACAACTTTGTGGAGAAGAAATCTGTCAAGAGCAGTTAAATACAAAGATGGAACTTCTGCCTCAGGATGTCACTGCACAACAGAGTTGCAGTCCATGGAAATACTCTGGGAAAGTCTCTCTATACGCTTCCTGTATACTTGCAATTTTCAGTTTCATCTGCTGCAGTACTACTGTGGTGTTACACTTCCTCCAGTAGAGTGACTGGAGGAAAGTACTGGACGAAGCCAGTGCCCTGCCATGCTAGTAGCTGTGCATTGGCCTTTCTCACTGAGTTCCTAAAGCTGGCTGTGGTGGAGTCCAGGCTGGCTCATAGTACTGCAGGCTGTTGGCAACAGTCTGTTTGTTCTTCAGCCCATTGCTTCAACTGTGTGCTTCCCTGCACAGCAGTGCTGCTAAATATGCCTGTTTCTCCATTAAGAAAAGAGACATTGAGATCCACATATCTTTTCTGTTACAGTCTCTTTATAAATAGCAGACCTGGAAGAAAGAAGTCCTTGCTTTTCTGCACACATAAACAAATCCTCAAAAGAAGTTCCATTGGTTTATATTATTCCCATCTGATATACTTCAAAAGAGATTAGATAAAACTGCATAACAACTGAACTTGTATCAGCACTGTTTGGTGATCTACAGTTAGAAAGCTATTAACGTTAAAAAGAGAATTCTCAGGCAAAATCCTATTTGGAATCTGTTTTACAAAAATGAATATGATGATGAGAGTTGACTTTTTGCTAATTTTATTCCATGAGGAGGGGTTTCAGGCGCGTGAGTGCCTGAAAAGAAGTCAGGGCTTCACCCCCTTGATGTAGGGAAGTGCCCTTCATTCTGATCTTCCCAGCAGTGGTGGTGCTGCTGAAACCTTTCCCGAGTGGTTTCAGAAGGTGAGGAGGGTTCTCTGCACCGCTCACATTGCTTAGACAGGCCCATCTCCCTGGAAGAAGGAAATCACAGAGGTTATTCAGCAGCTCCTATTTGTGTGACTTTCACAGGACTTTGTCATTTCCAGTGGCTGTAGGGAGCTGTCAGGTAAACCCCACAAATAAGGACTGAGATGGTTGGTTGGGCACCTGACAGCACTGAGGTCTTAGAAAATATGATCCTAGTGCTGAATGAAGGCTGCTTCGGCTTTTCAGACTGCCGGCCCATCTGTATGTATCTGTAGCTATCTATTGTCAGTAAACCAAACTACAAGAGAAATTAATCGATGCTCACCCCACAGCATCCGCAGCATCTGCAGTCCCCACAGATCGTTCCAAAGAGTCCGTTCACAACCTGAATGCCACAGAGCACTGCCTGGATCCCACTCATCACCAATAGCAAAGCAAAGAGGGTCAGGTGCCAGGGGACAATGTTTGCAGGTGACAGACACATGTCCCACATTTTTTGGTCACTTAGGTAATCCCTGGATAGTAAAGGAGAGAAACAAAGCAATTAGGAGGTGATATGGATTGGCAAAGATGTGATCCATTGTAGCTGACAGGACCACAATGATTGTAATGTGTGACCAAAATTCTGCGAGCTTCAGTAATGTAAAAAATAATTCCCATTACAACTTTAGTACTGCTTGTCTAGAGCAATCTTTTGTGTAGTTTCTTGATCAGTTTAAGTAATTAATTTAGAAAGTTAAGGCACAATCAGATGATTGTGATTGTTTTAGGTACAGCTGGACCGCTCCTGCTGTTCTGGGAAGAACAAATTATCAAATCACAGCCAAGCATGTGCCAGAATGACTTTCCTGCCTGCTCATGCCTCAGTGTGAAGTCACTTTTCCTGCTCACAGTGTCAGTTATGCTGTTGCACGAAGCAGTCCTGACATCTCGTGGTGCATGAATTAAATACAGCTTCCAGGCACCCAGGAGCCACGGGGCTCCCCAGGGGTACAGCACTACCTCTCAGTCTCCCTTGGCAGAAACCCTGGGCTTTTTTCCATTACGGCATTGCATTTTGTCCTCTCTGGAAGAGGAGAACGCACATGAGAAGCCCACGCGTTCTGGTTGCAGCGGGACGAATTCCGTAACTAAGATAAAATGACAGAAGTACTAATTATTTGAAAAGCCTTGTATTTCACTAAGACGTCACTGCTGTTAATGTAGGTGCAACTTATCCTTAAATATTTCTTATAATCCCAAGAAGAAACTGGAGGGCTGTACATTCATTTCTCTTTGTTGGCTCCCTTGAAACTCAGTAGTTTTGATTGGTTCTGTTATTCTTTATATACCGCTCTTGCTCCTTAATTGGTGTTGCTGTGCGTTGCTCAGCCTTTGAGGAACACCCGTGTTTTACACAAGTAGTACAATCCCCACCGTTAACCACGAGATTTGGAAATGTAACCATATCACGAATTTAAAGCATATATAACTTGGATTTTTTTTTTCTTTTCTTTGTTCTGATTGTCATGACTTACCCATCCTTGAAGGGATAAAGCCACAGTATTCCATTGTGACATTTCGGGCCTCTGTTTATGGCTACTGCTGACACAACAAAGCAGTACCCAGCTCCCACAACTCCAACTGCAGCAAATATTATAGAGGAGAACATCTGACGAAGATAAATTACATTATTTTAGTTCTCATTCAAACATCAAAATGCTCCCTAATAATGTGAATGTACGTTCCCTAAGCTCAGCTCTTAGCAGTCAAAAATGTCTGCAAGCTATCTTAGCATTTCAAAACATCAAAGCATCTGAGCATATCAAAATAGCAGAACAGGTAAAATCTATCAGTTTGCACTTGCATGATCGATGTATATTGCATAGCTGCACTGCTGTGTCGAAGGCTTAGAAGAATTTGTCTGAGGACTGGAGAATCTGGTACTGTCACAGCAGATGGCACTCTTCCCACTTGGACAGTATGTATCCAATAAATGGCTGTTCAAGGCACAATGTTTCCCCAAGGTGGATCTTTCACAAAAGATTATGAAGCCTTGGACCACTTGTGGCATTAATAAAATCTACAGTACCCTTTGTTACAAGTTAACTTTGGTATCTTGGTCATATTCGGAATAATTGTATTTTTCCTTCCTGAGCCTCCCCTTCACGTTACATGTTACTATGGATATCTTCTCCCATGAACTTGTCATCATTAGCTCTAGCAGTACAGGTGGAATTGATAGAAGGATAGCCTTATTTTCCTGGCTTTCCATTACAAGCTTTTCACATTCAGTAATATGTAAGTAAATCCTTTAAAAACTAATGCTCTGCTGGAACTTTAAGGACGTCTAGCCTTATTTCTTTGTAGACAGAGGCAGTCATAATAATTTGTAGGTAAAGGGAATATCTTTTATTGGATTGAAGTGATAGGATCACAGAACCATAGAAGTCAGAAGGGGCCTACGGGGCTCCCCAGTCCCGCTCCCCACAGCAGTTCCTTGCAGCAGTTGCTCAGGAATGCATCCCAGTGGGTTTGGATATCTCCAGAGAAGGAGCAGTGTCTTCACATATACCTTAGCTTGGGTGCACCTGCCTGAGCATGGGCAGAGAGCACTCACAGCTGCTCACCTCTCCTCGTGTAGACGTGCTCTGAGTTCAGCTGAGTTGCGGAGGTGTGAGTGGAAGCCTGGCAGCAGAGTAGTTCTAATTTCGTAGATCCTGCGTTCTTTGTGGTCTTGAAAGCTAAGCTAAGCCATGTTCACTGCTGGCAGTGAGGCTCCATCAGCGCTACTGGGGCTGCATGAAGATGACTTCTCAGGGAGTCAGGGAAGGCTCCCTGCAGAGCTCCCAGCCATTGCTCTTTTTCTCTTGCTCACTCGCTCTTTTTTTTTTTTTTTCTAATTGAAAATCTGTTTTGTTTTAAAGCAGTGTAATGATCTCCTTGTGCCAAACAATTTCCTAGTATACACTTCCCTAGTAGAAATATTCCTATTTTTTATCTAGTCTGACTTTTAAACTAAAGCACTTGAGTGGTCTACTGGCGTCTGAAGGTATCTGAGACTTCTCAGCAGTGCCTGACTGCTCTAAGCAGGAGGTTGGGTTGGGTGACTTCCCAGGGTCTGTTCCAACCTGAAGTTTTTGTGAACCCAATCAGATATACGCAGCCCCTTGCACAGGTCTGCAGTGAGCTGGGAACACAATGCACAACTGTGAAAATACTTTTTGAAACTGCTTCCAAAATCTGGAAGGGAGAGCTGTCACACTGTGCCACGTGAAATGCAGCTCTCTCCAAAATTCACTTCACTCGTGATCACAGCAGCGCTGTGATTGCTGTACGAGGCAGTGCAGGTGTGTATCCATGGCACATCAGAGGTGCAGCACGGCTCTGACAACCTGCTGTCTGAGCTTGCTTTGTGTCTCACAGTCTGGACAGCATCTGTCTGTCTCTCAATGATGGTGAACAGAATAAATGTATTTTATTGGTCAAATATAGATCTTACTATTTTTGCTGCGTTTCCTCTCACTTACCGCAAACCTCTTTCCACAGCTCTCATTACCACAGCATCCACAGCAATCATTGTTCTTAAGGCCCAAAAACACCAAGGCAGGAAAGATCATCTACCAATAACAGAAATTCAGTTTGAATTGGAATAAATTCGAGTTACATTTGCTTTTAAATTCAGTAATTCCACATCTTTATTTTCTCACCGCTGAATTAGATTTCTTATCCTCAAACTATTTCATGATCTTTAACTTATTTATCAAAGAAGAATTTGCAGTGTTGGAGACTGCATTTGAGCTACTGAGAAAGTTCAGCAATGTGAAGTTTTGGTTTGGGTGGGGGAAGAAGGGTGGGAGCGTCCGAATTGATGTACTCACCAGCACGCCAGATCCCAATATCCCTCCGAAGTACCAAACCTCGTCTGTAATGTGGTCATTCTGTTCAGCCACTTTTCCTCCAGGGAAAAACAGCAAAATGTTAGCGACTGTACACAGCACAGCCAAAGGGATAAGTGTGGTTCCCAGGCACTTAGCACAGCTTCCAGTGCACATGTTTTTTAAAAGAAGTTGCAAACACAATGAAAAACAGAGGAAAAATCTCTCAGATGTTCTCAGAAATGTTTTCTGAAGAGGAGCTTCTCAGTCTGTCTTACAAAATCTGGGTTCTGCAGTGCCTCTGGAGGAACTCAGCCCATAGAATACTCCCTTCGGAGACGTTGCTGCAGCTGATCTGAAGCACAGCGTGTGCATTATTTATATGCTCTCACAGCTATGATGTCGATTTTCTGAACCTCCATAAATGAAATTACGTTCAGTGCAACCTCTCATTTTACTATGACAACAAGTAACCTTTGTTAATATTTTACTAATGTGAATGATGGTTGAGCCCTTGGTTATCTGGGCTTGGATTATGGATAGAAATTCTATTTAGTCCAAGATCATCATTCTTGGAATACACAGTCCTTCACTCTGTACAGTGTTTTTTTGTAGGTACTGACATGAAAACACATAATGAATCAGCTTACGTTAACAACAACTGCGTGCAATAGAAAAGTTCCCTGAATTTGCTTTTCTATGAGAAGGTTGAGCTAGTCATTTGACATTTTGAAATGCTCAAATAGCTTGCAGATTTGCTATATGTATATATTGAATTAATATGAAAACAGAGCTTTGCAGTCAATATCGATGAATAAAAGATAAGGATCAGAAGAAGTTTCAGTGGACTCACATCCTATGTCATGCCTCAAAGCCTAACATTTCAGCTGTGCTCAGGCAATATTTGCATTTAAAATTGCATTGCATGTGGCAAGCAGACTCTGAGCTCAAACCAAACCTCTGCTGACTTAGCATGCAGCATTTTACTTGAGGAGACACCTCTGTTAAAGCAGGCCCTGCAGCTCTTTAAGAGATACTGGGTGCTTAGGCATGGCTTACTGTCCTGCACAACTTGTGCTGTGATGAAGAACATCATCTTGAACTGTCCAAAGCCATCTCAAGCTGAAGCTGTAGCTTCAGGTTAAGTAGCAGTGCTGAGTAAGCTGGTTTAGTTGGTCGCTGTCATTACAGAAATGGTCGAGCTGAAAAAAATCCAAGTCCCCATTCATGTAGAGCAGCACCCTGATCTGGTTCCTCACAAGGCACATAGATGACTGCGGGCACAAGGAAGTGGTGGAGCAGGGGTAGGGACAGCTCGAGCCATCACTAATGCTGAAGAAACGTATTTGGAACTGGAGGCTGACTTGTCAGCTTCATCTTTCTTTGCCAAAAAAGACAAAAAGAGGGAAAAGAAGACACAAAGCAGTTTACCGGAGAGATGTATCTCAGGTGTTTAGAGAAATGTCTTTTTGAATCAGATTTCACTGTGTGCACAGTTCTTGGAGTTATGATCTGCAATTAGAAGGTAATTAAATTGTGGGAGAGCTACTTGTCATTTTTTTTCCAAGTGCCCCTGTGGTTGACCGCAGGTAGATACTGCGTATGGCAAATGGTGAGTTTGGGTTTTTGCTGTAAAATAAGCATCAAACTTAAGGAAAATTAATTATTACTAATTTAGATGTGACACTAGGTATATTCCCATTGCTTTCAGTAGCTTAGTTCTGTCTAATTTCAGGCAGAAAGGATCAAGGTTTGTTGATTGAAATATGAAACCACGAAAGCCATTTTCATATCAGACATTGCTTGACTTTGGAGCTTCATGTTTAATTCAGGGAGACAGATCTCAGACTAAGAAAAACATCACACAATGATTTAATCCTTGTAGGTGAAACAACAACTCATTTATTTACTGTGCACCAACTTGGCCTTGAGTAGAGTAATTTTACAGAAAAATTTTTCTAAAGTGCCCCTTCTAGATATTGGGAATCAACCAGGCAAATACTAAGGGCCGTCTTTGACTGGTTAACTTGTAACCTTATATTCCTGATTTTTTTTTATTTTTTTTTTGATTGCTTTAATTAAAAATAACCTCAGTGCCTTGAGAAAATGTTGGAAATTTTCCTTGATGCTCTCCAAGGGCAGCTGTGGCAGCCAACTGCTTTCTGGACTGAGATAAAGTCTGAAGCCTTTTAGGGATCACACAGAGAAGGACAAGGTGAACTTTTTACCAAACATTTAGCCATGTGCATTCAACTGCAGCACATGGAATTCTGTCAACAATTCTGTATTGGACAACAGTGTTGTTAATGGGTATATGAAATATGGCGTGAAGCTCAGTTCAGTGGTACTTCTTACTTGGTATTCTGCCTTTAACACAAACCTGAATCAATAGCCTTAAAGGAGCCAAATTTCGGTTAAATACATGCATATTAGAGAATAAGGATTGGTGGGGTTTTGTTCTTGTTTTGGGTTGGGTTTTTGTTTGTTTGTTTGTTTGTTTTTGTTTTGTTGTTGTTGTTGTCATTAACTAGTTGATGGTCCAAAGACCTTTTACATATCTTGGTTCTGTAACTGGAATAATAGGTAAAGTAGCTTACACAAAGTTGAAATACTCATTTATAAATGCAAAACAGTCCTTGAATTGCAGTGGAATGAGAAAGAGATACACCAGTCTATTGATGGTGGGCCTGTAGAAAAAAAGATGGAATGATAAACTAGCTTGTTTAACACTGGTATGGGTGTTTTATACCGAATTATGCTCCATTTTTTGCCCAGTAGGTTAAACAGACTTTTATGATGTTCCCAATGGGTAGAGAGCTTCTGCAATTTGGCTTCTAGCTATGATGGAGTACAGTGGACTCAGAAACAGACATAAGGAAAATGTTTACTGTTGCAGGGACATAAATCTTACTCTCTGGTTTATTGTCTTATCACAGTCACATTAGACTGGCTTCCCCCCCCCCCCTCAAGTTGTGAATTCTGGCTTGTAGTAAAGGGAAAACGCTTAGACTGTATTGCCTGCAGCACCTTGCCATCCCAACATACAGCAAATGGCTTCTACCAGATCCTTACCAGGCTTCCAAGCTGTGGCCTGGGCAACTGTCCTGCTCCTTTTCTCTCTTACTCTGCTCACCAGCTGGCCAGATTTCTCTGTTCAATTACATTTTTATTTTTTATTCAGTTTAATTTTTATTTTTATATGGCCTTTTTAAACTACTACCAACCTTTATGTCAGAGTTTAAGCTTGGCACTTGGGATGGCTTAAGGGGAGCTGGAAAACAACATTCACATTGACCTAAGTCTTTTTCCATTGAAAAACAGAGTGACTTGCACACTCTGTTCCTCAAAGGGGTTCTTCCCTTCCGTCCTAGCCTACATTCTTTCTAATCCCAGCCTTCTATCAGAGATTAGGACCAGTGAACTCATTGTCATGCATTAGCAACAATATTGTGGAGACTGTGAGGAACAGTAACTGGGGTGGAGTCAGTCTTTGCATTTTCTGCCATCATGTTCAGCAACATTTTCCTAGCAATTGTGAAGTCAAAGGCACTCCTTTCTAACATCCTGTGAGAGAATGTCTCCTTCTTTCGTCACCTTCCAAGTCATACAGACTCGATGCAGTGTCCTATGGAAAAATAAAAGAAATGAAAGGTTACTTGGAAAGTTTTGGTAGTTTCAGGAGGATGTGAGCAGTAGCTTCTCTATTCTTTGCCTGGCTTCTTAAAGCACAGACAGACAATGATCCACCACCTACATGCAGACTGAGAATGTACTGAAACAGAGAACTTGACAGATGTGAAGGATAAATGTAAATACAGCTATTTACCCTGTTTCTCTGTATAAAAATGCACAGTGCATGGTAGCTGTAAATGCGAAAGTATAAGACTTGGAAACGGTGATCCTGAAACAGAAACAGATGTACTTTTTATGTTAACCCATAAAGTTGAGTAACTTGTCCCATATGCGGCATACGGTAGTTAACCATCCTTGTCTCCATACATAGGCTGGCCACCTGAGATACCATCAGTACTACTGTTGTAAGAAATTCCTTTTTTGTTGTTAGTGCCATGAATTTCTTTCTAATCTAAAATATTTTATTTTGATCAGACAGATGGATACCATTTAATAGGTATTTTTGATTTATCTATTCATTTTTTAACTGTAGATACGTGTGTCTTGATCAGTTCTTCTTGCGTCAATGACCTGTGGTAATGAGATCTTGCTCTTGTGATTTGTGTAGCTGCTTTCTTATCCTAAATATAGTTCAGCAACCTGGAGTTTCATAAGCTGCTATTAGAAATTCTAGTCCTGCTTTCAGCTAAACCAGGCAGGATTTTGCTGTGTATTTACAGGTAGTATTAGATTTACACTAGCAAAACTGAAAAAAGGCCTGTTTGAGCCTCTGCTGCTGGATGTAAATTCGTGTTTATGTGTGTTTATATATATATGTATACCTATATAATTTAGAATCATAGAATCCTTAGAGCTGGAAGGGACCTCTGAAGGCCATCTAGTCCAACTCCCCTGCAATGCACAGGGACACCACAGCTACATCAGGTTGCCCAGAGCCTGATCCAGCCTCACCTTGAAAGTCTCCAGGGATGGGGCATCAACCATGTCGCTGGGCAGCGTGTTCCTGTGCCTCACCACCCTTGCTGTAAAATATATTTTTCTTACATCCAACCTAAATCTACCCTCTTTGACTTGAAACCATTTCCCTTTGTTCTGTCACCACAGACCCTGCTAAAGAGTCTGTCCCCTTCTTTCCTGTCGTTCCACTTTAGATACAGGCTGCTATCAGGTCACCTTGGAGCCTTCTCTTCTCCAGACTGCACAGCCCCAGCTCTCAGCCTGTCCTCTTAGCAGAGGCGTTCCATCCCTGGGATCATTTTTGTGACCCTTCTCTGGACACACTCCAACAGGTCTGTGTCTCTCCTGTACTGAGGACTCCACATCTGGGTGCAGTACTCCAGGTGAGTGACTCTCTATGTGTATCACCACTATGGGGACGCAATGATTTCAAGCAAGAGATACTGGAGGAATGTCTTGCATAAAATCACTCCGAAGAGTCATTTGGCACAAACAGCACAGTGCTCTGTTTCCTTTTCTGTTGTGCCATTCCACTGAGGACTGGAGAGACACTGGTTGACTGTGGACCAAGTAAGTCCCTTTTCTTTGGAGAGAGAGCAATGAAGAATGTGTTGAGAGATGTCTCCTTCTGTATTGCTCCAAACTTCATTGCTGTGAGGGATCACATTAGTACAGTCTCCTTTGGAGAACACAGGAGGCCTCCCAGCTCTGAAGTAAAGAATCCAGGTAGACATGCTGAAGAAACAACCCCATTGCTTTTCAATGGTGATTCAAACCAGCAACCTTGTTACACCACTGTCCACAACTTCAACACAGAATAGATTAAATTGGTCTTCTATTCACTAGCTTTTTTGGTCCTGGTGGCTTAGCTGTATGGCGAGCCACGTGAAAGTAGACAAGAGGAAACTGGGTACCATAGGCTTCTCTTTCACAGTATTTTCCTATCCCAGTCCCAGCTTCTGCACTTCCACCCCTGCTCTCAGGACAGATAACATACAGTTCCCCTCATATCTTATTTGACCTTTGTTTTCTTCCTGGTGTTTCTGTTCAGATAAGAGCTTGTGACAGATGCAGCTTGGCACAGGTGGTATTTTAAGTCACACACTGATATCACTGTGAATTCAGAACAGCAAAATATGCTAATGAGGAATAAGAGAAGTGGGATGGAAGGCATATTAGAACCAAATAAGCCTGGATTCATGTCCTGTATGGTTTTGAATTTATTCAAATTTAAGAATTGCAATGGGTCATATCTCTCCGTTTGTTTGTATCCTTCAAGGTGATTCTGCACAGCCTTTGGCTGACAATAAGAATGTTATTATGTAGCACATTCATTTTAGTTCATCTGCTGTGAGACTGAGATGTTTAGTGCTTTATACGTATCATACTCCTAACTACAGCCATGCTTCCAGCTGGCTAGTCCATCTCCTGTGCTGGTTTCACCGAGGACATGTTTGTTAAGAGGTCATAGTCCATATTTACACTTCATTTCCTCTTCGTTTAACTTCCCTTTATTTGAATTCTGTTCAAAAGGGAGAGTTTCATGATTGAAGATAATTTTCTTCTACAGTAAGCTCCTTTGATAGCTAGAATCAAGAAATACTGAAAGAAACATCAGTTTGGGATGTTTGGAACTCACAATTTGGAGATTTATTTGTTTGTTTGTTTGTTTTTCAGCATAAGTAAAATGTTTAATGTTTAGTTGTATGTTAAAGATCTAGTTACATACCCTTCATGTGTGTCAGTTCCCACTGAGTTCTGTGGGAAGCCTTGTTGGAGAAGAAAGACAGAATTGAGCTGTCTTACTGAAATCTTTCTTGCTACTGCAACTAGGGCAGTGCATGCTTTTGCCCACCATGTCTCAAATTGCTAGTGGCTTGGCCTTGTAGTGCCTGTGCTTCTTGGTGTCAACATTTGGCTCCATAGAGTCCTGGAGTGCTCATCCTTACGGACAACATGCAGCTTGTTTCCAGAGAGGTTGTGCAGTCTCCTTCTGTGGAGATATTCAAGACCCATCTGGATGCCAATGTGTGTGACCTGTTGTAGGGAACTGCTGTAGCAGGGTTGGGTTTGATGGTCTCTTGAGGTCCCTTCCAACCCCTACAATTCTGTGATTCTGTGACTCTATGAAGAGCAGAACTGGAACATGTTCTCTGTTTCACAAGTTTGTCTCCTGTTTTATTCTATATGCTAAAGTTTCCTTTATTGCTGAGATTTTACATGGGCCATTTCATTGAATCAAAGCAGTTATATAAAACATTCAATACAAGCATTTCTGAAAGAATTTCACAATCTAGAACTGAATTTCTCTGAATCTCAATTTCAGAACTGAAAACAGATTCTAAATTTATATTCTGAATTAGATTTGTTTGTTTGTTTGTTTGTTTAAAACGAACAAGACAAATCTGAATTGCTTTTTCAGGATCAAGTTATACTCAGTATTATAGATGGACCATCACTTTTATGCTCAAACGTAGTACAAATTGTGAATTCCTTTTAATCACTCTAATTTTAAATTCTATCATGAAACATAAAGAAAAAAAAGGCAAGATTCTGTGCTGGTGAATTTCTTGCTGCAGCAAGGTATGTACAGGAGCGAAGAGCAGACAAATTTTTCCTATTGTGTAATAGGAATGATAGAGATTGAATTTAATGAGAGGAGAAATGTTTTTACTGTAAATACATTAATTAGTGGAGGTTTTGCAGCAACCTTTGTTAAATTGGTTTTATATCCATGGCAACTCTTTCTGCTTCCTGAGTAACTTCATTTCAACAAATGTAAGTCTGAAGTGAATGGAGGTTAGGCCTTTCTGTGTAGTAATAAGAAGGCAACTACAATAAATTTCCATATCATGAACAGATAAATATAGGCACTTAACTTCGTTGTGTAGGGAATATATTGTTACAGGTTGCTGAGAACCAAATATCATAAAAAATAAGTAGGTAATTAAGAGTGAGAGCCTGTTGATTCTGCCAGCAGTTTTCCTGCTGAAAGCTCACACAGGATCTCAGCTGTAGAAAACATGATATGTTGCTTTTTTCTTTTCAAGAAATGCTGTGTTTGTTAGTTTATCTAAAGCTAGGTAACAGCTAATCTGTCCTTCAAATAATATCTTGCTTCTGTTTCTACTTCAAATTCGAAGTCAGCTACCATGCAATTAGAATGTACAGAAAGAAGCTGTTTGTATCAGAGGTACATCGTGTGTGGGCTGAGGTTGGTTGTTGTTTTTTTTATTTATTGATTGCTTTTTTTCTGAAGGCATGGAAGTAATCCAGTTCAAATTCAAATGACTGAATTGTTCCCAAGAACTGTAAGAGTGGCAAGCTTAGGTTTGAATACAAAAACATTTTGTTTCAAACAGTAAAATAAAATCTGGATTTTTTTTTTTTCACGTATGCCTTTCCTCTAAAAATGATAATGTGTCAGGTTTTACGATATTTTATAGCTTTAGATTTGAGTTGACTCACTTGTGTTAATATTTAATGGTATGGTGCCAGGCTGTACCCTGTTACTTTCAGAATACTGCCACGTTGTTTTGAGAGATGATGCATCTCCTGCCTTAATACCAGATATCTGGAGTAGATTGTGTTGTGTGGCCCTTAGAGGCGTGGTGCTTCTGTTGCGTTCATCTTTGCATTAAAGTTGTGGTGGATCCTATCAACGAGAACATAAAGAGCCCAATTCAGGTCTCTGTGGTACTGATTAGGAAATAAGTTAGAAATAATGTAGATTAGGAAAAAAAAATCAGAAATAATTCTGGTTTATTATCTCTTATCTCATTCCTAAAAATATTCTGACCCTTTTGAAGCTGGTCGAGGGACCAAGGGACTGTAGCAGTCCTTGTCCTGTTTGTCTGGATGTAGAGGGACCTGGATTCTGTACAAGGTAAGGGAGGTCAGCACACTGTCTTTGTTTGAGCAGGAGGCATGGATTAGAAAAATACTTTGGAAGGCATTTTCACACTGCAGAAACAGGGATTTGAGAAAAAACACCTCAGTAATTTATGTATTCCCCATAAACAGGAGGACAATTGCTACCTTCTTCAGCTGTGCCTGGGCACCAGCCTGCAGAGTGGCAGAGATCAGCCTCCTTGCAATGACTGCGAGTGCAGTTTGGCAGCTGGTCTGTATCTGCCTCGACTTCCACTACCATCAAAAGGAGGAGGCATGGCACTGCCTTAGTGGCAGAAATGCTTTTTCATCTATGCAGTGAATCAAGGGACTGCTGCTTACTTGCTGTTTTTTAATGTACATGAGCACTAGGTTAGTTTTCATCCAGGTTGGTTCTCTGATCTGGTCCAAGCAAGGCAACAGGAATGGAAGGTCCAGTATGAGGGAAGAAGCAGGATTATTTGGACTCAAGTAGAGAACAGGATTGAACCTCCAGCAACATTTTGCACTTTGATCAGTTAAGTCAGCTGTTAAATCACACCTTGAGACTGTGAAGCTAACTGTTGTAGTATGGGGCCTCTATATGCTGTAATGTTGGTTACCAATTAGTGGTACTGAATGGTTATAGATGGTGGTGTTCACTAATACAGGTTTTTCTGATCACATTCACTTAGTCTCTGTGAGTTTAAAATAAAACCAGACAATGTTGGATGCAGCTTGTTCTGCACAGAAGGTCTGAATTTGGTCTAATTAACAATATGCATAATCAGGAGGGTATTGTTGATTTGGGTTCTTTGGAACGAAGTTCCTTTAAAGTCAAGAAATCATAGACTGGTTTGGGTTGGGAGGAACCTTAAAGATTATAATCTAGTTCCAACTCCCCTGCTATGGGTAGGGACACCTCCCAGTACATCACGTTGCTCAAAGCTCCATCCAGACTGGCACTGAGCACTTGAGAACCAGCTGGATGTGTGGAGTTTACTGTTGATTTGTGCAGTGTTACAGGATATAGCAATTTGCTGACCTGCTTCCAGCTCTTGCTTACAAGAGGAATGCCTGTATACATTCAGGTGCAAATTGTTCTCACTTTTTCTAGAAGGTGGGAATAAAATCCAGCATCTTTACTGATGGTGAAATTATGTAAATTGTGATGTTCTTGAGACACTTTTTCTATTTCTCTAGTGTTGTGAATGTCCTTGAATCACAAAGCAAGTATGACTAGATAATCCTTTTTCCCTTTGTTCTTGCCAAAGGAACAGTAGTAAATGTACAGCATAGTGGCTTGTTGCCCAGGAAATGTGTCTCCCCAAAATGCTATCAAGTCATCACTGCCCTGGGCAGGAGCAGCCTCAAGTCATGCCTATATGGGTAGAAATTTAGCTTGGGTTCCTTGGTCAAATTTGCTGAAGGTTAAAGTATGTGCCAGCATTGGGTTTAGAAAAATTTGAGTGAGGTGTGGTTTAGCAGCAGGGATACTACTTTGGAAACTGACAAGAACTTTACTGAAGCAGGGTCTCTTGCATTGGTTTGCCTAATGTAGAGGAGGTATATTTTTTGTTCTAATTCTTCTTGCACTATCTCTGCTTCTTTTTTCCCTGTTGGACCATGAGCAGTCTGAGGTGATTTTGGAACAAAGGAAGGACTTGTATACATGGTACTAAGGATTTCTTTTGGTAATTTTTATGTGTATGAATTAGTGATTTCATTGCTGCCTTTTTGTCAACTTGTTGGTAGCTCATCACTGAATCATTTAGAGCAGCTGAGAATAACTGCTTTCAAATTTAATGTAAGTGCTTACTTTTATATCCACTGAGGGGGGCAAATTAAAATGCTTTTTAAATTGTTAATATATTCCAAAGCCTGAGTTAACCAAGTAGCTTAGTTGAGGCAATGTACATTCTTTTAGGTTGTCACCAGTATGTGTCACAGCAGCATGTCACATTGCGTTTCTTTCTATGAGTAGGGGATTCGGCTCCTCTGACTCATCATTGTCTGACCTTGTGCTTCAGTTGCTGTTACACCCACGGCTTTTTGAACAAAAGTATTTTGTATTCTAAGAGTATAATTAGAGTAACTAAAAATGGCCACACCTGTTACATGAAGTCTCATCTTAATACAGTGAGATCCTCGTACACAGCTTCATCTTTGTGTCTTGGTGTTTTCATCTACTTAGAAGTTTCTTTTAATTTGAGCATAGAGCTTATTCTATAAGTATGACAATTGCACTGAAATGTGTTACGATGTTCTATGTATGAATGTGCATGTGTTGAAGTTACCATTTCTCCAGAACTCAAGCAGGAGTGAGTTTTTTGAGATCAAGTTGCATGGCTGTTTTAACTTGTGTTGTGCTCACAGCCACACAACTGGTCTCAGGTAGAACTGGGTGCTTCTGGGCACAATAGATCTGCACTTTGATTTTGTTAAAATTCTGATATTTTTTTAACAGCGTGCTTTTCTTATTTTTTGTCTGTCTTTAGTCACTAATTTGCTTTAGTATTTTAAGAAATCATTCCACTTCATAGAAGACCATTTGTGAAAGCATCACAAGCTGCTATAAACATTACATCTCCCATCTTTTCTGAGACATAGGCTACATTTCTTTTTTAAGTAGGATTTAAGGGCAATGTTGTCAAACTTGGATTCCTTGAATTAATCACTTGTAATTTCTATTTAGTCAGCAGAGTAAGTGACCTAAATTTCAAGGTGCTGAATTTTCCAACTCTATTTGAAATCTTTGGGGTTTGGTTAAATGAATTGTAACCAACTTTCAGAGTGAGCTGCAAGTGGAGTATTTGCACAGCCTGTCCAGAGAGATTGTAGTCTCATCTTTGGAGATATTCAGAAGCCATCTGGACATGGCACTGGGCACTCTACTCGAGCAAAGTTGGACCAGATGGCCTTCATCACTCCCTTCTAAGGGACCACAGCCACACCACTAATGCTGCCAAACCAAGTGGTTTCTGTGTTTGTTCAGCGGTGTTTTACTGACAGCAATCACTCGGAACTCACTGGGTTTTGGTTTATAGATTTGAATGATGAATAGTCTGCTTCCAGTCACACACCACAGTTTGGTGGTATCTGTAACAATGTGGAAACAGATAATTTCAGAACTGTTAATAGTCTTTAAAAAGTAAAAAAATATGGAAAATTTAAGACAAAGACTTTCTTCTAGTGATCTCTATTTTCTTAAGTGTCCCAGTAATTGCCCCAACAACATTCCTCAGTCTTATATGCAGCAATTTTTAGAACATAGTAGTAATAATTAAAAAAACAAAGCCCAAAACCAAAAACCAACCAACCAAGCAAAAAAACCACCAAAACACAATAGTTTGTTTAGTTCTGCATAGTGTTCTAGGGTATGTGATACAAAGGATTTGCTCCTAAATTACTTTTGAGCTGAAGTGTTTCTATCTAAAAGACATAGATAAGATATAGGTATTTCTTATAAGAATTATGCATGGGAAAGCAAAGTTACATTTTTAATTTCTTGCTAATTAGATGTTTAAGCTTTGTCTGGTTATACTTTCTGATATTCTTCGCACTTTCTAGAACGTATGTAGTTCTGTTTTATACCTAGTAAAATGTTAGTTGGTTGCAAAATGTATGGGGAGAAGAGAGAAGGGTTGTGTTCTTACCATAGTGGAAGTTACTGCTCGCAGTATCTCAACAGGTAGGTCAGCACACTCTGCACACTTACATATTTGACATGATGTATTATAGTTTCACAGTGCTTCTCCCTGTCAAGAGCAAGCATTCCTTCTAATCCAAGGCTTGCTGGAAAAAGTTATTAGTCATTTAGTAGCACACCCACTGCCTATTGAGAAATATTTTTAGATGGGAGCAATGTCTGCAGCGTGGCTCATGGAGGCTATTTTGAAATACTTGGCTGAGTGCACACCCATGCCTGTAAACCTTACTTGAGGAAACTTTTTAGTGACATCAATGCGAGTTGCATCCAGCACAAAGGAACATAGGACAGACTCCTAAAACTAATGAGCTACCTGTTAGACTAGTGAATTTCCTATTTTCAAAGCGGAAAATCTATGTACTGAGTAATACTGAAACCAAAACATACAGATACGTAGCAGTTTTGGAAGCAGACATAAAACTTTACAAGACATTTGTAGGTTTACAAGGTCATCTCAGTGTTAGGCAGAGGTGTTTCCTTTAATGCTCAGCAGGTGTGTGTGTTTGGCATCTGAAGCGCTACATATATTTGCACAAGTGCTCTGCTAAGCCAGGTGATGAATACTGGAAGAGCCGTGGATCTTTCTTGATACACCTCATGACTAGATCTGCAAAGGGGCCTCTGAACTAACATGATTTCCCAGTGGGTTTTGCAACACCTGTGCTGTGGAAACTGTGGCTGCCCTGTGCTGGGATGCTGGAATTCTTTTATTTAGTATGAACAAGCCAGTGTTCAGAGGCCAGTTTTTAACATGAAGCAAATGTTGCTACTTTTGGAGTGCAGCTGTAGAAGTTGAGGTGCCCAGGCCTTCCTCAGCCTGAAGACATTTTAAACCACATCTCTTACTCCTTACCAAGCTCATCAGTAGACAGTGGACTAATCTTGTCTTGCATGTAGCCTCAAGGACCAAAGGGCTGAAGGCACCATAGGCTGCAGAGGAGGAGCAGGAGGCTATATCCTATTGTTCATGACTCTGCTAACAGTTGTCCAGGACAGCAAAAATTTGGTTGCATGCATATTTGCATACGAATGAGTGGAGCAGAAAGGATCACCATCCAAGAGCTGGTGAATACTGCAGTAAAGCCTTCCAGAAGTGCTCGGTGTGGTTCTGCTTCCCTTACTACTCAGCTTCCGAAACCATTCTTTACATCTAATGTTTCTGTTTCATTAATGTGTTTGAAGGGCAGAAGTGAAATCTTCCAGGCCGATGGGCTTTGTAGTCTGGATAAACTCAGTACAACTTGTGTTTAGCAAGCCCTCATAGTTAAAAGTTGTCTTAATGGTTTGTGCAACGCCAGGTTTACTGAAAGAAAATGAAGAAAGTCCTACGAGCACAGTGATTACTCATGCACACTGAGGAATTCCCATGAGGTTAAGTACCAGCCTGTGTTAGCCTGCTTTTATGTACTCTAGATAGATGTGTTTACTTTAATTTATTGGCAGGATTGTGCTTGAACTTAACCAAATATTAGTTATAAAGTTGAAATGCCCTGTTGATAAAGGCATTACGTGGCTATAATAGGACTTTGGATCCATCCATTACTTTATCTTTCATATGATAACATCTGTCATTTCAAAGCATCTATCTGAAACTAGTTGCGTCATGTTTGTTTCAGATTATGCTTTATATTACCACTCTGAAGTTACTCTCTTTAAGTTTTCCCCAGTTTTGTGCTAGTGTACGGAATCTAGGCTAATTCAGCCCTTTGCTTTAATTAAAGCAAATATGGATTAGGATGGTATTCTTGTCACTTGCCTGCATTAGGATTAGGACGCTATTCATGTCATTTGCTTGTATGAGTATCTCCTTTGGTTCCAGCAGGAATGTTCACAAGTGAGGGTGAGTCATGTCATGTGGGTGTGCAGTGGTTTATTTTTAACTGACACGGAATTTTGGTGTTTGCTAATCTTGGTATTTTCTGCTTTTTACAGCAGTAACAAATCTGGTTTTGAAAGTCTCTTACCTTTGGAAGTGACACAGTCTTCTTCACTGTGTTGGATCATCAAGGCATTGCCTGCTTTTTCATCAGTAACCACTGTGTGGGCTTTGGCACAGGAGTGGTTTCAGGTAGATGTGGATTCACTCTAAAAGTGAGAAAATATTCCCAGTATAACATGTATGAAGTCTATTAGGGAAGATGGCCAGAGAATCCAAACTGTACTATTGCATCAGGACAGGACAGGACATTTTCAGATTCCTTCACTGCATGCTTCCTGCTCTTGTGAAGTTGTTTGACTGAGCGATTTTGGTTTTGTTTCCCACAAAGTTTGCCTCCTGCAGCAGCAGAACAGGGGTGGACTTCAGCCCCTTCTGCATATCAGACATGAGGTGCTGGGGGTGAGTGCTGGCTGACGGCGTGTGTTGGCTGAGTCCTATTGGACTCAGAAGGGTGGTTACACCCCTCCACTAGCTTCAGGAGGTCGGCCTGGAGTCCCTGCAGAACCCAGTAAATGCAATGGTGGTGAAGTTACCCTTAAGGCACTACGGCCAAAGCTGTGCCTTTTTTCTTGAAGACGAGTAAAGATAGAAATGTTTTCCATGGCTTTCAAGATCCTTAAAAGTTATTTCTTTAGCCATCCAAAGCTATGATGCCATGAAAACTGTGGAACCTGTAACATGTACAGTTAGAACTCTTGTGTGTAACCAGTAGTGATTACTCTTCTTTTTGTTATTCATAAACATAATTTACAACATTAAGGAAGTTCTTCACAAGAAAAATAAGTTTGTAAATTCTAGATCTTAATCTTATTTTGAGGAAGAAAAATTGAAGTATCTTATGGTTCTTGGTTTACTGTTTTATAACCTTTGCATCAGTTAAGCACTCGTATGGCAATGGATTTTCCATTCGTTGTTTTTCAGAGTGGATATTCTTTGGCTATATACATATGTTTCCCTTCCTTTTCTTTCCTTGTTTGTCACCATTCTACGCAGCTAGAGGGGTTGCTTGAAAACATTAAACGTAGCAGGTTGTATGATTCTCTTTTCATTAGATGTATTTAAAAGTAGAACTTATTTTTAAACCTGAAATTCAGCAGAAATTGCATGCAACCACCAAAGATCAGCAGTGGTGTGTAGATTTGGTATGGACAATGGGCTCTCAAACTTGAGGGGAAAAAAATACTGAAATTCTTAGAGTGGCAACATTAATTCATAATCTTAAACTATCAAAACTAAGTAATGATAAACTTCAGTAGTATTTTATTGTGTGCGATACTGTGCATTGTACTATTTAGGCATTTTTGTTTGCATCTGTAAAGGACTAACGAACATGTTGACAGCATCGGTGTAATTTGAAGCTCTACTCATAGAGTTAAATAGTACTGATTTTTTTCACAATTAAAAAAAAAAAAAGCTGAAATCACATTCACCACTCAATAACTCAATTGGTAATATAGCTGATGTTATTTTCTAAGAGAGAGTATATAGGAAAACAATCCAGACAGATGTTCTATCTAGTGTCAGAGTACTTCATTACAGCATCATGTTGACTGTAACATTTATGTTCTGTATCTTTGAGAAGGAACAGAGGGTTAGCTCTCAACTCCCCGTGAAAAATTTATCTTGTGACTTAGGCAGTGGGATCAGAGGCAGTACACATCTGAAAGCTATCATTTATTATATGATGAAGAAAAATGGATGTAGTTTAAATTTCATTTAGCAGCTTGCCAGCTTGTTTCTATGGAGGTGTTTATGGTGATAGCCTATGGCACGTAAAAAAGACAGGCTTAGGTATCCATTTAAGAAGGCTAAACATTACAACTGCAAATAAGTCCCCTGTGCTTATTGGAGGGCTGGGGTGTGGTTTTGTAGAAAGTATGAAACTCTAAAACTACTGTGAGTGTGACTTTATTTTCCAGGATTGTTTTTTCCTTGGGAGGAGTGACCACAGTTAGCCACTGGTCTTTCTGTGTTCAAAGCACCCTTCTAACCATTTGTATCTGCCTGTGTATGTGGGGAGCTTTGCATCCATCCAGTGAATGTTTCACAGGCTGCGCTCTGTCCTGCGTGTGACTCTGCAGACCATCTCAGGCGTTACAGCCACAAACTAATCGGATCTGTCCTGGTGGCTGTCACGCACAATTACTGTCAGTTACTTGCTCTTTCAGCCACATAGATGGTATCTGACAATTTTATCACTTTGGTATGTATTACACTTACATTTTTTTCAGTGTTGAGTGAAATTTTTCTTATCTACTAGCTACCAGAAATGCCTTTCACCGGGGAAACATCCACACTACACTATCCTTCCTCCCCTAGTGACTGCAGTGGATAGTGAGGGACTTCTCTGCTTCTTTACAGCAGTGGGAGGACTTGGGCACCTCCAAGGACATGTTCAGGTAGTATTTGCTTTTTGGTAATCTACTGATGGATTAATAGACTGTGTTGCCTCTGGAGAGTTGTTTTCTTCTCTCAGCAGCCAGTTTAAACCTGCAGTCACACTGAGCCCTACTGTCTCAATCCTTGTGTGTTATCGCTTACCCCATTGACCTGTATTTGCTGGTATATTTACATATTTCCTGGAGTTGAAAAAGAGCCTCCAAGTGTCCTAATTGGCAAATAATAATAGAAGCCTGAGGTCTGGATGCTACCTTGAGACCCTGATTACCTCTCACTGCCTTCGGCAGCTACCAAATGGGGACAGTGACCTGGATCTGCAAAGCCTTCTGTCATCTTGTGACCACCGCTAAGCACTGTGCATGAATCAAAGCTCTGTGCCCATCGGTGCCAATGCCTGCTGAAGGGAGGATCGGCGGTGATGGAGAGCCCACGGTTTCTGGTGCAGCACTGCCAGTGCAGCCACTGGGGGGATCAGGTACCTGGCCTTCAGCGTGTCCCTCCTCTCCACAGTGACAAAGGCCACCCAGCAGAACCTAGAGGGCATGAGAACCCTGCCCAGCCCCATCCTGAATTGTTGAGTGATGGAGAAAGGGGCACCCTGGGTGCACAGAGGATCTATGTGGCTTTGGCACTGGATATCCCCTCCAAGCACCATCCTGGCTATGCAAGATTGCTCCCCCCTACACAAAGCAGGCACACAGACCCCTGCAGCCCCCCCACACTATGGCAGCACCCATCCCACAGTCTGAGTGTCCCCACTATGGTCTCATCCCATCAGGACCCATCCCGCAGTGTGGGGGTCCCACATGGATGGAGTCACCCAGGCTGCAGCACTCTGAGGGAGTTTAGTTTAGTATGCCTATTGATAATCCTTGATAATGGAAGATGAGAGGTTACAAAGCAGATATGGTGAAGAGTTGGATTAAGCTTATGCTGCTTTTTGCACATCTGCTTTATTCACTGCAGTAATCCAGTTCCTGTTTCCTCTCCTGTGCAATGCTCTGAGGGGCTGCAGGAAACCCTTTTTCTTCTGCAGCTCCTGTTGTGTCGGACATGAGCACATGCCTTCCCTGTGGGCTCTAGTGATATGTTTTGTCAGAGAGTAGCAAGTCAAGAATAATAATATAGGATACAAGAAAACTCTGCTTCTTCAGCTTCTGTTTTCAGCTGTCCTTGACTTTGCTAATGTCAAGATTTCTTCCTTGAATTTCTATGAGGGAAAATAACCAGGCTTCTAAAGTTGAACTTAAAATTGTTTCCGCAAAGATAGCTTACATGTGAATTAACAGTCTTCCTGTAAAGCATCAGAAAATGTTTCATGAATTTTGTTGCATTACATATGCTCTACCTCACTGTAGATCTTTGCTTATTCTTTTTGAAGGTGCTACTAAATATGGAATTAGCGATGGATTCTCAACAGGCCTTAGTCGCAGCCTGGCTTTGCTTGTACTCATCAAAGAGATGTGCTCTTAGTTTAATGTTTTATGAGTGGGTGGTTAGGCTAGGAGTTTCCCATCATAGCACAAGTACAGTAGCAGAATTGACTGTGATCACTTCTAAGCAACATTTCTCAGTGCGTATGTGGACAACAGGGATCCAGGGTGCTGTGCTGCAGCACTTCCAGCAGGCTGGTAGGTGGCATGAAATCTTGTTCCGTTACGATAATCTTCTTACACTCCTTGACCATTAATCATATTCTGGATCAATCAGAAACCCACGTACAAATTCTGCATGTGAAGAAACGTGTGCTGATATTGTAATTGCAGTGGTTCCAAGGACACATTCTAATTTTCTTCAGCTTTTTGTACCCATGAATAGCTCTCAGTTAGGACAGTAGTAAGTCTTACAAGTTCACCTCAGGGTGAATGTAATTGGTTAAAATCTTGGGAGTTAATGGAATTAATGGAGAGTCTTTATGAATATCTTTCATTGGATGTCAGTTTTATGTGCATTACTATATGTAGGGAATGGAGGGGTTGTGATATGCAGAGGTATATATACTAACCTAAACTCAGTTTTGTTACGTACACATAGGATAGAACAGTATGCTAATAGTACAGTGGCAATCCTTCATGCTTGCAATATTGTCACAATTTTAAGGATAGAATAGGAATACACACAGTAAGCCTGTGTAAAGGCTACAGTCCAAGGGAAGCAAACTTCTGTGAGGTATTTTGCTTAGTCAGGGTTTTGCTCTCAAGCTGTGACAAGAAATAGTAATAGAACTTGCTTGTTTACTGTTCTACTTCTGTCATAATAACACTGTTGTGAGGGTGTAATGAATGCAGGCTATTTGTATGCCAACAACAAAAAAAAAAAAACAGTTTTTTGAAGTGGTTTATTTGACTGTGGAGTGAGGTTACAGTAGCATTGATTTGGGTTAATAATAGTTGTCCTTAAGTAAGGATTATGGGCTCTTCTTCAGACAGAGAAGCTTTCATAGACTCATTTAGTGTTAATTGCACCATGATTTTAAGGTTTCAGTTCTCTGAGCTGGTTGATTAACCATCAAAACCATTTTTGTTGCATCACTGCTGACTGCGTCTCAGGTCAGCATTATTACTAATAAATCTTTTCCGTATGTTTCAATGTGGTAGTTCTGTGTGTTGCTGCAATAAATTGTGAGTGCTTGCCTCAAGTTTTCTTCCTCAGCTGAGACCAGCTTTCAGTCTCAAATTAATGGCAGAGATAGCAAGCAAGGACATGCATGTGTTAAAGCTATATAACCTGTAGAGCTATATAAGGATTGCCTTTATGTTCAGCGACCTGTTTGAGGGCAGCAGGTGGTCTACTCCTCCTCAAAAGTAGTTCATTAGTTCATCTAAGTAGTTGTCATGTAATTAATAAAGATAATATGGATATTTTCTCCTGGATGTGACCAGGAAACTACAGGCACCAGAGATTATTTCTGAGGCTATTTCTAAACAGAGGCAGTTTCCTCCTGTGGCTGTCTAGGTGGAGTTTGCTGATTGACTGACACATACGTCTGAGGTGGCCTGCCTGAGGGCAATTACAGCTGTAGCATAGTGGGTTTTTTGGATGACAGCTGGCAAACATGAACCAACCATCGTCTGGACATTAGGAAATATATGGTAGCATGCATGGGTGTTTCTCCATTTGATTAAAGGGAAGCTGTGAGTGTTCTTTAAGTCACTGGGAGCTATGTCAGAACAGGTGGCAAAGAGGTTTCCTTTAGCTTAGCTTAGTTAATGTATGACTGCATACTCATCCTATGTTCCCTCTAGTCTGAACTGGTATTTGCGACTGTGAGCAGTAACCTGCAAAGCAGTAGGAGAGGAACGAATGAAAATAGTTTACAAGGAAATGCAAGCGTGAATTCTTAACCTGCATTGGCACAAGTACATTGCATTGTGGAGTCTTTCCAAACGCATATGTGCAGCCCATGATGTTGTTTCCCAAGCCATGTCGTATGTACCAGTGCCACACAGTTACTAGTCTCAGCCTTCATAAGAGGTACTGCACTGCCTCATGGAGGGTGGGACCAGAATTTGTGCAAGAAAAGTTGTCATGAGAAGCTTTCTGATAAAAGTTGTGGAATAGTGTCCAAATATGGCAATGGTATTTGCAGAGCCACGTGATTCAATTCGATCTGGTTTTTAAAATGTAAGAATTTTTTATTTGCTTCAAGGCTTTTTGTTTTTTTTCTTTGAATTGCTTTCAAGTTAATTGCAAGTCATTTATCATGGGTCTTTTTCAGTTGTGTCTCTTGACCACTGTTGTGTCTTTTAGTAAACCCAGACTAGGAGTGACTGTAAGGCGGTGTAAGGCAGTAACACTGGCCATTTGGAGCAAGGAAGTGACTGCTGAGAAGAAGCAAATCATGTTTTTCAGTATAAACTCGCAACAATTTTCCATCTGTCTGGGATCTTTAATTTAAACCGGGAGATTGCTTGTATTTGCTCAAAAAACACTGATGACGGAAACAATCACTGCAAATGCTTAAACTGTTTTCTGGGTGTAAGAAACAAAGACCTCTTCTGAAGTGGTGGTGATAAAATATTAAAAAAAAAAAAAACAACATGCAGTTTAAGAAGGACTAGCAGAATTAATGATACATAACTGGGCCATAAAAGTCTCCTTTCTGTGAAGGGAATTGCAGCCAGACTGTGTATTAATCCCATGCCAGAGAGCTAAGTGAAGGAGTTCTCATGGCATCCTTGCTGCTTAAGAGACTTATGGCATGCAGGGACAGCAAGTTCAGATACAGCAGCATACCTTGTGTCCAGTCAGGGAAATGGTCTGTGTCCCTATTGTAGGCAATAATACTCACCCTGACATGAAGGGCATTTAATTGGCAAATTTCCATTATTTAACAAAATAATTTGATTTCCCTTTGATTTGCTTTCTAGTAGGGAATCTGGCTCAGGGCAGAGATGTGAGATGTGATTGCAGTTGAAGTAATTTGCTTTCTTTGAAGAAATTTGATATTTTATTATTTTCTTGATACAGTTTGGGGAGGGGGGTTGTTCATTTGTTTGTTTGTTTTCTTTCTCAGCAAGTATTTGTGTTGCAGTAACTTGGAGAGTCCTCTATAGACCTTTCCTTTTTGCATGAGGTAGACTCAGGACTTGATAGTATATAGAATGAGAGAATATTTCTATGTACCACATCCACTAACAAAATTAACATAAGGAATGCTTGCTGTTCTCCTGATCAAATACTTGATTTTTCTCTCAAAGACTGTTAGAGTAGGGTGCTTTTGATTTGACCAGCCTTTAAGTGGCTTGAGAGCATTTTAACACTTCAACTCTTCATTTCATTTGGGCTTTTCAGACCAGGGTATTTAGTCTTAATTACTTTGTGTAGGGAAAAAAAAATTCAATTAAAATATCTATTTTAAATCTAGGAAGTTCTTGATTATGTGAAATTTTGTGTCAAAGCAAGGGTGATGGCTGCGGAAGGTTATGTGGTATTTTTTTGAGGGCTGCGTGTTGTTTTTAGCATAACACAATGAAGGGAGTTTTTGGCTGAGGAGTCATCTTCTGCAAAGGAAGCTTGCAGGATGATGTTTGTGCTCATTTTAGTCATCAAAGGTGAAGTGCACAATAATGGTAAGCCTATGTTTCTACAATTGGAGGATATTTCTCATAATGAAGGAAGTCTCCAAGGTCAACAGCTACAATACCCGGAGTGGTTACATCACTACATCTGTGTAAGACTGCTCTCTTTTTTAACCATTACTTTTTCTTCCTTTCTCTCTCTTTAAGCTTCAGTGTTGATCACAGAAGTTGCCAGAACACTGTGGATTTAAGTTGGACTTCTGTTTACAGTGATGGGTATTCTCCCCCTCAGTTAAATGAAAGTCTCTCTTACGGTCTCCTAATATCTGAATTCAACAAATCCAACGTTCTCAAACTCAGTTTGTCTAACTACTGTTTTTGTGGTGGGAATTGTAATGTACTACGGCGATACCATCAGCAACGTCTCCTGAAATTTGTCTTATCCTGTGCATTTCTTAGTTACCATGGAATCACAAATTCATAACATAATCTGGGTTGGAAGGGACCTCAGAGTCCATCCAGTTCCGACCCCTGCTGTGGGCAGGAGCACCTCCCATAGACCAGGTGCACAAGCCCATCCAGCCTGGCCCCAAGCACCCCCAGGGATGGGGCACCTACAGCTGCTTTGGGCAGCAGTGCCAGGCCCTCGCTGCCCCGAGTGAAGAATTTCTTTCTTACATCTAATGTAAATCTGCTCTTTCTTGGTTTAAAGCCATTACCCCATGTCATGTCTCTACATGCCCATGTAAAAAGTCTATCTTTGTCTTTTTTGTAAGCCCCGTTTAGGTATTGGAAGGCCACTATAAGTTTTCCCCGGAGTCTTCTCCAGCAACCCCAGCTGTCAGCCTGTCCCTGCAGCAGAGGTGCTGCAGCCTCTGGGCATCCTTGCGGGCTCCTCTGTCCCCAGTCTCACAGGTCTGTGTCCCTGTGCTGGGGCCCAGAGCTGAACGTAGCTCTTTGAGGGACTGGAGGGTCTCACAAGGGCAGAACAGAGGGCAAGAACCACCTCCATTACCTTGCTGGCTTCACTTCTGAGGCAGCCCAGGATACAGTTGGGTTTCTGAGCTGCAAGAACATTTTGTTGGCTTGTGTTTGTTTTTTTCATTCACTCATACCCCCAACATCTGCAACATCTTCATGATGGAAAAGAGAACAGGATAGATCTTAGTTTTTCCAGGTTGCTTTGTGTGTCCATTTACTATGCAAATTAATGTTACCAGTACATTTAGATGGGTTTGGAAACCCATGATTAAATACATTTCTCTGTTTCTAGGGAGTTGTTTTTTGTTGTTGTTGTTGTTTTTTTTTGTTGTTGTTTTTGTTCCCGGACTTGAACTTTCATTGCAAGAAGTTTATTTTATGATCTGCTTATAAAGCAGTAAGTATTTTTCATCACTGTTTCTTGATGTAGCTTTAATTAATGGTTGCTAGTCTAAGTTCAGCTTACAATGGCAAGAACAAGTGCATTTTTAAGAGCCTGACTGCCCATTTCGTGTTTGTTTTTTTTTCCAACCTCCTGATGATGTTTGCTCCTGTTCCATTAACCAGGTAGCAAAACAGGAGGCACCTCTACATACTCCTCTTTGCTGTAGACTTTATTCTGGTTAAACGCAAATCTCTGATTTAGTATTGTTAAAGTTAGCATAGTCTTTCCCTAGCTTCAGCTTGTTCTGAATCAGTCTATAAATCTAAATGTTAAAGCTGCTTCAAACAAAGAAAACAAAATCTTTTTCTTTCGGTTCTTAAAAGAACTTCTGTTGTTTGAGGCTGCTGTTCATGTCTAATTATGTTCACTGGTAATCATTCCATGCATCATGTGTTAAAGTGAAGTTACCTAGCATTCAGTATTTCCTTGATTGCATTTGGTTTGTCAACAATTATTTCATTTAAAGTGGATGATGACATTCTGCTGTCCTTGTTCCCTCACTTGACTATGAGGGAATGATAGTCATTAAGACATTTTAAACGTCATCCAGGTAGCTAGGTAACCCTAAGTATTTAAGGAGGTGAGAATAAAGACTCATCTTCTTTTAGGTGTGGACAAATATGAGATAGGTTGGATTGAACTAGTGGAAGAAGTATTTGAGAAGCTGTGGACATGTGTTTTGAAAGGTGTGCCAGGTGTATCGGTTGTAAGTTGCTCATCCTTGCCCTGCTCAGCATTGCTGCCAACATTTTACTTTATTTTCCCAATGGAGAAACAAGATTTGCTTCTGAGCATCATCTCAGCAAATATGTGGAGTGCCTTCATGGCATTCTAGGCGGAGGCCTTTTGGTAAGTAACAAGCTAGTTCATTCTTGTGAGTTTAATTTGAAGCTACTTGGTATTACTGCTTCTTTACCATTGCATTGATTTATTTGTTGAATGTCTTGTCAGCGGGAGTCTCTGGAGTTGTATTTAAAAAAAAATAATCAGCTATATTGCACCACAGTATTAATAGTTACTATTAATTATCGTATCTGTAAATCTCTATCACTTTTGAGCTGAGAATTAGGATATAGGTTGGAGACCCCAAATGCAGTACTGGAACCAGACCTTTCAGAGGGATGTGATTTATTTAAAGGATTAAATCTTACATTTTTATTCTTTCAGTGAGCTTTTCTCCTTTTTGATGTCCATAGATAACTAGTATTTAATTACATTTCCTTAATGTATATTATCTAATATGTGGAAAGACAACAATTGTTCTTCTGTTTTAGTTCTTTATTTAGAGGAATCAAATAGTAGTTAGCAGAGCTTTACATTAGAGTAATAGCCAAGGATGAAGAACTGAGTGTGTTCACTGTAAGAGGCTGTTTAATCTTAAGCTATTGTTTTTTACCTTTTCCATTTTGCAGAGTGGAATTTAGCATGTTTAAGTTCTCAAAATCTAGGCTTCTTTCTTCATTCACTTTTGTCAGTTCTCTTAGACTCATAGCATCAGCAAATCAAAGGTTGAAAACCACTGCATGATAAGACTGTCTTGTGAGAAGCGCTTACAATCTGTGTTGCAGCTCTATTGGAAGCTAGAGTGAGATTTAAGAAGACTGAGTTTTCCACACAGGCTAATCCCAGTGAAATCAATGGAACTGCTTCTCAAACACAGTCTTGCCCAACCTCTTCTACACTTGAAGCACTGGGACTTAGGAAAAGGTTTCAGTAAAGGCTGTGACTAGTATGTGACTCTGCTCTGTCTTGTTAAGTAAATCTCTACTGTTCTTTGGTAATGCTTTGCTCTTTCTTTATGGTTTTCTGAGGTATTTCTGGGTGTGGTACCTTTGTATAAGTGTAAATTAGTATTAAATCCTATTGGTGCTGGTGGGGAGTATGCTTTGTTTAATCAGCTCTGCTGATTTCTGCTTCTTGATTTTATGCCAAAAGTTCTGGATGGTGTCTGCTTTGTTGCTTTCCTCTTCTGTCTTTGAAAATTTTGTGGATGTGAGATCCTAGAAAAAGCTAGATGTCTGTAGTGAGATGTTTGACCGAATTGATTAGGATATTTGTCACACAGACAACAATAACTACTTTCCAGTAAGTGGTCTCTGGAAACTTCACTGGTGGTGGTCATCTCGCTTTAAGAAAACATATTTCAGAGACTTATTGTGTAATTCTCTTTTGGCAGAAAGTAAATGCAGGGGTTTTTTTTGTTTGTTTTGGTTTGGTTTGGTTTGGGTTTTTTTGCTAAGCTCTCTGTTTGCTGTATACAGCCTTTAGGGTGAAGAAAAACATTTTAAATTAAAGCATCTCAAATTACATTAATTCCACAATGTGATCTTAATCAACTGGCTCTTTGTGCACCTAAGTGCTATTTATGCACAGAGTCAAAGTAGAAATATACCTATCCTGTTGTTGGTGCTACTGAGGTGAGTAGTGAGACGCCTACTGTATTAAATAGATGTAAAACTGGGTAACCTATACAGGCCCCACGACACTCTGCCAACAAGCAATGCAAGTGAATACACTGTGAGTACTGTGCTTTGTCTACCTTGTCTGTATAGCAAAACAGAACAGAGAGCAGTGTGGTTTGTTTGCCCCATACCCAGGTGCTCATTCCAGCTGCAGTATTCATTGGACTGCACAATGATGACTGCTGCGGGTGCTTTGGCCATAAGAACTGCGGGAAAAGCTGTGCGGTAAGTGAACCTTCACTCTACAGTCCCAGACAGCCCTCAGGACACTGTGAAGGCTGTGCTGAACTCTCATGTCTGTGTTTGCCCTGCAGATGCTGTCCTCAGTTCTGGCAGCCTGTGTTGGGATCCTTGGTTCTGGGTACTGTATAATCATTTCAGCACTGGGCTTGTCTCAGGGACCATATTGTTTTACTCATGTAGAAAGAAACTGGATCTATCCTTTCACTGAATCCTCTGGAGGGTAAGTTGTCTGTTTGTTAGTGCATTACATCTTTCTGCATGTACATACAGTGTTTGTTTTATTCCTGAACCTTCCAGCAATATTCAGTAACAACGTACCAAGATCCGTCCATAAGTTTTTGCTCCTTATTCACTAACTAAACAGATGGGATCATAATGGCTCACACCACTGTAGTTTAAAACAAAATAAATTTAAATTCTCAGTTTTACATATCTGAATATGCGGATTAGTTGTGTACATTGAGTATCTGAAGGACGTACAAAAGGATGCTCTTAATACAAGCTGGTAAAGGATAATTGGAAGTAATTGAGTGATGCTGTTAATAAACTATTATCCTGTATAGGCCTCTTTTTCTCAATATACACAGGCAAATATATCTATGTACCACACACTGTTCACATGAGCATAAGATGTATGGTTTTATGACTCTGGGGGAACTTTGAGCCACATCAAGATCCTTTGCAGCAGAGATTTGGAATTTTACATTTCAGTAGCATCCCTCCTGAGAAGGGGTGTTCCTTCTCCCCCACCCCTCTCAACTTATGGATGAATATAGAAGAACTGAATTAATTCCTTGCTCATGGCTCATCAGTGCTTGTGTTCTGACAAAATGGAAGAGGAGGAGCTGCTGGAATCTACACCAGTACCCCTCCGAATTTATTGCATGTGTGACTGGTGCAGATAAGGCATGTGGAGGCGCAGAGGCAGCAGCACAAAAAATGAAGCGATGCACTGGCTTCAAATCAGTAACTGCTGCCTCTAAAGGCCCTATCCTGGAAAATTCTGTTTGTTTTGAGAAGTTGTTCTGCTCTTTCAACTGCCTTGAGGTTGTATCTTACTTTGATCAGTAATACAAGGTTTTGCCTTTCTAAATCAGATGTTTTAAAGGAAATTAAGACTTAATCAAGATGTGAGATTCATAGTTCAACACGTACTTAAACAGAGCAGGATTTGCGTGGAATGAGCCCTTACATTTTGTATTCTCTCTTAGAGTTATTATCCTTAATGCAATTGCATACCAGATGAAGCATATTTCTACTCTATTGTAAGCATCCTAATCTGACACAATGTTACTATGCTTTTATTTGATGTGTACAGGTACCTGTTAGAGTATAATGAGTGGTCTAAGTGTCAAGAACCTCAAAACATCGTGCAGTGGAATGTCACTCTCTTTTCCATTCTCCTTGTCTTGGGAGGAATAGAGTTCATTCTGTGCTCCATACAGATAGTCAACGGTATTCTTGGAGGAGTGTGTAGACTGTGCTGCAGCAGTGATGAGGTAAGCCATTTTCTCAGCTAGTTATCACCATGTTTCTCAGGCAGTTAAGAGAGTTAAACACTGTTGTTACTGGTGGTACTGCAGAGGCTTAGGAGCTATTTTTCTGGCATTCTTAAGCAGCAACCAAGTGTATAATTTATTTTGTTAATGTGGCCCTGTTGTGCTCAGCATTTTTATGTAGTATTTGACTACATGCATTTAGCTATTTGTTCAGCTGTCTGCAGTGAAGTTAGTCTTCATGTGAACTGGAAGGACCACACGTGGTACATGTGGTCGTCAGCACTGTGTAGGTGATATAACAAAAATACATATCTGAGGCTGGCAGGGATCTTTGTTGTAGCCTACGCCATTATTGCACAGTGTGACGGAGTTCTGTGGCAGGCTGTTTCCTCTAGCTATATTACTTTAGCCTCATAGTTTGCTCACAGCAGCAGATAGACTACAGAGAGTGTGTGTGTCGTATATACTAAAAATTTCTGCAAAAACCTTGCTTAGTAAATATAGGCTGACATACATATAAATAATAAAGCTGACAGATCTGAAGGACTTTTTGAAGGTTTGCTTTTGTATGTTTTTGTTTTTTATGAATGAGGAAGGGGAATTTCCTCCAAGTTTCTTTAGCATCTTGTTAGACACTTTGAGACTTTTGTTAAAATCAGTCTGTAGTGGAAATGCTGAGTCACAGCTTGAAGCAGTGATGGAGCACTGGTGATGGTGGGAAGGCAGGGCCAGCCCAGGGGAGCTCAGCTGCATGCAATGCACTGAGTGACTGGAAGGGGTGGAGCCAGGATGCACCCCTTCTGAGACCTCCTTTAAGGGTTGACAGTGGAGGTGGGGGTTTCTCTCTGGAGATCCCTGCATACCTGAGGTCTTCCAAGGGTAAGTGGTTGTTTGTTTGTTTTGTTTTGTTTTTTTCCCCCTCTCCTTTGTTTCTGTGTCTACAGCTGCTGCATTTGGGCTCTTCCTCACTTGCTGCAGCATAGGACTTTGTTACCCCGCTATAATTGCTGTGCTTTCCATCACGTTGTAGCATTTTACAGTCTCACAGATGTAGCACTGGAATTGCCTTATGGTATGAAAGTGATATGTTTTGTTACACATGCGTGTTATGGCCAAGAGCATTTCACATTTTGATTTGACATGGTTGAATGTTGTAGCGCTTTGAAAGCATTCCTGTCTTCTGCTTCCTGTTGTTACAGGAGTTTACAATGCTGTGTTATGGCTGTCTGGATCTGCTTGGGTTAACTTGAGCTCTTACAGTTAGATACAATATTAGTGTTCTTCCACTTAATATTTGTTTTCTTTTTGTTTCCCTCACAGACACTTTCTTGCTAGAAAACCAGAAAATGAGTTGAAGTTGGTGCATATGCATGGTGCATTGAGTACCCTCTGTTGTGTTGTGTTTTGGTTTCTTAAATGTTGCATGTATACTGAAATGCACAATTTGTTGTCAAACTGTGTGGTCACCATCAATGAAACTGACTTAGGGCCATCCTCTGTTGTTGAATTCGTATGCATGTTTTCCACTGACCTGCCTGCATCTAAAGGTAAAATGAGCTGCTTTGGTTCGTTTCATAGTAGTATAGACAACTGGGGTCAATAAAGATTTTTTTTTTTTTTTTTACTTACACAACAGCTCTCTGCTTCGTGCTGCTTTCCCAATAAAGTTGCATTTTTCATTTTGATGTTGAAATGAATATGAACTGAATCTAGTCTGCACTGGAAATAAATGAAATCTCAACTAAAGCAACAAATAAAGCAACGGTAAAATATGGATGACCAAGGGCAGCAATGAACTTCTGCTTTTAAAGAAAGAACTGGAAAAGTATCAGGATATTAAATAAGTGTGGATTTTTTTCTAAGCTTCTCCTGTCTCAAATTCAGGTTTGTATTAAAATTAATCAGCAGATGTCAGTGCTTCTGCCCATGCTGAAGCTGCTTTCTTGATCTTAGAGGAAGAGACAGTGGTGGCATAGAACATAAAGAAGTTCCTCCTCAGTTCTATATTTACTTCAAAGGTGACAGAGCCCTGGAACAAGTTGTCTAGCAAAGTGGTGGAGTCTCCTTCTCTGGAGATATTCAGAACTCCCCCAGATGCTTTCCTGGGAAACCTACTGTCGGGAGCCTGCTTTGGGAGGGGGAGTTAGTCTGAATAATCTCTGGAAGTCCCTGCCAACCCCTGTGATTCTGTGAAGTTATAACCTACGTTTTTCCATTCAGCGGATACTGTCAGAGTAAGAGATACTTCAGTCTTCAAACCCCTTTACTCTCAAGGAGTGCTCACTTCCTGACTACCTAGTCTTGAAACAAACAAACAAAAAAGCATGGGTCTGGGTTCTTGTTTCCAGCCTTGATCAGCACACCCTCAGGCATGGTGGTATAGTTCATATTCAGGTCAGCAGTGCTAGACTAATCTGTAGTATTAGACTCCTCCAAAAAGCAAGCTGGAGGTGGTATCCAAAGATCCTGTGCAAGGCTCTGAAGTTTATCTTGCAGCATATTTCAGCAAATATTTTACCCCATAGTAAAGTAAATCTGAATGATATGCTGCCAACCATGTTACTGGTAAGGTCAGTATGCTGCTAGCAGTGGCATTTTTCAAGTGGGGGAAAAAAAAAACGTACAGAACATGACATTGGTTTAAAAAAAAAAAAAAAAAGACTGATTACCATTACTTCTCCACTTTGGAATCTAGCAGATAATGTCTTATTTGAAAATGGACAAGTTAATTTTTGTCTCTGGGGGAAAAAAGAGTTTCCCTCAGGTGTCAGTGCATATTTAGTACTACTTTTAACTAGGAGAGTGGTCTTTAAAAGGAGCCGGAAGGTTTTTCTGAGGTTTTTCTCTGTCTCTCCTTCTATCCAAGTATGTCACATACTGATATGTCTCTGTTAAAGGAAGTTAACTGAAAGTGGGAAATTGCACATTCAGGTCCATAGCAAGAAAAAAACAAAAGCCCTCAGTAGGATGAGTTCGTGTTTAGAAATTCAGCATAAGTAGTTCTTGCAATACCATGCATTCATACATAAAGTACACAGAATTATTTAAGGGTGCTCTTTAATATAGCTTCTGCACACTGTGTTTATCCCTGTCTTGCTCTTCTGTGGGAAAGAAGATGTGCATGTATGCACACCTAGTTCCTTGTTGCTGTGTGGTGTGATGTCTTTGTGTATGAAAAAGCACTTTGAAAGAGGATCTGCGAGGTTAAATTGGGTGTGAAATGAAGGGTAGGAGGAAGAGGAAAAAATCACATGATGGAATATGGTATAATTCTCAGAAAACGTAAAGCTTTTTTTTTTTTTTTAACTTATACACTTGCTTAGTTATTACTTGTGTTTCTGATGCACATAATTAATTAGAGAACTGAAACAAGGTTAGGCATGCCAGTGAACAAAATGATGAAGGGAGAGTTTAGAACTAAAACTGTAGCTCAGATCTGTGTAGCACCACTAATGTCACCACTCAGTGTTTATGTTGTTATTGTTAAAATAAGCTGCTTGAATTCCTTCAATGCCTAATGGCTAAGGCAGAGTTTGGAGATTTTTATTAGTTACAGCGTAGAAAAGCAGTTGTTTTGGGTTAGATTCATTTCAGTTAGCAGAGGAGTCCTTCATCCAAAGTCAACAAAGGGTTTTCAGTAATGAGCTCTGCATGGACTCATGGATATTGGCAGCAACAGGAATCCAGCTCTTGCAACAGTTAAGATATTTGAGAAACTAATTGCTAGGCTTGCTTAATACTTGATGTAAAATGGTGGCATCCTGTTCTGGCAGTACGGTGTGTCGGCAGCAAAACACTCCTTGATGTGGCATTTGCAAAGCTCTGTTTAAATATAGAATTATAGAATCGCTAAGGTTGGAAAAGACCCACAGGATCATCCAGTCCAACCATTCGCCCTTCACCAATGGTTCTCGCTAAACCATGTCCCTCAACACAACATCCAAACGCTCTTTGAACACCACCAGGCTCGGTGACTCCACCACCTCTCTGGGCAGCCCATTCCAGTGACTGACCACCCTTTCAGAGAAGTAGTATTTTCTAATGTCCAGCCTGAATCTTCCCTGGTGCAGCTTGAAGCCATTCCCTCTAGTCCTATCACTAGTCACAGGAGAGAAGAGGCCGACCCCCAGCTCACTACAACCTCCCTTCAGGTAGTTATAGAGAGCAATAAGGTCTCCCCTGAGCCTCCTCCTCTCTAGACTGAACAACCCCAGCTCCTTCAGCCGCTCCTCATAAGGCCTGTGCTCCAGACCCCTCACCAGCTTTGTTGCCCTCCTCTGGACACGCTCCAGGGCCTCGATGTCTTTCTTACAGTGAGGGGCCCAAAACTGGACACAGTACTCAAGGTGCGGCCTCACCAGTGCTGAGTACAGGAAGATAATTACTTTCCTGTTCCTGCTGGCCACACTATTTCCGATACAAGCCAGGATGCCATTGGCCTTCTTGGCTACTTGGGCAGACTGCTGGCTCATGTTCAGTCTAGTGTCAATCAACACCCCCAGGTCCATTTCCTCTATACAGTCTTCCAGCCACTCTGCCCCAAGCCTGTAGCATTGCCTGGGGTTATTGGGGCCAAAGTGCAGGACCCGGCATTTGGTCTTGTTGAATCCCATACCATTGGCTTCAGCCCAGCTATCCAACCTATCCAGATCACTCTCTAGGGCCTCGCTACCCTCAGGCAGATTAACACTTCCAGCCAGCTTGGTGTCATCTGCAAACTTACTGAGGGTGCACTCAATGCCCTCACCCAGGTCATCAATAAAGATATTAAACAGGACAGGCCCCAGCACCGACCCCTGGGGAACACCACTCATGACCGGTCGCCAGCTGGATTTAACTCCATTTGCCACCACTCTCTGGGCCCGGCCCTGGAGCCAGTTCCTTACCCAGGCAAGAGTGTATCTGTCCAAGCCACAGACTACCAGCTTCTGCAGGAATATGAAATATGAAGTAAGTCATGCGGTGTGTTGGTACGCTGTAGAATGGATCCTATTTCAGGTGCTATTTTCTTAGTTTCTTCTAAACAGAACAGATAATTATGGGAAGTTGCCCACTCAGTAGTAATTCAGACCTTTGCTTTTAGGAAAAAAAAAAAAGAAAAAGAAAAGAAAAAAAGATTTTGACCTACTAACTGAACTATGAGTCTTGTACTAAAAATCAGTCCTGGGTTCTGATGTGCCTGCTTTTAATTCAGCTATTTTCCATTACTGGTAAGGCACAGTACTGATACCACATCTGTGAGTCTGCTGGGGAAGGTTTATCACCGGTTACAGTTAGAGGGGAGGCCTGAAAACATGCCTACGGTGATCAGGGAATAAAGAGGAAGCATAGGAAGAACCTCAGAGTAATGTCTGAGGGTTTTAAAGTGAAATCTCTTGGGGAGAAAAAAGAGCGGGAAGGGGAAACAGGGAAATGGAGAAAGGGAGAGTCACAGCACATAATGGACAGGAAAAAAAATGGTGCAGTTGCATGAGTACAACCATGCCCATTTCCTTGGGAAATATATATATATATTCCCCAATTATTGATTCTAAAAGATCCCCAATTTTTTTTTCTAATGTTGAACTTCCTATTAAGTATACCTTAAGCTTGATCTTGAATTACTTTTCTCATGACTTATCGGGGCAAGGAAAGAAGGTATAGGTTGTGCTTTGACATTCAAGCAGCTCTGGCTCTGCTGTACTGAAATGGATGCTTAGTTGCACAGGGCTGTCAGAACAAAATGACAAATGAAAATGAGGAAAGTGCCTGGCTCCTTCTTCTCACAGTGCAGAGCCACAAATGCATTTAAAAAAGCAGCCAGACCTTCTGTTGTGTACATAGGTTGGATCTGTAGCCATACAGAGTAAGGTGTAAGTACAGAATAAAACAGCGTGAAGTAGCAGGATTTATCTCATCAAACAGTTCAGCTTCATCATTCTGCTGAAAATAATAACAAAATGTGATGATGTCTGCCTGGCATTTTCTATCTGGCATTGTTTGGGCTTCTGCGCGCCTTGTGATGTGCTTGAGATTCAAGTTAGCATTTCTGAAGAGATGCCTCACATCAGCAGGCAGTGCTGGGGTCCATGGGAGCTTTCGTATGCAGTCAAGTGTTGAAGGGGCCTCTGTTTCCTTTAGATTGTGTTGCTACAATTTTCTAATAGTAATAGCTATTGCTCTTAGGCCAATATCTGCATGAACTTTGAGGCAATGTGGACTTTCTGTGCAGATGCTTGACATCCATCGAACAGCCCATGTAAGGTCAGAAAAATTACTGCTGTGGTAATGATGAACAGTCTGCCTCATGCCTCAGAATAGCTGCACAGGAATCCATTTCAACAGGAGGAGTGTCTTTCTAAGCGGTCACTAGGAAATGAGATTTTTTATGTTCCTTCCTGAGTCTAACTTGTAGACATATTTCATTAGGAAGATCATTAAGGAGGATCTTTGAGAAGGGAAACTGCTGCTTAAAGACATATGCTCAGAAAGGACAGCTAGCTTAGACAGCAGAACTTGTCTATTGCTCTACCAACAATTGAGCACTTCGGTAGCAGTGGAGTCATGTGAAGTGACTGAATTAAACAGAGGAGGTCAGAACACTTTTCATATTTAAAACCTTGTAATCTTTTGTTAGCTTAGAAGAGCAAAGCTTCTAATATTCTTGATAGATGGCTTTAGAAACATGTGGAACCTGTTTGAGCTGTCTGCTGATACCTCTTGCACTTTGGAGTATTGTTGTTAATGTCCTTTTATACTTCCCTAATGGGAATGCTTCATATGTTGCCAGTTACCAGCATCCCAACTACGTGTGGTATTTTGAAGGCATCTGTTTCTCAGGTGTGATGGTAAGTGTTGATTTTGTGGATCATTAATGACTTGCAAGTCTACTGCAAATAATCTTCAGTTACTGTGAAGTGAGATAATTACACTTTCAAAGGAACTGTGGATTTCTTTCTTGCAACGCTACAAGCAGAAAACTTGATCAAGCTGAAGAAATTGTGACTATATTGAATGACATGCTGTGTATGCTACTTTATTTCATATATGTGATTTTGCAAGGCCGATTTATTTTTCCTGTTGGCTTTTTGTTTATGTGTAACTTGCACTTGTGTTATTGAGTCATGCACTATTTTGATTTATTCCTTTATGGATGTAGAATTAAAGCTCTTTAGCAAGGCAAAGCAAAGATCTATAAAAACCTATCATAACTGTCTACAGGTTCTTAAGCTCAGTATACAGAGGAATGGATACAGTTCACAATGTCATTGTTATTGGGCTAAATACAGAGAATTGTCCTACTGTGACTGGTGTAGCTGTATTTTCCCCATTACATTTGTAATATGCTCATCTGCAGTAATAATATGGCATTGCCTGCTGCTCATGCTGTTCACCAGGTTCATAAAGATCTGTAGCCTCAGAAAAAGGAAGTAGCAAAGTAATAAAAGTGTGTGAACAGAATCAGTATTTGAAAAGGGCAAATATGCATGAGCGAGGTGTTTTTATGAAGCTGCTGAACTGGGAGAGTTATTAAAACTTTATTTTTGTAATTGTGTATTCTTCCTAAACCAGAAAAAATCCTAACTTTTGTTGAGCATAGGGAAAAGAGTATCACACAAAGAATTTTAATGGAGGAGCATAGTTGGAAAACTTAGCAAAAAAAGTTAACTGCAAAAGCTACATTCATACTTTGAAACATTTTTAGCCTCTGGATCTTTAACAATTTATTACTAGCATGTATATTTTCCTGTTACGAAGAGGGTAGCAAGTGAAAGCAGTTTGCTTGGAGGGGCATCCAGTACACCTGGAATCAACTGCCCCAGGTGTGGAAATGTAGTCCTACCATTTGTCATGGGCTGACTCAGGCTGCACTGGGACAGGGAGAAGCTCTTGAGTACCTGCAGTGTATTAATTTAAATGTATTGGAAGAGAAATGATTTCACGTGGGTCTCTGAGCAACAACAAGCCTTTGAATAAATAACACAGGATAATGATGTAAAAAATATGCTCTATGCTGCAGCAGGGCAGAGTGGTCCCACTTGGAGCTTCTGACAGAAAGCCCCAGGGGAGACTCAAGGTCAACCCATAGGGTTTTGGAGTTGAGGATACAGAGGGTCCAAGGCCCACTATACTACAACTGAAAGAGAGATACTGGTAGCATATAAAGGGGTTCCAGCTGATCAGAAGTGATTGGTACTGAAGTGCATCTCCTCTTGGCTGTGAGAGAACAGTGCTGGACTTTAGCCAGCATGTTTTGCTAGAACTCATCCCAACAGTAAAAGTGTAAATGTCAGCAAAGCTTCAGGTGGCTCATATTTTATGTATTATTTCCAAACAGTGGATTACCTAAAATGCTGTGGTGGCTGATAACCATTATATTTCTGAGTTAGCTCTTAGTTCTTTCTTCTTGAAGTTTTTTACTAACAGCCCTTCCAAGTAACAAATCCAGGACCTTCTCCTTTGTTTATCCAAACAGTTTCAGAAACTGCTGTCTCCTATTTCCTCATTCAAAGGAGTGCCTTTCTGAGCGACAGCTTGTGTTTCTGGAGTCCAAATTTTACTTATTGAAATTCTAGTATCGGGTTTAAATAATCCAGTAAGCAAAGGGAAGTTCACCATACTACTGACTTTTTTTTTTTTTTAGCACATGTGTTGCTAAGGAAGAGAATTTATCTCACTACACCTGCAGTCATTTCACTCAGTGTGTTCCCTTACAGATTCTTCTGTTGGCAGTAATTCTCATAGCACTGGAATGTAATGTGTTCTATCGGTGCTGCCAGAGTGAGAGCTGTAACAAAACCTACAGAGTGAGTTTATCTTTTATTTTTGCTTGTCTCTGGCATTTGTTCTCCATGGCTTCCTGCTCCTGTGTCTCTAGTACATCCTTTTCCTCTGCTCTGGTTTCGCTGCTTTTCACTGAGAAGGATTCTGAGTCCAGTTGAGAGGTCACAGAGAGGGCAGCTCTTTCCTGTTGATACATATTCAGGATGGAAAAAAAATATTTGTAAAATAAGATAAAATAAGAAGGCTGGAGCGTTTTAACAGAGTCCCACAACTAAATAGTTTCATCTCCTTGTGTTGTTTTTTTTTGTTTTGTTTTGTTTCTAGTACCAACTCAATATGCAGTATCTGGGATGCAAACATATTAAATGTGTGCTTGTATTCCTCTTACATTCTGGGATACAGTTTGGTAGGAATGTGAGATTAAAAAAAAAATCAGTATTTAACTGATAGTTATGAAACTGCCTTAAACTCTGTCTTTATTCTGTGTGTGTATGCTTACTGATCATTGCCTAGTATTTTTCTCCCAGTAGTGATGACTGGGACAACCACACTTGAAATTCAACCCCAAAGAAGTAGGTTGGCAGGGAGAGAGAATGCATATGATGTGGAGACTGCGCTCACACACTAACATTTTTCTCTCCTCAGAGTTTTATTTCAATTGTGCTAGCCATGCTTGGAGTTGCTTTCTCTGGATACAGTTGCATCATTTTTACCTTGGGATTGATCCAAGGCCCCTTCTGCAATTCATCAAGTGGATGGGATTACATCTTCAAAGATACCGTTGGAGGGTAAGAATCATCAGTTTTAAATGGTAGAATAAACTGTTCATCAAAACAATGGTCAGACAAATTCTGTCAGGACTTTACACAAAATGGCACAGTCTCTTGAACACAAAACCTATACTGTAAGACTTGCTCAAGTTGTTCAATGAGCAACGGAATCTTCAAAGAAAGGTAAAGGTATTTGCTTCCTAATGACAAATGCCTAAATGTAAGAATCTTTGTACTGATCGGACCTGGAGGTCCGTAGAGGCAAGTGCCCTTTATCTGGTGGTGATCACAACCACGTGTAGTAAAGAATAAAAGATCAGATTCAGTGTAGATATAAACTTCCACAATATTCTCTTAAATTCCTCAGGTTCTTCATTCAAAGATTATAGAATGTCATTTTAATATTTAATAACAATATCAATGAGGTCTGCAGTTTGATCATTGGAAGGTTATGCATACAGCTGCAATGTCTCATAAAACACCTGAGCAAAGTGCTGTTGGTGTTTCAGACTCCAGAAGCTTGAAATGTTTCATAGGATCAGTACTGTGAGGATACTTCCTCAAGATTTTACATCCTCCCTTTAAAAAATCAAAGCTTTATAAGGCTTGGATTTTTCAAGGCATATAATACCAGGCTCTTCCAGCTGCATGAGAATGTGCTGAGGATTACATTTGTCAGTGAATCACAGGTGCATTTCTTCAGCATACAACAGTTAGTAGTTCCTATAATATAGGTATAGCCATCTCTGCATGAAGTCAGATCTCTTTTAACAACCTGAAATGCATCCTGCAGTCTCTGTAATGTATTGCCAGCCTTACCATCCCATTTGGAAATACATGTGCATAAAATGGTAGCTGGAATTTAAAGGGCCAGGTGCTGAACAATGTGCTCAAAATTATGAATGTTTAAGAAATAAACAACCATCACTGAGCAAGTGATTCTAACAAAGCTTCTTGCAATGAACCACCAGGCTATAGCATGTCTCAGTTAAAAGGGCACAGCTGGCATGTGCTGTTCCTCAAGGATGCAAAATGTGGCTGTGGAAGTTGCATATGGTGCCACACCTCAGCTCTGCCATCCAGGCTGCATGCACTGGTCAGAATGATCACATTTGGATGTTCTGCCATTTGGGGAAAAAACACCTTTCTAACATTTGGGTGTCTTACTTGGAAGTTGATGAAGCAGATGAGGAACACAAGTCTTTATTCAGCTAAGTTTGGCAAGCTTACCTAGGACTTACTCTACTGTAATAAAAGACCAGACACTGGCTCCTAAACTTTAAGCGTATAAGGCATAGTATGGGTTTACTATATAGTAAACGTATAATAATGTGTATTTAAATTTAATTGGAAAAATCACATCTAATTTTCCTCACGTTGCTTTTTCTATAATAGGTACCTCAGAGATTACTCTGCTTGGTCTCAGTGTGCTGAACCTGCTAATGCTGTGGAATGGACCATCATTTTACTCTCTATTCTGATGACTCTTAGTGGACTGCAGTTGATCATCTGTTTTCTTAAAGTGGCTGCTGAGCTGAAACGTACACTGTGTGGGACCTATTCTGTTTTTATTCAGGTAACAAAAGACCTGAGGTCATTTCTTCAGCATCTTAAAGGTCAGTTTAGCTTCAGCAGTTTCTCTCAGTAAATGACCTTCCGTCTTGGTTTGTGCATTCTCTTTGCTACTGTACATTTATTAGCAGAAGATATATGTGCTGATAGTAAATCTGTTGCATCCTCGAGGTACCCAGGGGTGGCTGACTGCTCGCTCTAACCTTTAGTGCTCTGATTAAAGAAAAAACGTGGCTGAGAATTTTACTCCCATGTCAGCAAAAGCTTCTGAGCACCTTTCTTCTAACATTCATTTGTGTGTATGTAGAGTTTAGGTTAGGAGATGGATGTTTAAGTCAAACAAATTATATATTAGCTTGAGCTGAAAGACAAAAAAAAAAAAAAAAAAAAAAAAAAATCCCAAAACAAACAGACCTTAAACTTCCTTCCTTTTCATTTGCAGGCTGGGATTCTCTGAAAATGGCAAAATGCTGAACCACTGTTTTCCAAAGAAAAGCTGTTTTCTTACCTGTCCAGTTGTCTCTGGCAGTGACTTTTTTTTTTTTTTTTTCACCCTCAAGCTTGTTCTGACAGTAGGGAGGTTTGAATACTGTGGAACTCCTTTTGCAGTAAAGCCATCTTTTTGGAATAAATCGCTGTATTTATAGTACACTCTCTTTGTTTAGAAGCCGAGAGTATTTGTTGTTCTGAAAGGGCCCGATTCAAAGTCTAGCATGTCAGGAGAAATTCTCCCTTGAGAATTATTGTGCTGGACGAAGTCGTGGTTTCTACATGACTGAATTTTAGTTACAGACAGACCCTGATGGTCATGGCAGACATTTTCTGTCCCAGAAGCTTATTAACTGTACAAAGCAATTTCTGAGAAAAGGCTAGCAAGTCTTACCAAGGTAAGGCATCTAGGCCTGACTGAAACTGAGATACCCATCTCCAAAGTCAGCTATACTAGTTAGTGTGCCTTAGTAGGTGAACTGGGTTTCTTCTTTTTCTTACTCAAGAGGCAGGCTTTTTTTTGTTTGTTTTTAATTATTATGAGAATTTAGGAAGTATATGAGGAAACCCTGTGAATACTAAGGGCTAGCTTGTTATTACCGTGTAAATATTCTGACCTTGCTGCAAGAGAAGGCTGACGTTCTTGCCAACAACATTCAGAATTTCAGTTAGTTAATTCCGTTTCAAGACAATTCTGAGACTTTGCATTGATATTCCTCTGGCAGATATTTTGAAAAGCTGGTTTCTTTCTGTAGAATTTGAAAAATGTATATTAAATTTTAATTTAGTTTCTATGAGGTTGAAAGAAGTAATAAAAAATTACTGATGTTTATGAATGGGTCTACTCTTTTGGATGACAACTCAAGATGGCATGGATGTTCAGAGATGTGCTAAAAAGGCATTATGAAAAAATGGGGATTCTGCAACGGCACACTTGTTTTAGGCATAAATATGCGTCGTATCATATAACTACTTCAACGATAATCTCACATTCCTACAGGTTTATGAATATTGTTTGAGGAGAGATGGCAAAAAACCCCACAAACTTAATAACCAGCTATTGCTGCTTCCCGGTATCTTGGAGAATCCTGTTGACTTCATGCCTGTAAACAATGGAGTTATTCATTTTGAAAGAGTTTGAAAAAAGCTTTTGGTTCTTTGGATGAAAACTAGTACATGTGGAGCACGTATTCAGAGTAGAAAACCCCTAAAATTGCAAAATATTGCTAAGGTGAAGGGCCCTACTTCATTCAGGAAATCAAACAGTGTTCTACTCAGATTCTAGCTCAGTCATGGGGAAAATAACAAGCTTATTTTTAGACATACAGGATCTACTGAGGTAGATTTTACTATGCTGGATAAGAGCAACGAACTACCTAGAAGTTGCTATTGAAAACACTTAACCCTTTTTCTTACTGTTGTATCCATCCTCTCCACTTTCCAGTAACATCTGTCACTTATAATGTGCAATCTTGAGTGTAGCTGACAGAAGACACAACGGTTTCAAAGCATTTTCTGTAGTAATATTATCAGCAGTAGTGACAACCTAACCACTGACAAGGCTTGGCTGTCTTTACTTCATGTTTTTATTGTAATTGTGCCCTGTGAATCTACATTTCTGCTCCACCATAGACTTGTGTCCCCTATTTTAGTGACATAAATCAAAAGAAGAGAAGTGCAATGTTGTTCTTGTTGAGTGTATCGATTCTACAACCCTCTTTATCCATAATCCAGATACTGGCATCTTCATTGCCCTGGCTAAAACTAGACCATGACTTGACTGCTGGCCTTTTAAATAGGCAGTTTATTAATTTGAAATTGATAGTGTGAGTACTAAAAGTGGGTTTTTGACACACGTTTTCTAAAGGTAAGGCAGAGTTAAATTTCATCTAATCACTCAAAGACTCCACTCAATCCTAAATATACAGTCTCTAATAAACAGTGTCCAGAAGCAAAACAAACCCAAAATGCCAACACATCAAGATGATTCCTGTAAGGAATATTAACTGACCTGAAATCCAGTTGCACCTGACTGCTCTGATCGTGATGTCTGAGATGTGACTGGCTCTCCAGCTGCGGAATACAGGCTTAATCCCAATCATAGAAGGAAAATGTGACCTGTGGAGCCCGGATAAAGCTCAAACCATGCTGGCAGACAGGAAACCCTTTTTTGAAGGTTTCCTGAACCTGGAATGCACACGCTGTCTGCTCAAATCTGCACATAAAATACCCCATGGTACTCCTGGAAGAAAGCTGCAGATTGGAGTTCATAACTGTCTGTTAGTGAGGAGTTAATGCTGAAGCCTGGAGGTAAGACTGACAGCAGTTCTTTACAGTTCTCAAGTCAAGGCAGAGTAATTGAGGAGCATCAAAGCCGTAAGGCAAAGAAATGTTCATATTTTTACCCTTAAATAACTAAGAGGGCCTCTAGGACACTGGTGGTGTGCATTTTCTTCTCAGTCAAGTGACCTTTGAAAACATTTAAACTAAATAGCTCACCTATGTGTGCATGTATACTAGCTGAGTATAGAGGAATGACTCTGAATTTCAGTAGTATATGAGGAGGTTAACATTTTATTATTATTTTTAGCTCAGTTAGTTTACAAAGAGGCATATGCAGTCTCAACAAACTGATCTTCCCACTGATCACTGACTTTCATCTGCGTAGAAGAAAAAAATCTTGTGGAAGTTGTTCTGAGCACGTGATGCCAACTTGGGAAACTCCAAAATTTCATGATAGATCCAGTCAAATTTTGAAACTTGGCTTCAGTTACAGTCTTTTAGACAGAAGCAGAATTTTCCATTTAATGCAGCTTTTCAGAAGGTTCCAAAAGGTGACACTGTGGTGGTGATTGATGTTTTGTGCATGGATTGTGGTTACTATTGGTAATTTGTCTGTATAGCTTGGTCCAGGTACGCGAAGTTTAGATTTCTTTGCTGTTAAAGGAAACCTGCTGCACTTTAGTTATGGTCTGAATTTTAGTCTTCCATCCAAAATAATCATAATTTTTCTAAGCATTATGAAAATAGCTTCAAAGAAACTGTCATACAGGGAGAAGTGTCATTTTCAATGTGTGATCAGTGCTCAGAGTACAAAAGAGATTTTAAGAGTGCCCAAGTGACCGTGAATATATATATTTTTTAAAGAAGTGTTTACAATTTGCAAGTTTTCAGTTGGCCTGACATGTCCACAGCTTCAGATGAACCACGGCACGGATATATGCTTGAAAAAATTTCAAGTCTGATTAGATGCTTTTTAAAAGTGCTGGTTTAGGGTCCCATTCTGTTGTTATTTTGTATTGACCTGTTGCATTGAAAAACACTTGCAGAATTTGAATAAAACAAAAGTATAACCTTCAGAAATGAATAGTAAATTTAGATAACGGTAGCTGTTAAGATAATCTTGAGCTTCATACATCTACTATGCTTTTAATCATTGAGGAATGTGGTTTATCCTGTCTGGTAGCAGGCCTGGGGGAGGATAAGATAAGTTAATTCTGTGGAATTCCTGAGCCTTTTTTCCATTTGAGCAGTACTGAAATTGCTTGGAAATGGAATGCAACCATTCCTCTGTCTTGGCCTCGATCCTTGAATACATATCCACTTCTTCTTTAGCTGTATTTTCCATACTTTGTGCTAAAATTATATTTTCATGGGAACTGTGGTAGATTAGCAGAGCTTATCCAAGTATGTGCCAGTGTCTAAATGCTGCTCTGACAGCAGTAACCTCAGTCCTCCATCCGTCTTTGTCTTGCCAGTTTAATAACTGCTGTACAAAGGGGAAGCAGAAGAGATTTGTAGATTCAGAAAGCACAAGGTAAATATGCAGCAGAAGTCTGCACATGTAAGACCTGTCTCGCTTTCAGTTATGTCCACACATACAGGCTACAGAGACAGGGATAAAGACAACGAAGAAGGTAGCTAAATTTATTTACCTTCAATTAAGATACAAGATTTACAATCTGATAACAGTCTAAGTAGTAATTTGCATTCTAGTAGTTGGCAGAAATGGAAAAAAATCCTTTGAAGATTACGAGAACTAACAAGGTTACCAGAATCTCTTGTTTACACTTCACACACACAGACATTGTGTAACATTTTATTATAGTCGCCAAAGCAAACCAGGAGAGTAAGGGTGGGGGTGGGAAAGAAAGACCATATAAAGGGGAAATTGCATGTACCCATTCTGTGTCTTTATTTCACATTTTCCACAAGGTTCGTGAATGCAGAATGAAGCTATACTTGCTAAACGTCGTGCTGTTTTTTTGCTGTTGCCGAACTGGGGCAGTGACCAGGGAGTACTACATTGGGATTACAGAGACAGCATGGGACTATGCACCCGGCAGTACTGATCTCATATCTGGACAGCGTTTTGCAGAAGAAGAGTAAGTAATGTAGTTCATACTGATCGAGTTTTATTTTATAGCACTGTCTGCTTTAGAGGCTAGAAACAGATTAGGACCTGGTGAAGTCAGTGTAATGAATTGTGCTGGTGTCAGTGGACTTGGTGGCAGACATATAAGGAAATATTGACTTTTTCCTGACAACTCTCTGCTGATTAAAAATGTTGTACAATGTAATGGTTTTTTTTTTTTTTTTTTGTGACTTTGTTGTAATGAAATGTTTATTAACTAGAGGTAAGGAAATCATCATGTGAATGCCCAGTAATATTTTGAATTAGCCAAGTGGCAGTGATGAAGGGAAGGCTTCTGCTTTTACGTTTTTAAAGTTTAACACATTAAAATTTTTCTGTTCAGCGCAGTTTTCCTTTTTAGATGTTTGTTGTTGGCAGTGGTCACTTTTCTGTGGAGGTGCAGCAGCTGGGATGTTTCTTGCAAGGAAGGCTCTGCGCGGTGTGAGAAAGAGAAATGGAGGATAAGTGTGGTGAGGAGGAAGGGAATACCCTGAAGACATGAATAATAAATAAAGAAAACTCAGATATTAGTGGCACCAAAGAAAGTATTGGATCGGAAAAAAAGGTTGTCCTTTCTATTTTTTTTCAGTGCCTTTAAAATGAAGTAGAACTGTACTAAATGAAGACAGTGAAGAAGCATATCAGAAATAAGAAGAGTCTTCTCACTGACTGTGAAGCCAACATAACATGATACTTGTTGGTGTTAACTGGCTGTGGAAAACTATACAGAACTTGAAACCTGCACATACAAAAACGTCGAGCAGGAAGGCCGATTGTTTGACTTGCAGCATAAAATTGTATCAAATACCCTTATCTTCAGTCTATAAAATAAGTAGTTGGTGTGTAACATTTAGTCTCTACATGGGTGCCTGTACTCTTCAGGAATATGAATATATTTGCTTCTAAAGACTGTGCACAGTGCTACAGAGACTTGGTCTTTGTTTGAGACTGCTAATTAGCACTATTCAAATATAAAGTAAATATCTGACATTATAGATGTTTGTGTATTTTCTTTACAGGCAAGCTGAAGTCTTCCTTAAAAGAGGACCACAAAGGATAGGAAGCACTTATAAGAAGGCTGTCTACACTCAGTACACCAGTACTTTATATGACGTGATAGTTGAGAAACCTTCCTGGTTAGGTTTTTTAGGCCCTATCATTAAGGGAGAAGTTGGCGATTCTATTGTTATTCACTTGAAGAACTTTGCTTCCAGAAACTACACACTGCATCCACATGGTGTAAAATATACAAAGGAAAATGAAGGTAAGCTTGAGTCCATTCTGTGTCAGAATTTAACAAAAGCTTTGTCATCAAAGATACAACTGCCTAAGCAAATTATCTTCTAAAAGAAGACTCACTCAGTTTAAAATAGGATCTGATAAAGAACTTTTGGTAGTTGTTCAAGAGTGAAATACTGAGCCAAAAGTGGGGTTTATATAGAGGCAATTTTAGATCAACATGAAATGAGGGTAACATAGGGATGTCTGAAGGAAAAAAAAATGATGCTGCTGTTAAGAAAATACTGCTAAGAGTTATAACTTAAACAGTATTAAGAATTCTGAATGACATGTGAGATCTAAGATACACAAGTTCCTTAAAGTAGAGAAATGACTCCAGCTTAGCAAATAAATTAATGAAATAGAAACCTGTCAGGCTTTGATGTATTGTAGCAAAGCTATTGGGATTAGTGAAGACCTGTAGTTGGCAGTAGTGAGGGATCTTCGGGCTGTGAAACACTGCTGCAGTTTCACTGAAATCAGTGGATTCCTTGCATGTTGCTAGGCAGAAAAGTCACCTTCCCTTCTGGACAATTCTAACATCTATAGAGTGTTTCTGTATTATCTTTTACGCATACAGCAACCCATGAATGTAAGTGTCATCTGTCAGAAAGAGCAGCATGTCCCTCCTGAGGAAATACTGTGATTCCAGTTTCCTCCTTGAAAACTACTGGATGTAGTATGATGACATCTAACCCTGAGGCTGTAGCCTGACAATTCACTCTGCCAGATGCACCTCACTGAGTAGTTTTCCTTACTATTATCTGCAAGGAAGACTGCACTGGAATATAGCCACTGGAAGTTTTATTAATAGGCCTTAAAAAGCAGTGTGTGAATTATTAAGTAGATACTGTCAAAAGTAGTCTGTGAACATTTTTCAGTTGGGAAAATAATTATGAAATATTAGTTTAACATCTAATATTTTTAAAAGGCTTTCATTACACCTAATATGTGACTTGATATTGATCCACTGTGGGAGCAGAACAGCATGTTGTATGGTAATACATAGAACAATGTTTACAGTTTTACCTCTGTTGCTCTTATTTCAGCAACACCTGTGTTCCCTGGAGAGGAATACAATGTTTTAGAATAGATTCCAAGATCAATATTTAACAAATGTTTTACAAATATTTTAGCTGTTGTCTCTGTAGCAGAAGTACATTGTGCCCTCCCAATAAATAAAGAAATCAATTTAAAGTTTTGTCAAAGCACACCTGCAGAATTCAAAGTCAATTAAGGGAACTCTTTAGCAGAAGGGAAAGGTCTATTCATCTGATTTAAAATATTTGTTTTACCTCTATTGGAGTATTCAATCCATGTTACTGCAGCATGTAGTGAACTTCAAAGTGCTATTCTGATACTGTTTTGTGAAATGTGTTAATGTTGGCTGTGTGCCATTCCTCAGGTGCTTTTTATCCAGACAATACCAAAGGTTTTGAAAAAAGAGATGATGCTGTGAAGCCTGGAGGCCAGTACACTTATACATGGGATGTGACAGAAGATCAAGGTCCTGCTAAGGGAGATGCAGACTGCATAACCAGGGTTTACCATTCTCACATAGATGCTCCAAGAGATGTTGCCTCAGGGCTTGTTGGGCCTTTAATAATTTGCAAGAAAGGTAAAACATGAATCAACTACTACATACGCAAGGTGATTGATAATGGCAATTGATAAACATAAACTAATTTGCTGGAAGAGGAAATTACAGTTCATTTTGAAATAGTGGATTTTGTTTTGTCAATTAGCTGCCTTCTAATAACAGGATGAGATTTAATTTGATTTTATGTGCTAGGCAAATGTGTGAAATGTGTTCATGCTAGTAATGCAAAAATGTAACACTGATATGTAGAACAAATGTTTTACATTCTTATCGCATACAGTATTTATTCTTAGCGAAGTTATTTTATAGCATGTTAAAACCAACCTTTGTTTTCCCAACGTGGCTGTAAGTTTGTATGTATAGTCACACTAAAGATAAACAGTAAAATGTCAAGTACACAGTCACCAGCCTTACTGATACTATGCTTAAAACTGAACAGATATTGCTAGTTGCTAGAGAATGTGCTACTTTCTTTTTCAGGTGCAATGAATAAGGACAATGATAAATACGTTGATGCTGAGTTTATCCTTATGTTCTCTGTGATGGATGAAAATCTCAGTTGGTATCTAGATGACAATATCAGAATGTACTGTTCTGAGCCTTCCAAAGTTGACAAAGATGATGAGGACTTTCAGGAAAGCAATAAAATGCACTGTGAGAGAACTTTATATTAATGTTACTTGCTATTGATGTAAAGACACGTTGTTGTTGTTGTTTTTATACGTTGTCTCTTTTAAAGACTTCTTTTTAAAACAGAACATTTTCTTGGAGAATTAAACTCCTTTTAAATTTAAAAAAAAAAAAAAAAGGAGGAAAAAAAATCATGACCAGTGTTGTACAATCAACCCTTTGGAATTGCAGAAAAAGATTCCTAGAGACCAAATTTTCAAGTTTGTTTTTTTTTTTTTTTCAGTAAAATTTGCTGGGCATTGTAGACAGTTTTGTAATTTAGTTTTGTTTCGAAGTCACAAACTGTACTATATAATATTGCAGTTTTACTGTAAGTGTCAAAAAAGAAAGTACTTTTGGCTCATACATGGTTTCCAGAATCGCAGCAGGAGCTGCAGTTAGACGTGAAGATACAGTTTGTGTCTGATGTTGGTTAATTTTCAAAGATCCAGTGTTTTTGTTCTGAGATCCTCTCTATTCTGAAAAATAGAGTAATCGTCACTCACTTTTGAAGTAAAGATCCTGAGGTCTGTGAAGGTAATAATTATTAATGTGGTGGGTTTTTTTTTTTTTTTTTTCCAGCAATCAATGGGTACATGTATGGATACCTCCCAGATCTCACAATGTGTGTGGAAGATAAGGTAAAATGGCACCTTTTTGGCATGGGTAATGAAGCTGACATCCATTCAGCCTACTTTCATGGTCAGACCTTAATAGAAAGGCACCATCGAGTTGACACCATTAACCTCTTCCCAGCCACATTTATTGATGCCCTCATGATACCAAGGAATCCCGGGGAATGGCTGCTGAGCTGCCAAGTGAATGACCATATAGAAGGTACAGAATAAATCACAGACATCAGGTTTTTTTGTTTGTTTTTTTTTTTTAGCTTGAAATACCAATTTAATGAGTCTCTTTCGCACTACTCCTGATGTGGTTATTTGCCAGATAATGTTCTCCTTGAGGTAAAAACAAACAAACAAAACAAAAAACAACAACAAAACCACCCCACTCTCTTATAGCAAATGAAGTGCTTGCAAGTGTATTAGATAGGCTTGAGAATGTACCCACAGAATGAAAAACATTATTATTGGTAATGGGAAGTTGTTATCAATTGACATCAGTTGGCATTGCTATGTTTTTGTGTACTTGGACTTTAGACAAACAACATCTTGATGTTTACCCTTTACTGAATGTAACTGATCACAACGCTCTGTTTGCCAACAAAAAAGTTAGTGCTAGTTCCATGTTTGGGCAAGGGCGCAGGACAGACAGGTTAACTTGCCTGACAGTGACACATTCTGGAAAGAACAGTGGCTAATAATCAGAGACGATCTGCATTTGTCTTCCTTGTATCTTAGTGTATTTCCCATGTTTTTTAACCATGTGAAGTATGTAGAAGCTAACACTGTGCTTTTACATGATCTGTATCCCTCTAAATGAGTTACAGAAGTCATCTGTCGCAAAAGTCAGAATGGATACAGAACTCAAAATCAGGTTCCAGGATCTGAAAATTCTGACATGGGAAGGAATACGTTTGTCCTACAAATTCAGATGCAGAGGGTAGAAGTTTTCAGATAACTAGAGCATCAAGCAGTATCTTGATGTGGATGATGCTTCATGGGCAACAGGGAAATCCTACAAATTGGCCCATTATAGCTGTAAAAGGACACTTTTTTGGTACTGTTTGTACATCCAGCAAGGAGATTCACTAGCGGATCTGTCTCCTAGGGTACAGAGACCTAAGAATTTCACAAATGAGCCAGTGATTAGATTTAGAGGAAAACCTGGTCTGTCTCTTAGTACCTGGCTTTGTCTAAAGTGCCAACTAGCAGTACGCTAGGAATTCTCCAGGTAAGAGAAGGAGCTATTAGAATCAAGGGAAGAAAAATGAATTGCAGCTTCTTCACTTTAATTTTCTCTACATCATTTTTTCCAGGTGGTATGCAGGCCCTTTTTAAAGTAGAAGGTTGTAGAAAATCCACAATAGATCACAATGAGACTACAAAGATAAGACAATACTTCATTGCTGCTGAAGAGATTATCTGGAATTATGGCCCATCTGCCCTGAACCATTTTACAGGACAAGAATTAATTGCTGACAGGTGAATGCCTTCAAGAAGTTTCACTTTCAAGCAGAATTGATATGTGCATGCTAAATAGAGTAAGCCTTATGGTAGAATTTGCTTTTAAGTAAAATTGCCCTCACCTCTGCTTAAATATTAATGCTAAGATAAATGTCAGAACAAGTCAGTTCAATTTTTTCCCTTGCAATCTTAAGATAAATTTTGCTCTAGTGTTAGTAATGTCATGACTTGAATTTTTTTGCATCTATTCCAATTTCTTTCACACAGTGAATCTTATGTATTTTTTGAACGAAGTGAGACAAGAATTGGTGGCTCTTATAAAAAAGCCATTTACAAGGAATATACAGATGGTACTTTCACAGCACATAAAAAAAGGCTTCCAGAGGAAGAACATCTTGGTCTCTTAGGTAAGGTATTTAGAATTACGATAAAGATTTATCAGAGAAAAGTATCAATTCTACTGACTGGCCAATAATGCCCTTTCACCTCCTCCCTCCTTGGTGCTCCCTTCCTCCTACAGACACTGATGCCTGTAGCTTCCTCCAAAAGGCACCTCAGGATGTATGCAAAGTTCTTAAAGGCAATGCTGTGGTCATCCCCAACTTGCCTGTGGGAGTATGCCATGGTCTTCAAAAGATAGACCTGAGTTACAAAGCCAGACTAGGCAATTCTACCCCTGCTTATAAGCTGGCTACTTCTGACACAGTTTGGGAGCAAGTTTGAGATTGGTACTAATGTCTGCAGGTCCCTTTCCAAAGGGAGGAACTGTCCTGTTTACACAGGGCCTTCATGGGAGGTGAACAGTCCATTTGCAGCTAGGATGCCATGAGATTTGGGCCATGTAGCAGGGACCTGGCTTGTGGCCAGACAAGCTCAGGGGCAGTTAAATTACAATGGGAAAAGCAGGCAGCCATTCCTATGAGCTCGTGCTGATTGCTACATCACTCTACACAAAATTAGATTCTGTGCTCTCTTCTAGGACCTGTTATCAAGGCGGAAGTGGGCGAGAGCATCAGGGTGACTTTCCGAAATAATGCCAGCCGCCCATTTAGCATCCAGCCCCATGGTGTGAGTTACCACAAGAGCAACGAGGGAGCGTTGTATAGAACTGCCTCCAGAGGTGCGTCTGTGGAGAGGGACCTTGCAAGCAGCAGAGAACAGCTGCTGTATACATTAATGAGTTAAAGGTGAAAAAATAAACAGGTTTCATTAGGCTTAATTCCTAATGATTTCTGTAACAGATACTGAATCTCCAGCCTCCCATGTCAGTCCTGGTACTACGTTTACATATGAGTGGACTGTGCCAGAAGATGTGGGCCCCACAGACCAAGACCCAGACTGCTTAACTTGGCTTTATTACTCAGCTGTGAATTCAGTCAGAGACACCAGTTCGGGCCTTGTGGGTCCTCTTATGGTGTGCAGGAAAGGAGCTCTACTTCCTTCTGCAAAACAGGTCAGTCAAAGAAGAAAAACATGGAAGCATTTCCATCACTGTAACTGAATCTGCTTTCTTTTCCTGAACTGGGCTCTGCACATCACCATCCAGCCCATGCACTCAGGGGACTATTTAAAAAATAGAAAAAAAAGTTTTATTTTTTAGGAAAAGCAAAATCAGCCTGGCTCCACATAGGCAGACACTGTGTTATGAAATCAATGTCACAATCATCAGCCTTCAAGTCTTAAGTAGGATGAGAATGGCTAGAAAATTGTAGAGACTTTAAAGATCAAGATGTGAATCTGTTTCTGGAGGTGGTTCCTGCTGGTGGAAGGGCTGTTAGCAGCAGATATCTACCCATCACATACAGCAGGTAGACAGCTTTAGGGTTGCCTGAATGAAGTTTCAATGCATGCATCTATGATAGTTTGTGAATTACACTCAAATTAATATACACATTGAATGATTTTATTGTGTTTTTTTTTCTTTTTCCTGGCATGATCTCTTCACTCATTTTTATTTTCCTTTCCTTCCTCACTCATTCCCTTTCCTTTTTTCCAGAAAACTGTGACCAGGGAGTTTTTTCTACTTGCCACAGTATTTGATGAGAATCTGAGCTGGTACTTGGATGACAATATTTTGATGTTTACAGCAAAACCTAATGAAATTGACAAAGATAATGAGGACTTCCAAGAGTCTAACAAAATGCACTGTAAGAAAATTGCTTTTTATATTTTGCTAGTCAAATGCTTCCTTCCTTCTCTAAGTTTTTTATTTTTGCGAGCTCATAGTGGAGACTGGGACGCTACGGTAACAGAGATGCTAATTTCCTTTCAATTGGAACAGACCATATTTGAAAGCAATTCAATTTCATGTCAGTGTGGTTATCAGTTCAAAATATACTGACAGCAGTTCAGCGTCAGCAGTGGACGATTTGGCGCTGTTACGTACCTCTTCCAGCAGACACGAAGGAATGAGGTCTGCAGCCCATGTGCAACCCCCTATGAATGTAGCCAGGTAACAAGAGGAAAACTGACCTCTGCCCTAGAGAAGATGTGGCTGAAAGGAGTATATTTTTGTCCACAGCTGGATTTCTTTACCAGCACTATGGATGCCTTACAGTGAAAATCATTGCTTCTTTAATAGAGTGGAGCTGAGCTTCAAGGTGAATATATTTTGATAGTGTAGCAAGTTATTTCCAGTTTCATATGAAAGAACACTTTTTACTTCAGTTCTTAGTGTTGCAAATACTTTATAATCTTTAGAACACGTTTGCCTGTGCACTTTCTTATATTTGCCCTTTGTGGCATTTCTATTATTTACAGAGCTTCAGTAGTAAGCATTCCAGTAGCACCTGGCAAAGGTTCAGCCTTTGGTAGGTTTGCACAGGAGGAAGAATTATTAACTTGAACCAGCAATATTTGGGATTGTCTCTGCTGTGTGAGTGTAGAATCCTTGCAGTGTAAAGCAATGAAGGTTCCAGGTGTTCAGGTCAGATCCTTGAGCTTTAGACGCTGAAAGTGAGAACAGTTTGAAATTGTTTTTAAAGTACCAGGTTTAAGAAGTTGTTTTTGCTTGAACTGATCCTCTACTTTTGCTGCTGTGATAAAGTATTTTAATATTAATATCTTTGTCACTCTAAGATATCACATTACATTTAAAGTGATATTTATTTTTAAATATAATATTTTAAATCTTATTTAATTTGTATTGCAGAATTAAGTTGTGTTAATCAAAGTTAGGTTTATTTCTTCAAATATTCTACAGCTATTAATGGTTATATGTATGGAAATCAACCCGGTCTTGAGATGTGTAAAGGCGATGTGATTTCCTGGCATTTGATGGGCTTAGGGTCAGAAGTCGATGTTCATGGGATATACTTTTCACAAAACACATTTGTAACAAAAGGAGCAAGAAAGGATACAGCAAATCTATTTCCACATACGTTTGTTACAGCTATTATGAAGCCTGATTCTGAAGGTAAGCGTCCCGTTTGGTTATTTGGGTTTTTTGTTTGTTTTCAGCCTGTATCCCCGACAGAGCAGTATTACATTGCTATAGAAATTCACTGCAGCACTTCCTCTGACAGGCATAAAAATTGCTATTGGCCTTTTCCTGGCAAAGGTTCTCTTGCCACAGTTCACAGCTGGTTGGCAGGATGCAAACACTCCCAGTGTTGCCAAAAACAGACCTTTCCAGGGAATCTGTTCTTTAGCTGAAGCCCTCTGATGTTCTTGTATAGCTCTGCCACTAAATGGGCAGGATCCTGCTTTCCTTCTGAACCTCACCAGAGTTTGAGAGTAGTCACTCTGCTAGCTCCAGTGTGCCATGTCATCTTCGTGTGCCAAAGGCTGTAGAATGGTACCCATAAAACAATTAAGAGAAGGCTTTTGTTACTTTTTTTTTTTATTATTTTGTGACAGTGGCTAAAAAAAGACAGGTTTGACCATGAGTACATCGAAATAATTTTCTGAAAGAAATGGTGTGAAGTTATTTAATGATATTTTTAATTTTAAACAAAATGACTGAAAGGAGTAAAAATTTAGACTTCTTTTTTTCTTTCTTTCTTCCTTTCTGGTTCAGTGGGACTGATATACAAGATATCTGAAGGCTTCAGTGCTTGAAATATTCTGTTTCTTGTTTAGAAACTGCTTACCTGCGAGCATGTTATGCTTAGAAACTGTAAATAGCAGATATTTTGATCCCTGGGGATGCTAAAACTGTCTACAGCTGTGTGTGAAGAGTAGCAAACAGTGTGCAAGCTCTTCATGCTAAAGCTTTGGTTTTCTTAGCTTCCACATCTGTGCTGAATTGACAAGAAGTCATATTACACAAAGAATTTCGAACTTATACAAACAATGGCTCGTGTTTCGGCCTCTAAACTCTAGATGAAAATAGATAATACGGTTTTAAGAGCAACAAAAAAAGATCTGTGTCTTGAAGTGTTAACTTCCCGTACAACCTCTAGGAATTTTTGAAGTATCATGCCTGACAACAGATCACTACAGAGGAGGCATGAAACAGAAGTACAAAGTGAAACCATGCCATTGGAGGAATGTGGATCCATCCCTGTATTTGCATGAGAAGACGCACTATATTGCTGCTGTGGAAGTTGAATGGGACTATTCCCCTAACAGGACATGGGAATTCGAGCGGCATCAATATCACAAGGAAAGGTATGTTAAAATGTATACAAGGGGGAAAAAATGCGAAGAATGCAAAGGAACAAGTTCGCCTCTGAGCCATTTCCTCCTTGCAATCCTGGCATTTCTACACACCTTTTCAAGTGAGCCTTAAAAATGTATATGTGCTTATGGTCCTTCTCTGATAACGTTGCCATGTGCCCTAGCTTTAGTTGCAATAGCGTTAATTTTCTTCATAGTGACTGGTATGACGAGAGATCCAAAATATTGGATTTAGAACAAAAATCAACAGGCATTTTAGTTGTTGCTGAGCAGTGCTGTACACACACAAGGACAGTTCAGATTTTCAGCCTCTCGTGTCCTGCCAGTGACACCGCTTGGGAGACACAAGGAACTGCGAGGGGACATGTCAAATCAGGATAGCTGACCTCAATTGGCCAAAGAGATATCCTATACCGTATGATGTCATGTGAAAAAACTGTAAAACTGAGGGGAGCTGGCCTGAGTGGGGGCAGCCACTGCGCAAGAACTGCCTGGGCACTGTTGATGAAACGGTCCAGCTGCAGGTTCTATTGGATCCTGGGTATAGCATGTGCATTTATTATTTACTATTTTTGGTACTGTCCTTGATGTGGAATGCTTAAGATGTCCATCAAGTTGTAGATAGGACTACTTTGTCCTGATATTTGATTACTTAAAAAATTTAATGTTTATCTGAAGTGCGAGTAAGGTTCCTTTTCACTCCTCTCGTGAATTCAGTTTACACAAGACGTTAAGTTTGTGATTGAATCCATTCATTGTGAAGCTCATCACCTTGTTTTGTTCCCAGTATTTGAATCTCACTGAGTGAACTGATGGCATCAAATAATTCAAGCCAATTATCAGAAGAAGATAAATAATGAACTGATGAATTTGTGTGTGCCTCTTCTGCCGATATAGCTTAATTTGAGAAGTAGATAGCAACTGCCTACATTTATTGCTTTTGTTGTATTTTCATGTTTTATATACTTTTTTTTCACACTGATAGCAGATTCCCTTGCCCCGTACACCACCGCAAGTTCCCTCAGAGTTCTAAGCACAAGTAATGTGGACTATGCTGTTAACAGGCTTGTTTTGGTGTTGGCTTTTTTTTCTTTTTTGTCTCCAGCCCCCATGATACCATCAGGGTAGCAGTGCCTCATTTTTCAACTCAGCAAGTCATGTAAACTTTACAAGATTTAGGCTACATTCCAAAACCGTAGAAGTCAGTAAGGGCTTTTATTTTGGTATTTATGGTATGCAAATTGTTGGATGACTTCTTGCCATTTGAATTCTCTCCCAGTCAAAGTGCTCAGCATTCTCTCAAATACTATAAAGACAGTCTGTCTGTGGTGTCTTTTTTTTTTTTTTTTTTTCCCCTCTCATGCCCTACAGGACTTGCCAGCTTAACATGAATATCTTCGTGAAGACATGGCCTATGAGATTACCATTCCACTGAGTTAGATTTTTGTTTGATGGTTAATTTAATACCTGCAAAAGATGGTATGAAATACATGAAGAAATCTCAGGTATATTCTCATATCTATTTACTGGGCTTTCTTTGTTTGTTTGTTTTTTTCCAGCCCTGGCAATCCATTTTTAAATAAAGACGACAAATTCATTGGCTCAAAATACAAAAAAGTAGTATATCGTGAGTACACAGATCAGACATTCAGTATTCCAAAAAGCAGAGCAGAGGAAGAGCAGCACCTTCAAATTCAAGGTAATTCAATTTGAACAATACTCGGTATTAGTTCTAGCCACACACAGTACGCAAACCTACACGGTATTGCTTCTTACAGTACTTTCTTTACCAGATTTCATTGCTTGCTGGGGGGGGGAGAACCAGCAACCTACTGGTTTGCTACCTGATTACAGTATTTCCAAAGTTGACAAAAAAGTTGCCACCATCCAAGCTGACTTCAAATACACATACAGTATTTGCGTAGGTGCTGAAATTTACGTCCCTGTTTAGTTGCCTAACTTCAACTGCTCAAGTTGGCTGGCTTATCATGTTGTGTGTTTCAACACAGTAAGCTCTCTCTCTCTGTTCTGATCATTTGCAAAATCACCTTAATCTTTCTTTTCAATTGAACAGGGCCACTGATTATGTCAAGTATTGGAGATAAAATTAACATAGTTTTTAAGAACCTGGCATCAAGACCTTATTCTATACATGCCCATGGAGTGAAAACAGACAGTTCTGCTGTTGCTATAACCAACCCAGGTATCAAAGCACCCTTATGTTATTTCTACATCAAGCCTTCTAGTAAGGTTTAGCAAGCTTTACTTTTAGGGCAGCAGAAAAGACCTGACGTTTGTAAGTTTGTTGTTTTTTAACCTCAGGTTCTTACAGTTTTGATGCTGATTATGGCTGAGTTATTTCTACAATTAAAATGCCCCTCATAACTATTGCTATGTGTCTAGTCCTTGACATATCAGTAATTTTTTTTCTGACACAACTTGGCCATGTCTTTTATGAAAAAAGCAGATTTGGTGATATAAGGAAAGCATAAGTTATACTAGCTATTATTTTAAAAGTTACAAAGGATACGATTATTTCTATTAAATATGGTAAAACATGCCATTACTAACGGTATTGTGGGCTCCACCAGAAGAGCGGTGGCCAGGAGGGACAGGGAGGTGATTGTCCCTCTCTACTTTGCCCTCATGAGGCCCCATGTGGAGTACTGTGTCCAGGTCTGGGGCCCCCAACACAGGAAAGATATGGAGTTGTTGGAGTGGGTTCAGAAGAGGGCTACAAAAACGCTCAGAGGGCTGGAGCACTTGCCCTATGAAGACAGGCTGAGGGAGCTGGGCTTATGCAGCCTGGAGAAGAGAAGGCTGCGAGGAGACCTCATTTACAGCCATCCAGTTTTTAAAAGAGGATTATAAAAAGCAGGGGAATCAACTTTGTACGCGGGCAGATACTGACAGGACAAAGGGGAATGGTTTTAAGCTCAAGGAGGGAAGGCTTAGATTGGATGTCAGAGGGCAGTCCTTCACAGACAGGGGTGAGGTGCTGGAACAGGCTGCCCAGAGAGGCAGTGGATGCTCTGTCCCTGGAGGTGTTCAAGACCAGGTTGGACAGAGTCCTGGGCAATATGGGCTAGTACCAAATCTGGAGGTTGGTGGCCCTGCCTGTGACAGTTGGGTTGGAACTTGATCTTCCTTGGGGTTCCTTCCAATTCAAGCCATTCTGTGATTCTAAATAGGGCAGCCACATAGAACATTGGCAAGAATTATTGGGGTTCTGCAGAAGGGAAATAAGAAGAAAGTAGCAAGTGCACTACGTGGGAAGAGGAAGATCAAGACCAGTATAAGCTGTAAATGGAGATAATGCTTGTTTCAGGACTTCCTTCAGATAAGTGCATGGAAAGCTTCTAACCTTCATCAATGTTTATTTAATTCAGGTGAAACTAAAATGTATGTCTGGAAAATATCAGCAAGATCTGGTTCTGAGAGAGGCGATCTGCACTGTACTGCATGGGCATACCATTCAATGGTGGACATCATTAAGGTACACTACTAGCATCAGTCTGAAGAGTTCTGTTCATGACTTCAGCACAGATAAACTTACAGCAAAAAGGACAGAGGTTTGAAACTCTTGCTTTATCAGTCAGGTCATTTCCCCACTACCATGCCTTTCAATTTAAAGGTCTCTTGATTAATGCAGTAAAGTCAGGGCAGAATTTGAAAGTTACACTCTCCAATATTCTTGTTCCCTGGCTCTCCTGCCATTCATTTATGCTTCTAGCATTAGTCACCACTTATAATTATTTTTGATTTGTAATTTCAGGACACTTACAGTGGATTAATAGGCACACTTGTTGTGTGTCCTAGACATTATTTGCCATCATCTCATACTAGAAAGAAAGTGCGTTTTGCTCTTCTTTTTATGGTTTTTGATGAAAATGAGTCATGGTATTTGGATGAAAACATTGAAACCTATTCCGCCAACCCGCACCTTGTTGACAAAGAAAATGAGGAATTCCTTGAAAGTAACAAAATGCATGGTATGTTTCCTAACTTAATTAATGTAACTCTGGAGACATTATAAAATCATGTGTTTAAAAGTACTATGTATAAATTGAACTTTCTCATCCTCCCTGATTTTTCCACTTATAGGGTAGAAAGCCAGAAAAACTTCACACACTGTTTTACAGCTCCTGCCACTGAATTACACATTCTAACCTATGAAAATAAATAGTCCCATGTTGACATTTTTGAGGATGAGAAGATTAAAATGTAAATTGGAAATTTTTATGTTAGCAAGTAATTAATCTGAATAGCTTGCTAATGTAATGTGTATCCTGAAAGCATGTCCTCATAAAGCTTATCCTTTACAATGCATCACAGGAAATGCAGACTTTTAGGAATTAGTAATTCTTAGTTACTAATTAGTAATGGTTCTTGCTTTCTAGTTAAATGTGGCAGACATAATCAGACCCATTTTATAGTATGCTGTCCTTTTTTGTTTAGATAACAATGCATTAATACCTTTTTGAAATTATTTTTATAAACCACTCAAAGCAGTCCCTTTTGCTTAACTGTAGCTTTTAACTCTTCTAGAGCCTTGAGAATAACAAGGAACAAAATCTTGTTTTCTCTTTCCTGCTTTTTAGCCATTAATGGAAAAGTATTTGGAAATTTACATGGTCTGACTATGCATGTTGGAGATGAAGTAAGCTGGTATTTGATGGCAATGGGCAATGAAATAGATATTCACACAGCACACTTCCACGGCCACAGCTTTGACTATAAGGTAACAGTTCCTTTCCCTTCATTTTTGCTAAGAATGTGAGCTACGACAAATAAAAAGCCAGGTGAAATGACATACAGATGTATTTTCATGTGGATGAAGACTTTAGTGGGAACATAACTAAAAGGTAGCTCCTGTGACTGCTGTCTGGTTATGCCACACTGATCAATGATCGCTTCTTCTCATCTTGAAGCAAACAGAAGTCTACCGGGCAGATGTCTTTGATTTGTTCCCTGGAACATTTCAAACAGTGGAAATGATCCCACAGAACCCTGGAGTGTGGTTATTGCACTGTCACGTTACTGACCACATCCATGCAGGCATGGAAGCAACCTACACAGTGCTCCCAAAGGAAGGTAAGAGCTTATCTACCCTAATAATGTTCATTATTCTCAAAGGTGCAGTACAGAGCTCAAGGACATGCCAGCGTACTCAGCTCTACTTCAGGCATCCAACAGTATTTCATGACTTAATATTTCTTGTAGTAATGTGGAAGCGAGAATATTGCAAGTTCAGATCATTACTGCTTGGGGGAAAAAAAAAAAAAGAATCTGAAGGCATGAATGTTAACTATTTCTTCAGCTCCCTGTCAATGAAATTAAAATGGCAGCTTTTTATTTAAGAAAGAACTTGTCATGAGACATAATACTTCTGTGCCCAAGAACTGCTAATGGAATCAGACTCCCTCTCACTTTTTATTTAGAACAAAATGAACCATTTAGTGAATAAAGCTGAAGTCACTATTCAAAGTACTGAAAAGCTACAGTAGCAGTTTCTTTTTAAAAGGCATATTTTAGCCTTACAAACACTGTTATTTAACTATTAGTATTACTTTAGCAATCTTGCCTGTGAGAAAAACCTGAATCTTAAAGAATTCTGACATTTCTTTCTTCTACAAAGCTAATACAACTTTAAAAGCAGCTCTCATGTACTAAAAAGACAAAGCATAATAGGTATGTATTATGTTAATTGACAGAAAGAGCAGTATTCCAAAATGTGTATGTCTATGTATGTATATATATAGACACACAACTGAATGATGTACACGCGTATACTAACAAATGCAGATTAGATTGTTAAACACTATCTTGTTATAGAGCTGATTTACACTGTGATACACTGTGACAAATTTCTGCATATAATACATTAATGGAGTACACATAGGAAAAGAGACTTATGCTGCATTCTCAGGTACGTGGGATTTTTCATAATCAGCTCTTATAGTCCAGTGCATTTTATACCCTTCAGTGTATTTTAACTGTTTTTGAATCAAATTCATAATGCATAAAAGGTACTGACATCCATTGCCTCTTCTTGGACTACACTGTCTATATGCATATACTCTTCCTTTGACAGGATTGGAAAAAAAAAAAATTTTTTTCCCTTTACAGACAAATGCTCTTTGTTCCCAAGATTATTCAGTCAATCCAAGTGCAAAGGCACACCAAATATGAGAGACTGAAGAAAACCACTTACTACAGTGATTCTCCAGTGAAGAATTGCTTGAGAAACACTATCTCCTGGACAATATTATCTCCTCTCCATGTGTTTATGAAGATTTCATTTGATGGGCCACAGCTACAAGAGACCACAGACTGAGGCAGCTGGATGAGTATAATAGCTTGTAGTTTTTCTTAAATAAAAATCCTAACTTGCAAGGTAGCCATGTTTTAGGTGATGGTTAATGCATGTTATTTAACTGCTGAAAAAGCCAAATGAAATGTACTTAAATGTACTTTCAAGATTTGTGAGGATTTATTTTGTTTTCAGTTTAACTAATTCTGTGTTTAAAAAAAATTTAGACTAACATCTTAGTAACCATTGCAGGGACAATTGGAATTTGGTTATCATATTAACTATAGATTCTTGAATTATAGTTTTAGCCAGTACTGTATTTCAAGAAAGTGAATTTAAAAGATGTAATGGCTAACTTATTTAATAAGACATTTGTGTTTTTATGTTGTGAAAATTAATTATGAGACAAAAGTATGTGAACATAAACCTGGCCCTGTGAAGGTAAAATACAGTGAATGTACCTAAGAGCTTTACTCCAGTGAATCCTATATACCTACTGTAGGGGACTCATTTTGCTGCAGGAGCAGCCATCCTTGCAGCAGCCAGCTCTTGCTTTGGCTCATTTGATCCCTCACCTCAAACAACTGCAATAATGGATCAGACAGTCAGGCAAAGCAAAACATCCAGGCTTCACAGCCACCAGAATAAAGGAAGTTTGTTCTCTGTGTCTTTAGCTTTTTTTTTTTCTTTTGAATAGCAGAAAGCATCTACTACAACCAGGTTTCCTACTAGTAAATTAAATAAATGATTTTGGTTGTAGCAAACACGCCACAAGGAAATTAAAACATCAACAAAACAAAAAAGGTTGTTTATTTCAGATGTAGATGATCTCTTTTACCTGACCTTTACTTTAACCCTTAATGTTACTGCTTCAGTGAAATTTGGTTTCACAGAGTCAGTGTCCTCTGCTAAGGCCTTCAGATGTTTATGGGATCATAAAGTCCCAAAGAAACACTAACTATTCATAAGAAGGTCAAACATTGTGAAAATTTTTGACTAAATTCCAGCTGGAAAAACACAGGGATGTATTCAGTACAAGAGAAAGACAAATATCAGTACGTAAATGCACAGACACACAAGACACTCAGCACTAGACCCAGAAGAAACAGAGTTTTCATCTAGATTTGAAACCTAGTGATACCTGAAATACTTTTCAGTACCAGCTGAGCACAGCAGAAGAGAACATAAACAGTAAGAAAGAAGTAGTCTGTATCATTTCTGTTTCTTTAATGTAGGGCCTCTTCCCACTAACTGCTAAATGAAAGCACTGTACAGTGTAACACTTACTTAAGCGTCAAAGACAGTAGAACTGCTGACAGTTTTTTCAGCTGGAGTTCAAAGAAATGAAACAACTTAAGTAGCCCAGTTCTACTTTGAAGTGTTAGGCACTTACTTATACAATTAAAGATACAGCTAAGCTTCAATTCCTCCCTTGGCCAGTGACCTAACTATTTAGCATGCAATTAAGACCTAGCTGACTTTCAGCAAACAGAGTTTGTCCAATTGCACTGTACAGTTTTGTTTTTTTTTGTGGGGTTTTCTTTTTGCTGTTTTGGCCTTTTAGAGTATGAGTTACCTCTGCCTACTAACTAAAGAGCTTATTTATAAACTAGCCAACCTTTACTCAGTTATACCTGGCAGGAACTCTTTTAGTTTGCTAACATTTATCAAAGTGTAATACTATTTGCTCCAAAAGCAATGCTCTTCCTCAAATAACAGTCCTCATTCAATAATTGCCATAAGGTTTTAACTCAAAAAGAAAGTGATTTATGTGTAGGTGGATGTGTAGGTGGTGCTTTCTTACATACTTCTCCTTCTTCATGTACTTTTTAATTCTAGCACATTCTTGGTATCTGAACACATAGACTTACTTTCATTGTGTCTACCTCAACAGTTTCCTTTGGCTGCAGTGAAGAAGATGTGGCAGGAAAAATGCTGCAGTTCCATCCTCTGGTAGAAGACTAAGGAAATCCCTTAGTTCCAGTTCTGTTGCAACTACTGATAAAGTTTCTGCCAAAAGCAGAGGAGAAAATCTTGTTTAGGGTACAGTGGTTAGTATACAGAAACAAAAAGAACAATGTCACTATTAGCTGAAGTCATCAAGTGATCTAAATATTTTAACTGATGTAAAATCTGAGACATGCCTATTTGGGAACATATACTGTTATGGGAAATCTCAGAAGTAAACTGAAATTACATCTTAGATTAAAACCACACCTCAACTCATCACATCTGCATGTGACACTAATGCTTATAGAATAGTAATCTAGCACTTCACAGGCTTCATAGCAAACACAGAAGCAGCCCTGGAAATCTTCTCTACTAGTATCCTAACTCAGAATTGTGTGTGAAATCAGATGTTTTGCAAGCAGCTTCTGAGATGAAAGCTGTTAAATAAGATCTTAAATGCTTGTAGTACAGTTATCACATGAAAACAAAACAATCTGCCAGAACTTTGTTGCAAAGTATGGCAACCCGTGCTGCACAGTGCAGCCAGGGAATCTGTTCTTCTGCCCTCAGGAAGCACGCTCTTGTTTTATTTTAATACATGTATTTTCCTTAATCTATCTTCTTATTTCGTCAAAAATCAATGCACTTGCCCCTCAGTGGTGCAATGTTATTGACTTACAAACATGCAACAGGACTACATCAGTCACTAGAGTTGGTTTCACCACTTGTCTATTTCTGCTAACCAAAGAGTAGTAATCCTACCACCACCCTGCCAAATGAACTCAGATGTTTCATTCTGCTTAATAAGACAAACCATCAGTAACGCACTGTATCATTTACAGTCTATAACCTAACCATGGATATACACTTAACTGCCCACTGGGTTATCAACAGTAGCCTGTTAGCTGTCATTGCTTACAAACATAAAGTCACTTAGCCTCAAAAGGAAAGTACAGCAATCCATATCCATTACTTTAATGATAAAGTTCCTATACTGCTCAAGAACAAACTCAATTTAAGAAGTATTGATTCCCAAAATGCAATTTTTCAATATAAAATGAATAATATTTTCATGAAGATGTTGTAGAATGCTGCTCTGATTATGGGACAGCCTGCTGAGTTCTGTAAGTCTTAACAATAGAAAAAAGGAGACTAGTTTCCGAACCATCACATCAGTGTTCCTTAGAATATTTAGAATGGATGCTATACGAAGGCTTCTGGAGTTGAACTTTGATCAACTGATTTACCTTTTAGTGATGAAATAAGAACAGGACAGTCACTTCTGGTAAGTCTGGCTCTCTCACAAAGTTCTGGGAGCAGCTTGTTCCACCATACAGCCTAGTTCATAAAAACCCATAGCAACAGTGTAAATTAACTATGACCGCAGTTAAGAGCATGAAAAACCTGCTAAAAATATACCAAAGACCAGTGTGCAGATACAGGTAGGCTGACTTATACGACGCTTTGAAATGCAGTAGTTTTGCACAGATACATCCGGTTTTCAGTATCATCTTTTCATATTTGACAAATATCTGAACAGTGCCCCCCAGTGGTGCCTCTACAGAGAAGAGGATTTGCAAGGGGATTTTTTTTTTTTTTTTTGGCTACAAACAGCTCCATGCAAAGCAGTAAGTAGTATTACTTGAACACTGCTGTGTCCTGAGCTGATCCTCTTCCACCAGCTGAAGTACCGCAGTATTTTTCATTCATCTTTTTGCCAATAGGAATGAAGAAGGGGAAACCAATTTTTTTTTTTTTTTTTTTAAATAAACACGGTAACTTTTTTATTCCATCTATAATTGATTTAGTTGTGTCTCCTCACATTCAACTCTGTTTTCATACTTGTTACAACCAAAGAAACCATTTTCAGATTTGAAAATAAAGCATGAATTTGGTCTTGAGCACAATAGCGGTATTTTCAGCTGTGTACAGTTAAGAAAGTAGCTATAAAGGACAACACAACTAAACTCTTGTACTCCCAGGACACTCAAATAGAATCATTTCTACAACTAAAATTGTCTGGGAGCCTACAGGGAAAATAAGACATAAAGAGTGTAATATTTCTCACTACTGTACCCGTACCACTCTGCTGTTAAGATCAGAGGATGCCACTAGAAGACAGGAAGAACATACTTAAATATGGTTTTATTTGAAGAATTACGTTCCCCTATCTTATCACTAACATTTGACATGCTACACAAGAGTATCAAACAATCTAGAACACAGATTATTGAGAAACTGAATAGTTTTTCACTTATAATTGGGAAAAAGTGAATGAATTAACTAACTTACTTTCTGAAGTTTTCTGCCACCTAAGAGATTACCCTTTGTTACCAGAATGAATACAGGCAGTCACAGAAGAAATGGGGAGAAATATTCCTTTAAAGTTAGTAAGGATTGGGATATGGAATTTAAATGCCAGACAAGCGGTTCAAAGCAAGCTAAGCAATTTACTTTGAAAACTGGGCTACCTGGTCCACCTACAGTCCAACTGTATGCAATAACATTTTAACTAGGGAAAATAAACAAACCGAAATCCGAAAGACTTTAACCTGAATAGCTCACCTGACTGTCACCTTTCAGCTCATGCTGAGCATATAACACAGCTGCAGCAGGATACTGTCTGAGGAGTTGGTCAATGGACTCCTCGTACTTGCCCAGACGGGTACTACAGAGAACACGAATGGTGAGGCCAACATTGCCAGCGTCTGCCAGAGGCTCCAGGATAGGCAGAGCTGCAGTTATATCTATTGATTGACCACATAAAACAGACTAAAGAACAACAACAACAAAAAGATTGATTGGATTTAACACAAGTTTTGCAAAACACTGCTAACCATAACCTTAGAACAACCTTACTTATAATACTTCTGAAGTAATGTTTATTTTAATAGACATTATTAAAAACTGAGATAGCTGAGTACACAGTTAACAGTAAAGGTAAGTATCACTGTTATTGATGTGTGTGTCACTCCAATATTTTTTTATTTCATGATTTTAAAGGGTCTTTCAGTTTAACTTGGATAAATTGAGGGGGACAGGCTGCTAGAAAAAGTTGTTTACACATGCATGAACATCTGCAAAACGGATTTAAGTGCTAAATAACAAGGTTTAGGGATTTCGTACCTGTAGCTTTGAAATATCCTCAGGGCAATCTTTACCAAGTGGAGATTCCATTGACATTATGAAAGTAACCCATGGGAAAATGAACCCAAAATGATCACAGGAGTTTATCTACAAAAGCAATACAAAGTTGTAACAAAATAAATATTTCTGTTAGTGACAGTTCAATGTCAAATGCCCTGCTCCCCACAAGCAAAGAAAATTGTTCTCAAATAGCAGCTATTCTTCTTCTAATTCATAGAATTGAAAAACAAATCAGCTCGAAACTTCTATTTACTTCTGTCTTTCAGATTTTTCATTCAAAATATCTTACAATTCATCACCCCTGTATTTCCTCATGTAGTCAGTTTTGTAAAATTTTTGTTAAGGAAAAAAAAAAAACAGACACAAAACACCTGGAAAATTCTCAGTTTCATTCTAGCCCTGATTTGAAACATCCAGAACAGTGACACTCCTGTTGAGTGTATTTTAAAACATCCCTAAGAACAGGACTCCCCAAAACCAGCAAAACCTGTCTGGGTAAGCAGACACTATGTTATTTACTTTCAGGCTTGCTTCTTTTAAGAGGCTGTAACCCTATAACATGATGGAAAGTACAATGATATTAGCAGGGTGGCAAAGCCTTTGGCTACAGCAAATGAGAACAAGCCCAAATGCAGCAGCCATGGATGCAGAAACAAAGGAAAAAAGGCTTCTTACCTCTGGAAGACCTCAGAGATGCAGAGATCTCCACAAAATACCCTCACCTCCACTACCAACCCTTAAATGAGGTCAGAGAAGGGATGGATCCTGGCTCCACCCCTTCCATCAACTGGGTACACTGCATTCACCTGAGCTCCCCTGGTCTGGCCCTGCCTCCCACCAGGTGCTCCATCACTGGTTCAGGCCATGACTCAGCATTTCCACTACAAATTGTCCACCATCCAAACACTAAGTAATTGGATAGCTTTAGATGGACACTACAGTCATAAAACTTCTGAGTTACCAGATCCTCTGTTGTTTTCAATGGCTTAGTCTCAGGGAGTTGTTTCTTTGATATCCTCCAAACATACTGATGAGTAACCCTCAATAAGAGCTCCGGAAGTACTTCTTCCTGAGAGCATGCTACAAGAAGAGCTTCCCAGAAATCTACCAGAAGTTGAGGTACCGTGTCTTCACCATTATTACACAACATCTAGGAACAAAAACATTAGAAAATGACAAGTTAGTGCAGAACATGGCAATTAATTATTAGTAGCAGAAATCAGAAAAAAATAAAAGGAACAGATTCTCACTGTTGCTAGAGGCAGGATTTTGTCACCTTTTTTGACTCAAGGTATTTCTCAAGGACGCGATGCTACATAATATAATGAGTTAAAAGTTCATGGAATTATTTTAACATATATTTGATTTCTTCCACTATCACAACAGTCAGCAGACTGTCAGCAAATATTTATTGACTGCTAATTTGTAGGCTTTTATATATGCCAGTAGCCTAGCAGGTGTCTTCTGAAGAAGAATCTTAATGCAAGCAAAGGCCATGATAAGGAAATGCTGTGCATCTAAGCTGAGTGTAACAGTAGGAACCACAAGGCAGATGCTCCTGGGCTTAAGGTCTGGTATGTTGGTGAAAAGGACTTACAGTTTACAGCTAGCTTTGAAAAACAGTATTTGTTCTAATTTGAGCTTCATGACTCAGTGTTTTTGCCATACATCTTTCACAGTAACAGACATTAGTCCACAACATACTTAACCATACATGGTTTTAATCCAAGCAACGTTACATTGTAGAAAAAAGGAAAAAAAGTTTTGTCTACTCCCAAACACAGAAAAACTTCAGTGACCAGAAAAGCTCTGAGATCAAATTATACATTCAAGTGACAGGATGAAGACAAAGAACTTAATGGATTTTTTTTTCTTTTTTTTTTTTTCCTCCATACTTCTTTCCAGAAAGACCAACTTCTGATTTCATAGGCATCTCTCTGCACTGGAATATATCGATCCTCATCTGCCTCTTTCAAGAGAAATGCTAAAATGTGAGTGAAGGAGCAACCAGGCCCACTTTGCTCACCCATAAAATCAGTTATGTGAAGAAAAGAAGGAAAAAATGATCATAGGCCAACCTTGAAAAACATATCTGCCTCTTCCAGTTCAATTTTACTGTTCTCATGTAATGCCACAGTGGCAGCCACCAGTAATCCAGGTTGCATCGCCTTCAGGTGAACAGCAAATTCAGTTGGAATAACAATTCCTTCTTTACATTCTCTCAGGAGTTTTGGTTGCCCAACGAAGCCACAGGCCAGCATTGTCTATAAACAGTCAGATATAAGTTAGGTAAATAACTCAATCCATGCTCAGTTCAACTCAGTAAAGTCAGTATTTCTCAGATAGTCAGGTTTATACAGGCAAGCAAAGTGAAGTCAAGAGAAATAAACATTTTCTACAATTTAAAGAATAGTTCTCCAAAGATCCAGGCCTGAACTGTGTGCTGGGCCAGCAACTTCTGAACACTATGCCATTTACCTGAACAGTGGAGGAAACATTTTGATGAAATCTGGAGTTACTGTATATGTAACACAGATTGTACTAAGCAATCAGCCAGTAAGCACATAAGGTGTTGTGAAAACTCATTGGCTGAAATTTCAGTGGAATACTTTGCTGAACACCCTTGAAACAATGATCAAAACATGCTGCACAATATCCAACTCAAAGTGCTTTCGAAGGTAATATGACAAGATACTATTTCCATTTTAACAACAGTAGAGAAACGATGTCTGTACAGACTAAACGATTTACATAAGAAATATAAAGCAGACTGAGGAGGAAAATTCATACTTCTAGACCTCTGCTTGTACAAATTATCTCTCCTTTATCTTTCTGAAAGCACTGTTTTTAATACTGCACAATAAAATGCTTTTTAAAGTTGGATTATTTTTGTAATAGGTCAAATTAAAAGCAAACAGAACCCCACAACCAAAACACCAAACACTTGATTCTCATTTAAATAACATCCATGTAATGGAAGAGAAGGTGAGCTGGACCGTTTGAACCAGATGATTTCCAGAGGTCCTTTCCAACCTCAACCATTCTGTGAATGTACTTTTTTTTCCAGCTTGTCCGTAACATGGCAATTTCACCTCACCTTGCTGCAAATGGTTGGAAAGCAGGTGAGAGATCCTACGCTTGACTGTTGAAATAGCATTCCACAGTTCCCACCTGGCAATTCAAAAGCTGCTAACTGAAAGCTCCCCAAAGCTTCTGCTACTGAAGCTTGGCATCTAATTCTGGGATATCAGCTCACTCTCAGAAAAAGCCCATGCTACAAGCTCTGTAACCTTTGATTATTCAGCACTCCTGATCAGCCTTAACAAGAAGCAGTTTACCGACTGGTCTCAGTCTAAATCCACATATGAAAATCTATGGCAGAGACTGATTTACTAACATTTTTTCCCCCGTTAATGTGGAATTCTTATTTTGATAGCACTGAAGTAGGTTCTGATCTAGACTTAGTAAGGATTAAGCGCTTTAAGAGAAGATGAGAAGTTGTACAGGGAGACTGCATACAGAAATTTTGGCTTGTATGCACCGTGCAAGGCAATTTCAAAAGGGTTGTTTGCATACAGAAGGTAAGTTTTCATGGGCACACTGCATGTATTGGTTACAGATGGAGAGGCGGAAAAAAGCTAGTGTACAACCCTGCCATAATGGTGAAGAGCACTGTACTCTGGAGAGCCTGTTATGCTACAGCATAATGCATTTCATTTATAAGAATTAATATCTTCAAATCCTTTGTTTACTGATAAGGCTTTGCAAAGACAGCACCATCTCACTGTATATCAGCCCTGGATCCTACTGTTATTGCAAATGTTCAGTGGAACCTACACAGCAAATGAGGAGAAAGAGAAGCAACTGAAAGGTTGTTTTACTGTAAAATACAGCCACAAGCCAAACCCATTGACCTGGGATTTACAAAGAATGAATAATTTATGCTTCTGGTATACCTTACCTCCTTATGGGAGTTCATCTCACATTCATACATCATAAGGTCTCCCATTTTCAGAGCCATGAAAGCCTTAGTAAGCGTAAGGACCACTGATGGCATAATGTCTTCTACTTTACGAAGATACTTCACAGCTGTCAGAGGACATACATTCTTCATGCAGGGACTGCAGATGATATGAGGCAGCTGCACAGGGTCAGCAAGATAGAATATTTGGAGAACTTTATCTGCCAATTCCTATTAAAATAAAAGCCATTTGACAGTTTCAACATTTCCAGATACACAGACTCTTATGGCTTAAGACAGAAGCTTTTAAAAAAACAAGAACAAAAAGAAACAGGTAAATACAGCTTAGCCACCAAATCACAGTGCTTTTCCTGCCTTTCCTCCCTGTCAGTGCAATTAAATGAATCAAGAGTGAAACTCTGAAGAGCTAGGACAATCATCCACCACACTGAATCAGTTTTACCAGCCAGTACAATCTGTCCATGTTCAAAAAACAGTTTGCAGTGTTGAAGAAATGAGGAATGAAAGAAATCTGAGACAGAACTTTCCTAGTATGAAAGTATCTTTGTGTGCACATTAGTAGCATTCATCATGACAGCCAGACCCTTACGTTGCATGACAGCAGTTCAAAGCACTGCAGCTGTTGCTTGCTATTTTGTTAAAATGAGAAAATAAAGACCATGTGAAAAAGAGTAACTGTAAAACTTAGTAAGCAGTGCAGTATATCAACAGAAATTCTAATTAAAATTTGATAGTTCTTAAAATCAGAACTAGATCAATAGGTTAAAAGAAAGAAAAAAAAAAACTTGTTTCTACCTTGCTTAATTCTTCATTTAACTCTTCATTAAGAGAGTGAGTTAAATAAAATATAAATCCTCTTTCATACGTCTGTATTTCATCACTTTCTGACGCTCGTCGCTCCAAAACTTCAGTCACGGATAAACCTGACATTCGGTAGTATGGTAAAGCGAGGTGGTAATCCTTTGTGTCAAACCTGAAAGCAACAGATTGGAAGGAAAAAAGAGTAAGTAAGAGGGACACTTTTGACACCGCTGCTAAGAACTAAAACAACACATAACAGCTGTTGACACACCAGTATCTGCAAACACAAGGCTAGTACTCAAGGTGACACTGTATTCTGTGTCAAACTGACAAAAAAAAACCAATCAGATACAGCATAGAGGACCAGATTAAACTGCAGAGAAACACGAAATGTACACACAATACTGATGTACAATAGGAAAGAACGATGGATTTTTATTTTTAGGTTAGATTACTGGAAACGAGCTCATCTATATCATTCTGACATCTAAAACGTACCTGCTGTAGCAGTCTCCTAAGAGGGCACAACTTTCTCTGAATGCTCTCAGAAGTTCTTCTTTCTCATCTGATTTAAAGAAACTAGGGTCCATTATTGCTGCTCTGACTAGTAAGTGAGCCTCGCTTAGAAGATGGATGCAGCTCTCAGTTCTTACATTTTCATAAGTTCTACTATAATCTACCTAGAACAGACACAGGATATACTTAAGGTGCTGGTAAAAATAAGAATATACAAGAAGAACTCCAGAGAGGGCAGTAGCCATTTGAAATAGGATTACGGGCTATTCACAAGAAATATGTAACTGTATATTCAGCACCAGAGATTAATAATACTTATTTTTAGTCAATCAACAACAAAAGCAGGAGGTAGCAATACCATTTCTCTGTAAAGCTGGATGGTTGAAACAGTGTTTATAATATACAAATTCCAACCAGGCTCTGACTCAGAATTCGTTCTTGATTTGTTGCTATCAGCCTTTCTGGAACTAGAGAAAAGGAAAATATTTGAGTTGTCAATGTTTAAATAAACACTTTGCAGCCAAAAGAAAATAAATCAATCATCTGACAAATGCATAAACAGATATGTTTGTAGGCTAGTAAACACCTGACAGTTAAATTATGAATTCAAGTCATAATTAATGGCTAAGAATAGATAGGCACGTTCATACAGAGTGGTTAGAAACCAACACCTGGGTTTAAAACCAAAAAGCATCAGAAGCTTACAAGCTGAGTAATTGAAATTAATTAAGATGCTCACTCTTTCTGTAAAGATTTACCACACTTCAGCCCTGCATCTAAATACAAGTGTCTGCTAAGATACAATGTAAGAAAGTACCTGAACACTTTTACTCCTGGGTCTTCAACTGCCTAACATTAAAACACCACAGAGAAACAGTGAAGAAACAGAACAGTAAGCGTTTGATCCAGGATCTCTCTCTCTTTTTTAGTGGTGAAGTTCAACTAGCACTCTCTGCAGAAGGCAAAATGGGCGTCCTTTGTTTCTTTCTCAGATGTCAACTACAAGCTTTTAAAAACTGTTTCAGAGAGAGAAAACTACAGTATTTTGAATTACCAGTTCTCTTTTCAGGAGAAAACAAGGCTAAGCTGATAAAAAGGTTTGCTCTGTGCTTTAAGAAAGACTAGCAAATGTGATTTCTCAACTGAACTCTTCTAAACAATGAACAACTCTCAAAGAATGGGAAAGGCAGATCTCACAGAATTAGTCATAAATGCACCTGGCTACATCCATACAACAAGAGTATGCCTGCCTAAAGTCTGGTCCTTCTTTCATCATTACTATGATGATAATCACAACTTTCTAAGACTCCTTAGCCAAATGTAAGACATTTTTATTTTATGCTACACCACAATTTGTTAGCCCATAGGTTTCACTATTCCTACATATTTTTGTTTCTCATGTTCTTCATAATATTGTTTCAACATTATTTATGAAAGTTGTTTCTGACAATCTTGATTTCAATCATTTGTGATGTCACCTTCATTTCTTCTATGTCATTTAACACTGCAGAAGACAAAAATCGGTGCTTGATTTATGCTTTCATTTACTAGTTCAGGAATTATGCCCAGAAAGCCCTTCTGCAGAGCTGAAGACTCTCTTCAATCCCAACACTTGAAAATTTAGCACTGTACATAAAGTTATAAATCCCATCTCCCCAGAAAACACAAATTCTTACAGCATCCTTCTTGAAGGCTTTCGTCTTTCAGTAATATCTTCAGTATCAGCCTTAGTCAGAAGAATTATATGGTTTTTGTAATGACAGATAGCTCTTGGCCCTATAAAAAGCTGCATTCGTAATGTGCAGACATCCAATGTGACAGGTGGACAAGCCTACAAAAGAAAGCAAGCACTCTGTAATTTTGGTTGGCATGTACTTCAAGTCTTTAAATGAAAAAAATATGTGGAAAGATATAATCTTTGTCTAATAATACGACACTAAAAATATTCACTGGCTTTCCTAACTTTGAGTGCTTCATTGAAGCAAGAATAAAAGTACTCAAACATCAAATCTTTGTAACAATGGGTACAAGAAACCACTTCACTCTTTGAAGCAGTTGCACATTTTTAGCTGTGTCTCAAAATAACTGAACCTTGGCTAGGTTACCTAACATGGAAAAGTTAATATCAAGCAGCCTGAACTTGGCCAAGATGTCTAATAGAGTTACAAAAGTCATTATTTTAGTTGCTTACGTTATAAAAATTTATTACACACATAAATACTATATTTACTTGCCTACTGTTATATTGCATACCCAGTATTACATCCTGATTCATTCAGTGTGCATCTTTCAGCCAAAAATTACCATATCCTCTACGTTGGACTAAAAATTGAAAAAAGCAACCTCATTTCCCCAGAAATATCTTGAATTTATAGCTTTAAGACAAATACCCGACTATTAACATGCACAGTGCAGCAAGGCAAGACAGCATCATGTTTTACACGTACCCTGCTTTCTGAAGAAATTCACACCAGGGCAGGGATGCCCCTAAGGGACTGCAGCCCCTGGAAGACCCTTGCCAGGGTGGGTCTGTGACCCGTGGAGGGCAAGCTGTGGTGTGGACAACCACAAGGGCTGCAGGCTTCCATTATGTGCACATGTTCTCAGCCTCCTGAGCCGCCTGTTGCCAGGCTGAAGGAATTGTGAGGGACTGAACATAATCTTTGGAAATGTATGCAAACCTGAGACGGAGAAAGGGACAGGACAGGTTCTTTCATGTGTTTGACCTCTATGGAGGTCAGAGAATGTTTTGCTCTTGAAATTTTTGTAATACTTCAACTGCTCTGTGGTTTCTATATGTCTGCTGTCTACATGCTCAAATAAAATCCATAAAGGTCAGCTTAAAATACTCTTCATTCTCAACTATCCTGGTATTTTTTTTAACATTTATTCCGATTTTTGTAATTGAGCAGATTTTCACAACAAAGCAAACTGAGGAAGGGGCAAAATCTAGAACTTCAGGGGTTAAAAGCCCTCCTCCTCAAAAAAAGAACCAAGCCAAAAACCAACACAGATTATCAGGTAGGCAGACATGTTCAAATGTTTACACTCCTCTTAGGAAAACTGCCAGTTCAAAGACACCTGAGAAAGGGAAAAAAATAAAAAAGAAAAAGAGAAAAGACCAAAGTTTAAGTTTCAAGACAGGCAGGTTCTGCAACCATCGTCAGACGCAATATGAGAAATCTCTGCTCCCTCCATTCAGATTTATGAGAAAGTATGATTTTTGCTTTAAGTGTACATGGTTTCACAGTTTTTTAAATATTTTTTTAAATATTCTATTAACCATCTAGAATCTTAAACAGCAATAATAGATTGCAGTGATACATGTGCAGGCCATTAATTTAGAATATGCCATAGGTTGATGTAAAATATTAATTTTGGATGTTATTTGTCATAGCAAATAGAAACTAACAGGATTTCAGAATGAAACACAATTGCCATATTGCTGCCCCTATTCTTTTAGCAAAATAATGAGACTTGCACCTTCACAGTTGTATCAATGTATGGATCTTCATCACGAGCTGCTGCTGCACTGCACCGCACTGTGAAACACTGCAGGCTCTCACTAGAAGGAAAGAAGAAACACTCATGAAGAAAAAAATGAAAACTTGAATTAATCCAGGAGCAAAAACTAGAGAGAATCATGCCTGTGACCTAGACAGAAGGGCACTCTGAACTAAAAAAGGAATCTACCCAGAATGACCCAAGAGCCTACAAAGGACTCATAAGTGAGCCAAAGAGGAAAAAAAAAAAAAAGAGAGAGAGACAAAGTTACCTTGTAATGACATGCAGGAACTGTGGAGTGAGAACTGCCTGCTCTGACTTCTCTGAGTACTGGTAAGTAGAAATCAGTTCTACTAACTTCCCAACAGAGTAGAGATATCCAACATGAGGCAAAGAAAAAAAGCAGAAGAGACTCAGTAGTTCTCTCTTGTTCTCAGTTTCCTCATTTGCTGTCACAGAACTCCCTAGATGTAACAATAAGAAAGGCATCTCATATACTTATAAATCAAAACCATGTTGTTTCTTTGTGACCTGATGCCTAAACAACACTCTCAGACATGCCCAAGTTCCAGACCAGTTTTGCTAATCGCTATTGAAAAGAACATGAATGAGAGCATACCAGCAGGTAACACGATCAATTTGCTATGTCATCTGAAATAATTTATAACAGAAGTGTGGATATACTAACAAGTGAAGAATTTCTATAGATTGAACAGCATGTGGGAACTGGGAAAATGGTTTCAAACCAAAAGAGGGGAGATCTAGATTGGATATAAGGAAGAAGTTCTTTTACAGTAAGGGTGGTGAGGCGCTAACACAGGCTATCCAGACAGGTGCTCTGTCCCTGCAGACATGCAAGGTAAGGCTGGATGGGGCTGAGAGCATCTGATCAACCCCTGGGCATCTCCATTCACTGCAGGGGAGTCAGACCAGATGACCTTTAAGGGTCTCTTCCAACTCCAGCAATTCTTTGATTCTATAATCTCATGCCGAGTCATTAGAACTAAAAGTCCATGGATGGAACAAGCTGGTCATTCTGGGGCAGGCCAAGTCTGTGTTCAGATTCCACAAACTTTGTTAAAGTCTATAAATTACAAGGGAAAAGATAGCTGGAGTTGAATGGCAAGTAGCTTCTTTACTTTAGTCAGCTACAGCTTAAATAAGGCTTTGCTATCAGAAAACCAGAACAGAAAACTAGAAACTAGGTGAACAGGAAAGATGATCTAATATAAAGGATTTTTCTATGGTTATGTTGAGGCCTGAGTTAGTGTGTATTAGTGAACTCCTAAAATTAGTTTTCATTCCCTTCTATTTTAAAGCCTGAAACCTGTACCTTAATATTAAGGTTTACTTCTCTGATGTCTGCACTGATTCTGAGAGGCAGCCTAGTATATAGTAACACTGAGGATAACACTATGCAACATAAAAAGTGTTTCGTGATATAAAATTAGTCACTGAAAACCACTAACAATAGTCTTTGAATAGATCTCCTTTTTCAATGTTGGTAACTGGTATTTTAACTCACACTGCACCCACCTGTCTGGTAAACAGGGAGGAACTGAACAGAGTGTAGCTTTGTCTCTTCACAAAAGCCAAAAGGGGACTGGTCTGGTGTAAAACGCCTGGAAGAAGAAAAACACAACAACATGGGAAGTCAGTAAGAAGCTATCATCTACTCCAAGCAAGTAAACAGCTGTCGCTGTTTACTGTAATACCCAGAGCTTATGTTTTTATACTCAACTATCCTTCATTCCTACTGCTAATACAGTTATTTTAGCAAGGCCAAGAAACACATAGCACAGTTAGAGGCAACTACCTCAAGTTTTTGCAACCAAAACTCCTTTCTTTGCTCCTCCGTAAGTCATGCGTCCAGTGCTGGACTATAATGCATGTCACAGAGTTATCTCTAGATCTGTGTCCGTGACAGGGGAACAGCAGGCCCAGAGGCCTGGAAAAGAGGAGGAGAGGGCGGAGTGTCAATGGTTTGCAGGCCGGTTCAGCCCAGTTCTGCAACTAATGGGGCAGGGGACCCATGGACCCACATCCCACAAAAGGGAAAAGGGGGAAGGGTAGGGAGATGGGCCTACAAACAGAACAGCAGCAACGATCTGAGGAGAAGAGTTAATTTACTAAACATGATATTGGAATGCAAGATAATACAATATATAATTAGAAGCTAATAAATCAAATAAAATGAGAGGGATAGAGAGTGTCCAAAACCAAAGGCCTTACACTGAATTGAAAGTGAAATGGTGGGGAGCAAACCCACACAGCTAGGCAGCGAACAAAAAAAAAAAAAGGCCAGTCCCATGCCTTGCGAGGAGTTTTATCTCCCCCTCTGAATGCAAAGTCCTCTGGGGTACGCAGGTTTTCTCTTCTGAGAATCAGGTACCCGGAAAATCAGCAGTCCACAGAAGTGGGACATTAAGTCCTTAACTCCCAGTGCTTTACATGGTGTGATGATGTAGAATACCGTTAACAAAAATCATAAAACCACGACAATGCAGAAGACACACTGCAATGGATCTGAACCATCATTTAACTTTTTTTTTCCCCCCCAACCCTTCTTCAACTGAACACAATGTAACATGGTGCAGTCTTCAGTCCTACTTTTCTTTTCTACTGCGTCTTATGCCTTTCCTTGCTTTGCTTTGGAATTCACAGCTGAACTGTGATACCAATGCTTCAAAAGCTTTAGATAAAAGTTTTGAGGATTTGATTACTAACAAAACCAAAGGTGCTATTTTTTAGTGCTGAAGATGCTTGGAAAACTCCCCATTTCCAGCTGCACAAAGAGAGAACTTTTTTTTTTTTTTTGTAAGAAGTACTTAAGTAACCATCGCTTCAGCTGGAGTTGAACCCCACAGAACAAACAAGCAGAAGGTAGTGCCTTAATCACCATCAGGACTGGTGATTATTTCTGTGTGTTACAAACTGTAGTAGGTTTCTTGGAATCATAGAATCACTCAGGTTGGAAAAGACCTTAGAGATCATCGAGTCCAACCACGACCTAACCATACCACCCTAACTCTAACAACCCTCCATTAAATCACGTCCCTGAGCACCACATCCAAACGGTTGTTAAACACATCCAGGGATGGTGACTCAACCACCTCCTGGGCAGCCCATCCCAGTGCTTAACAACCATTTCTGTAAAGAAGTGTTTCCTAATATCCAACCTAAACTTACCCTGGCACAACTTGAGGCCATTTCCCCTTGTCCTGTCACCTGTCACCAGTGAGAAGAGACCAACCCTGCTCTCGCTGTAAGCACCTTTCAGATATCGGAAGAGAGCAATGAGGTCTCCCCTCAGCCTCCTTTTCCCCAGACTAAACGGCCCCAGTTCCTTCAGTCTCACCTCACAGGCTATATTCTCTAAGCCCTTCACAAGCCTTGTTGCCCTTCTTTAAACCTGCTCCAGCACCTCCATGTCCTTTCTGTACTGAGGTGCTCAAAACTGAACACAGTACTCGAGGTGAGGCCTCACCAATGCCAAGTACAGGGGCAGGATGACTTCCCTAGTCCTGCTCAACACACCATTCCTGATACAAACCAGGATGCCATTGGCTTTCTTAGCCACCTAGGCACACTGCTAAATCATATTCAGCTGACTGTCCATCAGTACACCAGGGTCCCTGTCCATCAGGCAGCTTTCCAGCCACTCCTCCCCAAGCCTGTAGGGTTGCCTGGGGTTGTAACCAAAATGCAGGACCCGACACTTGGCCCTATTGAAACTCCTACAGCTAACCTTGGCCCATTCTTTTAAATATTAAGAAAATGTCATACAAGTTACTCCAGAATAAGGTATGTAAAACTGCTCTGCCAGTCTGGCATGAAAGTATAAGAACTGTGGGTGTCCAAATGCTGGAACAAGCTGCCCAGTAAGGAGCTACTCAAACTCAGCTAGATTGAGTCCTGGAAAACCTAGTCCAGCTGATCCTGCCCAAGCAAGGAGATGTTAAAGAGATGAACTCAGGAAGTCCCTTCCAATCTAAATGATTTTGTCATTCAGTATACTGAGAAAAGACCATCCCTCCTGATACATCACAAGAGAAGATGTCATGCGTGCCCTTCACAGAATACAAGGATGTACAATGAAAGCTGATATTAAACATCACGAGTACTGCAAAACCATCAAAGTTAAATTGCCTTTAATTGTACTAACTAGCCACGTTCCCAAAATTAAATAAAGCTTAGGATTTGCAAGGTCAAGTTAGGGTCTTCATTTGCATCACAGTTATCACCTCATCAGACCAAAAAAAAACCAAAAAAGAAACAAACAACAACAACAAAAAAACTCAACAACAACAACAAAAAAATACACAACACAAAAAAATCCCAGAAGCCAAATTACCAGGATTTTTCTTTCAGCAAAACATGAGCTCATTCTGGTTTCTTGGAATTATTAACATAGGAGTTAACCCTTGCAGGGGAAAATGCATTTGTAATACCTGAAAAGGAGATACTGCACTTCAAAGTGCTTTTTGTCTTCTGTAGACAGCTCTGTGGACTCGAGTGTGACAGGTATCTTACAAAGCTTACTTTCTTCCCCAAGCAGTTCCACTGGCTTCTGACATATGACAAACTCATCTAATTCAAGCTGCAAACTATGCGCTGCAAGGTCTTCATCTTTTATACCTAAACAATGGAAATGTATTAAGTGTTCAAACAATTCCATTTAGCAATAAGAAAATACTGACACAATATCAACCAAAAACTCCAACTACAGGAACCTAATTAGCACTGGCTTCCTCAAACCATGACATTTTGAGAATAGCTACACTAGAAAACAAGAACAATCAATTTTCCACATAAACCATATCCTGGGCTGCCTCAGAAGTGAAGCCAGCAAGGTAATGGAGGTGGTTCTTGCCCTCTGTTCTGCCCTTGTGAGACCCTCCAGTCCCTCAAAGAGCTACATTCAGCTCTGGGCCCCAGCACAGGGACACAGACCTGTGAGACTGGGGACAGAGGAGCCCGCAAGGATGCCCAGAGGCTGCAGCACCTCTGCTGCAGGGACAGGCTGACAGCTGGGGTTGCTGGAGAAGACTCCGGGGAAAACTTATAGTGGCCTTCCAATACCTAAACGGGGCTTACAAAAAAGACAAAGATAGACTTTTTACATGGGCATGTAGAGACATGACATGGGGTAATGGCTTTAAACCAAGAAAGAGCAGATTTACATTAGATGTAAGAAAGAAATTCTTCACTCGGGGCAGCGAGGGCCTGGCACTGCTGCCCAAAGCAGCTGTAGGTGCCCCATCCCTGGGGGTGCTCGGGGCCAGGCTGGCTGGGCTTGTGCACCTGGTCTATGGGAGGTGCTCCTGCCCACAGCAGGGGTCGGAACTGGATGGACTCTGAGGTCCCTTCCAACCCAACTATTTTGTGATTCTATGAACAGGCAAGCTGTTCAATATGAGGCAAATCCAAAGCAACCTGTGCTCTAAACAGCCAAATAACAAATAAAAAAAATGTTATTTGGTTGTAAAGGTTTTCAGAAGGAAAAAGGTAGCTATGATACAATGTTGTGCAATCTTCAACACACCTGAGTTCCAGAAAGCAAATCGTAATTGCACCCAAAAATGTTCTGGACTTTCCTATTTGGTTTTAAGTACTGAAAACAACCCAGTGTGAGATACCAATGTCTGAGCTAAAATCCATTGTCTACCAATGAAGAAAATTCCATTTGATATATCCTTCCCATGTGAAGTTTTATTGACCTCTTTTTTTTTTCTTAAGGTATAGTTTCCATTTCAAAAAGCACATACTTCGTAAAATTTCTTACATTATAAATGAAAGATTTTCTAAAAACTTGCTGGTGTTCATCTGATTTTTAGGTGGGAACTAATCAGGTTAATTCCCACACATTACAAGCTGTCAGTATATAATCTCATAATGTTTGAGCCTTCTACATATGAATTACAGTAATCATTTATCAGAGTCAGAAAAAGTTAAATATCTGTACTTACCACCATCCACCGGCTTTTCTATCGTACTAACTTGATACGTGCATTGCTCTCCCCTGTCTGCATTTTGCTGGACCAGTTTCAGGATTAGAACATCCAATTCTGTTGTTATCGCTATGTGTCTAGCACAAAATGCAACTTCGGCAGGAATGAAGTTATCAATGTGTAAAATTAAGGAGCGTTCAAAGTCTAATACTCTCAAATTCTGGCTTATGACCAGGTATTTCAAACGGAACATGACTAGCTTATTCTTGCAGCCCACAAGAAGATCTCCATTTACAGGACAACATGAAATACACAGTGGAGGATCTGAAAGTGCCATTTCCACTATCGACATCTGGTCTTTTAAGGTTTCAGTGTATGACTCTTCCATCTTATGACCCACCATCCGGACACAAACACGAGAACTCCCTGCAGACATGAATCGCCAGTTCACATACGCTCTTAGAAATGTTGCTTTGCTTTTCTCTTCAATCGTCACCAAATAGTCTCCTTAAGGTAAAGCAGAAGTACCGACATGTCGTTAAAGAACACGTGACAGTTTTCAAGCTGTTTACCTGCTAACCCAATAAAATACACTACAAAAAGTATCTTAAATTCTCAGATCTCACATAACGTTCCAGAATACAGCTTTTCCCAGGTTTTCCTTAATGAGATCTCAAGTGCAAATTTCTTTGCTAGGTGAAACGCACTTCACATACCGTTAAAGGAATGCACACATGGCTCTAGTGCTCAGACGCTACTCTAACGTAGACCCACTTTAAGAGCAGCGCTCGCACGAAGGTATTTATTTTCTCTGAGGAGACGGACCCGGCCGGGCAGCAGCTCCGAGCACCGCTCTCGCGAAGGCCACCCGCGCACGCCCTGTGGAACTTCGGCCCCGCGCGCTCAGAGACGGCAAGCACTGACCTGCGCGGCTGTGCGCCATGCGCAGCACGGGGCCCAGGGTAGCGAAGGAGCCCAAGGGCTCGCAGCGGCCCTCGCGGCGCACGGCAAACACCTCCACCCCGCAGCTAGCCGCCGCACTAGCCACGAACAGCACGTCGTGGCCGCAGCAGAACTGCGCCGGCTCCTGCTTGCAGGGCACTACTCTCTGCGACCCAAACGGGTGCAAGTTGTAAAGCTGCACCATGGCCCCCAAACACCGACAGCACACGGAGGTTTCCCGCTGCGGCCCTCCACCGCGCGACCTTCCGTCTCCACACGCCCTTCCGCAGCGCGCGCGCGCCACCCCTCGGCGGGGGCGGAGCGGGGGGCGGAGCACGGCGCATAACACCGCGCGCAGCTCCGTGCGCTGCTGAGGCCTCGCCCGTCCTTCTGGACACGCCTCTGTGCCGTCACGCACTATTTTGTACGGGTTGCGTTATCGGGTTGCAATGTCAGTCCTTTCAGGCATCCTCTTGCATCGTAGCGTTTTGTACTGTTAGCGACACCAGCTCCCTGCGCTGCGGATTTCGCGAGCGGGAGGCAAACCCGGAAGGGAGCGCTGAAGGGAGTGAGGCGGCGCGGGTAGCAGCGCCGTGTGAACGGGAGGTGCCGCTGTGCGGTGTGGACAGCGAGTTCTGTTTCTGAGTAGCTCTCCAGCTGCCCATCTGCCAAGCTGTCCAGCCTTACTCCGACCCAGATATAGAACCCAGCATTTACCTTTGTTTGAACTGCATGCTGTTGATGATTGTCCGATGCTCCCATGTATCCTGACCCCTCCACCCCCGCAAGGCTGTCATCCCTATAGAGTGAACAGCACCTTCCTCCTATCATCAGCACGCTTCCAAGGATGGATTCAATTGATACAAAGATGAAGTAATGCTGTCAGTGATGCTGATTCTTCACCCATCCCGAGGCTTCAGCAATGTAGCTAAGGAGCGTGTTCAAGATGGAGTTTGACTGAGTGTGTGATTTTTGAAATTAGAGTGCTCAAGTGGCAGGACGCTACTTATGAGCCCCTCCTTGCTTTTGCATACAAGTGCTCAACTGTTAAACTTAAGATGGACCTAGGCTGTATTGGTTAATAACTAGATTCCTCAAATCCTCCTCTACCTGTACGAGAGATGACAACAGCAGAAGACATTTGGTTAGTTAGTTCTGCCTGCTCAGTTTGTGGTTAATAACAGGACTGGTGTTTGGGTTGGCACTACCTGAGTTCAAGGAATGAGTAGCTCTGTACTTCATAATACTGTGGTTTCCTGGCTGTGAAGATTGTTTTGAAGCTGCTTCTGACGTTGTGATGATGTGCATCCCCTTCAACAGTGAGTATAATTTAGAATTCAATTGCAGGCTTTCAGTAATACTTTTTTGAGTATTCAAAGTCATCAATTTCTTTCTTTTTCCTGCTAGCGTACAAAGAAATTCCATGTTAAGAAAGTAAAATGTCAAAGCTTAGAAATTGTTACAGGCATTTGACAGAAGTTCATCCTTTGGTAAACAACAGCACATACATTACTACGTGCTTTTCTGGTAGTTTTTAAATTACAAAAGTAGAATACTCAGCAAATAAACTAGACCTGGTGTGTTAACTTTAATTTAATTTTAAAATGACTGCTGCAGCATAGTATTCTAGTTAATAAGAAGTTAACTGCTACATTAAAAGCACATATATATATTCTTCCTCTCTTTAATTTTAACCAGAAATAGTAGCTAAAACAGTTTAGCTAGATTAGACTAAAAGTGAAGGGTTTCTTTTTGTGTGCGTATTGTTATTGTCAGATTGTGTAAAATTACAGCATTACAAAGCTAGTTTTGTAGAGATTGCCTCAAATGACGTTTCACCTAGAAAAAAATGTACCACACAATCTGTGAAGAGAAGCATCTGCTAATTAACATCAGTCAGTTGCATCCAGTCCTTTTCACTGAAAGACATATGGCTTTTCTAAAGAACAAAACCAAACAAAACTAACCAACCAAAAAATAAAAAAATAAAAACAAAAACCACCACAAAATAACTGCCCACAAATAGAAGTTGTATTTTCTGCTAACAATAAGTACAGGTAAAATATAAGACAAATAATTTTTTATTAATTCATCAAAGCTTAAAGTGTCCACAGAGTTGTGCATTAAAGGACATTAGTATATAATAGGCCAGTGTAGGAATTCAAAACACGACTATTTTAAAGCAGGTAATCTGACATTTTATTTTCTTCAATCTAAAGTGGCACCGAGTGCCAGGGGACATGCTGGTTGGAAAATTTTACTTTTTGTCTGCAGTCTCCCTGTCTTTTTTTTTTTTCTTTTTTTTCTTTTTTTAAAGTAGCAAGTTTGGTGCTTTTAGCAAATATTCTAGTTCAGACCAAAAGTGTAATGGCACCTACCTTTACTACAGTTAGCTAAATTGAGTACAGTGTTACTGACACGTATACAATTTTGTAATTTAATCTTCAAGTTGCGCAAGACTAGATGCTACCAAAAACTGCAATTTCAAACGGTCCTTACACAGCAACTGTATGCATAAACAGTAACAAAGAAAAAAATTGAACAGTACAACATTTAAAACTGCATTTGAAAACAAGCAAGCAAGCAAACAGGATTCTGCAGTTCGTTTGTTGCTGTTACGGAACACGCTTTTCATTACGTCAGTATTTTCAGTATTCATCCTCTTCTTCAGCCTCTGCTTCTACGGAGTCTATCCCAACTTCTTCATAATCTTTCTCAAGGGCAGCCAGATCTTCTCGGGCTTCGGAAAATTCACCTTCTTCCATTCCTTCCCCAACATACCAATGTACAAAGGCACGTTTGGCATACATCAAATCGAACTTATGGTCAAGACGAGCCCAAGCTTCAGCAATGGCAGTTGTATTACTCAGCATACATACAGCCCTCTGCACCTTTGCAAGGTCACCACCTGGCACCACAGTTGGAGGCTGGTAGTTAATGCCCACCTTCAAGAAAACAAGAACTTCTTTAATTAGTGGGAAGCACTGAAGACTTATTTCTGTTAACAACAACAGTAGCCACAATTGTGAACAATTAAATAAAATTATGTTGCACTTCATCAAAATATGTAACTAAATCCTAAATTCAGGATCTGGTCAAACTGGGCCAGCATTAGCTACACTGGCCTACAGATTATTTTCCAACAGATCATAAGAGCTTACTGGACTCTAAACAGAACATAAGAATCTGGGTCTTTCCAAGTCCTGAATGCACGGACAGTAGCTAGAAGGATGGAGCACTTGTCTGGAAGGTGACACTGCCAGTCAACTGAGAAGAAACATAGGTAGCTCAACAAACTGATATTGATCTAGTAAAACATCTACTTACAGGAGCCTATGTTTAAATAAATTACAACAACAAAAAAAAAACAGGTTTGCTCTAGTGATAGTAGCCAGGCTCCACACGTCCAGAAACCAACAGCATCTACCATTTCAAGGTATCTCAAAAATATTGTCAGGAAGTTACTGCGCTGAATTCAATAACATAACGTAGTGTTTCTTCAGTTGCTTGGGGCTTGTCTATATTCCTTCCGTACAAAACTCCCTAGATTTTTGAAGACTTGCAGTAAAACCTGGCATTGCTTTTCAGTACCTACCTGTTTGTAAATTATTTTCAGACACTCAGTATTGCCTGTTCCTATAAAAACTGTGATTGCTATTCTGTAACTTGCTTTAGAATTTTCGTCTGTGTTACAATATCATGGAATTATACTTAAGAATATAATCTGAAACATAAGCAGTTCAGTAACAGGAACATTACAGTGCTGTACAATGACTGTTACCTCCAAATATTATGTAATTTCTAATATTTCAAAACTCAAGCACTTCAGAAGTTATCAAGTACCTTGAATCCAGTTGGGCACCAATCCACAAACTGAATGGTACGTTTAGTCTTGATGGTAGCGATAGCTGCATTAACATCTTTAGGGACAACATCACCTCTGTATAACATGCAGCAGGCCATATATTTGCCATGACGTGGGTCGCATTTTACCATCTGGTTGGCTGGTTCAAAGCAAGCATTGGTAATTTCAGCCACAGATAACTGCTCATGGTAGGCTTTTTCAGCAGAGATGACAGGAGCATATGTTACCAGGGGAAAATGGATTCGTGGGTACGGAACAAGATTAGTTTGAAATTCTGTCAGATCTACATTAAGGGCTCCATCAAAACGTAGTGAAGCTGTGATGGATGAAACAATTTGCCCAATTAGTCGATTTAAATTCGTATAAGTAGGACGTTCTATGTCCAGGTTGCGACGACATATATCATAAATGGCTTCATTATCTACCATGAATGCGCAGTCTGAATGCTCCAGTGTTGTATGTGTAGTTAAAATTGAATTGTAAGGTTCCACTACAGCAGTAGAAACCTGTGGTGCTGGATAAATTGCAAATTCTAGTTTAGATTTTTTGCCGTAGTCAACAGAGAGCCTTTCCATGAGCAGAGATGCAAACCCTGAACCAGTTCCTCCTCCAAAACTGTGAAAGATAAGGAAACCTTGCAGCCCAGTGCACAGATCAGCCTATAATAGAGTGGAAAAAAGCAGGAGAGAAGAAAACATACGTTTATTATTACCCTTTCCAAAATCATGAAATATTAAAATAAGCATTCTAAAGCAATTATTTCACTTCACTTTGATTCATGTCATGCTATGAGAGTTTCTTACATTACATCAAAAAATCTAGCTAAAAAGCTAGAAAGATATGTGAGATTACTTTACTTTCAACCAAAATCTGAGTTCCAGGGTACAGGGAGTATTTTGAATGACACATAATGGTGCGATTCAAGTTAAAAATAACAAACAAGTGATTACATTTGTCCAAAGGTTTTATAATGCACTTCTGAGGTATCCTTAAAATATCTTCAAATAATTATGTTCCATATCATAAGAACTTTCAAGTTTTATTGACTGCATTTTTATTTAACTCAAGAGGGGGGAGGCATGAGACCAAGTTCTTGGTTGTTGGTTTTTTTTTTAAATCATCTATGCATAAAATTGTTAAAAACAAACAACTCCCTCCCTCCCAGAAAACACAAGCATCATAACAAATCATAGTTATAGGTAGCTCTAGAGCTGTATCTTACTTATTTTAAATACTGATCTGCAGCATGAATTCTTACCAGTTTGCGAATGCGGTCTAACACTAGATCAACGATCTCTTTTCCAATGGTGTAATGGCCTCTGGCATAATTATTAGCTGCATCTTCTTTCCCAGTAATGAGCTGCTCAGGGTGGAATAACTGCCTATATGTGCCTGTACGTACTTCATCTACAAATGAAAAAATACATATTCCAACATATAATTTACCTCTTGAGTTCTGCATGTGGTATGTAGTGATGACATACTAAGTAAAAGGAAATGTCAAAAGCCTATAGACAGCTTCCATGAACAAAAACAGCAAAAAGTTGGTACAACTTCAGCCCCTTTATTTGGGGAAAATATCAGATGCTCACAAAGCAGTATTTGCATCCAGGAATATGGAGGCAACTCAAGAGAACTACACTGCAGGCACACGTATATTCTGGATAGCAATTAAATGAAGCTTTGGATGTAGTGCAGTGGCTTGGAAAGATTATCCAAAATCTGCAAAGAAGTTTAATGTTTTCCAAACATTACCCATAGACCATCTTTTCATCTCTTTCAAATAACAGTGTCCAAAAATGTCAAAACATCATCCAGCTATATACCTTTTAGAACCCCCAATGTTTTGAAAACGCAAAAAAAGTCTGAAAGGAAATGAGTAGTTTTACACTGAAGATGTGCAACTTGAGTACGTACCAACTACAGTTGGCTCCAAGTCCACAAACACTGCTCTGGGAACATGTTTACCAGCTCCCGTCTCACTGAAGAAAGTGTTAAATGAATCATCTCCGCCTCCAATAGTTTTATCACTGGGCATCTGACCATCAGGCTGGATCCCATGTTCAAGACAATACAATTCCCAGCACGCATTGCCAATCTGAACACCAGCCTGACCAACGTGGATAGATATGCATTCACGCTGCAAATGAAAAAAAGCACAATGATAACATGAGATCTGGGGCTACTCGCCACTTAAGATTTCACTCTCACAACAACTTGCTATCTATGGGTTATACTGTAGTGATCTTTCCCTGCTGCATTATTGCCTTGAGTGACAATTAAAATGATCCAATAGTCTGCTGCTAGCATGACTCTACTCACTGCTGTTGATCTATGCTGTCAGAAAAGGAAGGCAAGAGACAGGCATGGCTGAACCAGCACCTGCTGGTCAAATGGAAGAGCAACAAGAAAATGTACAGGCAGTTCAAACAGAGACAGGTACTGTAGGAAGACTATAAAGAAGCTGCTAGGCTGTGTAGGGATTGGGTCAGGAAAGCCAGGGCCCAGCTTGGCCTAACCTCGGCAAGGGATGCCAAGAAGAACAAGAAATGCTTCTACAGGTACCTCAACCAGAAAACGAAAGTCCAGGAGTGCATACCATGCCTAGTGAGTGATGCAGGCAATCTGGTAACAACAGACTAGGAGAAGGCTGAGGTACTTAACAACTTCTTTGCCTTGATCTTCTCTGGTAACTGCTCGCCACACAGCCCTCAAGTGTTTGGTTTGGTAGGAGGGGGCTGGGGAAGCAACATCCCTCCCACTGTAAGCGAAGATCAGGTTCGTGACCACCTGAGGAACCTGAACATCTGCAAGTCTATGGGTCCCATGAGATGCACCCCAGAGTCCTTAGGGAACTAGCTGATGTAGTCACCAAGCCACTCTCTATGACATTTGGAAAGTCCTGGAGATCAGTCTCTGGTGACTGGAAAAAAGGCAACATCAAACCCACTTCTAAGAAGGATAAAAAGGATGACCCTCGGAACTACCAACCCATCGGTCTCACCTCTGTGAGCTAAGGCACATGGAAGGCAGGGAGAACCAGCATGGCTTCACCAAGGCCAAATCCTGCTTGATCAACCTAGCAGCCTTTTATGATGGTGTCACTGCATCAACGGACGACAGAAGACCCACTGACGTTGTCTATCTGGACTTCAGTAAAGCCTCTGACACAATACCCCACAACATCCTTCTCTCCAAATTGGAAATATATGGATCTGATGAGTGGATTGTTCAGTGGATGAAGAACTGCAGAATCAAGTCCAGAGAGCAGTGGCCAATGGCTCAGCATCTGGATGGAGATCAGTGATGAGCGGTGTCCCTCAGGGGTCAATACTGGGACTGGTACTCTTTAATATCTTCATCAGTGACTTCAACAGTGGGGTCAAGTGCACCCTCAGCAAGTTTGCTTGCTACACCAAGCTGCAGGGTGCGTTTGACACACCAGAGGAAGAGAATGCTGTCCATTCAGCAGTAGGCACAGGCGAACCTCATGAAGTAGAACAAATCCAAATGCAAGATGTTGCACCTGGATCAAGGCAAGCTGAGGATGCATTTCATCAAGCATTCATCAAGGATGAATGCAGTATCATTATTCCTTACCACACTGCATATATATTCTGTGTATAATATTTTGTTTAGTCTCTTTTTCACCTTCCTTTGGTTTTAGAAGCCTTCTTTATGAAATAAGCCCTTATTTCCTCCTTGATCTGTTGCCAATAACGTACCGAGTAATGTTGCAAGAATCTTTTCTGCACAAGACCTCTAAGTATGTTTTCCTTTACAGTGAACAGATACCTAGTGCCAGTCAATCCATTCATCTTTGGGTTCCTCTACTAAATCATCTGGGTGAGGAAGCATGGTACTTATGTTTAACCTTCAAAATCCCAATTTTGTTTTACATCTGAGACTGAAACTCTTATTCTAGCTTACTATTACTGTGCATTTAGCTTATCTAGGAAAATACAGGTAGAAAAGGAAACTTCAGGGTGCCTGCACTCCTCTTTAAAGCTTCATCAAAACCCTCACCCTCATGGTTCTGTCACTAGCCTTTTGCAAGTGAGGCTGACTCTGCATTTATCTGCACTTCTATTGGGTTGGCACTGAGTTTCCAATGCTTTCGTACCACCCCGGGCTCTGGTTTCCCAGCACGCAGCCCCGCGCAGTCTGGAGCGGGAGCAGAGACGCGGACATCGCCCCACAGCCACGCCCCTTCACGGCACGGCGCCATGCCACTGGCTGCCGGACACAGTCCTCTCCTCTGATTGGCTGCGTGCAGCCCCCAGGCGTTTTAGGCACCACAAGAAATGGCGCGAAGCGCTGTCGATGCCCTGGGCGCTCCTACCGTCCCTCAACCGTCGCCCACCGCGCTGCAAAGCCAGAGGTGTTTCTTTGCTTTTCCACCTGTTTTGTCCCATTTGCCACCAGCAAGCTTCTACATGTCACCTCCCTCGAACTCTCAGTTCTTACATTAATTTCTCCTCTCCCACTCACGGCCTTACGCAGCCGCAGGGCCGCAAGGGGCGGCACTCCGCAAGCTCCACCGCAGCACGGGTAACTCTCAACTCCCCAAACCCGCCGCGGCAAACGCCATCCCAGATTCCCTTCCTCTCCCCAACCCGAGGTCCCGCTCCCACCATGGCGCCTCGTTAGGCTCAGAGCTTCGACCGCACAGCACCACACCGGAACACGTCCACCGCGGAACAGTCGCAACTGCCGTCAGGTAACGGTCCGAAGCCCCCTCGCGCGCTGCTTCCCCATTGGCTGTCACCCGGGCCAGAGGCGGACGGCAGCCGCTGATTCGCCAGTGCGCTCTTCTGCTCACGTGGGGTGATAACTGCCGCATGCTCGATTGGTGGCGGGCGTTAAGTGCTGGGGGAGCTCCCGCGCTCTGTGAGTCTGTGGAGAAAGCGGCTGAGGGCGGGGCGGTGCCCTGGGCTGAGGGGGTGCGGACGTTGTGTTTCTCCGCAAAATAAAAGCAGTGGTTCGGGTCCAAAGTAAGTTTTCTAAAGGAATTACAAAACTCAATTTTTTTTTTCCTATGAGATTTCAGTTGTTCCAATGCAACTTCTGTGTAACTTTTACACGAGATTTTCCATAATTTGTAATCAATTGCATTTAAAGCTACATCTGAGGGAGCAGACTGAGGTTAATGCCTGGCTCCTGCTGTTGTTTCTTTCAGAAAAGCAGTTTGTACCTGTGTATTTGTGCAGAAGCAGTTATTTTCTGGCCAGACGGGCTTTTCTCAGCTGTACTCAAGAGCCCAGCAATGGAATCTTTACAATTTTAAATTTCTGTTAGTTTTATAGAGTGGAATCTATACTGTTATGAAAGATTCAGCTAAGGGAGATCTTGGCAAAATTTGCCTCTGTTTGCACATGATAATTTAAATGCTCGCATTCCTGTTTTTGTGGCTGAGCCCTGAGTTTGACTGGGTTACTGACAGCTCTTTAGAAACAAACAGTTTAGCTTGAAGGGAACCACAAAGATCGCAGAGCCTGACTGCCCAAAACCCATCCACCCACCCAAACAAAAAAACACACAAAAAAGTGCCCACAAACAGAATTGTATTTTCTGCTAACAATAAATACTGGTAAAAAATAAGACATAGACATTTCTATTATTTCATTGAAGCTAGTGGAGTGATGCTAATTAATGTTAAGTGTTAGCCTACCCCAATCTGATGTACTTCTAATTGCCTAAGTATTTTCCTAAGATGAGTGTAATGAAAAACATGCAAAAATGAAATCTGCCACTTTATAATCTCATTAAAAGTGATTTGCTTGTTGACCTGTTTGCTTTTAAATTTCTCTTGAGGTGAGCTTTCTTTTCCTTTTAGGTAGGGATGAATGACTATTTCAGGGACAAATTATTGAAGACATGTTTGCTATTGTCTTTACATTCCTGCCTAACATTGCCACAGTAATTAAATTATAATAATTTAAATTATAAAATTAATCATTTATCACTGACAGATTTGAATGTGTTCAGCTCTTCCTGCTACTCTCTTTATGCATGTCAAACTCCTTTACTAATTTCAGTTACATAATTTGTGGTGCATCTTAACCTGTCTAGCCTGATTAGGTCATGTGAGCTCTGGAAGTTTTTCCACCTTTACCTTCTTCATGGACATAAATCTTTATTAATTATCATACAGATATAGCAATGACTGAGGTTGAAAAAAAAAAAGGCCTGTGGAGTAGCACTGTCGTTTGGTAATGATGGAAGAATGTTCAGTGCCAACAAAGGGAGAAATGAGAACAGGCATCATTGTCTACTACTTTTACTTTAGGAAACGAGTTTAAGGGAAAGGAAGTTCTGAAAGTACTGGTTGTAGTATAGAGCCTCTAAGAGGGACCGGGTATTCAGCCTCTTGTGTGTGTTCTTCAAGAGAAATTACAATAAAATTTCCATGAAAAATTTGAAAGGACTTGCTGTTGAATATATTGTCAGTAGATACTGAACCACTGTAGATAATGCAGTCCTTCTGAAAACAGGCTGGAGAACAGCTGCTGCACCTAGTTTTCATGGGTCACAGTATTTGCTGATCCCTGTGGTCTCTCAGCCATGCTGACTGTACTATATTGGAAGACAGCCAGACTGGAATATATGTTCATTGCTGTTGTTTCACTTGTTTATTTGTTTTAAACAGATGTCAGACCTGTGGTTCTGGTCTGTGCATGAGACGACCCCAGCACAGCCAGCTGTCGGCTGTGTCCCCACACCAACTGCTGTGCCATGGGCTCCACGCTGTGGGTAGCAGGAGCTACACCAGCTCAGTTCATCTCACACTGAGTCACTGCACCAGGTAAGAAGAAAATTGCCACAGCCAAAACCAGGACAGACAGTGAAGAAGAAAAATTGTATTTTCCTCATCTGTTGTTTGTTACAGCAGTACCTATTTGTCTTAAATTACAGCTTATTTGATTGCAGTTTTGAAAGAAGCTGCAGGAAATTACTGAGGGGTTTCACTTGAGTGACATGACAAATTTTTCTGACAGCGAATTATTACCTTGCAGGGATTGATGCCATAAATCAGTCAATCGTGAAATTCTCTAAGATGCAAATTGGAGCATTAGAAAGCAGACATTCTTCCTTTTTGGTGCTGGATGCATGAGGGATAAGCTCTGCCTATCACGCATACTTTGCACAAAAGACCGTCTTACATATATTACTTGTGTTACATATGCAAAGGTTTTCCCAAGCAATACATACATACTCAATACTTCCCCCAAAATCATTAACATGGGGTTCTGCCTCCTTGCACATGCTCAGTCTTTCTGTGGTGGTGGTCCAGGGATCGTGTGGATGAACTGTGTGTTCTTCCTCATTGTCTTCACTGGTTGAACCTGTTCTTCATGCATGATCAGTTAGCTCCTTGCCTCAATCACACAATATTTGCTTTCACAAAATTAACTGATTCGAAGCAGAACTTCCCTTATCTACTGGAGTTCAGTATACCCCCATTACCTGCTTAGTACAAGGGTACAGATTCTCCTTGTTTTCTAAACATAACGACAGGGCTATCCATTAATGAGCATTAACAAGCTTAACAATATCACTACAACTTGTATCAGGATGCTTGTCCTTCCTGGGTCACTCATTGCTGAACCCCTGCACAAAAATTGCTTCCTCGAAGAGATAGCCGCGGCCCCACGCAGAGCCGGAAGAACGGGGCAAAGCCGGTCCGGCGTTGTCCTGTCCACAGTGTCTTCATTGGCCAACGCCGATGAGGTCTGTGGCAGGGATTGGTGGTTGCTGCTGTCAGGGTCAGGTCCGGAGCAGCCTTACGCCTGGGGAGCTGCTATAGGGTCACCGTTGTGACAGCGGGGCGGGCGCGGCGGTAGCGGTGTTGCCGCTGTGCCCAAATGGTTCGCTGCCGGGTGCTGCGGCCGTCGCGTCGCTTCTGAGTCCTGAAAGGGCTCTTGGGGTGGTCTTCGGGTGAGCAAAGGCAAAACGGCTTCTGGCTAGCTCCCCAGTTATCTGCCTTGAGTTTCTCTCTCTCATCTGCCATGAGCTCAAAACAAAATTCCTTAAACAGCTATTAGTTGGCTTGTTTCTTGTAATAATTATCACATAATCACAGAATGGCCTGGGTTGAAAAGGACCACCATGATCATCTAGTTTCAACCCCCCTGCTATGTGCAGGACCACCAACCACCAGACCAGGCTGCCCAGAGCCACATCCAGCCTGTTTCTGCCAGATAAAAGGTAGTTTTGCTTATAAGTAATTTAAGACATTAATCTGTAAAAGAAACCAAATTTTCCTGTACTGAGCGCTGGATAACTAATAAGCAGACTAATAAGCAGAAACTAATTTCAGCCCAGTGGAACAGTGGGGTGGTGCTGGGTATACGCATAACCCATAAGCATAGACTGAGATGCATGTCATCAAAAAAAAAAAAAAGTGGTTAGTTGTAACATTATGACTGAGAGTGCAAATGCTATTAACTTTTAAATAGCTGTAATTTACTCATCATTTTTGCTAAACAACAACCAGGGTCTCAGTTAACTCTCATATGCAGATCATATTTTTGGCTTTACCAGCAAACAGTAGCAGCTTGTTAATTGTTTATCTCCAGGATTATCCAGGATTAAAGCTGAACACCCTTACTAGCTTCCTGCCAAAATGCTCCTTTATAAAGATATAATGAAATCATATATACGCTTCTGGACAAATACAGATTATAGGTACCAAACAGAATGCTAAGCAATTCAGTTGTTTATACTTCTAGCTAAAGGATGGATCTGAACTAATGGCAAACAACAACCACTCTGTCTTCAGAACACTCCTGTTACTGGGAGTCTTGTCCTTTTACTGCTTTTCTCTGTCTCAAAATATAACGTGTGGCATGATAGTGGCAATGCACACAGGGAAGAGAGAGTTTTCCTAATCTGTGTAGGTACAGCTACTTCATCTTTACTTGCCAAGATAGTATCACCATTGTGTTTGTTTTAAAAACGGCACATTACAGATTGTTCCTTAGTAACCAAAATACAGATTCTCTTTTTCTTAGCTCCACTCTGCAGGTACTTCTTCCAGCAGCAACGTGGCAAGCGATTACATACTCCGTAAATAATTACAGAACTAGAAGCTGGACATTTGTTAATGATAGCGAGAATGCAATGAACAAAGTTTGGTTATTTTAGATTGCTCCAAAGCCCTCTTTTATTTATTTATTTTCTTGGGAGTTTACAAAAACCAGAAAAGCATGACAAGTTTTTATTTTTGCATGAAGATTTCAAGTAACAGAAAAACTCAGTTTACTAAGCCTGAAGAATACAGAACTGAACAAATGCATTCTGCCATGCTGTAGGCACTATGTGTAAAAACCTGGTCAAAACTTCAGTGCAATTGTGACTAGAAGATCAAAGCAGTGCTATTACTGTTATCTCTCCCTATATATTGTAGCATCATTAATACACTAATAATAAAGCAGAATGGCAATCATTTTGTGTATGAGCAATCTCATAAATCAGATTTTAGATCTAAAATAGCAAGCAAAGGAGTCAGTGCTAATCACCCTAATAAGTTAAGGTGCAAACGCAGTTTCAATTAATACATTGAGCCAGCTGATCACAACAGAAGAAAAACGTAGTTGAAAATGCCTTTTTTTTTTTTCTTTTTTTTTTTTAGATCTAGTAGGGAAAACTAGTTACTGGGCAGTTGCAATTGGCCCAAGGAATTCTGCTTCCTAGCTCTTGCTCAGTCTTTATCTGTAGCACTGCAATGGCCTTCAGCCAAGAATTTCTTCCATCAAGCTACTAGCAAGCATAATTGTCCATCATCTACAACCTTTCTAGCTGTTAGTTCTGGAACAAGTCCTTGTAGCGCCAGTGTTTGAAAATGGCACTTCTATTGAAGGTAAGAGTCCAGTTTCTTCTTGATGTTATCAAAGGAATCCACTCCCATGTAGTCAGCTTGGCCTTGTTCCCACCGAGCCTTGCGTTCTTCTGAAGATATGCTTGGTAATACTGGCGATGGTGCTGATACTGACATATGGGACACTGCCTCTGTAACCTCTGCCTAAAATAAAAGGCAGAGTAAAACATACAGATTTTTTGCATACTTTAAGCAAGCAACAGGCCACATAGGAGGGCAACCAAGTAGATGTTCTCATGCATAGCAGCAAGCATCACAAGCAGGGACAGTGTGGCTTTCCTAGCAAAATAAAGCAGAGTAACAAATCATCCAAGGAAAGGGGTGGGAGGAAGGAGGGTCAGGGGTTAAGTTCTTCATACCTCTCTACAAAAGCCACAAGAGAAAGCCAGAGTATAGATCAAGCCTGACAGCTGCAAACAGTTCATTAGAAAAAGTTTAAAAAGATAGAGCACATCTCCAGAGATCAGTAACTTCAAGCTTAGAAGGGTTAAGAACTTAAAACAGCCACTGTACTAACCTGAAACTAGAGTTTGCAGACACATACTACTGAACTCTGTTTAGGAACTAGAATTAGAAGCATTATTTTGGCTTCGCAAGTACCAAGATTTATCACTGCAAGTCTACTTAAGTAACCTATTCTTTAATTACTGCAGGCCCACCTAGGTAGGTTGTACCATGCAAGACTGCAAGTGTATACTGCATGCTCAACTGGGGTTCTTGTGTTTGAGAACTTTAATAGCTGAAGCACATTAAGGGTGAGTTTACGGAAGTTACTACACTGTCATTTCTGGTGCATCATTCTGCACTTAATTTTAAGCAAGTGGTCAGCTATGCTCAAGACCACTACAATATACTTCTAATCTGTATAATTCTTTATTCCAGAAGTGAAAAAAGAAAAAGCAAGAATCTCTGTATCTCATTAACTAAACAACACCCATGCTTTGAGTTGTACAGGAGGGGAAACAAGTGAGATGGCACAAAATCTATTCTGTTTGCTTAGGTGATTTCCAGAAGAATGTTAAGATACATACCATGTTTACACCTGTGGTATTTTCTTCATCAACTTCTTGCTGTTCTAGTAAAGGTAAAATATTAACTGTATAGGTATCCCACCACATGTTGAGGAATTCTGGGTGAACAATTTTAGGGTCACTGATATTGCCTTCTACACTTTTTGTTCTGGAGTCATATGTATAGTTCCATGGCTTTGTGCTTCCCAGAAAATGCACCACTTTAGTATTTGAACCAAATCTGTTGGAAAGAAAGTCAGAACACATAATTTGCAAGTGTCTAGAAAAGAAGTGCTTTGACTATCAGAAAGTTTAACCTGTGTTTTTATAAGTATCCAGAAAATATGAATATATTTAGGAGACTAAACACTAACGGCAAGATTGTCAATAGCTACTGGGGCTGAAAGCATCACTACTTAAAATGCAAACAATTCTACATTACACTAGTCAGAATACAGCTTACACCTAATGAACTATTTAAGTACTTACAGCCAACTCTTTAGGTAGTGATGATCATAGCTCAGGAGACAGCAGTCTCAAGCAGCCACTGCAATCAGAACTAGTTTTAAAAGTGAAAAAAATTCTACTCTGAAGTCAGTGATCCAGCTAGCTATGCATTACAAGCATTATATAGTCAGTATATTAGAGAAACCCTAAATCTTTCCATAGAAGGGAACACCAGAAGGACCTACTACAAGACTGCCTCTGCAAAATAAAGCCTTTTATAATCAAGGCATTTCAGAACTTCTGATCTCACTGCAGAGTCTTGCTAGAAAGCCAACCATTACTTACTAAATCCCATTTTTTGTTATTAAAATAAGTTTCTTGAGCTATTTTAACTCCTGTTTCAGTATAGGCATCAAGCTTTGTTCCAACTGTTGCCACTATGTTCTTTTTGCATTATGAATATAGATGAGATCCTGCAGTAAAGAACTTAAAAGATACAGCATTTATTCCATTATCCTATGTAGGTTGCTCCGAAAGTAATGCCTCCTACTTATTTCCATGGAAACTACATCAGCTATGAAGAACACAATAACGCTACTGGATAGAACTAATTATCAGCTACAAAACATTTTTTCAACACTGTCACCACCACTAGCTATGCATTTTTGCCAGCAAAGAATAAGAGCCTGCATGCCCCACTTGCAAAATCTGCATGGCTGTCCAGAACTTGGCTAGTCTTTCTCAGTGCTGTTGCCACTGCTGAAATGCACCACCCACCACCTCAACGTGCCAATATTCACTGTTGGGTTTCCATAAATATTCAGCAAGCACTAAAGAACATCAATGGATGCCATTTTTCCCCCATATGGAGGAATTCAACTCCACACCTTTGCTTCATCTGCACTTCCATGTCAGACACCATTCTGTCAGACTGCCCCTCTGCTACCATATGTCACATGGCAACAAAATCTAAAGGAATACTGGTTCAGCCTCTACTGCCATACCACCAACATCCATCTCTGATGTCGTGGGCCAAAATAAAATTGGAGGCATTACTTTCAGGGGAGCCCTCATATAATTCCAGAAATAGAGTTTACCTTGAGGCAGTTTTGAGAATACTCTAGTAACAGTGGCTGTCTCATCCAGCTGTTTGTGTCAAGTTAGGATTTCCACTAAAAAGGATAATACTAAACAGCTTTGTCTGATAACTTTTTAATTAAGCATACCCTGGTCATTTTGACTACTATTTGGATGTTTGAGTTCTTCTACATACAGAGGCTGCACAGGTATGTTTCAAATACTCAAAAACATACACAGCTGATACTGAATGAAAACCCATACACATGTGAAACACTGTCTAGAGCTGCAATAATTGCAAGCCAACAACCTGCCTTGAGGAAATCATTTCCCAGGCTCTAACTTTAAAACCCACATGTCAAGATTCAGCTTAGTAGGACAACCTCAGTTATTAGTTCTGACACTGCTATCTAGTTTTCTTCGTCTTAGGATACTGTCACTCTGAAGAAGCTTGTCATTGCTGAAAATCAAGGCTACTTAAGCTAGAGAATACCTAAGAAGTTTTGTGTTACACTGTTTCTACAAATGAAGTGTATTCTTAGCGTTGCATCCACTGAAGACCTATACAACAAATGACATGCCAGACTTCTAGGATATCCTCAGTATCTGCTTTCTAGATAAGATGCAATACTTTCTTCTGACATTTAAGCTGAACTGTTAGAAAGCTTTGTGTTTACACTTGACAGAGCAACTAATCTTTGTTTAGTCATCTCTCATAAAAGACAATGTTTTGAAGTTAGACACCATTTGTCCTAACTTGGCATTTTCCACTGGAGAAAGGATTACTGATACCTGCTGTGAAATTTAGTCTTGCTGCACAATGCTACAAAGGACTTTGCTATTGATGTCAGTACATTTAAATTTCAGTCTATGCCAGCTATGCCAGCTGCTGATTATTGAGTAACCACCAATCTCACCAAGATAAGTTGTTCCACCTGCTGAAAAGAATGTTCTACTTAAGAGGGCTGTGCTTCCGAAGGTCTCCTAAGTTCAGCTAGGCAACTGATTGAATCAGTTATACCCTTGTCAGGAGCCCCCATTTCAATAAGTCCATTCTGGTGACAAGATCATTTGTAAATTTAAGGTTATGTGACTACAAAGCAAGCAGCCATGGAAAGAACACATACTTTACAATAGATGTTACTTTATCAAATGCTATCAAACTACTTAGTCATTCTCAGGCTCACATATATTTCTTTAAATAAGTACTCCACTTTTAGCATGACAGTATTTCAGATGGTGTTCTGATCACAAGACATAATTTGATCTTGAGCCAGCACAGTCCTGCTTAGGCTAGCTGCTGCTTTAGACACTAATAGCTTCATGTCATTCAAAGATCAGATTGTTTTCATGCAATGGGTACTTTCCTCCCTCCCCCAGCATTCACAGCTCTTAATGAATATGGTGTAACATTACAGGTTGCTTCTCCCGCTGTCCCCTTTCCTTCTGTCTGTTTTAACAGTGACCTTGCCACCACCAGAGTCAAGCCACCACCACTCTCAAGCCTAATTTAATACTATTAAGGAAGAGTCAGCTTTTTCCTTATGCTGGAAGTATGCAATAACATAGTGCCTACCTATTGTCTTTGTTCCCTTTTACTATTACTTGGGGAACTCAGATCTAGAAAGACTGTTGGGAGAGAATTCTAGCTCTATGCAAGTCTTTTTTCACTATGTTTATTTGAATGCTTGATAGAGTATTTCACAACTGGTAGTTACAGTTAATCTAAGTAATTTGAGTGATTAAGGCAAATTTTCTAGACAGGAACAATATCAACAATGACATGTTGAAGTTCAGCTTAAGATGACTCAAGAGCTAGTGTCTTTGGCTAGAGCTCTAACAAGCAGTATCCAGTACTGGAGTTGTGATTCTCCCTTTTGCAAGTGGGCTGTTACATGTGCTTACTCTGAATCAATGTTAACGTTACAACTAGGAGTCTGGAACACTGTTCGTTACGTTAGAAGACATTACTCTATATATGCTCTGAAAATCTTTTTAGAATTTTGCACTTACGCTTTAAATGCTGGAAGGTAAGAGTATACAGAAGTGCTGCTCAAGTTATAAATAAATGGTAGATGTTTGTTCATGTCTGTTGTTGCCCAGCTGCTGAAGAACGTGTTTAATAACCCCTGGTCTGCACCTGAAAGAGAATGCATTAGTAGGTGACAAGCATTATACAAATGCTTTAGAATCTTCCCAATCTATTCCACCAATCCTTCCTAATTAAGGAGTTGGTAATGTAGTTTGTCAGGTACAGTGGGAGTTTGGCAGTGAGTTCTATGGTTTCTGATTGTAAACAACCCTGAAAGCCTTGCAGTCTTTGAAGTTTTGAAAAAAATGCAAACAGTGAAAAAGGTAGTGTGTGAGGTTACTTTTCTTACCTAAAAGACTATGAGCTGATCACAAACCCTGCCATTCAGTTTCTTTTACAGTGTAGCTTTGAAGAAAAAGTACAGCAGAAAAAAAGGATTTGACAATTGGGTCCTGTAGACCTTTGGGAAAGCTGTAGCTCAGATGATCGAGTGACCACCAGTAGTTTTATTACATATGCTTACAGATACATGACTGAGGCCTTGGGGCTGAACTCAGGGTATCAGTGGTCCTTTAGACCTGTAACCTCGGATGCACCTATCTACATTGTAATCTGGCAAGGAAAGCACATTCTGTCTCAGTGACAGCACTAATAAAACTTAATCAAATCCATTAACTTCCAATAGAAGCTCCTAGTTCTGTCCTATAAAGCCACCGATTAATTTTTAAGTGAGGACAGCCATGTACATCGTGACCAAAGGTATAGTGTTGGGATAGGTCATCTATCAGTTTGCAAGCAGAAGTTGTAGTGAAGTCAATGAGTTTGAAGTTGTTTGGTATGCCAGTAGTAGGGTAGTTTAAAAAGAAAAACTTTTCCCAAAGTAGGCCAGTTGACAAGGAGCTACTGAGAAGTAAGAACTACATATTTATTGCAGTGAATATACTTAGTCTAAGTATATTCAGTAATTTCAGCTATACTTTCTCTCACAAATGAAAGTTGTGAGGGATTCTTCAATCTCATTTGCTGTTTTCTGTTCACCCATAACTGCATTCATAAGTAGCAATGCTAAACAGCAGAGAAATATAGCATAGTTAAGGGATGGTATGTTTTATTTTAATCTTTCATTTTTTGAAGCACTCAGTTTCTGCTGACTCATGAAAAGATGTTTTTTTTCTTCTTCAATTGCCTACAATTAAGTACAGGGTAGTACTAAAGTTTACATCCTCAGTGTGGTTCAAGAAAAATCTGCTTTTTGTGATTAAAATATCTATATTGATTATGCACTTAGACTTACAGGAGATACACTGACAAATATAAGTTCTAAGTATCCTGTTACAGCAGTCAGCATATGTGAAGACTGCAGAGCGAGACACTGCCTACAGACTCAGTTCAGTAATTTCAAACCTCTGACTTGCCTCTCAACCCCTAAAGATGCAAAGTACTTTTGAACAAGTTCCCTATTGAAAGAAGGTAAAGTCAAAGAAACTGGACAAGCTCCCTGGTCTTTATTCAGTTATATAATACTTTAACTTCTGGTTTAGCATATGCATTCATAACACAAAGTTCTAAACCAAAACTAAGCCTTGGAGGCCCTCTCAGAACAGGTAGCTCGTAACTAAAGGGGTAGTAACAGTGTTTTTAAACTTACTCTACATGACTTTATCACTCAGACTTGCTCCACATACTCAGCTTTTTTCAGATTGCATGCATTTGTGCCAAAGCAGCCACTGAAATCAAAGTTTAGCTCTCCTAGTTCAGACTTCAGCAGTAGTCTTCTACAAATCGGCCCTTAAACATAAGGTGAGAGAATCAGGCAGTAATATTCTCTGCATATCTACAGGTAGTTCTGCTGCATATCTTTTTATGTAAAAACAACTGTTTTAGATCCCAGAGTAAAAAGTCAGACTATTATGCAAGTAATATCAGTTGTTAAGGTATCAATACTACCAGAACTCTTAAAACCAGACTTTTTCTTCCACTAGTTCCTTATTATCCATTTGAATTTCACTTTTCTAGATAAAGCAGTTGTTGGTTTATGTAAGTAGCTCTCATTCTACTATTCTTAGACAAAAGTATTATACGTAAGAGCCATCTGTCTACTGTAGTTCATAATCACAAGATACGTTAGAAGGTCTTGTATTTCCTAGTTCATACTCCTGCTGATAGGGTGTTTAAAGCTTGATTTCAGTAACTTGTAGATTATGAAGTTTGCGTTCCTGTGCCCTGTTAAGGGCAGTGACTTCTTAGATTTTCACTTATGAGAAGTTTCCTAGAAACTTTTACTACTGTCTAAATCAGTTTAAGTTTAAATCCCCTTTCTCCCCAAGTTCATAAGCTCAACAGCATCTTATGCAAGTAGTAGTAGTCTCTACCGTCTCATTACTCAGGTTGCTACTACAATGAGTAAAACCTGATATGTTCATAGCTGAAGAACAAATTACAGTTCTAAAAGATAGCAAGTGATTAACCCACCATTTTTCCACTAACAGCTATAACAACTGCTGCACATAGACAACATCAAGGATGTTTCATCATTATGTGGCTTTAGCTCTGAAGTCAGAAAGAACATTGTTGAAGCAGTTCTACTTTCTTCAATGAGCAGGGCATTACACCTAGAAGATGGTAGTTACTAAAAGTCAAGCACAAGGGTCAGAGAAGACAAGTCTCATATGTACCTGGAACTCTTCAATAGGCAGCTTCCTCTTTTTTAATTACAACAGTTCAGTACCATCTTACAGCTTTCGGCACATAGAATCATAGAATGGCTTGGATTGGAAGGGACCCCAAGGATCAAGTTCCAACCCCCCTGCCACAAAAGCTGAGCCACCAACCTCCAGACTAGACCATGCTGCCCAGGGCCCCATCCAACCTGGTCTTGAACACCTCCAGGGACAGAGCAACCACAGCCTCTCTGGGCAGCCTGATCCAGCACCTCATCGCTCTCTGTGAAGAACTTCCCCTTGACATCCAGGGTAAAACCTCCCTCATTGAGCTTAAAGCCATTCCCCCTTGTCCTAGCACTATCTACTTGAGGAAAAGGTTGATTCCCCACATCTAGAAGACCAATTTACCTACAATATGAGAGAGCACTCCTAGACCTATCAACTACTGCCTTGTTAGTCATGAGGTATAGACAGATCCCTTTGTTACAGTACTCATTTTCACTAGGTTATTCACCTGGTTACTCAGGCTAAGCATCCAACTGAGACTTATGCTCTCTAGGAGGCCACGCATAGGAACCCATGAATTAACAGAGATCATTGTGTGAAGTAGGAGTGATATCTAGAATTTTTATTCCTTACGAGAGTACAATTTAATGGTCTTATTACAGTTTTCTGCAGCATTTTTTGTAAAACTTTATTTCATGCCACAGTAGGTAGATAATTAATTTAGTGACTGAGACAAAGGCTTCTAAATAACCAGCCTTAACTACAGCAGACTTCAAGGAATGTGTGCATTTACTGCAATGGTAGTATACTGCCAAGACTAACAGGACATCAGAAGTTGGTTTTTCAAGCTTAAATTTGGTACAGTGACTAATTGTTTGTGACCGACACCTACAGTGGATAGCAGCCTATGCTATGCACACTTCATACTGGGGAAAAATCTGGTCACCATCCCGTAAAGGTAAGAAGCTATCATATGCATATCAAGAGACTGTTACACCTTCAAGTATTTTAAGTTTCTCTGAAGCTATACTCAAGTTGTTCAGTAGTACATTTTTTCATACCGCATCAATTTCAGCTCACACAGCCTTGAGTACCAGAGATCTCAGAAGAGCACAATTGAAAGTATAGTACTGCAGTTCAATTTGTTCATGCATTTACTGTACTCGTTACATGTCAGGGCTTAATGTTCTGCAATTTTGCATTGTTAATGCTTATAGAAGCTGACTCTTGTTCATCATTCCAGGAAATCTGAAGAAAGTAGTTCTTTTATATACTGGAATATCACCTTTCACTGTGATAATGTGATTTTCTATTGTTACATTGGAGTTCAGAATTCCATCATACACAGCCCCTATGATACATACCTAGTTCCTGTGCCATCCCAACCACCATTACTATTTTGGTCTAACTTATATTGGAATACAAATTAATACATACCATCAAAGCTGCCCTTCTCTGTGGCAAACTGTAACAGCTGATTGTATGTTTCAATGGAAGGTCGGTAAACAAAAACTCCAGAATTAAAACAATCAGGCCAGCCTGGATCTGGTGCTGCAGACAACTCTTCTCTCTCAAAAAGCTCATCGATATTTGACAAAACCTAGTTGTAGGGGGGGCAAAAAATTGCTTTCTGGTTTCTAGGGTAGGAACTGGGGGTATCTTTTTTTTAATGGATTTTTTATATCCATCTTATGACAAGAAAGAAAATTCTCACATTGATGCTCTTGTCTTATGGAAGATGATACTTTATGGAGACAGTGCCCACAGACTACATGTTAAAGGGTATTATTTAGGAATAAGTGCATATACATTTTTAGATAGTTATTAGTCTAAACAGCAAAAATAGTTCCATTACCCCTCCTTCCCCTCAAAAGGAATAAAACACCAATAAAAAAGTAATAATCCAACCAACAACCCTCATATCAGGTCTCTTGGTACCTCTCTGCGACATGACCACTTACCATCGTGTCTGCATCCATGAAAACACATTTTGAAAACTGTGTCAGTTCCCAGCAGTGAAGCTTTGTTAATGTGATTCCCAGCTCAGGTCTTTTCAGTAATGCTAAATGTGCTGAGTCCCCACTATCCAGGATGTCTACCAAAATGACTTCATCAAATACTTTCTCTAGTGTGTTCCTGTGGAAATATAAGTTGCCAAGATTTATTTACATTATTCCAGTATTAGACCGCTTAACAGATCCCATGAACTGAAGAAAAGCAACAAGGAACCTGCCAGTATTTCTTATGCCATCAGTAAGCTGACTACACATGTAGGAATTCATAACCTTGCATATCAATCTCAAGGTTTCTAGTTTGTAACAAAGAAATAGCTGAATTCTAATCAGTTGAAAAGGAAGTTAAGCAATAACACCATTCTGAATTTGTGACCGCCAGAGCCATGTGATTAGACCCAGTTGCTAGAACTTTCTTTATCCAAAAAGCTTTAAGGGCTCACCTAATTGTGGCTGTGTGTACAGTAGCATTTTTACCTAGTATCATGTTTGCCTTGAGGTTGATCCTTAAGTTTTCAGGAAGCATACGGATTTTTTTTTCCCCCCCTTGACAGACATCCAACTTTTGCTTTGCCGTCACTGCTTAATTCAATAAAAGTTTACACAGCTTAAAAATCTGAAGCATCTGTAAAGCAACTACATATTCTATGTAGCATCTTGAATGTTACACAATTATCAGTACAATCTGAGCTACAGAGCTTGTAAATGAGTTTTAGAACTCCACTTTGCAAGGCTGTCTTCACATTGACAGTTTAGTACAGACAGCTGCATCTGAATTTAAGGTGCAAGTTGTAGACACAGAGTATGAAACTCAAGTTCCACTTACATCACCAGAAAGACAGGTATCTACCAGTTGCTATAGGTGTTATAAGGTCACAGTACTGTGTTGCATTAATATAGTAGGCACACATGTACGATTCAATGTGAAGGCCTGAAGTCACTTCGGTTAGAACAGATGTGCCTCCATTTTTATAATGACGAGGCTATTCAGCTGTCACAGAACTCTCCAGAGATTTACTCCTTAAATAATAACTGAGCTATTATTCTCTTTATCAGTGATCTTTTCAGAAGTTCCTCGTGTAGGAAATATTGATCGTACAGCAAGTTATTGCTCACCCAACCTACCATCCCAGCCCTTACACATGGAAAAAGTACTTTGTCAGATCCATGCTGAGACTAGTTTCTAGTGAGCTTGTAAAAAGTAGCTGTCTTAATTTATCTTGAGACTCAAATGCCTCTTGTTCTGCTGATTTATCATACTTGATGCTACTCTTGTTCTACTCATTTTATTCTCTCATGATAGAATTTCATTTGAAGCATCTGATAGATTTCAATAATGTTGCAATGACAGAAGCATTCTAGATTGCGCGAGATAAGTAGATACTAATTCCCCACTACCACATGCATGCATATGCTGCTACTGAAGGCCTGACAATGTTGTGTTGTGAGACAATCCTAAAAAGGACTACAAAAGAGCAAAGATCCAGTCAAAATATCAGGTCAAATTGTAGTCCTCTAACTATTGAGTATTTTTCACTTATCATACAAGAAAAGCAACAAAACTTTCATGTCTGAATCCCTTAAAGAATTCCAGATAGTTTATATTAATTCTAAGCTTAGTTAAATTTTCAGAGTTTTGGAAAGTTACTGTCAAGGAATTTAACTTTCTTCAACCTTCACATCAGCAGGAGCTGTGGCAGTTTGACATATTTAAGCAACCTTACCTCATTGGATCTGAAACCTGAGGAGTTATGAGTGCAGTCAGCTTCCTCGTTGTTCCAGACTGTTGCAAGGATGAACCAAGTACAAGTGCTCCTTTCACATAGGAATCATTTGTGGCTAGAGTCACAAAAGACTGGTCTAGAAGAAATTAACTTGGTCAAAATTGCACAATCCACTACTATATTCTGAGTTAAATTTCCTAGAGATCTAGTATTGTTAGTCAGATAACCATGTTAAAAGACCTTTAAAGACGCACACTTTAAATCTGTGTATTGGGCCTACCAGTAAGGTAAAATGAAAAATGTTACTATTACATAGCTATACTTGCCATTAGTAAGGTGACACATGGAAAAAATAGAGTAAAAAAAAAAACCAAAAAACAAAGACTACTGCAAGATAAAGCCAGTTCTAATTTTCCTACATGTTAAATACAACATCCCAATGTTAGAGAGGATCTAAAAGGTCTGGAGAGATTTATTTAGCTAATTATATGCTATTTTTTAATCTAACAGTATTGGAGTCAGTAAGCTTGCATTTTTTTTTTCCCTACAGTTACTAACAGTACAGTTTCATAAAGCTACACTGGGTTCAGCTGTGAACCTGAAGGTAACATAGAATAATTTTTTTCATTTTCAAATGAAAGTAAACTGAATTTTATCTTGGACAACAGTTCTATTGAAGATGAGTTGTTCAGCAAGAAATGGTTGCAGCTGTGTAACAAGAAAGCAAGATTTAAATGGGACACATCTAGTAATATGATTAGCAACAGTTTTTGCTGTTCAGTTGACTCTCACAAGAGAAGTACAACTGGATTGTTACTATGAAGTATATAATCCGTTACTTCAGCAGTATTTTAAAAATATGCATCACACTGTTGTACGTTCACATAGGCCATATAATGCAAACTTTTGCCAAGATAGGACTGACATAAACACCTGACTTCTAAACCCCTTCACAATTCAATGTCAGCTGTTATTACATAGTAGCCCTTTATAATCTACAACTCTTTATAAACTCTTTTATGAAGAACCATACTTTTCTCCTAAAGAATCATTTTTGACATTACAAGCAAAACAGTTTCTTGCAAAGAGTTTCAAAAAAAAAAAAAAGGTTTTTACATTAAAAGTTTGTTTGGAAAATAACTCATCTTTACAAAGATTGATCAGATGAGGATGGAGAGTGAAGGCTCTGGGCACTCTAAAGCCTAAAATCAAGTGTAGTAATGTAGTAGTAGGACTAAAATACTGAATGCTCTGTTTTCAGAAAGATTGCTTTTAGGGACAACTACTCACATTGTGAGACAGTCACATTTTCAGCAATATTTTTAAATTACTGCCATATGAACTGCTGGCAACAAACTCACATATGATGATTGCCTATAAGCTTGGCAAACTTGGTTTACAAGCTCTAGAGGGTTTTGTTGCTGGCATATACTTCTCTTAGCAGCAAAACCAACTAGTCCCAAGAAATAGATTATGGTGGTCAATTACAAAGTTTAAGAAAGCTTCTATAAATACTAGAAATCAAGACACTTTTTTTTCCATTCCACTTAATTTGTAGTAGTTCATATAATTCAGCAAATCTATAGAACAATCTCTAGCCTCTTCAGAGCTTTGAAGCTTTACAAACAGCAAGTGTGTAACATCTTAACTGGTATAAACACCCTTCTAGTAGGGATGCATGTTTATTACTGAATTTGAGCATTACTTTTCAGCTACTCAATAAATATGTATCCGCCATTATGTACACTGATAGACAACTCACCACAAATCCAGCACAACCAAAGTATAATTATATGCCAGCAATATTTTGCTGAATTATTTCCCCCTCCCAGCAGAGTAAGACATTCTTGCTACTGACAAGCTAGACTTTTTCATTTAACTTTTAGCTTTCATACCCCTAAAAAAAAAAAAAAATCTACTGGTTAGGCAGCTTGCACAACACACAGAAAGGTTTTAGTGAAAATGAAGTCAATTTAACAGGGAAGTAAGGGTTAAAAAAAAAAACCCATTATATCTCAACTGCAGTAGGATGAACTGCAGTTCGAGTGCCTGACAGAAGGATATTCACAACTTTTAGACCACTGAAAACAAAATCAGTAAAAATATACTTTATTAAAAACTTTGGAAACTTTGTACCTTCTCTACAGTATAGTCATTGTACAAGTACATTGGTGCATTACACACAAAACTGTAGCACAATCTAGGCAAGACCAGTTACTGTTTAAAATGAAAGTTAAATCTGCAAGAGACTAGCCCGTTTTACCTAAGACAGAAGTTTCTCGTGTGTACAGGTTATGCTCACGCTGTAGTCATCATTATCCCCTAAAATATAGTTAGTTCTTAGCATAGCTGCAACACAGACAACGAGGGTTAGTAGTTAAAACAGTGCCCAGGGACAAGCTTGTACAGGACAATCTTGGCACTGCTCCCCTCCCCACATATATAAGAGGAGCATTCTGGAAGCCCAAGCCACGATCAACCTTTCATGGGACAGCATGCAGCAGTGGACCGGCGTCTGCCCCACACATTCCGTACTTAACCTGTGAGTTTTTAGCTTGCTTTGGATGTGCACTTCGGCACACCCAGCGTTCTCATCACTGTTTGTTCTCCTGCTCTCTGTTAGTAATCTCTCAGCCCTGAGCACAGGATTCTCAGAGGCAAGACCATCTGAACGAGCTGCGCTTGGGGAACCGAGGAACAATCCCCTGCAGCCTTCCAGATGTGAGAAGGAAATCGACATTGCTGACAGCTTCACCAGAAAAAAATCAGAGTGAAGTCCAATAGAAAGGCCAGCGCACTCGAAGCGGCAACGACGTACTCGGTGCGGTGTCGGGACGCTCAGAAGTTACGCACTCCCTTACAGCGTTCCAGGAAGGGGCGGCGTGTTCTTCTCGAGCTGCCGCAGGCCGGTTGGGAACTCCCCACACCCCCTCGCTTCTCAGACCGCATCCCTCCCGTCGGCAGTGATGCCCCGGCGCCGAGGGGGCGGCGCGGAGCGGTGCTGCAACAGGAGTGTCCTCCCATCCCGCGAGACCCCCATCCCCACTTCGTGGGCAGCCCCAGACTACACCAGCTGCCGTATCGGCCTGCTGCGCCTCTGCATCCTAGCGCAGACCAGACCGAGGTCAGCAGCCCTTAGCTGGCAGGGACAACTACCTAAAAATAGGAGCCAGCGCGTCCCGCCCCAACTCTGCGACGCGGCCGAGACGCGGCTGAGGAAAGCGCACTGGCCCCACAGCCCCGGCCCGCACCGCCAGCGGCCCTCGCGAGTCGCAGCGCGGGTACAGCGCGCCCGCGGGAGGTGTGCTCGCGCTCACTGACCTGCCATGGTACCGGCTCCACGAAGCAGCTCAAACCAACACAACAACCCTACTCCAAGACGTACCCTGCGGCCACCCCTAATATAGGGGCGGGGCTGCGCGCGAGACTTCTGCGGCCGGTAGGCGGAGCCCCCGGGCGTCGCCAGTGCTGCAGGGCGGGTTGTCCGCCATGACCGTCTGCGGCGGTGGCACGTCGCTCGTGCTTTGGTTTCGGCGCGCACGTGAGAGGGTCGGTGGTGGCCGCCTTCAGGACAGCGTGCAGAGAGATCGTCGTGCCTTCCCTTGGTGTTTTGTTGACCGAGCTGACCTTAAAAGCACTCCGCTGTGCGGACGGAGGGTGGGAACAACGGCTTGGGTAATGCTGCAGGCTGCCTGAACGTTACTGGTGCTGTTGACGGCTCTCTCTGCCCCAGGGCGATGTGTGTCAGCAGGAAGGATGTGTGTTTGTTTCACACCTAGAGTGCAGTCCTTGCAGAAATGTAAGCTGTACTTCTTTGGTAGGTGATAGAGATACAGCCTCCTGTATCTGCTAAATTTTCACCTTCAGGAGGAAAGGGCTGTCTGCAATAGTTCTGTGTCTCCTGAGGAGATCAGAATTTCGTGCTCGTGCACATAGCCTCACCAGTGTCATCATCTCTTACCTGCTGGCAGCACTTCACCTAATGAAGACCACGATACCCACATCTTTCTTTGCACGAAGGTACAGTGCAAACTGCACATCAACAGAATCCCCAGGTCCTCTCCCGTAATCTGGTGTCTCATGGCAGGGATGTGTCAGCTCTGTCACAGAATACTCTGAGGGAACCGTCAGGAACAGGATTCCTTTCTAACATGAAATAGCCAACAGGTTGCCATGGGTGGATTTAAAAACTAAACAAATCCTCAAGTGCAAGCTGATGAAGAGCCCCACCTCTTGCAAATTTCCCAGATTTGGGTGATTATGTTTGAAGTGAGACAGTTTTTTCCTCAAAAGCAAATTGCTTACTTTAATAAATGTTAAAATCAGGGAAGCACTCCTTGACCACAGTAGCAGAAATGCTAATCACGGCCTGAACTGTTGAGCACCTGATGGAAGGCAGGGCCAACTTGGGGGAGCATGCACCTGAGTGACTGGAAGGGGTGGATCCAGGATCCATCCCCTCCCAAACCTCATTTAAGGGTTGCCAGTGGAGGTGAAGGTATTTTACTTGAGATCTTTGGTCATTTATTTTAAATGGCAAGAGAATTTGCAGGGTAGCTAACATAAAGTAACAGTGATGTTGCTTGGAAGTTCATTTTAATTGACCTCAAGGGAATTGTGTATGCATGAAGCCATCAGTTCAGGCAACCCTGGTCGTTTGTACATGACAGGACTGTACAAAGCATCAGCAATACGGATCTCCAAACTGCTTTCTCACCTATCTTACTGACAATTATTTTTTGATCATCTAACAGCAGAATGTGCACATTCGTGGATTCTTGACATAAGTAGGCTTGAGGAGTAGAGTTTTAGGGTGCTCTGGATTGCACAAGAAAAGGGCTATTAGTCAATGCTACAAGATTTTGATCAGATGTCTCTGTTGTCAGCTTAATTGCAGTGCAAAGCAGTGGTCTCTAGGTGTTAAACCCCCACCTCCTTCTAAAATCAATGTTATGTATGCTTGAAGATGGAGGTTTTGTCACTATGGAAAAATACATAGGTTGGACACACAAAAAAAGAAAGATACCTGGTGAACAGTTAAAGGAGTGATAGATAATTGAGTCAGCCTAGCCACACAGACCGATGTTCTCTAGTGCTGTAGATTCCACCTAAGTGATGGATAATCGTGTTTTCTGTTGAAAGACTGCAGAAAACATCTTTTTTTTCTCTGTGACATTTACAGCATCCATATGAGATATGCTAGGTACATTTGCTATCTCAGATGTATCATTACAAGTAAATGTCATTGTGTTAAAAGGTCGATCCTTATGTTTATTCTTCATCGCAGTTACAACTGCTGTCAAGTATAGCTACCTTGCAATGTACGCCTTACGAAACAGGTCTCTTAAAACTGTTGGGTTTTTGTTAGGAAGCTGGGCATAATCAGCATGACAACATCATCTTTTGTGAAGTGAGCTCCATGTATCAGTCAAGGCTCAGTACTGATTTTCTAGCTGCATAGTTTATTCAAACAGTAGCATTATTTGTACTGAGCAAACACTGAAACAGAATTGCATGCTCTTTGCAATGTATAGTCCAGTTATTTTCCCATTGTCTCTCATCAGGATATTCATCAATGTCTCCCCACATTTTCCAGATTGTTCACAGTCCTGGTGGAGCAGTTCTGTTCCCTGGGCTGGAAAAAGCAATCATGCTACGCAGGCCCTTCTTTCTTTACATTAGTTGTTCATAGAAAGGCAAGTTTAATTATAGGCAGTAGTAGTTAGGGGGAGAGGGTGGCGTGGACGCTTGGTTATTTGTTTTAAAAACCACAATTGGCATGATAAGAAGGCCTGGGCTATACTTGCTAGTGACTTTATGTTTTGATACAGTCTGCTGCTTATGAAAGTCACTTTGTTACAGGAGTAGACACTGATGCAACTGTAGCGGCTGGCACTTGGGATTTGAAGCTAGTGAGTCTCAGTCGGTTTTGAATCCTGACTTTTTCAGTATTATTTTTGTGGCTGTATTTTTATTCACTATAAATACATAAAATACTTGAAAGCCCTGTAATGCTTCTAACTTTATAATGTCTTATGAAGTGAAGTCCACTGGATAATTTTTACATTTTGTCGATGCCAGATATAGGCTATCGATCCGTTCCATTCTGTGTTTCCCGGTATCTTTTGGAGAAGACCTACTTATAGTGACACTTCTCAAGTTTCAGGAAAGACTTAAGGCTTTTTTTGTTGTTGTTCTTTGAGGTGTATTGCATTTCCTTGCAATAATTGTAATTTAAAAGGGATGTTCTGAGTATTTTAGATCAATAGAGATCACTGCTCTAATGTTTCTAGGTTTTATTGTTGTGCCCTCCACTACAGGAGGCATAAAAATTTCATAGGTAGGAATTCACAGCCATTATTTTTCATCTAAATGTGTATTTGATAGCTTTTACAAAATGGATAGTACAGAAATGATTCTAACCAAAACAAAAACCTACACTGTTTGTACATAAATTGGAATTTGTTTTATTAATATGTTTAATGGGTATAATGGTCCATCTAAGAGATCACAGGCTTTAGCCTGTAGGTATTATGCTCTTAGCTTTGATATGGCTTACATTCAGAAAGGCCATTTGGATAAAGTACAGTATCACTTATGTGAATATGTATTGAGGAAATGTTTCATTTAGGAAACAGTACAGCAGAGAGTAAACATCTATGTATGAATCAATTATAGTATGCAAAAAACATAGTAGAAAATACTTTGTTTCCAGAGTCTTCTTTCCTAAGTACTGGCACATTTAATGTCCATAATTTCACTTAAATTAATGTGCTTTTCCCTTCTGGCATTTTAGGTATATTCAGAGCCACTAGTAGGCTTCAAGTACTATATGGAAATCTTTAATGAGACCCTCTTATCATGTATTAAAGAGGACACTGTTTTTCTACTAGAGTAATAGAACTGAAGGAGCACGTTCTGTGTTTCCTAATGATTTCTATTTATACACTTGTTTTCTGTTCAGTTCTATATTGCTTCTTACCTGATTTTGGAAACTTAAGACAGATCAAACCTGTGCATTGTTCCATGTAAGAAGTGAGAAAAGTTGAAGTGCTGAGACAGCAGAAAGAGTAGTAATTAGGAGTATCTGTAACAGGATGAAGGATTTATGGATGTTAGATTAACAGCAGGAGAACTCTTAGGAACTGCAGAGTCACAATGGGGAATGCGATCATTAAACTATAAAGCTAACATGAAGGCAGATAGGACCAGAAGCTATAGACTGTTGTAGGTTTTTTTACATATTTTTTTTCAAAAGCAGTTCACACTAAACAACTTTGATAGGAAAACCTGTATAATGCTTGTCTCATAACTGCTCATCACAGGTCTGAAATACCTCAGTGTCCAAATAGACACCGTTGGGTATAACTGTGGTTGGTACAACAAAGGGTTAGTACTGCTTGCAGTGTAACAGGGATTGAACAGCAAATTTCCTGTTACTTCAGTATGACATCTGTGAAAGTGAAACATGACTAAGGGTAATAGGACATGTATCTTGGCATCTTTTATTATTTAAATATGATTGAGGTGCATGGCATCTTCTGCATTTGTAGTAGATTGTCATTGCCATGATGGTCTTGAGACATAAGAAAACAGGAATTTGTAGGTAATCTTTTATTAGATAAGCTTAGAGTAGATGAGCTTTTGCAGACAAGTCCTGCTTTAGTCTGAAATAGAACCACAGACTCAATAGCCTAACCAGTCTAATGGCATATCATAATATTCTTCCTCCTTAGCTTCTCTATTCAATAGTCAATAAAGTGCCTGTTTATCTTCCCTAACATTGTATCCTCATTCATTCCCTTACCAGCTTCTCTTTTATTTCAAAGAAAGTCAGGATCTTGTCTCTCAGAGGTGATCTAGCTGATATACCCCCAGCTAAACTCTGAACAATTGATTTCTAGTTCTGTATAACTCTGCTAATTTTATTTAGGTCTGCTGCTTCTGTTTTGGACTTGACAGAGGCCTCTGAGTGATTAAAAGCTTGTCTACTTTTGCCAGTTACATCAGTTGGCTTAATATAGCATAGTACCTCTGTCTGCAGATCTAATTATTAGTTTTTCAGGGTTAAGAATATGAATTAAGAAGAACTTGAGTAGGTATTACACTCTCAGTATTTCCCTCTAAAGGGTAAAATTAGGTATTTACTTATTAACTGAATGATTGAAATGTCTGGCCTTGTTTTATTTTCAGAATTAGGGAATTTGGGTGCTGATGGCCAATTATATAAAATTAATATAAAGACATTCCAATGATAAGGTTTTCTGTTTTGAAAATATGTTCTGAAAGTATTTGTTTATATATATATATATATATATATATATTTTTTTTTTTTTGGGGGGGGGGGGGGGGGAAGGGGGAGGGAGTGGGCAATGTTGAACTTGGTAGTACTTAACTAGGGGCTCAAGCAGTGCCAGCAGTTTAAGTCATTCATAAACCATTACATTTTACTTCAATTTCCAAGCACTGCTGTTGTATTGGCTACTGTATAAGGGAGCGTCCCAGTTTTGACTGCATCCAGAAATACTGATCTTTGTAATTGCTAATGTGGCTGTGTCTTACTTTGTACGTTGTGAAAGCAAAACCTTTTCTAAGGCCATGTAATATTTGTGACAGATCATTATATCAGTTTCTGGTTTTGTTACATTTCTCTTTTCTTGTCTCCCTAGGTGTATTAATTGTTAGTTGGACCTTTGACTGTACTCTGGTGAACTTTGTGGGACAGAAACTCTTTGTCACCTTCCAGTGTATTCTGAAATATTCTGGGGTACAAAAACAATTAGCACAACTTCTACAGCTTTGCTTTCTCTCCTTTGCAAACACAAGCTTATCTCATATTTCTAACACTAAGCACTGTTTACTCAGATGCACCATTTATGGGAGTAATCCTCCTGTAAATAACAAACTGTTTGCTAACCTCTCTGACCAGGCATGCTCTCAGGATTTGTATAGATCATCTGGTACCACCTCCTGGCACCATCAGATAGCCCTACTTCAGTTCTCGAGAAGACTGTGAAGAAGCCTGGTCAAGCTCATGTGAGGGTCACCGCTGAGGTTGCTCCCAGCCCTTTTGTTGCTAGATCTTCAGTATCAGGTTAAACAAGTGAAATGGTAACCTTCCTCAACCTTCAAATGAATCTTTGAAAGGCATGAATCATGGGCATGTCCACATGGCTGAGGTAGCTGTGAATACATTCAGTAACAAACACATAATGCAAGACAGAAGTAATTGGGTATCTTGGGCCTCCTCAGCATCTGTTTTGTCGCTATATTGCGTTATTTGAAAGACCCAGGATATTAGGACTTTGGAACAGGAGCATTTATATTCTTGATTACAATGGTACCCTTGACAGACATACAACTCAACCTTTTGCCCTCGCAGGAACAGCTAAAACTGCATTTCTCAGCTATCCTTTTCAGCGAAGAGAGATAATTGGAAGTGCTCGTACGTAACAGTTTCTGTAGGCTGTGGCCTAGCTCATTAACTTCCATAGCGGAATGAAAGAGAGTAGTCTGGCGAAACAGTGGTGGAGCTCAGATGGACTAAATGAGCATGAAACTAACACTGGAAAACCAGGAAACCAGTGGATTGTGATACGTAGGAGTGAGAAGCAGCCAGCAGTTTCACTGGGGCTGGCATGCAGATAATAATGCTGCAGGATACTATGCATCCCATTTTGGCTCAGTCAGACCATTGCTGCTCCATCTTCCCTGATCAGAGCTACAACTCTATCCATTTGCCAATAAAGGAATGGAATTAGCTGGAAAAGTTCTTGATGGTTATGCATACACATCCTGTGTTTCACTGTCTTACATCATACTTGCGTTTAGTATCATGATTTAAAAAAACCTTCCTGTAATTAGATATTATCTTTCCTGTTAATAATGCCTGATAGCAAGAACAATGCCTCATAGCATGAATCTTCTTACCTGGCTGTAAAAAAAACATAAAGCCCCAGAATTAATTCTGAAAAATCAGGTTAAATTTTGCTAAGTGTTTGTTCTCCCATCTGATCCATGGGTCTGAAAACTGACATGCAGATACATAGTCACTTCTGAGGTTGCACTTTTACAGGACTGAATTTCTGAATTTTTCTTTTTTCTTTTTCTTCTTTTTCTTTTTCTTTTTCTTTCCTTTTTCTTTTCTTTTCTTTTCTTTTCTTTTCTTTTCTTTTCTTTTCTTTTCTTTTCTTTTCTTTTCTTTTCTTTTCTTTTCTTTTCTTTTCTTTTCTTTTCTTTTCTTTTCTTTTCTTTTCTTTTCTTTTCTTTTCTTTTCTTTTCTTTTCTTTTCTTTTCTTTTCTTTCTTTCTTTTTTTTTTTTTTTGAGAAGAATCCATCCTGTATCAAAACTAGTGCTACTCTGAGAACAGCAAGACTTTATGAAAGAACTGCTTTTAAGTCAACCCACGTTCACAGCTGCTGAATAAAATGTATCTTTGAGAGAAGGGAATTCCTGTCATTGTCTGCAGGAGGAGAAGATCCAAATCTGAACATATTTAACTATTCCAGAGCTCCATCAGTTACTGCTCCTCATAGGAACAGCAACATTTGCTTTTAGAGATTTAAGATTTGATGCTTTTCTTCCACTCTAATTCATGCATCTTAGTTTGGGTGTACCGCATTAAAAGATTTTTTCAGCCAGGCTTAGAGAATATTGTCAAAGCTCCATTCAAATTGGAAACCATGTATGATTTTTGTGTTGGGCCTGTGCAGTCAGTCTCTCAGCAAAAGTTCTTCGTAGCTTGCTGCAGAGGGCAGGTGACACCCAGATACTATTTACAACAAACTTGCTACCTGAGTTGTATGTCTCACAGCACATGCACTTTTTTTTTTGTTTGTTTGTTTGTTTGTTTTTGTTTTTGTTTTTAAACTTGGGGGACTTTATCTGGGCTTTTAAGTACCAACTTACCGTTTAGCTAGTACCCCTGAAAGGAGGGCTAAATATTCGGAGCCAATGTGTGTGATGTCTTTTATTTTTCTTTCTAAATGCTAAAAGTTAGTATTTAGATTATATGGATGAAAACCTCCTATTTCTGGTCTCCTGTCAACCCACCTCTCCTTTACGTGTTGGCTTTTTGGGCCACTCAGTTAGCTTGAGCAGTCCCCACCAGCCACTGCCTTCATTAGCAGCATCCAGGTTGCCAACCTAGCAGGTCACCCTGGGTTTGGATGAAGTACCAGGAACAAAGCTTGAACAAACAAGGATGTGTCATAAGTATTTATAATATCCTGCTCCTCTTTAGAGTAGTTATGGAGTATGGGAAATGTCATATTTCCTCAATGAGCTAAAATAGCTAGTGAATTCTTTTATTGAATTCCTCTATCTTGAGGCCTTCTTTGTTCCAGTAACCTGGGTGGCTGCACCAGGCTCATTTTCTATCTGATGACAGCAGGAACAGGTGATTTACGTCACCCATTTAATCAGCAGTTTATCAAAGATGAAGAAGCAGTGATCTAGTTTTGGTGCTGTGATTGCAGGTGAGCTCTTGTTGGGCTATACCCTAAAAGTGATGATAAAGCAAAGCATCTGAGTTCTGGTGAATAGATTAACTTTATATTCATTATTGTTATTATTATTATTTAATTTCTGTCAATTTTCTGTGGAAGAAGATTTGGGCAAAGTCCTTTAGGATGCAAAAATTAATTGTTAATAACAGTGAGGCTCCATGGTCGAGGGTGTAGAGCAGCCTGGGGCAAGACACGGAAGGACAACTTGATAAGAAACTGCAGCTCTTGAAGCTGGAAATGGTTGCCCCTGTTGAGTCCCTGCCTTCCTCTCCCTCCACCCCCAAGTGTGTAGTTCAGACTCCTCTTTCAGAGTTCCTCATTGTATTTTATAATGCTGCAAGAGTTTCAAATCTGCATGGCATCCTTTGCATCTCTCCTTTCCTGGAACTATTCCCTAGGCTGGCTTTGTTCCCCATGTACTCTCATTTGGCTGCTTTTTCTCTATGCCAGGTACAAAGCTGCTACTCATTCCCTGCCTCCATCCCTCTGAAGATGGATGGGCAAGTGTGGATGCACGCACACCCAAAACAGGGAGCTCTCAGCCCCATGTTGCTGTGGGGCAGGGACAGGAATGACTTTACTGCAATTTTAATGATAGTTTATTCCAGTTCTTTTTCTGTACCATCACCACCGCACCCAGTGCCCAAGCCTCCTCCCTGGAGAGTGAGCGTGGAGCAGCTGATTTGGGGCCAAGAGATGACCCCTCCCCACGATGGGACATGATGGCTGCCCAGCATTGCTGCCATGTTTCTGTACCCAGTTGCTGTCGGCTGTGTGCAAAGTCATTCTGTCTGCATTTATATACTGGTACACTTCCTGATGTGTGCTTCTCTGTATTACAAAGAAATGTTTAAATACATAGAGTCCATTTGTGGCAGGAGAGTCATGGACTCCATTGCTGGTGCAGAACGAAGACCTTTACTGTAGGTGCTTACAACCTCTTATACCTGCGCAACAATCCCTTGGTCACATGTACCAACCAGCGTGTGTGTTTATGTCTGGCACGAGTAGCTACCCAGCTTGTTTATTCATTTGCCAGGTATGCCATATGCTTTTGTTCATAATGTCTTTCTTTGTCCCACATCCATTTCTCTACCTCTCAATCGTCACTCTACCTACCTTTAATATTATGTAATGATGTGTATATAATAGACATGTCACTCATGTCATCCTGTCAATGTCACTGACATAAATCAGTTACCTTATATTCAGTGATATGTCATACATTATGTGAACTGAAAAAATATTTTCATACTTGTATGAATATTCTTAGAGATTAACACTATTCTATATTTTACTATATCAATAAAAATATTTGAAAGATTTGAGCAAAGAAAAGAGGGTAAAAAAGCTGGAAGCCTGTTGGCATCTGTTCTGCTTCCTTCAGGTATGCAGCTTCTCTTGCCACTCCTAGAGGACTCCTCTTGTCATAGCAGCTTCTGTGTGTTGGCGCAGTCTTTGCGATGCACTGTAGTGCTGGGGCATTGTGGTTCTTTGTGGCGCTGGCCTTTGTGGACACATGTGCCAAGCAGTTTTAATTCTTGTTTTAGAGTAGCCCGCTGTACTTGGGCAAGCTGATGTTTCAGATGCCTCAAAGCAAATGCGCAGAGTTCATGGATTCGGTCATCTTCACACTGCATAACTGTGTGTCCAGTCCAAGAGAAGAACATCTGTTGTGTCAGCTTTCCGAAACAGTGCTGCAGGAGGAGATCAGGTATGCTGTAGCATAGGACACAGCCCTGCTGTTGCCTCAGTTTGGACAGTTTCTAGAACTGAAGTCGTTCTCGTGTGATGTCCCATGCTAATTTGTAGATAACGCTAAACCATCCCTGCATTGTGCTCATCCTGTTTCATGTTAGTCCTTTCTGTAATCTGGAAAGGAGGAATTAAACTTTCTTCTGTAGGAATTAAGCCGTTTTTCTTTACCCCCATACTTTATCGCTCAGGGAGGCACTATTTTTGATCTAATGCAACGACTTCCTGAAATTCAGTCCAATCAAAATTCTCTTCTGTCTAGTTACAAGGACTTCCAACAGACTGTGAGCTCAGGCTATACAGGCCAGAGCTGGAGCTAACACGGAGGCCTCTGGATATTCAAAAAGAAAAGGCTGAGAATCAGGTGCTTTGTATGACATTTTTACGTGTTGTCTTACTTAAGTATTCTGTCTGTCCATAGGCACGTTTGGTTGGTTTGTATGGACCTTAAGAGATTGGTGCTTATGACTTCAGTTCTTTATGATACAGCTGCACCACTTGCTGTTTAGACCAAATACACATATTGTTGCAGAAGATTACTCTATGCATTTTATTTTTTAAATGCTTTTAAAGTGTGAGGGTGGTGTATGCCTTCAAACCAGTAATGTCTAAATGAAATTTATTTTCCCCCTGTTCCCCTCTTTCCATGGAGCAGTAGTTCAGGGAAATGTGGATACTTTCTTCTCTGCCGTATGTTTCCCATAGCGGTATTCTAGGAATGGCTTCTGTCATTGATTGCTTACTTGCTTATTTTCAGTACTGTACGAAACATGCCGTTCTTTTTCTTCTGCCTACATAGAACTCCCTTTGTTTCCACTGTAGTTTTGAGTTGTGCTCTGGAACAGAATGTACAGCCGGATCTAGAACAGTTGCCAAAGAGGTGTCTGCAGGCAAACAGTGCTGGATTTCCCAGATGGAGGTCATACAGTGCCTTTCTTCCTTGCAAAGCGTTCTCATATTATTCTTATACAGCATTGTATGTTACTGCTGTACTAAGATTTTTACTACAAATCCATTATCTGTTTCCCAAAGGTAATGGTGATGCTGAGAAGCATGCCTCATGATGACTTACACATCCTTCATGCTTCATATTAATTCTTCCTTTGGGTCAAAAGTAGACTGAAATCCTTGAAACCTTGCCTGGGAATCCTGCTGTTGCTAAAATGGTTCAGCCGTGGTGCCTGTGGTCAGAATACCTTGTGGCAGACCCTGGCACTGGCTGTGAATGAAAGAACTGACGACAAATTGCTCAATATCGAAAGCGAGCCAGTGCATATTTACAAGCCTTGGGTGAGCCAGATGGAATCTAAGAGGGGGAGGCCGGGTAGGAAAGCTGTTACTATGATGTTTCTTAGAAGACTTGCACGGCTGTTTTGCATTGCTCTGTTAATTGTTCCAAGGCACCCTTGGCTTCACTGCGTGCAATTCATACCATATTTTTTCATCACCTCAGATGCTGGCTGAAATATGTATATACATGTGTATATATAAATGTATACACATACACATATTAAAAAAAAAAAAAGGCATGACAACAACAACTTGCTGGTTATGTATTCATTTATTTACAGGTATACCAAAGCATTTAGCACGGGGTTGGAGGGTTTGTCGAAGTTTTCCTTGCTTTTCTTTGTCGTCTCCCCTTCTTCCCCCCACCATCCTCTGCCAAGAAAAGAAAGAGAGAAGGGGATGCGCGCCCACGGTCCCAGGCAGTCCGCTAAAAGGCGGCGGAGTTGTTGTTTCCACGGTATCTGCTGCCACCTAAAGGCCAAACAGAAAAACTGCGTCGGAAAGGTTGCGGCGGTCTCTGGTGCCATCTAGTGGCCAAAAGGTGGAAATGCAGACCCGTCAGTTTGGCGCAGGAGAAAGTACGCATGCGTACTGCCGTCTCGCGGCTCGCGCATGCGTACTGCCGTCTCGCGGCTCGCGCATGCGTACTGCCGTTTCGAGGCTCGCGCATGCGTACTACCGTCTCGCGGCTCGCGCATGCGTACTATCGTCCATAATGTCGCACATGCGTACTAACGTCCATAATGGCGCGCATGCGTACTGCCGACTCGCATCTCGCGCATGCGTACTACCGTCTCGAAGTTCGCACATGCGTACTACCGCCCATGATGTCGCGCATGCGTACTGCCGTTTCGGAACTCGCGCATGCGTATTGCCGTCTCGAGGCTCGCGCATGCGTAATGCGGTCCATAATATCGCGCATGCGTACTGCCGTCTCGAAACTCGCGCATGAGTACTACCGTCTCGCGTCTCGCGCATGCGTACTGCTGTCTATGATGTCGCACAAACGTACTACCGTTTCGGGTCTCGCGCATGCGTACTGCCGTCCATAATGTCGCGCATGCATATTGCCGTCTCGAACCTCGCGCATGCGTACTGCCGTCTCGCGTCCCGCGCATGCGTACTGCTGTCTATGATGTCGCGCATGCATACTGCCGTTTCACGGCTCGCGCATGCGTACTGCAGTCCGTAATGGTGCGCATGTGTACTGCAGTCTGGAAACTCGCGCATGCGTACTGCGTTCTCGCGGCTCGCGCATGCGTACTGCCGTCTCGCGGCTCGCGCATGCGTATTGCCGTCTCGGGGCTCGCACATGCGTAGTGCTGTCAGTAATGTCGCGCATGCGTACTACCGTCTGGAAGCTCGCGCATGCGTACTGCCGTCTATAATGTCGCGCATGCGTACAGTTGTACACGATGTCGCGCATGCGTACTGCCGTCCGTAATCTCGCGCATGCGTATTACCGTCTCGAAGCTCGCGCATGCGTACTGCTGTCCGTAATGTCGCGCATGCGTACTGCCGTCCGTAATCTCGCGCATGCGTACTTCCGTCTCGGGGCTCGCGCATGCGTACTGCCGTCCATAATGTCGCGCATGCGTACTGCTGTCTCGCACATCGCGCATGCGTACTGCCGTCTGGAAACTCGCGCATGCGTACTGCCGTCTATAATGTCGCGCATGCGTACAGTTGTACACGATGTCGCGCATGCGTACTGCCGTCCGTAATCTCGCGCATGCGTATTACCGTCTCGGGGATCGCGCATGCGTACTGCCGTCCATAATGTCGCGCATGCGTACAGCTGTCTCGAACATCGCGCATGCGTACTACCGTCTCGAAGCTCGCGCATGCGTACTGCTGTCCGTAATGTCGCGCATGCGTACTGCCGTCCGTAATCTCGCGCATGCGTACTTCCGTCTCGGGGCTCGCGCATGCGTACTGCCGTCCATAATGTCGCGCATGCGTACTGCTGTCTCGCACATCGCGCATGCGTACTGCCGTCTGGAAACTCGCGCAAGCGTACTGCTGCCCGTAATGTCGCGCATGCGTACTGCCGGCTCGACGCTCGCGCATGCGTACTGCCGTCCATAATGTCGCCCATGCGTACAGCCGTCTCGCGGCTAGCGCATGAGTACTGCCGTCCATAACGTCGCGCATGCGAACTGCCATCCGTAATGTCGCGCATGCGTACTGCCGTCCCGCGTCTCGCGCATGCGCACTACCGTCTCGCGTCTCGCACATGCGTACTACCGTCTCGAAGCTCGCGCATGCGTACTGCCCTCTCGAACCTCGCGCATGCGCACTACCGTCTCGCGTCTCGCGCGTGCGTACTGCCGTTTCGAAACTCGCGCGAGCGTAGTGCCATCTCGGAGCTCGCGCATGCGTACTACCGCCCATGATGTCGCGCATGCGTACTGCCGTTTCATGGCTCGCGCATGCGTACTGCTGTCCGTAATGTCGCGCATGCGTACTGCCGTCTCCCGACTCGCGCATGCGTACTGCCGTCTATAATGTCGCGCATGCGTGCTGCCGTCTCGAAACTCGCGCATGCGTACTGCCGTCTCGCGGCTCGCGCATGCGTATTGCCGTCTCGGGGCTCGCTCATGCGTAGTGCTGTCAGTAATGTCGCGCATGCGTACTACGGTCTGGGAGCTCGCGCATGCGTACTGTTGTCCGTGATGTCGCGCATGCGTACTGCCGTCTGGAAGCAAGCGCATGCGTACTGCCGTCCATAATGTCGCGCATGCGTACTGCCGTCTCGAAACTCGCGCATGCGTACTGCTGTCTATGTTTTGGCGCATGCGTACTACCGTCTCCACGCTCGCGCATACGTACTGCCGTCTATAATGTCGCACATGCGTGCTGCCGTCTCGAAACTCGCGCATGCGTACTGCCGTCTCGCGGCTCGCGCATGCGTATTGCCGTCTCGGGGCTCGCTCATGCGTAGTGCTGTCAGTAATGTCGCGCATGCGTACTACCGTCTGGAAGCTCGCGCATGCGTACTGCCGTCTATAATGTCGCGCATGCGTACAGTTGTGTATAATGTCGCGCATGCGTACTGCCGTCCGTAATCTCGCGCATGCGTACTTCCGTCTCGAAGCTCGCGCATACGTACTGCTGTCCGTAATGCCGCACATGCGTAATTCCCTCTGGAAACTCGCGCAAGCGTACTGCTGACCGTTATGTCGCGCATGCGTACTGCCGGCTCGACGCTCGCGCATGCGTACTGCCGTCCATAATGTCGCGCATGCGTACTGCCGTCCACAATGTCGCGCAAGCGTATTGCTGTCTCGGGACTCGCACATGCGTACTGCTATCCGTAATGTAGCGCATGCCGTCTGGAAGCTCGCGCATGCGTACTGCCGTCCATAATGTCGCGCATGCGCACTACCGTCTCGAAACTCGCGCATGCGTACTGCCCTCTCGGGGGCTCGCGCATGCGTATTGCCGTCTCGAAACTCGCGCATGCGTACAGTTGTACATAATGTCGCGCATGCGTACTGCTGTCTCGAACGTGGCGCATGCGTTCTACTGTCTCGAAGCTCGCGCATGCGTACTGCTGTCCGTAATACCGCGCATGCGTACTGCCGTCTCGCGGCTCGCGCGTGCGTACTGCCGTCTATAATGTCATACATGCGTACTGCCGTCTCGCGGCTCGCGCGTGCGTACTGCCGTCTATAATGTCATACATGCGTACTACCGTCCATGATGTCGCGCATGCGTGCTGCCGTCTGCGGGCTCGCGCATGCGTTCTGCCGTCTCGCGGCTCCATAATGTCGCGCATGCGTACTGCCGTCTCGAAACTCGCGCATGCGCACTGCCGTCTATAATGTCGCGCATGCGAACTACTGTCCATGATGTCGCGCATGCGTACTGCCGTCTCGGGGCTCGCGCATGCGTACTGTCATCTCCGGGCTCGCGCAGGCATACTGCCGTCCCGCGGCTGGCGCATGCGTACTGCCGTCTATAATGTCGTGCATGCGTATTACCGTCCTTGATGTCGCGCATGCGTACTGCCGTTTCATGGCTCGCGCATGCGTGCTGCTGTCTATGATGCCGTGCATGCGTACCGCCGTCTCGCGGCTCGCGCATGCGTACTGCCGTCTCGAAACTCGCGCATGCGTGCTGCCGTCTCGAAGCTCGCGCATGCGTGCTGCAGTCTCGAAACTCGCGCATGCGTACTGCTATCTATGTTGTGGCGCATGCGTACTACCGTCTCGCGGCTCGTGCATGCGTACTGCCGTCTATAATGTCGCGCATGCGTACTACTGTCCATGTTCTCGCGCATGCCTAGTGCCTTCCATGATGTCGCGCATGTGTACTGTCGTCTAAAATCTCGCGCATGCGTACTGCCGTCTATAATGTCGCGCATGCGTACCACCGTCCAAGATGTTGCGCATGCGTACTGCCGTCTCGAAACTCGCGCATGCGTACTGTCATCTCGCTGCTCGCGCATGCGTACTGCCGTCCATAATGTCGCGCATGCGTACTACCGTCTCGAAGCTCGCACATGCGTATTGATGTCTTTGATTTCGCGCATGCATACTGCATTCTCGCCGCATATAGCTGTAGTTCCGCGCATTGGCCACCTGGCGGTAGCAGAGACAGTGGAATGAAATACTCCGATGAGATTGCCGCGGATCCTCGGCGCAGCCCCTAGCGATCCGTTCTCTCTTGCGATGACAGGGGAAGAATACGAAGTTAGAAGGGGGGCAAAGACGAAGAAAACAGACGGAAAGTACTTCAAGCCCATGAAAGCTGTGCTAAGTGCTTATGAATATCTGTAAAAATGAGAAAGGGATTTTTTTTCTTTTTGCCACCATCTGTTGCAATGTTTCAAATATTCACATACCAAAATGTAACTGCCCAGCAAATTTAATGATAACGAAATTAAAGCATGTTGGCAGAAAGTACCGGGCCATATTAATGTTCGCTTAGCCTCTGTTTTGTTTGTACTTTAATGTCTTTGTTTCCAAGCACTTTTCTTCAACTCCAAGTTTCATTTCTGTCTTTTTATTCTTTTTAATGCCATAAAATGGATAGCTTTAGGCCCTAGCATGTCTAAACAGGCAGACACTGCATAAAGCTGCAGTTCTGAGATTCGTGTGGACCATTACATTGTTTCCACAAAGATTAATGAAAACTGCAGTTCTTCACCTCAGTTTACAGATGGAAAAAATTAATTCACCTGCATAGAAGGAATCAGTGTGTCACAGCTGCCTTTGGCAAGATGGTCTGAGAGTTATGCAGGTCCATCAGGCTCAGCTACAGCTTTTCATCTGCCCTTCCTCCTGCAACCAGAGAGATAGCCCACACGGGCATGGGGTATGCAGACCCTCCCCAGTCAACTGCAGCAGTCGCTCCTGCCAGCACTCCCTTTCCCCCAGATCATTGCCATTTCACAGGCTGGAGCCCTATGTGGCAGAAGAGGAGGGAGCTACAGGCAGAAGTAAAACAGGGTGCTGGGATTCCTCCATCCTGCTGCCAGATGTCTTCTCTGGCATTCTGGGGGTGGGCAGGGGACTGTGGGAGCACCCTCGAGGCTCTGGGCAGGATGGTAGGAAGCAAAGATGCAGCTGCAGGCAGTGGGCTGTGGGCTGGAGCAGTGCAGCCAGGCACAGCCGCACGGCTCACAGTATGGGCACATGGAGGAAGTTCATCCAGCTGAGAGCTGCTGGGCTGTCCTTACCATGCACTCTCCCATCCTACATGTCTGCACAGACTGCAGCAGTTGCTTGAGCATTTTCCACTGCGGCAGCTCACAAGCGACAACTCCAACCTTGACCCATACAGGTAATGACAATATACACACACAAATACGCACCCAATACAGAATCTGGCACTCTACAGTTCTCCCAGAGCTTGTTACTGCTTTTTAGGCTGCTCTTCACTCCCCTATGTCTTGTCCCATGCCTTCCCCATTTCTTTTTCAGGCTTTCCCCTTTATTTCCTCACTTCCTTCCCCATCCCATCTCCCTGCAACAGTGGGCATGCTGTACAGCGAGTGCATTCTGGAGATGATTTGCCTGTTCTCCAAGTCTGCTATGTCTTCATAAATCCCACATTGTGCCTCAGCAGAAATTGCTGTATCAGTATTGAAATCTGTGCTACCCTGTCTATTAGAAATTTCACCAATTGCCTTTGAGGACAGACTGGAATCAAAATATGTGGGCCATCATAGCTTGTCCACTGATAAACCTCCCCTTGCTGGACAGGCAGACCCAATTACTTTTTTTTTTTTTTTTTTTTTTTTTTTTTTTTTTTTTGGCTTTATGCCTTTATGGGATCTTTGAGATCACAGCCTGAAGCAGTGATGGAGCACCTGGTGAGGGGTGTAGCCCTACGAGCACAGGTGGAAGCAATGCACCTGTGGGACCAGATGGGGCTGAGCCTGTCTCCACCCCTCCCTAATCTCATTTAAGGGCTGGCAGCCACAGAGGAATTGTCTCTTTCTGGAGGCTGTGTCCTGTGGATTGCTGGGTGAGCCCTGGTCCTTGGAAAGAGGTAGGTGATTTTTTTTAATTATTATTATTATTATTTTTATTGCAGGGTTTTGATCTCTGCCTTTCTGAGAGGATTCTATGCTGGTTTAGGGTAGCTATATCTGCTATGCCTGTCCTTATGATGCCCTTCAATTGTTCTCTGAGAAAAATGAAGGGGTTGTCTCCCTTTCTCTGACCTGGTAGTAGCGGAACTGACATACATTCATTTCTTCTGCTATTATCTCGTTTCTGGAATGCTTCAATCAGCCCCAAGGTAATGCTGGTTGGCTTACTGAGCATTGCAACTCCAGAAATGCCTGGAGCTGGTGGTCTTTTCCATAAAGGGGTTCTGTGCTTTCCAGATCTTCTTTGCAACTCTTCTTAAACTCAGTACCTTCTCATTAAGTCTCTGTTCCCTCTTTCATGATTCTCATCTCACAGTCTCCAACTTGGGACTCCAAACTTGGTTTGTCTGCCGCCACGCTGTCCCAGCCCATTTTATGACATGTACTCTCTGTGTCCCCCTCCCTGTTCTCTCTGTGTCCTCGTGCCCCACCCGCGTCTTTGTGTTCTCCCTGTGTCCTCTCTCCATGTCCGTTCTGTGTCTCCTAATTATGTTCTGCGTCCCTTTTGATCTCTTTCTGTTTTGCAGCTCGATGGGGTTTAAGGATTTCTGGGGCTCCTCTAGCTAGTGGTTTAAGCACTGTGAAATCTGTGGAGCAGATAATGGAACACCACAAGCCCCTTGTTTGTGCATGGCTTGTATGCAGGCAGCTTTTGTGATAGCTGTGGAAAGCTCACTTAAAGATGAAATGGGGGTTACCTTGCTCAGTGGGGTCTATTTTTCCAGCCCAATAAGCTACATGGCTAGTGATAGAGTGAGGTGAATCTACCAGGCTGGGACCTGAGCTTAAGAAAACCACTGGGCCCCAGTAGCCATTTTCTTCATCCTCACTTGATATAATACAGTCTCCACTACTCGAGTATAGTGAGCACAAATATTCTGTTCCCATTTTGTCTGGTTCTCTCCTATATTGTCCTTACAAATTTGTCAGTGGTAACAGGTGCCAGGGCATAATTCTCAGAGCACACTGTGGCCGACCGCCCCAGGGTCCTATGGTTCTTTCTGTTTCTATGGCAGATCTGGCTTTGTATTTATAGGAAACAAGGGATTGTTCTCCACTGGGCCACTTCATCAGGATCACCCCAGATATCTCCATTCCAGTTGTCTGGGGATGCCATTACTTTCCTAACCTGTATGGTACCCAAACCCCCTGCCCCTCTTCCTTCCATCCCCTGACCCCCCATTAAATAGCTAGCTCTGCAGCTATGGGACCCGACAGTGTGATGAGGCAAGGCCTCTGATCTACTGAATACTGAGACTGGCACAGAGAGGCTCTACAACTGGTCTGGATCTTCCTGAGTGGAGTACTTGGTGAGTTTCCCCAGAGCTGCTGAGCATGCAGGCTTCCCTGCCTGCCCTTGTTGCACACCAGGCTATTGATGTCCTTTGTGTCATCATGTCTCATGGCTTCAGGTATCATACCATAAACTCCTTAGAGTTGGAAAGGACCATTTATGATGATCTAGTCCAATTTCCCTACAGCGAACAAGGACATCCACGGCTAGATCAGGTTGCCCAGGGCCTGATCCAGCCTCACCTTGAAGGGGACAGGGCATCCACCACAACTCTGGGCAACCTGTTCCACTGCCTCACCACCCTCGCTGTAAAAGATATTTTCCTTATGTCTAACCTAAATGTTCCCTTGTTCTTTCCTTTAGCTCCTCTTTAGGTATTGAAAGGCTGTTACCAGGTCACCTCAGAGCTTTCACTTCTGCAGGGTGAACAGCCCCAGCTCTCTCAGCCTGACCTTGTAGGAGAGGTGTTCGATCCCTTAGTTCACTTTTTTTGTGGCCATCCTCTGGATGTGCTCCAACAGGTCCATGTCTCTTCTGCACTGAGGACTCTACATCTGGATGGAGTACTCCAGGTGAGGCCTCTTCAGTACAGAGCAGAGGGGCAGGATCACCTTCCTTCACCGGCTGACCACGCTTCTTTTGATGCAGACCAGGATATGGTTGGTTTTCTGGGCTGGGAGAGCACATTGCTGGCTCACGTCCAGCTTGCCATTCACCAGTACCTCCAGGTCTTTTGGGACAGGCCTATGCTCAGTCTATTCATCCCCCAGCATGTATTGGTAGTGGGGGGTTCTCTTGTCCCACATGCAGGACACTGCACCTGGATTTTTTGAACCTGATGAGGTTCACCTGTGCCTGCTGCTTGAACCTGTCTAGGTCCCTCTGTTTGGCATCCTGTCCCTCTGGTGTGTCAGCCCACAGCTTGGTGTCATCAGCAAATTTTCTGAGGGTGCACTCGACCCCACTGATGATGTCGCTGATGAAGATATTGAAGAGTATCAGCCTCAGCATGGTCCCTGTGGGACAACACTCATCACCAATCACCATCCAGACATGGAGCCATTGACCGCTGCTCTCTGGACCCAATCCTGTAGCTGGTTCATTGTCCATTCAACAGTCCACCTGTCAAATCTGTATCTTTCCCATTTGGAGAGAAGGATGCTGTGGGATATTGTGTCAAAGGTCTTACTGAGGTCCAGGTAGATGGTATCAGTGGCTCTTTACTTGTCTATTGATGCAGTGGCACCATCATAGACAGCCACTAGGTTGGTAAAGCAGGATTTACCCTCGGTGAAGCCGTGCTGGTTCTCCTGTATCACCTTCCCTGTCTTACTTGTGCCTTAGTGCAACTTCCAGGAGGATCTGCTCTGTGCTCTTTCCCAGCACAGAGGTGAGACTGTTATGTTGGTAATTCCCAGGGTCATCCTTTCTTCCCTTATTAAAAATAGGTGTGATGCTGTCTTTTTTCCAGTCACTCAGGGAGGCACTCTTTTTGATCTAATGCAATGGTTTCCTAAAATTCAGTCCAATTGAAATTCTCTTTTGTCTAGTTACAAGGACTTCCAGCAGATTGCGAGCTTGGGCTTTACAGGTCAGTGGTGGAGCCAACAGGGAGGCCTCTGGATTTTTGAAGAGGACTGAGAAGGCTGAGAATCAGGTGCTTTGTTAGACATTTTTACTGGCTGTCTTACTTCAGGATTCTGTCTGTCCATAGGCATGTCCGTTTGGTTGGGTTAGCTGGAGCTTAGGAGCTTGACTTCAGTTCTTTATGACACCGACCTGTGTCACTTGTTGCCTAGACCAATTACACATATTGCTGGAGATCCCTCTGTGCACTGTAATTTTTTTTTTTCTTAAGTGTGGGGATGGTATCTGCCTTCAAACAGAAAATGTCTAAAAGAAATTTATTTTTCTTTTTTTTTTTCTCTTGGAGCAGTCGTTCAGGGAAGTGTGGATACTTGCTTCTCTGCCACTATGTTTCCCATAGCGGTGTTCTAGGAATGGCTTCTGTCACTGATTGCTTGCTTGCTTATTTTCAGTACTGAAAGAAACCTACTGTTTTGTTGTTGTTGTTGTTGTTTGTTTTCTTTTGTTTTTCTGCCTACGTAGAACTCCCTTTGTTTCCACTGTAGTTTTAAGTTGTGCTTTGGAATAGAATGTACAGCTGGATCTAGAATAGTTGCCAAAGAGGTGCGGGCAAACGGTGCTGGATTTCCCAGACGGAGGTCATAAAGTTCCTTGCCTTGTAAAGTGTTCCTGTACTATTCTTATATAACATTGTATGTTACTGCTGTACTGAGATTTTTATTACAAATCCATTATCTGTTTCCCGAAAGTGATGCTGAGAAGCATGCCTCATGATGACATATGCGTACCTTGTGCTTCATATTAATTCTTCCTTTGGGTCAAAAGTAGACTGAAATCCTTGAAACTGTGCCTGGGAATCCCACTGTTACTGAAATGGTTCAGCTGCCATGCCTGTGGTCAGGACGCCCTGCAGCAGATCCTGGCACCGGTTGTGAATGAAGGAGCTGACAACAAATTGCTTGATATCAAAACTGACTGAGTGGATATTTCCGAGCCTTGGGTGAGCCAGACAGAATCTCAGAGTGGCAAGGCCAGGTACGGGGGCACCAGTTTTTCTCATGCCCCCGCGTGGCCAATCAGTGAAATTGTGGCCGTGTTTGGTGCAGGAGGCAGCAGGACGCATGCGTGCAGGCATGCGGAAATGGTTTAGGTAGTTGCACTGTGCAGCAAATCCGCTGACCTTTATTATACTTAGTCCTCCAGGAAATTATGCACATTCACCATGAAGCTTATAAATAACATGTGTTCCTACAAAACCCTATGGTGCCGGGCAGGCAGTCAACTCTTGGACCTTTGGCTCAGTGGTACTTTTCTCTCTTCGAATCTTGAGTGCTCCTTGTCTATTTGCTCGGGCAGATTGACACCTGAGCCTGCCCCGGGAACGGACTATTTTGGCTCCCAGTGTACCTTGCACCCACTGCATGCATAATGAGGAGTCCAAAAAAACTGCATGCTTAGGTGTGTACCAGAAAGTGCGCATGCAAAATGAAGAGTGCACAATGCCACATACGTAGTGCATTCTTGGAACTGGCGCATGCGCAGTGTGGCCCAGGGGCTGGCACATGCACAGTGTGTTCTTGCAGATGCCGCATGCGCAGTGCGGTCCCAGAGCTGGTGCATGCACACTGCTGTCTCAAAGATGGCGCATGTGCAGTGCGGTCTAGGGGCTGGCACATGTGCAGTGAGGTCCCAGAGCTAGCACAAGTGCAGTGCGATCTCGAAGGAGGTGCATGCACGGTATGGTTCTGGGGATGGTGCATGCACAGTGTGTTCTTGGAGCTGGCGCATGTGCAGTGTGGTCCCAGGGATGGTGCATACACAGTACGGCCATAGGGCTGGTGCATACACAGTGCAGCATCACTGCCGGAGCATGTGCAGTGCGGTCTTGGGTCTGGTGCATGCACAGTGCGGGATCAAATCAAGTGCATGAGCAGTGCGATCTCAGAGCCATGCCCCCTCACCTTCCTCTCCAATTGCTGTTTGCTTTAAGAATACTTTTAACTTTTCATTTTCTATCTTTTTATCATTTTTGTAATATTATTTTCTATTTCTGATTCCTTTATTATTCAAATTATTGTGTATAATCCATTTTCCATTCCTTTTCCTGCTTTTCTGATTCATACTTCTAATTTTCTGATCCCTCTTCTATTTCTTCTTCATATTCTTACCCTTAAAGCCAGGCCCTGTCCCCCCTCCCTGGGGGAAGCCCTGTCCTCTCCCAATTTCTTTTTGCTTTATGAATACTTTGAACTTTTTATTTTCTAATCTTTTTGTTCTTTCCTTTCCTTAATACTATTTTCGGTTTCTGATTCTTTTTCTCATTCTTTTTCCTTCTCCTTTTTCTTTTCTGACTCCCATTCTGTTTGATATTATTTTCTAGTAACTTTTCTACGTCATTCCCTTTTTTTCCAGCCCCTTTTTATTATTCTTTTAATTATCTGCTTTCTATTTCTTTTTCATATTCTTTTTCTTTGTCTCATTCTTCTTCTAAATACTTCCCTAATTCTTTTTCTCCTTCTAAGTCCCTTTCTCTTTCTAATTCGTTTTACTTTTCTACATACTTTTCCAATTCTTTTTCCAATTCCTTTACTAATTCTATGTCTTCTTTACTTAATAATTCTTTACCTATTTTTTTCCAATTCTAATTATTTTTCCAACTTGTATTTTGTTACTAATTCTGTTAATGTTTCTGATTCTGTCTGAACTGTTAGTTGTGGGCCAGAAGCAGTGATGGAGCACCTGGTTAAGGTGTGGACAGCCCAGGGAGCACAGGTGGAAGCAGTTCCCCTGTGGAGTGGGACTGGGTGGAGCCAGAGCCCACCTGAGCTCATTTAAAGGCTGGCAGCTGAAGGGGAAGGGTCTGTGCCTGGAGGTTGCTCTGGCTGTTTGGTTGAGCAGAAGGTTCTGGACACCAGGACTTCTTCAAAGAGATGTGAGGACTCCACTGAGGACCTTGATGGACGCAGCAGGAAGCCACAGCCAACGCTGGACACCAACATCAACACTTGATCTTGTCTGGCAAGGTCTATTGTTCCCAGAGAGCGTTCTTGCTGTTCTGGCCATTCGATGGAATTGGTGTGAGTTTGTACTCATGCTCCCTGGGCTTTCCAAGGGTGTTCTTGCATTACACCAACTTTCCCACCCTCTATTTCCAAGCAAGAGTTCCCCTTGGCCTCCGTGTCTCGCTCTGGCCAGGCAGATGTGGTGCGCCAACGGTATGCAGAGTCCAGACCCTGAGCAGAACAACTGAGGAGAGAGGCTGCCCTGGATGAGACAGGAGAAGTGCCCCTTGAAGCGGGGGACGCCCCGCTGGCGCTGCCTCTCGCATCCACCGGCAGCACGTTCCTTCTCTCTCCTTGCTGCCCGGCGCTTTGCCGTCTCCCAGGGCTCACCAAGTCCAAATGTTCCCCAATGGAGTCCAACTCCAGCTTGACCAACACTCACCCGGTCTGTCCCCGCACCAGCTGGCTTAGGGCTCCCCAGCAGTGCTGGCTGTCGCTGCCTTCTGTCGCTCCCAATCAGCATGGCTCTGTTCTTTGCCTTTTGGGTTCCAGAGTGTTTGCTACAGGTTATGGAGTGTTTCTCTTCTCTCTCTTCTTGTCCTCCATGTTGCCTGTTGGCGCCTCGGTGGAGTTTCAGTGACCCAAATGCAGACTGCTCTGCGTTGCCCAAGCGTGATGCCAAGAGAAGAGGTAGGCACCAGAACAGGCTGCTGGTGAGTGCTGTGCATGACTCGGGGTTCCTAGAACGTCCACTCTTTCTTACTAACCCGTGTTGTTCAGCACCAAACGTGAAGGTTTCTTCTTTTCTTCCAGGACTGGAGACTCCACCACCAGGTGCCGTTGTCATTCCTGACCTCCCCAGGTTGTGGCGTTGGACGTGCCCTGATCCTTGGAAAGGGGTAAGAGAGCCGTATTTCATTATCAGAAGGTGATCTCTACTTACCTTGTCTTGTGTCCATCAGGAGGCAGTGGAGAGTTGTGACCCTCCCGAGTGCTGCAAAGGCTCTACTGAGGCTCTTGGTGGACACAGCAGGAACCTGCACGCACAGATGGATGCCAAGATCCGCTCCTTCCTCTGTCTGGCAAGCTCTGCTGACCCCTGAGGTTGTTCCCATGCTTGCAGAGGTTGTATGGGCTTGGTGTTGGTTGTCGCTTGTGCTCACCTTGCTGTCACCGGGTGTTCTTCCTTTGCCCATCATAGGGGTCCCCCGTTCTGATGGGATCTCCGTGCCTTCTGCTGATCCCAGAGAACATGGGTTTGTTCTCTTATATCCAGGTTCGTTATCATTTTTTTCATGTTATGCAATGTTTCTCTTCCTTCCTTTTTTTTTTTTTTTTTCCCTCCCCCCAGGCTGCCAACTGATCCCTCTCGTGTCTGCAGTAACCCGAATGTAGTCTAGTAAGGTTTGCTCAAGTGAGATGGAAAATGAAGAGGTAGGCTCCAAAACAGACTTGCGGTAAGTGTTTTGTATGGCTTGGGGTTTCTAGCATGTCATCTGTTTTTCTGTGTAACCCATGTGGTTCAGTACCTGATAGGAAGGTTTCTTCTTTCCTTCTAGTATTGGAGACTTATCCACCACATGGTGATGCCTTCCCTGACCTCCTTGATTGCAGTGTGGGATGTGCCCTGATCCTTGGAAAGGGGTGAGTGATTCCTTCATCCTTACTAGAAGGTAATCTCTACTTACCTTTTCTTGTGTCCATCAGGTGGCACTGGAGAGTTGTGACCCTGCTGAGCAGTGCAAGGACTCTACTGAGGCTCTTGGTGGACACAGCGAGAACCCACACCCATAGATGGATGCCAATATCTATTCCTTCCTGTCTGGCAAGCTCTGTTGTCCCCTGAGGTCGTTCCCATGCTTGCAGAGGTCCTATGGGCTTGTTGTTGGTTTACCCTTGTGCTCACTTGGCTTTCCAAGGGTGTTCCTCTTACTTGACAACACCTTTCCCAGTCTCCATTTCCAAGCAGGAGCTCCCCTTGGCCTCCGTGTCTCGCTCTGGCCAGGTAGATGTGGTGCGCCAACGGTATGCAGAGTCCAGACCCTGAGCAGAACAACTGAGGAGAGAGGCTGCCCTGGGTGAGACAGGAGAAGTGCCCCTTGAAGCGGGGGACGCCCCGCTGGCGCTGCCTCTCGCATCCACCGGCAGCACGTTCCTTCTCTCTCCTTGCTGCCCGGCGCTTTGCCGTCTCCCAGGGCTCACCAAGTCCAAATGTTCCCCGATGGAGTCCAACTCCAGCTTGACCAACACTCACCCGGTCTGTCCCCGCACCAGCTGGCTTAGGGCTCCCCAGCAGTGCTGGCTGTCGCTGCCTTCTGTCGCTCCCAATCAGCATGGCTCTGTTCTTTGCCTTTTGGGTTCCAGAGTGTTTGCTACAGGTTATGGAGTGTTTCTCTTCTCTCTCTTCTTGTCCTCCATGTTGCCTGTTGGCGCCTCGGTGGAGTTTCAGTGACCCAAATGCAGACTGCTCTGCGTTGCCCAAGCGTGATGCCAAGAGAAGAGGTAGGCACCAGAACAGGCTGCTGGTGAGTGCTGTGCATGACTCGGGGTTCCTAGAACGTCCACTCTTTCTTACTAACCCGTGTTGTTCAGCACCAAACGTGAAGGTTTCTTCTTTTCTTCCAGGACTGGAGACTCCACCACCAGGTGCCGTTGTCATTCCTGACCTCCCCAGGTTGTGGCGTTGGACGTGCCCTGATCCTTGGAAAGGGGTAAGAGAGCCGTATTTCATTATCAGAAGGTGATCTCTACTTACCTTGTCTTGTGTCCATCAGGAGGCAGTGGAGAGTTGTGACCCTCCCGAGTGCTGCAAAGGCTCTACTGAGGCTCTTGGTGGACACAGCAGGAACCTGCACGCACAGATGGATGCCAAGATCCGCTCCTTCCTCTGTCTGGCAAGCTCTGCTGACCCCTGAGGTTGTTCCCATGCTTGCAGAGGTTGTATGGGCTTGGTGTTGGTTGTCGCTTGTGCTCACCTTGCTGTCACCGGGTGTTCTTCCTTTGCCCATCATAGGGGTCCCCCGTTCTGATGGGATCTCCGTGCCTTCTGCTGATCCCAGAGAACATGGGTTTGTTCTCTTATATCCAGGTTCGTTATCATTTTTTTCATGTTATGCAATGTTTCTCTTCCTTCCTTTTTTTTTTTTTTTTTTTCCCTCCCCCCAGGCTGCCAACTGATCCCTCTCGTGTCTGCAGTAACCCGAATGTAGTCTAGTAAGGTTTGCTCAAGTGAGATGGAAAATGAAGAGGTAGGCTCCAAAACAGACTTGCGGTAAGTGTTTTGTATGGCTTGGGGTTTCTAGCATGTCATCTGTTTTTCTGTGTAACCCATGTGGTTCAGTACCTGATAGGAAGGTTTCTTCTTTCCTTCTAGTATTGGAGACTTATCCACCACATGGTGATGCCTTCCCTGACCTCCTTGATTGCAGTGTGGGATGTGCCCTGATCCTTGGAAAGGGGTGAGTGATTCCTTCATCCTTACTAGAAGGTAATCTCTACTTACCTTTTCTTGTGTCCATCAGGTGGCACTGGAGAGTTGTGACCCTGCTGAGCAGTGCAAGGACTCTACTGAGGCTCTTGGTGGACACAGCGAGAACCCACACCCATAGATGGATGCCAATATCTATTCCTTCCTGTCTGGCAAGCTCTGTTGTCCCCTGAGGTCGTTCCCATGCTTGCAGAGGTCCTATGGGCTTGTTGTTGGTTTACCCTTGTGCTCACTTGGCTTTCCAAGGGTGTTCCTCTTACTTGACAACACCTTTCCCAGTCTCCATTTCCAAGCAGGAGCTCCCCTTGGCCTCCGTGTCTCGCTCTGGCCAGGTAGATGTGGTGCGCCAACGGTATGCAGAGTCCAGACCCTGAGCAGAACAACTGAGGAGAGAGGCTGCCCTGGGTGAGACAGGAGAAGTGCCCCTTGAAGCGGGGGACGCCCCGCTGGCGCTGCCTCTCGCATCCACCGGCAGCACGTTCCTTCTCTCTCCTTGCTGCCCGGCGCTTTGCCGTCTCCCAGGGCTCACCAAGTCCAAATGTTCCCCGATGGAGTCCAACTCCAGCTTGACCAACACTCACCCGGTCTGTCCCCGCACCAGCTGGCTTAGGGCTCCCCAGCAGTGCTGGCTGTCGCTGCCTTCTGTCGCTCCCAATCAGCATGGCTCTGTTCTTTGCCTTTTGGGTTCCAGAGTGTTTGCTACAGGTTATGGAGTGTTTCTCTTCTCTCTCTTCTTGTCCTCCATGTTGCCTGTTGGCGCCTCGGTGGAGTTTCAGTGACCCAAATGCAGACTGCTCTGCGTTGCCCAAGCGTGATGCCAAGAGAAGAGGTAGGCACCAGAACAGGCTGCTGGTGAGTGCTGTGCATGACTCGGGGTTCCTAGAACGTCCACTCTTTCTTACTAACCCGTGTTGTTCAGCACCAAACGTGAAGGTTTCTTCTTTTCTTCCAGGACTGGAGACTCCACCACCAGGTGCCGTTGTCATTCCTGACCTCCCCAGGTTGTGGCGTTGGACGTGCCCTGATCCTTGGAAAGGGGTAAGAGAGCCGTATTTCATTATCAGAAGGTGATCTCTACTTACCTTGTCTTGTGTCCATCAGGAGGCAGTGGAGAGTTGTGACCCTCCCGAGTGCTGCAAAGGCTCTACTGAGGCTCTTGGTGGACACAGCAGGAACCTGCACGCACAGATGGATGCCAAGATCCGCTCCTTCCTCTGTCTGGCAAGCTCTGCTGACCCCTGAGGTTGTTCCCATGCTTGCAGAGGTTGTATGGGCTTGGTGTTGGTTGTCGCTTGTGCTCACCTTGCTGTCACCGGGTGTTCTTCCTTTGCCCATCATAGGGGTCCCCCGTTCTGATGGGATCTCCGTGCCTTCTGCTGATCCCAGAGAACATGGGTTTGTTCTCTTATATCCAGGTTCGTTATCATTTTTTTCATGTTATGCAATGTTTCTCTTCCTTCCTTTTTTTTTTTTTTTTTTTTCCTCCCCCCAGGCTGCCAACTGATCCCTCTCGTGTCTGCAGTAACCCGAATGTAGTCTAGTAAGGTTTGCTCAAGTGAGATGGAAAATGAAGAGGTAGGCTCCAAAACAGACTTGCGGTAAGTGTTTTGTATGGCTTGGGGTTTCTAGCATGTCATCTGTTTTTCTGTGTAACCCATGTGGTTCAGTACCTGATAGGAAGGTTTCTTCTTTCCTTCTAGTATTGGAGACTTATCCACCACATGGTGATGCCTTCCCTGACCTCCTTGATTGCAGTGTGGGATGTGCCCTGATCCTTGGAAAGGGGTGAGTGATTCCTTCATCCTTACTAGAAGGTAATCTCTACTTACCTTTTCTTGTGTCCATCAGGTGGCACTGGAGAGTTGTGACCCTGCTGAGCAGTGCAAGGACTCTACTGAGGCTCTTGGTGGACACAGCGAGAACCCACACCCATAGATGGATGCCAATATCTATTCCTTCCTGTCTGGCAAGCTCTGTTGTCCCCTGAGGTCGTTCCCATGCTTGCAGAGGTCCTATGGGCTTGTTGTTGGTTTACCCTTGTGCTCACTTGGCTTTCCAAGGGTGTTCCTCTTACTTGACAACACCTTTCCCAGTCTCCATTTCCAAGCAGGAGCTCCCCTTGGCCTCCGTGTCTCGCTCTGGCCAGGTAGATGTGGTGCGCCAACGGTATGCAGAGTCCAGACCCTGAGCAGAACAACTGAGGAGAGAGGCTGCCCTGGGTGAGACAGGAGAAGTGCCCCTTGAAGCGGGGGACGCCCCGCTGGCGCTGCCTCTCGCATCCACCGGCAGCACGTTCCTTCTCTCTCCTTGCTGCCCGGCGCTTTGCCGTCTCCCAGGGCTCACCAAGTCCAAATGTTCCCCGATGGAGTCCAACTCCAGCTTGACCAACACTCACCCGGTCTGTCCCCGCACCAGCTGGCTTAGGGCTCCCCAGCAGTGCTGGCTGTCGCTGCCTTCTGTCGCTCCCAATCAGCATGGCTCTGTTCTTTGCCTTTTGGGTTCCAGAGTGTTTGCTACAGGTTATGGAGTGTTTCTCTTCTCTCTCTTCTTGTCCTCCATGTTGCCTGTTGGCGCCTCGGTGGAGTTTCAGTGACCCAAATGCAGACTGCTCTGCGTTGCCCAAGCGTGATGCCAAGAGAAGAGGTAGGCACCAGAACAGGCTGCTGGTGAGTGCTGTGCATGACTCGGGGTTCCTAGAACGTCCACTCTTTCTTACTAACCCGTGTTGTTCAGCACCAAACGTGAAGGTTTCTTCTTTTCTTCCAGGACTGGAGACTCCACCACCAGGTGCCGTTGTCATTCCTGACCTCCCCAGGTTGTGGCGTTGGACGTGCCCTGATCCTTGGAAAGGGGTAAGAGAGCCGTATTTCATTATCAGAAGGTGATCTCTACTTACCTTGTCTTGTGTCCATCAGGAGGCAGTGGAGAGTTGTGACCCTCCCGAGTGCTGCAAAGGCTCTACTGAGGCTCTTGGTGGACACAGCAGGAACCTGCACGCACAGATGGATGCCAAGATCCGCTCCTTCCTCTGTCTGGCAAGCTCTGCTGACCCCTGAGGTTGTTCCCATGCTTGCAGAGGTTGTATGGGCTTGGTGTTGGTTGTCGCTTGTGCTCACCTTGCTGTCACCGGGTGTTCTTCCTTTGCCCATCATAGGGGTCCCCCGTTCTGATGGGATCTCCGTGCCTTCTGCTGATCCCAGAGAACATGGGTTTGTTCTCTTATATCCAGGTTCGTTATCATTTTTTTCATGTTATGCAATGTTTCTCTTCCTTCCTTTTTTTTTTTTTTTTTTTTTCCTCCCCCCAGGCTGCCAACTGATCCCTCTCGTGTCTGCAGTAACCCGAATGTAGTCTAGTAAGGTTTGCTCAAGTGAGATGGAAAATGAAGAGGTAGGCTCCAAAACAGACTTGCGGTAAGTGTTTTGTATGGCTTGGGGTTTCTAGCATGTCATCTGTTTTTCTGTGTAACCCATGTGGTTCAGTACCTGATAGGAAGGTTTCTTCTTTCCTTCTAGTATTGGAGACTTATCCACCACATGGTGATGCCTTCCCTGACCTCCTTGATTGCAGTGTGGGATGTGCCCTGATCCTTGGAAAGGGGTGAGTGATTCCTTCATCCTTACTAGAAGGTAATCTCTACTTACCTTTTCTTGTGTCCATCAGGTGGCACTGGAGAGTTGTGACCCTGCTGAGCAGTGCAAGGACTCTACTGAGGCTCTTGGTGGACACAGCGAGAACCCACACCCATAGATGGATGCCAATATCTATTCCTTCCTGTCTGGCAAGCTCTGTTGTCCCCTGAGGTCGTTCCCATGCTTGCAGAGGTCCTATGGGCTTGTTGTTGGTTTACCCTTGTGCTCACTTGGCTTTCCAAGGGTGTTTTTGCCTTATAATATTTTCCCAACCTGTTTCCAAGCAGGAGCTCCCCTTGGCCTCCGTGTCTCGCTCTGGCCAGGCAGATGTGGTGTGCCAACGGTACACAGGGCCCAGACCCTGAGCAGAACAACTGAGGAGAGAGGCTGCCCTGGGTGAGACAGGAGAAGTGCCCCTTGGAGTGGGGGACGCCCCACTGGCGCTGCCTCTCGCATCCACTGGCAGCACGTTCCTTCTCTCTCCTTGCTGCCCGGCGCTTTGCCGTCTCCCAGGGCTCACCAAGTCCAAATATTCCCTGATGGAGTCCAACTCCAGCTTGACCAACACTCACCCCGTCTTGTCCCTGCACCAGCTGGCTTAGGGCTCCCCAGCAGTGCTGGCTGTCGCTGCCTTCTGTCGCTCCCAGTCAGCATGGCTCTGTTCTTTGCCTTTTGGGTTCCAGAGTGTTTGCTACAGGTTATGGAGTGTTTCTCTTCTCTCTCTTCTTGTCCTCCATGTTGCCTGTTGGCGCCTCGGTGGAGTTTCAGTGACCCAAATGCAGACTGCTCTGCGTTGCCCAAGCGTGATGCCAAGAGAAGAGGTAGGCACCAGAACAGGCTGCTGGTGAGTGCTGTGCATGAGTTGGGGTTCTTAGAATGACTTGTGTTCCTCCCTAACCCGTGTTGTTCAGTACTACTACTGAGGGTTTTAACTTTGATTCTAGGATAGGAGACTCTGCCGTCAGATGGCGTTGCCTGTTCTTCTCTCCCCAGTTTGCAGAGTTGGATGTGACCTCAGCACTGGATAAGGGGTAAGTGATTCCTCCATCCTGACCAGAAGGTAATCTCTACTTGTCTTGTGCTGTGTGGAACAGGTTGCAGTGGAGAAGTGCAGTTGTCCGGGGCGCTGCAAGGACTCTATTGAGGCATTTGGTGGACGCCGCAGGAACCCACAGCCAGAGGTGGATGCCAAGATGCACATCTTCCTCTGTCTGGCAAGCTCTGCTGACCCCTGAGGTTTTTCCCACGCTTGCAGAGGTTGTATGGGCTTGGTGTTGGCTGTTGCTTGTGCTCACCTTGCTGTCACCGGGTGTTCTTCCTTTGCCCATCATAGGGCTCCCCCGTTCTGGTGGGATCTCCGTGCCTTCTGCTGATCCCAGAGAACATGGGTTTGTTTTCTTATATCCAGGTTCACTATGTTTTCTTGCTGTTATGTGATGTTTGCCTTAGTTTTTATTTTTATTTTTTTTCCGGGCTGCTTATTGATCCATCCTGGGTCTGCAATAAACCAAATGATTTCTGGTAAAGGTTTGAGCAAGTGAGATGGAAAATCAAGTGGTAAACTCTAAAACAGGCTTGCAGTGAGTGTATCGTATGACTTGGGGTTTCTAGCTTGACATCTGTTTTTTTTTTTTTTTTTTTTTTTTTTTTTTTTTTGTAAGCCATTTGGTTCAGTACCTGATAGGAAAGTTTCTTTCCTTCTAGTATTGGAGACTTATCCACCACATGGTGATGCCTTCCCTGGCCTCCTTGATTGCAGTGTGGGATGTGCCCTGATCCTTGGAAAGGGGTGAGTGATTCCTTCATCCTTACTAGAAGGTAATCTCTACTTACCTTTTCTTGTGTCCATCAGGTGGCACTGGAGAGTTGTGACCCTGCTGAGCAGTGCAAGGACTCTACTGAGGCTCTTGGTGGACACAGCAAGAACCCACACCCATAGGTGGATGCCAATATCTATTCCTTCCTGTCTGGCAAGCTCTGTTGTCCCCTGAGGTCGTTCCCATGCTTGCAGAGGTCCTATGGACTTGTTGGTTGTCGCTTGTGCTCACTGGGCTTATCAAGGGTGTTCCGCTTGCTTGACACCACCTTTCCCATCCTCTATTTCCAAGCAGGAGCTCCCTTTGGCCTCCGTGTCTCGCTCTGGCCAGGCAGATGTGGTGTGCCAATGGATCAGAGCCTTCAGAATCCAACCAAAAGAAATGAGGAGAGAGGCTGCCCTGGGTGAGACAGGAGAAGTGCCCCTTGAAGCGGGGGACGCCCCACTGGCACTGCCTCTCACATCCATCGGCAGCACATTCCTTTTCTCTCCTTGCCACCTGGCGCTTTGCCATCTCCCAGTGCTTGCCAAGTCCAAGTATTCCCTGATGGAGTCCAACTCCAGCTCGACCATCACTCACCCGGTCTGTCCCCACACCAGCTGGCTTAGGGCTCTCCAGTACTGCTGGATGTCAGTGCCTTCTGTTGCTCCCTGTCAACATGGTGGTGTTCTTTCTTTTTAGGTTCAGTAATGTGTCTTCTTGTTATGCAGTGTTACTCTTCTCTATTTTCTTGTGTTTCATGTTGCCTGTCAATGCCTCTTTGGAGATACACTGAGTGAAATGTAAACTGATGTTCTTTGACCAAGTGTGATGGAAAATGAAGATGTAGGCTCCACTACAGCTATTGTGTGAGTGTCCTGTATGATTTGGGGTGTCTGGAATTACATTTATTTCATCCTAACCCATGTTGTTCGGTACCACATGCCAATGTTTCTTCTTTTCTTGTTGGACTGAAGACTCCACTACCAGATTCGATGGGGCTTACATGTCTTCTTGTGTTTGTGCATTGGTTGTGCACTGATGCTTGGCAAGGGATAAGTGATTACTCTGTGTGCCCTTTGGCCCAAATTCCAAATATTCCCCAATGTAGTCTATTGTAGTAGGTGCTTTGCGGGGATACGTGCCGTATGGGATAGGCCTCTCCCTAAGCATAGTGAAAGGGTGCTGTTGTGCTCAGACAGACTGTCCTTGTTAATGTAGTAAACAAGATAAGAAGTCAAAGGAATGAGGAGACAATAGGAGCCAAATAAGGAATTGTGGTAAGGGGTTAGATCCAGTACAGACAAATCAGGACAGGGCACGATAGCTTAAGTAAAGGTATATAAGCTGTGCTTAGTAGTGAATAGACGCCATTTTACTGCTCATCATGTTGGTGTACATCTGCAGTCATTTGGCCCTGATCAGGTAATTGGTCAGTGCACACTAGGGCTAATGCAGGAGGTTAACATTGCAGTTGCAGAAGGCAACAGTAGTCCAAATCCAGCTTTTCCCACCCTCATCACATTTGTCCTCACACTAAATTGGTTAGGGCTCTGAAGTAGTGATGGGTTGTCAGTGCCTTGGTTTGCTGACATCAAACTTTGGATTGTTTTTTCCTTCATGGCTGAACAGCATTTCTTGCCTTCATGCAGAGTTTTTCTTTTTTCTTTTTGTGAATTTCACACATTCAATACTAACTGAATGTTTGATAAGCCTGCAGAGGCAGATCTGGGGAATAGAAGTAGCGGTTTTGGGGAGTCGTGTCTGAGGCCTTGATGGATTGTTACATGATATTTTTCCAGGCTGTTATGAGTATATTACATTTCTTTCCAATCTACTGTCCTAGTCGAAGCGGGAAGGACCATTTTGACTATTTGTCAACGCCCACCTGGCAATCTGAATTTAGGAGCTGCTTTCATGGACGTGTCGCTGCAGGGCAAAGAAGGCCTCAAAACTTCAGTGGACCTCTACCCCCAAAAGAGCTCTGAAACTTATGTTAAGAAAATAAATGTCTTAATATTTTTCTGTCTTCTATAGTTTTAACTGTTGCTTTAGCTTGGCCGGAAAATAGGTATGTAAAACTAATTGAAAATCTTGCTGAAGGAAGGTTTTAGTGTTTCAGACTGTTGGGTTTGTATGACTCTCCCAAGAAGTGTAGGAAGTGTGCCAATTTACGCAGCAGTTGCACTAAATTGAACAATACTGAATTATGTAACAAATCAGATGGAAAACGGTGGAAATTGTAAATGCGTGGATGAAAATCAGAGTAAGGTCGTTGATTTGTTTGTTTGCTTGTTTTTTTTTTTTTTTTTTTTTTGTTGTTGTTATTATTACTAATACCTGAACCATTTTTATAGACAGGAATGACAACAGTGCAAACCATATAAACTTTGGGTGCAGGAACCTGTCAGGTGTAGGGTGTTGTTGGGAATATGGCAATTTTGGGATGCTTACGAGATATAATGAGACCGCTCGATGGCAGCAAGGCAGGTACTGTGATCCTAGGGCCACTAACAATACAGTGCAGTCTGGAGATAAAGATATATTAGCTATAGCGGGCATGGGGACTGCATCAATGTAGCATAGGCAAAAACACTGTCAGCTCCTCTCTGGGTATTGGTGGATGTGTGCGAAATAGATACGCATGTGAAATTCTCCCATTGAATTGGACTGGGACATGCACAGCAGGTTATCTGATGCCTCACACAAGTATCTACACTTGCATAGAGCCACCATGAGGATTTTTAAGAGCTATGCAGCTATAGACTAAGAGAGGGAATACTCCACTAGTTGAAAGGACTATGGGATTCCATAGTTTTATTTGATGGGTACTTTCAGCTGTCGGAGTCACTGAACTGGAACAAGCAGTTGTGAATGTATTAGTCACTATGGAAAGAATTGAGAACCTAAGTTTAGAAGCCATCCAGGGTCTTCAGACAGAGATCTCACTGCTGAGTAAATCAGTCTTGCAGAATAGAATGGCCCTCGACATTCTTACCGCAAAGGTATGAGGGGTCTCTATGATTATTAACCGAAGTCACTGCGCTTACATGGACTGAAATGTACACATAGAGAGTGATTTATAAGCCATTTGGAGAGGCGTTTGAGAGCTACACCAAGTCTCCTTACATGACCCTTCTGCTGGAATCATGGATATGTGGAATAAGCTTTGTAACTGGCTGCCTAACTTTGTGTGGCTAAAGTGACCAGTTGTAGTTGTACTGACGATCCTCATTGTGATAACCTGCATAGGTGCGAGGTGTTCTTTCTGGTGCTATTGAAAAATGCTAGATGAGCGCTCCACCTAGAAGAGGTACCGTGTGAAATGTCAGGTAGAAATGGGGAAATAGTTCTGGAACACATTACTTGACAGTTGGGCACTGAAAGCAAAAGCCTTTGCATAACATATAGAAAAGGGTGGATTGTATCAAGGGAAGTATAAATCTGGACCTCATAGTATGTGCCAAGTTGGGAAGGAACACAGAAAGTGGTGGAACGTGAGGTCTGTGAGTACAAGGAAGATAAGGGCGGAGAGCTGATGACACAATGGAAGGTCCATTGAAGGTCAGCGGAGTTTCTCTTTGTAACTGAATATGCAGTCCCATGAACATAAGGAGGCAGAGCTGCCATTGCTGAGCATAAGGAAGTGAAGTTGCTGTTGCGACACAATGCAAGCCTGACCTTCTGAAGTTGGAAGCTCTCAGCGAGGTATGCTGATCACCTTCATCCAACACTGACCAGAGAACCGCGCTGCTTCTTTAGGACCATGACAGTAGAGTGGGGCAATGTGTTAATAATGTCTTGGAATTCCACCCATCTTTCTTGCAATGTAATTAATGTTTGTATGTTATGTTTTAAAATATGTAACCATTGTTATCCTGGCTGTGGGAGTTAGGAGATTTCTCGTTGCATCTTACGTTGTAATAAAAATGCCTCTTGAGTGAGTGTGTCTACATTACGATTTTGGTATGAACGCAGGGCTTATACCTGGCATTCTGCTATTGAGCATTTGTGAATGAAGAAAACTTTTATAGAGGGTGATTTAGGAAGACGCCTGGATGAAGTTGAAAGCTGCTGGATTGACCGTCATGATGCTCAAAGAATCATATGGAGTAGAAGCGAGCCTGGAATAGAAGACTGGAAATCTTTAGTATCCGTCTCGGAGAGCATAGGGACCTGGAGCGACACGGGGGTCTGTCTGTGTTTATCATCTTGTGTGTTACTGCTGAGCGTGCGGTATCTGTGGAACTAGCGTGGAGTCTGAATTGTGTCATCTTCGAAGCTGTTATGCTGGAAATATCCTCCGTGCTTTCTGGAATTGCTAATAAAGACTTCCTGCCTTAATGTTAACAGAAGTGTGCTGTTTGGTTTCTATCCAACCGTTTTTTGATTCACCTTAGCGCCCCGGATCTGAAATTTGGTGAAAGGCGGGTGGATGTTTGTGAGTACCCACACATAGCATTGCATTTATTTTCTTTTGGTTGTCTTACAGATGTCCAGCTGTTGTAGAATGTCAAAGAGCTTTTTATTAGCTTCCGGCATCTTCGGTCATTTCTGCCTGCATGCGTTTAGGGGAAAGATGGTCATCAAGACGGATGTTGCGAGCCATTTGCTGCTGGCCCCCATGGCCTTGTCAGGGAAATGGCTGCTTAGGTTAAAACCGGGACAAGTCCAATTCCACAGAGCTGTTTACATGGCAATGCATTGAGCAGCAGCGTTCTTGTTTCCTAGACCATGACAGGGCAGTTTTTCCCTTAGCACCTTTTGTACCTATTGTTTTAGAAGTTTATCGCTTCAGTTGTCTTGACTGTCAGGGACAGGTGTGATTGTTCTCTCCTGTAGAAGTCATCTTTGGAAGCCAGATTGCCAAAGGGACGTGGCAGTCAGTGAAACAATCTGCAGCAGTGCTGGAGCTGTTTGTTTTCCAGCACGCCAAGGTAGTATGCCTTACAGCAAATCAGCTGGTCCTCGCAGCAAGGGCCCATACAGTCTGCTGGGCCACAGAAGCAGGATGGGCAAACGGTTGTTTTTTAGAGTATTCTCCTTCCTTGTGAGGTATCCCAGGGCCAGAAAAGGTGCCTGTTTTTTGCAAAGGTTGTGAGATATCGGAGTTGCTAATTGTAGGCTTCAGTGCTGGATTTATCGTGTAGGTAGATCATTTTTGGTTGCAATCAGTATTTCTGTACCAGGTTGGTTACAGTGAGAATATGAGGACTGAGCGAGTGTTCGGAAGCATGAGTAGCCGGAAGGTCAATTACTGAATACTGTATTGCAATGCAAGGTTACTGAGCATGTTACAATATTATCCAATTAGAATAGAAGCTTATCAGTCATAAGAAATAAGAGAGTTTGTGAAAAAACAGAGGTGTTACTGTAACACTGAGGCGAGCCGTGCAAGTGAGCTGAGCAGCAGGGAAAAGAGGATGTCTTGTGATATGCTAGCAGTTTTATGTTTAACCCTGAATGGAAAATGGAAAGCAATATAACACTTGGTCTTCTGCGATATGAAGCGTGTAGTTCTTCTTGTGTTCTGAGAACCACGTATGTGGAACTATCTACAGTCCATGGAACCAGAGCATTAAGTGTTTAACTCACAGTGCATTTTATGACATTATGTTATGGAATAGCGATAAGCAGAAATCATAAAAGTATGACATTTTGGTTGTTCTTTACCTAGTCTTGCAATCTTATTGTAAGCAGTTTATTAGGGTTATTAAATACCTTTTTTATTGTTCTCCTGGACAATAGAAGCATTTGAGTACCTCTTTGTCCACGCAGCCGCCTTCTTTACTGGTGAATTAAGGCAAATAACTTAGGTTGTAAGTTACGTGCTTTCATCTGGTGCTGAATGGGCAGCTACAGGTCTGACCTCGCTAAGCCAGGTTTTGGCTGGCAATAACAGATGTTTTTCTGCAGACTCAGACAGTTTGTACCGACAGCGGGCCTCCTGTTTCTGCAAATAATATCGTTAGCTGTCCTATCTCTGGAATGCCAGGTCAGACAGTAAAACCACACATGAACTAACAAGCAGCGGATTGGTCGATGGAGTTGTAGCTGATGATGGGCTAGACCGAGTCAAGTGTCTTCCATCTCGACCGAGCTCAAGGAGTACACAGCGAGAGAGATGTATGATGTTCTTTACAAGACCACTATAGATCACCGAGAGATGTGCAAAAGAGCTGAGTGTTGGGGCAGGGAGGGGAAATAAAAAGACAATCCTTTGGGGGACTCACTGTAATAACGCAACATTTTCTTGGCCATGTAATACTGACGTGAGCAGCTTGTTTATTATGTTTGTGCCTTTCTTGTATGTGGGCTGGGTGGGAATATTCCCTTTGCATCTGTTGTGTGGACAGTCCTGAATAAACGTTTGTGCTTTATCAGTACTCTGTGGTTATAGTTTGATTTCTGGACAACACAGCTGCTCCTGTAATGGGATATTTTCTCTTTTTTTCTTCTCTACTCTGTTCTTTGATGATGTTTCTTATTCCTTATCTGGAGATCCTCTCCTGCTAGTGTAACAGCAGAGGTGCCAGTGCTGTGAGGAAATGTTAGAAAAATAAGGCTGGTCATATGTCTGTGAATCGTAGAGTCACAGAATCATGGAACGGCCTGGGTTGAAAGGAAGCACAACGATCATCTACTTTCAATGGCTGTGCTACGTGCAGGATCGTCAGTCACTAGAACAGGCTGCCCAGAGCCACATCCAGCCTGGCCTTGAATGCCTCCAGGGATGGGGCGTCCAGAATCTCCTTGGGCAACCTGTTCCAGTGCTTCACCGCATTCCGTGTGCAAAATTTCCTCGTAATATCTAACCTAAACCTCCCCTGTCTCAGTTTAAAAGCATTCTCACTTGTTCTATCGATATCCACCCTTGAAAACAGCTGTTCCCCCCTACTGTTTATATGTTCCCTTCAAGTTCCAGAAGGTCACAGTGAGGTCTCATCAGAGCTTTCTTGTCTGCAAGCTAATCAAGGCCCATTCTGTCAGCCTTTCCTTATAGGAGAGGCGGTCAGAGTACTGATCGTCTTAGTTGTTCTCCCCTCTACCCACTTCAAGAGGTCCTTGTCCTTCCTGTAGTAGGGGCTGCAGGACTGGACACCATATTTCAGATAGGACCTTGCAAGAGCTGAGTAGAAGGGGACAATCACCTCTCGCTGTCTGCTGGCCAGCTGTTTTTTAATTCCATGCAGAATACGGTTGGTCTTCTTGGCTGCGAGAGTGTACTGCTGCTTCCTGTCCAGCTTGCCATCCACCAGCCCCTTCTCTGCAGGGCTGCTGTCAAGCAGATCTTGTCCTGTTTGTCTAAATATCTGGGATTGCTCTACATGCAGTGCCCTGCATTTGGCCTTATGGAACCTCATTAGTTTCACATGGTCCCACTTCTCTAGGTCCCATTCTGCAGGTCCCATCTCTAATTCTTAATCTTCTAACTCTTATTCTTTCTCTCATTGTTTTTGTAATTCTTTTTCTTCTAAATCTCTTTCCAGTTCTCTTTCCAGTTCTTTTTTTCCAATTCAAATTCTTTTTCTTGTTGTAATTAATTTTCTATTTTTTCTGTAATTTTTTCCAATAAATTTTCTAATTCTGATGCTTTTCATTTTTCTAATTCTTTTTCTTATTTATTTTCCTTTTTATTTTTCCAGTTCTTTTTCAGCTCTTTTTCTAATCTTTTTCTTTTTCCTTTTCCAGTTCTTTTTCCTTTTCCCACTCTTTTTCCTTTCCTTTTTCTAATCGATTTTCTAAATGTGTTTCTTATGCTCTCATTCTAATTCTTTTACTTCTTCTAATTAGAGTTCTGTTTCATTCTCTAATTCTATTTCTTTCTCCTTTTGTCCTTTTTTCCCTTTTTTTCCTGATTCTCTTTTCCCTTTTCCTCTTCTATTTCTGCTTCTTTTTCTTTTTCTACTTGCTATTTCTCATTTTTCTAATTTTATGGTTTTTTTTCTAATTCTAATCTCTTTCCAATTCCAATCCTTTTTCCACGCCCTTATTCCTTGCCCTTTTTCCAATTCTTTCTATTCCAATTTCTTTGTCTAATTCCTTATCTTTGTCTCATTCTTTTTCTAATTCTTATCTTCCTTTTTTCTAGATCTTTTCCTTTTCCTTCTTCTCCTTTTTCTAAATCTTTTCCAGCATATCGATTTCACCAGTCAGGCTGGGGTTATCTGCAAAGTTGCTCAGGGTGCACTCGATGCCATCATCTGTGTCACTGATGATGATGTTGAAGAGTACCAGTCATGAGACCAACCCCTGAGGCATACCACTTGTGATCAGCCTCCCCCCTGATGCATAACCATTAATCATGGTTAATCAGCCAACCCGTTTCTCATTCATTGACCAGTCCATCCTTCAAAACTACACCTCTTCAATTTAGAGACCAGGATGTGGTGCCTGACCAAGTCATAGTTTTCACAGAAGTGCAGGTATACGGCACGCATTGCTGTTCCTGTAACCAGCGATGCCATGGCTACATCATATGAGGCCACCAGATTAGTCAGGCAAGATCTGTCCTTGGTAAAGCCATGCTGGCTGTCTGAAGACATCGTGTTGCGGGAAAAAATGTACAAATGAGGTATGTCCAGCAAGAGTTCTGTCATTAGTGGCAGTCAGCTGTTAGATGAGGAGTAAGAGGGCCCGAGTCAGGCTTCCTATCACACATATGAGTTGTGTGCACGTGCACTGCCAGGGTTTATCTGTTGTTTTTTTTCTCGGGGTTTGGGCAGTGATTTCTGAGTTACCATACAGGTGGAAAACATCTTGTTGACTTACTCCAATCTGTTCAATGTCCTTCTTCAGTATTTCTGCAGAGGCTGTGAGAGAGCGTTTGAGTTAGTGCCGGAGTTTGACTTCTCAGCAGGTACATCATGGAAGTGTTCATCTCTTCTTTTTTGATCTCTGTGCAGTGCTCACATGTTTTTTTGTTTGTTTGTTTGTTTTGTTTTCTATGTATGCAATTGTTTCCTGCTGCATGTCAAGTTTTTCTTTATCTCTATTCCCTTCTGCTCTCCTTCGATACTGTCATGTCTCTTTTTGTTTGTTTGTTTTCTTGTGTCATGGTTTTGTAATTTTGCTATTGGTATTCCACATCATAACATCATGGACAGTATGCGTACTTAAAGAGTTAATATTCCAGTTCCGTGGATTGACAACCTTCCAGATACCTGCTCCTCAAAAGAGAAGAACTACGTATCCCAGAGGACCTCACGGTCAGAGCAGGAAGATACATCACAGAAGTCACGGGATCTGGTTGCTGTTTTTTTTCAGCGCACGCTCTCTCTGGCTGCCAGGCAGAGGGGTGGGTGTGCTTCCAAGCTGCATGCCTTCATTCAAGTAGGTCTTTCGGTTTTGGAAACTTTCTCTCTCTTATTTCATTTGATTTATTACTTTCTTACTTTCAATTAGATTGTATTATATTGTGTTATCTTGCATTCTGATATCATAGTTAGTAAAATAAGTTTTTCTCCTTAGATTGTTGCCACTGCTCCATTCTTTTTTCTCCCTCTCTGAGCCCAACTCCTGTTCCCCTACCCCCTTCCCTTTTCCCTTCACATTTTTTTGGAAGCCAGGGGGCTCACGGGACAACTGCCCCCTGTCACAGGAATAGATTTATCCAGATAACTCTGTGACATCTTGCCTCCATTTCCATTCTGCAGCCTGTAAGTGTTTGCATTGTCATCCAAATTTTTGGCTTACTGTTCTTTGCCCTGGGTAAAACATTGCACGATCAAATTTTAGAGGGTCCGTTGGCAAAGGGTGTTATGTCTGCTATAGTTTGAATAAAAGAAAACATATTTTGGTTCACAAGGCATGTGAACAAAGGCATGTCTGGTGCTGAAGAAAAAGTGCAACACTCTAAGATGACCATAGAATCATAGAATCACAGAGGTTGGAAAAGACCCACAGGATCCACCCAGTCCAGCCATTCGCCCATCACCAATGGCTCTCACTAAACTACGTCTCTCAACACAACATCCAAATGTTCCTTGAACACCTCCAGGGTCGGTGACTCCACCACCTCTCTGGGCAGCCCATTCCAGTGACTGACCACCCTTTCAGAGAAGTAGTATTTCCTAACGTCCAGCCTGAACCTTCCCTGGTGCAGCTTGAAGCCATTCTCTTTAGTCGTATCACTGTTACAGAAGAGGCCTGACCCCCAGCTCACTACAACCTCCCTTCAGGCAGTTATAGAGAGAAATAAGGTCTCCCCTGAGCATCCTCTTCTCCAGACTGAACAATCCCAGCTTCTTTAGCCGCTCCTCATAAGGCCTGTGCTCCAGACCCCTCACCAGCTTTGCTGCCCTCCTCTGGACACGCTCCAGGGCCTTGATGTCTTTCTTACAGTGAGGGGCCCAAAACTGGGCACAGTACTTGAGGTGCTGGCCTCACCAGTGCTGAGTACAGGGGGACAATTACTTCCCTGTTCCTGCTGGCCACACTATTTCTGATACAAGCCAGGATGCCATTGGCCTTCTTGGCCACCTGGGCACACTGCTGGCTCATGTTCAGTCGAGCGTCAATCAGTACCTCCAGGTCCAAATCCTCTACACAGTCTTCCAGCCACTCTGCCCCAAGCCTGCAGCTTTGCCTGGGGTTGTTGCAGCCAAAGTGCAGGACCCGGCATTTGGTCTTGTTGAACCTCATCCCATTGGCTTCAGCCCACCTATCCAGCCTGTCCAGATCCCTCTGTAGGGCCTCACTACTCCCAGGCAGATCGACACTTCCAGCCAGCTTGGTGTCATCTGCAAACTTACTGAGGGTGCACTCAATGCCCTCACCCAGGTCATCAATAAAGATATCGAAGAGGACAGGCGCCAGCACCAACCCCTGGGGAACACCACTCGTGACCGGTCGCCAGCTGGATTGACTCTATTCACCACCAGTCTCTGGGTCCAGCCCTCCAGCCAGCTCTTTATCCAGCTGAGAGTGTACCTGTCCAAGCCACGGGCTGCCAGCTTCTGCAGGAGAATAGTGCAGGAAAATACTGTGGGAGACAGCATCAAAGGCTTTGCTGAAGTCTAGGTAGATTACATGAACAGCCTTGATAAAAATCACAGTAATGACAGCCTGACAGCATTGTCACAATTTGCATTGAACAAGAATAAGGCCAAGCCCAGGACCTGTGGCTATAGAAACAAAAGAGAATATGTTTACCTTTGGAAGGTCATAGGTTGGCAGGGATCTCCAGGAAAATGCACTCCCCTGCACATCTGGCTCTTAAATGCGGTTTGGGAGGGGGGTGGGTCTTGGCTCCGCCCCTTCCTGTCATTGAGTCACATTGATTGCACCTGAGCTGTTTTGCGTTGGCTCCACCTTCCAGGAGGTGTTCAATTAGTGTTTCGGGCTATGAACAAGTATGTGCAACACAAAGATCCTATCAGCTTGGGGCCTATTTTGCCAGATTATACATGTTGGCTGTGAGAAGCCTTTCCAATCATGTGGAACTCCGTGTGGAGTCCTAAAGTACACTGAGGGAGTTCTGTGGGGCGATACTCTGACACAGAGCATCATGCGTATTGAGAGTAAGAGTGTTTTTAGATGCAGTCAGCACAGCTTCAGCAACAGGAAGTCCTTTTTGATGAACCTGATAGCTTTTTATGATGATGTCATGTGCTGGAGAGCTCATGGTGAAGCAGTGCATGTGGTTATATTGATTTCAGTGAAGGACTCATCACCGTCTCACACAGCACGTTTGCAGGTAAACTACGGAAGCATGGTCTGGATGATTGGATAGCAAGGCGGATCGCAAAGCCACTGAAGGGAAGAAGCTGGAGAGTTCTGGTGCATGAGACAGTGTCTAGTTGGAACCTTGTGTCTAGCGGTGTCCCTTGGGGATAGGTAATGGGACTGGTGCTATTTACTATATTCATTAATGACTTGGATGAGGGAATAGAGCAAGGTCAGGAACGCTGATGACAGAAAATTGCAAGGAGTGCCTGAGAAGCCAGAAGGCTTTGTTGACATATTGGGTGATCTAGACTCTCAGGAGAGTTGGGTGGGATGGAATTTCATGAAGTACACTAAGGGCAATAGTAGAGCATTGCATGTGGGAAGAACCATAGGAACTGTTATAGGTTAGGGAGCGCCCCATTGGAGCGCAGTATGGGTGAAAGGGACCTGGGCTTCATGGAGGACAGGAGGAGGAACATGAGCCAGTACTGTGCACTCGTGGCCTAGAAGGCTAATGGCATTCCGTGGTGTATTAGAATGGGGATGATTTGTAGGTTCAGAGTGTTTCTCCTCTCCGTGTAGTTTTTAGGTTCAAGGCGACTGAGGTGTGATGTTATTTGTGTATATAAATACAGCTAGGCTGGGTGTGAGTAGAATTGAGGAAGGCTGTTGTCAGTGACATTTGGTGATATGAGCAGCAGTAATGGGTGCTGGATTGAACAGAGCAGGTTCTGCTTAAAATTTGAGATCCATCTTCTTTATTGTGAGTGTGAGAGAACACAGGTACAGGCTGTAAAGAGAGGTTGTAGGGTGTTCTTCTCTGCAGATATTAATAGCCCGTTTGGATTCCTGCTCCCGCTCAGGCATTGGACTAGATGTTCTGTGAAGGTGCTTTCCAATCCCTGATGTTTTGTGGTTTTGTGTTAGAGTATGTACAGAACTGTATTACTATGGAATCACAAGGTTTGGAAGGATCTACAAGAGTATGTAGTTCAAATGTGCTGCCAACGCATTACTACCATGTGGTACTTAGCCATATCTTGTAGTCTGTCATCTAGCTGTCTATTGAGTACCAATTGAGTACTATTGAGCCAATCTGATAGAAGTGTATAGAGCTGTATGGGGTGATTGCGGCCAAAGTGCAGGATCCGGCACTTGGCCTCGTTGAATGTCATCCCATTCTATTCAGCCCAGTAATGCAGCTTATCTAGATCTGTCTGAAGGGCCTCCTTCTGTCAAGCAGATCTGTACTACCTCTGAAGTTGGTGTTATCTGTACACTCAGGCTATATTCAGTCTCCTCATGTAGGTCCTCAGTAAAGACATTAAACAAGATGGGCCTCAGTACCAGCCCCTGGGGAACAGCAGTTGTAACAGGTCACCAGCTGGAGTTAACTCCATTAAGTACTATCTGTGAGGCACAGTTGTGTAGCATGTTCCTTACTCCAAGAAGAGTACACCCATGCAGGCCACGGGCAGCCTGTTTCTGCAGGAGCATATCGTGGGAGACCTTGTCAGAGGCTTTGCTGAAGTCTAGGTAGACTACAGACAGAATTATTGCATCTTAGAATCCTGGATTGTTCAGGCTTGAAAGGGATTTGACACGTCATCGAGTTTCAACAGCTATCCTGTGAGTGGGGTCCCCAGCTAGTAGATCTTGTGGGTTTGTTTGAGGCTGTGACTATTTTCTTAAGGTTTTCAGTGCTTGACCTGGGACATCTCTAGGGTACCGTGTCTGCTAGCGAGGCTGCCCAACGTGGCCAGTGGGTGTGGCACAAGGTTTGGGTATTTTAGAGTTAGTGAGGGTTGTGGTAGCAATGTTCAGCATAGTGCACAGGCTTTATGTGCCATGGAGAATAATGAGCAGGTCTGTGAGTGTTTTGCTGTCTGGCAGCCAATGCTTGCTGAACCTGGTGTTGTTGTTATGTCTGTAGAGAGTACTGAGTGTTTATGGCAGTGTTTGGGATATCCTAGAGTATAATGCCAATATTTTAGATCTTTGAAGGCAGTGGACATGTGTAGGAGTTTTGCTTTGTGCTTGGAATACACCACAGAGCTTTGGCATTGGTGTTGTTCACAGTGGCAAGTTGTGGTGGGGTTGACCAACAGTTTTTCCATCGTGTCTTTTGAAAGTCCTGGAACGGTACCCTGCCCCTGTTGGCATCGGCTGCCGATCATCGTCATGGTGGGTCCTCGGTCTTTTGCTGCCCTCCAGCCGTCCAGCCACCTCCCACCCTCCATCCCCGCACCCCTGCCATCTTTGCGGCAGTCGCTGTCAGCGTTCTTGCCATCGCACCCGTAGGCGTTGCCGCAGCTCCCCTCTCCTCTGGCCCCCGCCGCAGTTGACACTCCCCCTCGTCTCCAGTCAGTGCTTCCCCCCCGCCGTTGGTCCCCCGCCCGCTGTTGTCTCATCGTTTGGCCCCTTTAAACTGTATCGCCGTGTCCCGTACGGGCATGTCTCTGCACGCCGGCCCCACCCCCGGCCGCCCTTTCGGGTCGTCTGCCCCGCCTTCCGTTTGTGACGTCATTGGCTCCGCCCCTCCGCCCGCATTCAAAAGCCGCGTTTCAGCGGAGGGAGTTCAGTCCGTCGGTGGCTCCCGTTCCGGGTCGGTGGTGTGGGGTCCTCCTCCAGTGTCAGGTAGGGTTGTTTTGGATTTCCCTTTTCTCGGTTCGTTGCTGGAGCTGCCCCGGGGGTCCCTGCCGGAGCGGTCCCTGCCGGAGCGGTCCCTGCCGGAGCGGTCCCTGCCGGAGCGGTCCCTGCCGGAGCGGTCCCTGCCGGAGCGGTCCCTGCCGGAGCGGTCCCTGCCGGAGCGGTCCCTGCCGGGGTTGCCCTGCAGGACTGTGCCGGAGCGGCTCCCCAGGAGCGGCTGCTACAGCGCTCAGGTGAGTTTCTTAATAGCCTCAGAATATGAGTCTTTAGTAGCTGTTGTGATGTTTCTCCTAATTTGTGTATTATGTTTTGTTGTGGAGTCTTGATGCACTGGGCTTTTTTGCACGCTGGTGTGGTTTTTGGTGCTTGCATCTTCTACCCTTTGTATTGTTTGATTTATTTATTTATTGCTGCTATTTTACTCTGACTGTTTTTCCTGTTTTCTTTCTTTCCAGGATATCTTGTTCTCTCTGGCAGTACTGGCATTCTTCAGTTTGTCAGGTGAAGCGGGAGTGCTTGTCTGTTGGTTTGTAGTTTCAACAGGTGGGTTGCAGACTCGAGTTTGTGAGGTATGTGTTGCCAGAGGCTTGTGATGTGCTCCTGGTTTCCTTTACAATAGGGTGGTGATTGTTTTTAAGTAGACATAAGGTTGTTGAGTTGATATAGATTAGCAATGCTGCCTTGATTGTTGATGTCTGCATCCCTGCAGTGAGTTGAGTAGTCAGCAGCTTTTTGGGCTTGGAAGTAGGGATCTTGTTTTCAGATTGGAGCTGTACAGGGCGTATTTGTGGAAGAGGGGCAAGCTTATATGTGCTGGGTTCAGTTGTTAACATTTTTTGTGTTGGACAGGTGGTTGTTCAGAAGTGTGGCATTTCTGTGCGGGTTAAGAAGCCCACTGTGAAGTTTGCAGCTCTTCAAGTATGTGGGAAGAAACAGAAAGGTTAGTGTCCTTGAGAGGCTTGAATGCTTACTTTGAGTTGAAGTCATCCAAAGTTGAGTTGGGTCATCCAAAGAGGTAAGTGCATTGTCTGTAGTTGAGTTTTTTCCTATTGGGTAGTGTGGCCTTGTTAAGCATTTCCTGGAATATTTGTTGTGTTTTGGGGTTGTTTACAGGTTTGGGTCTTTTTCTGTTTGTTTTCTTCCTGATTTTTTTTTGTTCCTGTTCCCTTTACCTTTGTGTTGGCTTTCTGTGGCAGTTTTGCTTGCCTTTTTATTAGCGTTTGTTTTAGTTTTGTTTGGGTCTTTTGTTTGGTTTTGGTTTTTTTTTGCCTTTGTGTTTCAGTTGTTGTATCATTTACCTTTTCTTTTGTATTCTGTGGGCGTTTTCTGTTTTCTCCTTTGTGTTAGCTCTGGATTTCCTTGTGTGTTGTCCTTTACCTTTTGGTTCAGTTTTTCCTGGGTGTTCTCTTTGCCTCGGTGTTGGATTTCGTTATTCTTCGGTGGTGTTTTGAGTTTGTTTTAGCACTGTGTGAGTGTTTTTCTTATGTTTCAGTTGTTCTTTGCTTCTGCTGCATGTTTGGTTTGCCTTCGCGTTTGGTTTTGGTTTTCTTTCTTTGGTCTTGCTTTTCCCTGGGTTTTGCATTCAGTTTGGTTTCGTGTTGTGCTGTGCATTGTGACCATTTTTGCATTTGGTTTGGGTTTGCTTTGGTGTTCTACTCTGCGTCGCCTCTGCTTTTCTTTAAGGTTTCTGTAGTGCTGTGTTTGTTTTTTTAGCTTTTTGGGGGTGCTTTGGTTTTTGCCTTCTGCAGGTGCTTTGCTGGTTTTTGATTTTCTGTGGGTGTTTTCTTAGTTTGTTTTCCCTTTTAGTTCCTGTCTGGTGTTTTTTCCATTACTTGTAGATTTTTGTTCTCTGTTGGTGTCGTTAGGTTTGTGGTTAGGTTTCCCATGGGTTTTCTTCTTTTGATTTTCTGTGCTGTTTGTCATTTGTTTTCTCTGAGTGTTGTGTGAGTGGTTTCCATTTGTTTTGTCATGCTGTTTGTGTTGTATTTGTTTTGTTCTGTTAGGTGTTGTGTTTTGCTTTTGGCTTTGCCTTTGGTTTAGTTTCTCCTTGGTTTTTTGCTTGTTTTAGTCATTGCCTTCATGTTTTGCGGGCCTCTGTTTTTGCTTTTGCATTAACTTTCTGTGGGTGCTTTCCTTGCTTTTTGGATATATTTTTGCTTTCTTTGCGTGTTTCTTATTTTTTTTTTTTTTTTTTGGTTCCTCATGCTTTTGCCTTTGCTCTTTCCTGCATGTTAGCTTCATTGTCACATTGGCTTTTGTGTTCTGTTTTCGTGGGGCTTCTCGTTGGTTTTGTTTCAAGTTTTATTGGTGTTTTGTCTTTGTGTTGTGTTTGTGCCCAGTGTGGTAACTTTACTTTGTTGGGATTTTTGTTTGTGGTTGGTGGGTTTTGTTCTTTTTCCATTTACATTTGCTTTGTATGGCTGTTATTGTTGTGTCCTTGCATGTGGTGGTGGTGGTGTGTGTGTGATTGCTTGTTTTTGTTGTTTGTTTCTGTATTTTACTGTGTCTTTTGTCCATTTTTTCTTGTAGGCTTTCATAGGCTTCTTTTTGTTTCTAGCTATGGGTTTACTTATAGTGGCTGTTGTTTGCGTTTGTTATAGCTTTTTTTTGGGGGGGGGGTTGTTTTCATTATTTACTTTGGTTTGGTCTAGGTATTTTCATTAATTTTGGCTCTTGGGTTTCTTTACTGTTCTTGTTAGGTTTTTTTGCCAGTTTTAGTGTTACCTTTCTGTGGTTTTTCTTTTTTACTGGTTTTTTCTGTGTTTGGTAATTGCTTTTTGTTTGTGTATGTTGTGCTGTGTTCTTAGCTTGGTTTTTGATCTCCCATGGTGGTTTTTTTGTCTTTGTTTTCTATTCTGTTTCGGTTTTGCTTTCCCTTAGTTTATTTATTTGCATGAATTGTGTCGGTCTTTGCTGTTTCTGGGCCTTGTTCTTTTCTTTCTGCTAGCGGTTTCTTTTGCCCTCGTCTTTGACTTTTTGCTCGCTTATCTTTCTATTGCAGTTTATCTTGTGTGTGTCTTGTTACGCAATTAGCTGTGCCTGTTTTTGTCTTTGTTTTCATGCAGGGCTTTTGTCTTCTGTGGTTGTTGCCTTCATTGCTGGGATCGGATGTGTTGGGGATGTGTCTTTGACTTCAATGTAATTGTTGTGAATGTCATTCTAATTGCTTTTCTTTACAGTTAATTGGTGTTGATCTTGAAGGGTTATGCTATTTGTAATGCTAGGTGCTGTTCTGATTATTGAACTAAGTTGGCAGTATAATCTTAAAGGTTCAGTAGATTTGGTTCTTATGAACAGCTGTATGCTTAGAAGGTGTTGTAGAATGAGTAGTAAAAACTTACTTGAAATAATCATCACTTGAGTTGTTGCATCTGTTTGTTGGGCTTGGCTGTCTGTCTTGTCTTCTTTGGGGTTACCTTCAACTTTTGCTGTTAGTATGTGTGGATTTGTAGCGGATGGTGTTCTAGGTTTCTTGATGGACTCAGTAAGTTTTCTTACTAACACATGTAATGTGTTTATTTATGTGTGAGTGTCAGTCCCAGTTGTTGAATCAGTTTCTGGATCTGTGACTTCACTGCCTTTGCTCTCAGTCTTCCTTCTTCCTCATGTTATTGTCTTTTTTTTGGTCATGTTCTTCTTGCTGTGATTTGTGTAATTATATTTTTCTATTCTTTGAGTTGCTTATCTTCAATTGTTTTGTGTAGTGTAGCGGTGGGCTTTTTTGGAGCATCGGGTGTCTGGTTTTGTATTTTGCAGTCTTTGCGTGTGTGTGTGGTGATGCTACTTGTCTTTGTTATTGTGCATGATCTTATTGCTGTTGCAGTGAATTGTTGCTTGTTTTGATTATGCCATAGCATCTTGTCTTAGCTTGTGTGTTTTCTCTTGCGTTCTCATAGGTCTTCAGTACTGATCGTGCTTTGGATCTGTGTTATAGGTGTTGGTTTTGGTCAGTAGCTGTGTTTGAGTTGTTTCATCTGTACTCTTAACACTTGGTTGTGTCTCTTCCATTTTTATAGTGAAGCTGCCATCTTCTTCTGGAGAGCGTGGACAATAAATGTGCTAAACCCTTTGTGTTGCTTGTGGTGTTGTGTCATAGAAACATAGAATCCCAGGGCTGGAAGGGATCTGCAAGATCCTCTATTTGACCCCGTCCTTCCATTTCTGTTGCTACCACAGGCTGCTAACCCATTTCTCCTAGCTCCTCATACTGATGCCTCTCAAACAGTGCCAGGGACAGTGACTCCAGTTGGCAGGGCATTGCAGCTCTTGACCCAGCTTTGACAGACGGAGTTTTTCCTTCTGCATATTTTAAATGCACTCTGGTAGGATTTGTGGCATTTCCTTGGGTCCTTGTTTGTTGCTTGTGTGAAGAGGCCAAACTTTCCTCCAAGCTTCCGCTCACAACATCTGCGCAGTCTGTTGTGGAGTACGATGAAGTTCTCTGTGGGACTCCTGTTTTCTGGACTGAATAATTGTATGTCTTTCAGATGCTCCTTATAAGACTTGTAGTTCTGACCCATCACAAGTTTTGTTGCCATCACTGGGAGATGTTCAAGGTCACATACGTCTTTGTTGCAGCAAGGGGCCTGAAACTGAACAGAGCAGTACAGGTGCAGTCTCACCAGTTGTGAGTACAGCAAGTTATTACCTCCCCGCTCCTGGTGGCCACAGTGTTTGCCATGCTGGCCAGGATGCGTTTGGCCCTGTTTGCCACCTGGGCCCATTTTCAGCTCTTGTACAGCTGAGCATTAACTCGTACCCCCAGCAGCTTTTACTTTTCACATACATTAAGTGTGGCTTCATGTGCCATGTAGAGTCATGTTGACTGTATTTTGTAATTTCATCTCTGGGGTTGATGCTAACATGTTCTGATTTTTTGGGGTAATAATCCTAGAACAGTGCCGATTTTTGGCCGGTCTGTCTGTTGCGCTGATTTCAGCGCGGGTATTGGATTTTGGCTTTCCGAAGTTGAGTTTAGCTTGGCCTCGCTTAAGGGGTTGGGTTAGCTTTGCTTTGTTTGTCTCTAGCGCAGGGCTAACCCAACCCCGTAACCGACGCACGGCCGTCGGATGGAGGCCTTTTGCGCTCCTTGCCGGCCTCTCTGAGACTCGTGCCGATTTTTGGCCGGTCTGTCTGTTGCGCTGATTTCAGCGCGGGTATTGGATTTTGGCTTTCCGAAGTTGAGTTTAGCTTGGCCTCGCTTACGGGGTTGGGTTAGCTTTGCTCTGTTTGTCTCTAGCGCAGGGCTAACCCAACCCCGTAACCGACGCACGGCCGTCGGATGGAGGCCTTTTGCGCTCCTTGCCGGCCACTCTGAGACTCGTGCCGATTTTTGGCCGGTCTGTCTGTTGCGCTGATTTCAGCGCGGGTATTGGATTTTGGCTTTCCGAAGTTGAGTTTAGCTTGGCCTCGCTTAAGGGGTTGGGTTAGCTTTGCTTTGTTTGTCTCTAGCGCAGGGCTAACCCAACCCCGTAACCGACGCACGGCCGTCGGATGGAGGCCTTTTGCGCTCCTTGCCGGCCACTCTGAGACTCGTGCCGATTTTTGGCCGGTCTGTCTGTTGCGCTGATTTCAGCGCGGGTATTGGATTTTGGCTTTCCGAAGTTGAGTTTAGCTTGGCCTCGCTTACGGGGTTGGGTTAGCTTTGCTCTGTTTGTCTCTAGCGCAGGGCTAACCCAACCCCGTAACCGATGCACGGCCGTCGGATGGAGGCCTTTTGCGCTCCTTGCCGGCCACTCTGAGACTCGTGCCGATTTTTGGCCGGTCTGTCTGTTGCGCTGATTTCAGCGCGGGTATTGGATTTTGGCTTTCCGAAGTTGAGTTTAGCTTGGCCTCGCTTACGGGGTTGGGTTAGCTTTGCTCTGTTTGTCTCTAGCGCAGGGCTAACCCAACCCCGTAACCGACGCACGGCCGTCGGATGGAGGCCTTTTGCGCTCCTTGCCGGCCACTCTGAGACTCGTGCCGATTTTTGGCCGGTCTGTCTGTTGCGCTGATTTCAGCGCGGGTATTGGATTTTGGCTTTCCGAAGTTGAGTTTAGCTTGGCCTCGCTTACGGGGTTGGGTTAGCTTTGCTCTGTTTGTCTCTAGCGCAGGGCTAACCCAACCCCGTAACCGACGCACGGCCGTCGGATGGAGGCCTTTTGCGCTCCTTGCCGGCCACTCTGAGACTCGTGCCGATTTTTGGCCGGTCTGTCTGTTGCGCTGATTTCAGCGCGGGTATTGGATTTTGGCTTTCCGAAGTTGAGTTTAGCTTGGCCTCGCTTACGGGGTTGGGTTAGCTTTGCTCTGTTTGTCTCTAGCGCAGGGCTAACCCAACCCCGTAACCGACGCACGGCCGTCGGATGGAGGCCTTTTGCGCTCCTTGCCGGCCACTCTGAGACTCGTGCCGATTTTTGGCCGGTCTGTCTGTTGCGCTGATTTCAGCGCGGGTATTGGATTTTGGCTTTCCGAAGTTGAGTTTAGCTTGGCCTCGCTTACGGGGTTGGGTTAGCTTTGCTCTGTTTGTCTCTAGCGCAGGGCTAACCCAACCCCGTAACCGACGCACGGCCGTCGGATGGAGGCCTTTTGCGCTCCTTGCCGGCCACTCTGAGACTCGTGCCGATTTTTGGCCGGTCTGTCTGTTGCGCTGATTTCAGCGCGGGTATTGGATTTTGGCTTTCCGAAGTTGAGTTTAGCTTGGCCTCGCTTACGGGGTTGGGTTAGCTTTGCTCTGTTTGTCTCTAGCGCAGGGCTAACCCAACCCCGTAACCGACTGCACGGCCGTCGGATGGAGGCCTTTTGCGCTCCTTGCCGGCCACTCTGAGACTCGTGCCGATTTTTGGCCGGTCTGTCTGTTGCGCTGATTTCAGCGCGGGTATTGGATTTTGGCTTTCCGAAGTTGAGTTTAGCTTGGCCTCGCTTACGGGGTTGGGTTAGCTTTGCTCTGTTTGTCTCTAGCGCAGGGCTAACCCAACCCCGTAACCGACGCACGGCCGTCGGATGGAGGCCTTTTGCGCTCCTTGCCGGCCACTCTGAGACTCGTGCCGATTTTTGGCCGGTCTGTCTGTTGCGCTGATTTCAGCGCGGGTATTGGATTTTGGCTTTCCGAAGTTGAGTTTAGCTTGGCCTCGCTTACGGGGTTGGGTTAGCTTTGCTCTGTTTGTCTCTAGCGCAGGGCTAACCCAACCCCGTAACCGACGCACGGCCGTCGGATGGAGGCCTTTTGCGCTCCTTGCCGGCCACTCTGAGACTCGTGCCGATTTTTGGCCGGTCTGTCTGTTGCGCTGATTTCAGCGCGGGTATTGGATTTTGGCTTTCCGAAGTTGAGTTTAGCTTGGCCTCGCTTACGGGGTTGGGTTAGCTTTGCTCTGTTTGTCTCTAGCGCAGGGCTAACCCAACCCCGTAACCGACGCACGGCCGTCGGATGGAGGCCTTTTGCGCTCCTTGCCGGCCACTCTGAGACTCGTGCCGATTTTTGGCCGGTCTGTCTGTTGCGCTGATTTCAGCGCGGGTATTGGATTTTGGCTTTCCGAAGTTGAGTTTAGCTTGGCCTCGCTTACGGGGTTGGGTTAGCTTTGCTCTGTTTGTCTCTAGCGCAGGGCTAACCCAACCCCGTAACCGACGCACGGCCGTCGGATGGAGGCCTTTTGCGCTCCTTGCCGGCCACTCTGAGACTCGTGCCGATTTTTGGCCGGTCTGTCTGTTGCGCTGATTTCAGCGCGGGTATTGGATTTTGGCTTTCCGAAGTTGAGTTTAGCTTGGCCTCGCTTACGGGGTTGGGTTAGCTTTGCTCTGTTTGTCTCTAGCGCAGGGCTAACCCAACCCCGTAACCGACGCACGGCCGTCGGATGGAGGCCTTTTGCGCTCCTTGCCGGCCACTCTGAGACTCGTGCCGATTTTTGGCCGGTCTGTCTGTTGCGCTGATTTCAGCGCGGGTATTGGATTTTGGCTTTCCGAAGTTGAGTTTAGCTTGGCCTCGCTTACGGGGTTGGGTTAGCTTTGCTCTGTTTGTCTCTAGCGCAGGGCTAACCCAACCCCGTAACCGACGCACGGCCGTCGGATGGAGGCCTTTTGCGCTCCTTGCCGGCCACTCTGAGACTCGTGCCGATTTTTGGCCGGTCTGTCTGTTGCGCTGATTTCAGCGCGGGTATTGGATTTTGGCTTTCCGAAGTTGAAGTTTGCTTGTAGATAAGGGCTTGTGATATATTGTTACTTTGGCATTTATTTTTTTTCTCTTTGTGTTTCGGGTTTGGAGTGGAGTTCCCTTCCTGTGCTGGCTGAGATCTGTGCTTTCCTGGATTTTAGTTGTGTGTTCTATATGAGCAGTATTGGGCTTTTTTTTTTTTTTTTAATTTTTGTGGATTCTTTGTTGTATAGCATGTTTTCCTATGTTTACTGTGGTTATGAGATTTTGTAATTTTGCTGTATGTACATAATATGTATTGGAGCATGTAAAGGATTTTTTTGGATATATACTGACTATGTCTTGTTTTTATGGTATTTTTGCCTGGTAGTAAAAAATACAAACTGTTAAATAGGCTTGAATGTGATATTTTGGAGTTGCATTTTTACACAGAAACATGTGTTAGAAAGGTATTTGTTGACCTGAATTTATTGGGTTTCCTACAATTGTAAGCTGTGCTTTGCATTGTATTTTCAATCTCTGTCCTGCATCTGTACAGCATTTGTTGTTGTGGAATGAATATTTGCATGTTGTGTACTTGAAAAGCATGTTTGGACCTCTGTTAGCTTTTTGTACACTGTGCATTGTTACATTATCTCAGAATGTATTTTGAACCTGTATCTGTTGCGCCTTCTTGTTGATGTATTTTGGAGTCAACAGTTACAACACATACAGTGTGCCTCACATTCCTGTTTTGAGATTATATTCACATTGAACTTCATCAACAAAAGCTACTGTACATGACCTGGCACTAAATATTTCTGCATTCTGGGCATATCCTGCTAGTTGTTGTAAACTATGACCCTGCGCTGTGTGGAAATGTGTGCTACTTTGCCTCTGATTGTGTTAAAGAAAATGAGTGTATTAGCAATACTTGGTGTTGTTAGAAACCAGTATGCATCTCATAGTAATTGTACATTTGCATGTTTTCTACTATAATATGGATTACATCACAAGGTAAGCACAACAGGTAGGTGCCTGGAATACAAAATAGAAGAATTGTAGGCGTTAGGCGTTAGGGTTGTAGGCGTTAGGGTTGTTAGGGGTTAGGGGTTAGGGGTTAGGGGTTAGGGGTTAGGGGTTAGGGTTAGGGTTAGGGGTTAGGGGTTAGGGGTTAGGGTTGGGGTTAGGGTTGGGGTTGGGGTTAGGGTTAGGGTTAGGGTTAGGGTTAGGGTTAGGGTTAGGGTTAGGGTTAGGGTTAGGGTTAGGGTTAGGGTTAGGGTTAGGGTTAGGGTTAGGGTTAGGGTTAGGGTTAGGGTTAGGGTTAGGGTTAGGGTTAGGGTTAGGGTAGGGTTAGGGTTAGGGTTAGGGTTAGGGTTAGGGTTAGGGTTAGGGTTAGGGTTAGGGTTAGGGTTAGGGTTAGGGTTAGGGTTAGGGTTAGGGTTAGGGTTAGGGTTAGGGTTAGGGTTAGGGTTAGGGTTAGGGTTAGGGTTAGGGTTAGGGTTAGGGTTAGGGTTAGGGTTAGGGTTAGGGTTAGGGTTAGGGTTAGGGTTAGGGTTAGGGTTAGGGTTAGGGTTAGGGTTAGGGTTAGGGTTAGGGTTAGGGTTAGGGTTAGGGTTAGGGTTAGGGTTAGGGTTAGGGTTAGGGTTAGGGTTAGGGTTAGGGTTAGGGTTAGGGTTAGGGTTAGGGTTAGGGTTAGGGTTAGGGTTAGGGTTAGGGTTAGGGTTAGGGTTAGGGTTAGGGTTAGGGTTAGGGTTAGGGTTAGGGTTAGGGTTAGGGTTAGGGTTAGGGTTAGGGTTAGGGTTAGGGTTAGGGTTAGGGTTAGGGTTAGGGTTAGGGTTAGGGTTAGGGTTAGGGTTAGGGTTAGGGTTAGGGTTAGGGTTAGGGTTAGGGTTAGGGTTAGGGTTAGGGTTAGGGTTAGGGTTAGGGTTAGGGTTAGGGTTAGGGTTAGGGTTAGGGTTAGGGTTAGGGTTAGGGTTAGGGTTAGGGTTAGGGTTAGGGTTAGGGTTAGGGTTAGGGTTAGGGTTAGGGTTAGGGTTAGGGTTAGGGTTAGGGTTAGGGTTAGGGTTAGGGTTAGGGTTAGGGTTAGGGTTAGGGTTAGGGTTAGGGTTAGGGTTAGGGTTAGGGTTAGGGTTAGGGTTAGGGTTAGGGTTAGGGTTAGGGTTAGGGTTAGGGTTAGGGTTAGGGTTAGGGTTAGGGTTAGGGTTAGGGTTAGGGTTAGGGTTAGGGTTAGGGTTAGGGTTAGGGTTAGGGTTAGGGTTAGGGTTAGGGTTAGGGTTAGGGTTAGGGTTAGGGTTAGGGTTAGGGTTAGGGTTAGGGTTAGGGTTAGGGTTAGGGTTAGGGTTAGGGTTAGGGTTAGGGTTAGGGTTAGGGTTAGGGTTAGGGTTAGGGTTAGGGTTAGGGTTAGGGTTAGGGTTAGGGTTAGGGTTAGGGTTAGGGTTAGGGTTAGGGTTAGGGTTAGGGTTAGGGTTAGGGTTAGGGTTAGGGTTAGGGTTAGGGTTAGGGTTAGGGTTAGGGTTAGGGTTAGGGTTAGGGTTAGGGTTAGGGTTAGGGTTAGGGTTAGGGTTAGGGTTAGGGTTAGGGTTAGGGTTAGGGTTAGGGTTAGGGTTAGGGTTAGGGTTAGGGTTAGGGTTAGGGTTAGGGTTAGGGTTAGGGTTAGGGTTAGGGTTAGGGTTAGGGTTAGGGTTAGGGTTAGGGTTAGGGTTAGGGTTAGGGTTAGGGTTAGGGTTAGGGTTAGGGTTAGGGTTAGGGTTAGGGTTAGGGTTAGGGTTAGGGTTAGGGTTAGGGTTAGGGTTAGGGTTAGGGTTAGGGTTAGGGTTAGGGTTAGGGTTAGGGTTAGGGTTAGGGTTAGGGTTAGGGTTAGGGTTAGGGTTAGGGTTAGGGTTAGGGTTAGGGTTAGGGTTAGGGTTAGGGTTAGGGTTAGGGTTAGGGTTAGGGTTAGGGTTAGGGTTAGGGTTAGGGTTAGGGTTAGGGTTAGGGTTAGGGTTAGGGTTAGGGTTAGGGTTAGGGTTAGGGTTAGGGTTAGGGTTAGGGTTAGGGTTAGGGTTAGGGTTAGGGTTAGGGTTAGGGTTAGGGTTAGGGTTAGGGTTAGGGTTAGGGTTAGGGTTAGGGTTAGGGTTAGGGTTAGGGTTAGGGTTAGGGTTAGGGTTAGGGTTAGGGTTAGGGTTAGGGTTAGGGTTAGGGTTAGGGTTAGGGTTAGGGTTAGGGTTAGGGTTAGGGTTAGGGTTAGGGTTAGGGTTAGGGTTAGGGTTAGGGTTAGGGTTAGGGTTAGGGTTAGGGTTAGGGTTAGGGTTAGGGTTAGGGTTAGGGTTAGGGTTAGGGTTAGGGTTAGGGTTAGGGTTAGGGTTAGGGTTAGGGTTAGGGTTAGGGTTAGGGTTAGGGTTAGGGTTAGGGTTAGGGTTAGGGTTAGGGTTAGGGTTAGGGTTAGGGTTAGGGTTAGGGTTAGGGTTAGGGTTAGGGTTAGGGTTAGGGTTAGGGTTAGGGTTAGGGTTAGGGTTAGGGTTAGGGTTAGGGTTAGGGTTAGGGTTAGGGTTAGGGTTAGGGTTAGGGTTAGGGTTAGGGTTAGGGTTAGGGTTAGGGTTAGGGTTAGGGTTAGGGTTAGGGTTAGGGTTAGGGTTAGGGTTAGGGTTAGGGTTAGGGTTAGGGTTAGGGTTAGGGTTAGGGTTAGGGTTAGGGTTAGGGTTAGGGTTAGGGTTAGGGTTAGGGTTAGGGTTAGGGTTAGGGTTAGGGTTAGGGTTAGGGTTAGGGTTAGGGTTAGGGTTAGGGTTAGGGTTAGGGTTAGGGTTAGGGTTAGGGTTAGGGTTAGGGTTAGGGTTAGGGTTAGGGTTAGGGTTAGGGTTAGGGTTAGGGTTAGGGTTAGGGTTAGGGTTAGGGTTAGGGTTAGGGTTAGGGTTAGGGTTAGGGTTAGGGTTAGGGTTAGGGTTAGGGTTAGGGTTAGGGTTAGGGTTAGGGTTAGGGTTAGGGTTAGGGTTAGGGTTAGGGTTAGGGTTAGGGTTAGGGTTAGGGTTAGGGTTAGGGTTAGGGTTAGGGTTAGGGTTAGGGTTAGGGTTAGGGTTAGGGTTAGGGTTAGGGTTAGGGTTAGGGTTAGGGTTAGGGTTAGGGTTAGGGTTAGGGTTAGGGTTAGGGTTAGGGTTAGGGTTAGGGTTAGGGTTAGGGTTAGGGTTAGGGTTAGGGTTAGGGTTAGGGTTAGGGTTAGGGTTAGGTTAGGGTTAGGGTTAGGGTTAGGGTTAGGGTTAGGGTTAGGGTTAGGGTTAGGGTTAGGGTTAGGGTTAGGGTTAGGGTTAGGGTTAGGGTTAGGGTTAGGGTTAGGGTTAGGGTTAGGGTTAGGGTTAGGGTTAGGGTTAGGGTTAGGGTTAGGGTTAGGGTTAGGGTTAGGGTTAGGGTTAGGGTTAGGGTTAGGGT